>NC_134283.1:702820-1405640 GCF_949628215.1 Phalacrocorax aristotelis
AACAGCCTCCTCTTCCTCACCTGGTCACAATAATTGCCCTGAGAAAAATCAAGGCTTTTAATGCCCATCTCACTTGTGGAAGGCCCCTGACATAATTTAATTTGCTCAAGGGTTCAGGCCAAGTACAAGCTGAGAAGACAGAGCCCTATTAAATGCATAGGAAAATAGGCCCACATCAAGCATAATTACTAGAAACATGGTCTCCTGAACAAGCACTTCTCTGGAAAACCAGCCATGAGAACCATCCACAAGAAAGCCCCAAGAGGCAGCCTCGGCCATTTTCAAGAAAGCAAAACGACCGAGCGGCGACGTGTCAGACGGGCGCCGCGGGAAGGGGCTGTCCCACGGCCACTGCACCTCCCCAGCACCGGTGCGCAGCACGGATCAGCAGATTCAAGGCTTTCGTTAGAAACAAGCCATGAGGCTCCAAAACTTTTCAGTCAATATTGATCAAAACCACAGCTACCGCCCCCCTCTCTACTTCGGTGGGGGCTGATATTTTACCATCACACTGCTCCCAAGGCACCCCAGAACTGGGCAGTCCTGTGGGAACCCGCACCCTCAGCACCTGCTCCTACCCCAGGAGGGCAGAACCTGTAGCGAAAGGTGAGAAAGATGCTGCCCCCTCATTCTCCCCAAATCCAGCCCCTTCCTTGGATTACAGGACCGAAATTTTACAGGAGGTCACATACATGATAAAGTCCAGAAGGCTAAAGCATGTAAAAGGAACAGAAGAACTAATGAAGTTACCAGCATGATCGATAGCTTTTGTTGCACTTACAAGTGCACTGCCTGCTGAATCCGAGAGGCACGTTTTGTTCTTTCCCCGAGTTTCTTCGTACGTTGTTAAGCTCCACCGAAGCAGAAGCTGCCCAACAACAGCGCATTTATGACAATCTGGATTTGTATTTGGAATACACGACTTGCGTTAGAGTATTCCAGAAGCATTTTGACAATCCTGAAGTCTACAGAATGACAAGGCTTAAGACAACACTAGTATCATCATTTCCACTCAAATTTGTAATCCTTTAAGTCACTCGCTTTCCCCTGCTCCCCTTCGCATTTTCCTCTTCCTTGCACTTCACATCGACTTTCTCTTCTCCCCCCCCCCACAGCCCTTTCCTGAGCACTGAGTTAAATCCCACATCAGTGAAATTCCTTGGTAGATGTGAAATAAACTTTATTTACTTATTTAACCTTTGTTTACACATCCTGCATGAGAAAGTTTACCTAACCTACAAAGGTGGGATATTATCAGCAATTTGTAGCCTGCGGGAATGGACAGAAACACCAGAAGACCCACTGGCTTGGTTTGAAACTAGAGGCGTGCGGGACCTTGCAGAGTCAGACCTGGGGAAGCCGAGCCCACGCCCGTCAGCACCACACCGAGTCCTGCACACGTGCTCCGCCACCTCGCCGGACCGCTCCGAGCAGCAGCTCCCAGCTCCAAACCCCCACCGTCCCCACGCACGCCGTGGGGCACCTGCACTTGAGAACCGCATTTTTTCTACCCAGCACTTGCAATCCAGTAAGGATACACGGGCCACTATTTTCACTGCCCAAAACTAGTGAAGGACGGTAAGACTAAAATACTCTAAAGCCTAACACCAGTTACTCCATCCTTCTCTGCCAAAGCCCTGCAGCTGGCAGGTAAGGATGCATCGGCCATGCTGAGCACCAGCGATCCTCCCCACGACCCCCTGCTGCTGCCAACAACATGAGCCAACAGTGGCTGCTGCAGCCAAGAAGGCCAACAGGATGCTGGGTTGCATCAACAAGGGCATCGCCAGCAGAGATAAAGAAGTCATTATCCCGCTCTACTCAGCGCTTGTCAGACTACACCTGGAGCGCTGTGTCCAGTTCTGGTCCCCACTGTGCAAAAAGGATGTGGCCAGGCTGGAAGGGGTCCAGAGAGGGGCCACCAGGATGATCAGAGGACTGGGAAGCTGCCATACGAGGACAGGCTGGGAGAGCTGGGTTTGTTCAGCCTTGAGAAAAGGAGGCTCAGAGGGGATCTCATCACCATGTACCAGTACTTAAGGGGCAGCTACAAAGAAGATGGAGACTCCCTTTTTACAAGAAGTCCCATGGAGAGGACAAGGGGGAATGGACACAAGTTGCTCTTGGGGAGATTCCAACTGGACATGAGAGTGAAATTTTTCACAGTGAGGAGAGTCACCATTGGAATAATCTCCCCAGGGAAGGGGTTGTCTTGGCCACGTTGGACACTTTCAAGGGTCGCCTGGACAGGGAGCTGGGCCATGTTGTCTAGACTGGGCTCTTCCTTGAGAGGTTGGACTAGATGATCCCTGAGGTCCCTTCCAACCTGTGATTCTGTGAACTGCAGTGCCATGGGGAGTCAAGGAAGCCCACAAAGGGAAGGATCCCCACCTGGCTCAGTCCATCCCCTTGCTTTGTATTCAAACATTTAACTCAGCTTTCCAACATCTGTTGGAGAAAGGGAAGCGAGTGCTTCCAGTGTCCAATGAGCCCAGATACCAATCAGACCACAATGCAACAAGGGGGAAAAAAGGAAACACAAAACAATTAATTCTTGGCTCCTTGTTTTAGCTCTAGGCAAGGGAAGGTGCATGGCAGAGCGAGAGGAGACTGGAACAGACGGAGGCTGGGACTTGCTCCAAGAGCCCCAGGGGCAACAGCGCTGGCTCCCAACCCCAGAAACACGGGGCTGCTCTCCAACAGGTGAGGGCTCAGTCAGTTCCCCGGGCAGAGGGAACAAAAAAAGCTTCTCAGGCAAGATTTCTTGTGACTTTCCCATGCCAAGGCCAAATGGCGAGAAGCCCCGTAGAGAGAGAATGGGGCTAAGCTACCAAATAAACCCCACTCCTGCGACCCGGTCTGAACGCAACCTCCTCCACAGCTCCCCTCGAAAAGGGCAACGCTCTCCCTGTGAGACAACGTCAAAAGGGCCTCACAACTGCACAGGTTTATTCTGTTCTTGGTGGGGTCTGTGATCTGATAAGACAACAACGTGGTCTGCACACAAAGACCTGCCTGCACCACGAGCCACCAGGGTCAGAACAGCCACGGTGGCAGTGGGAGCAAGCATAGGTGTTCGCCCAAGGCGACACAAAAGGCTGGGCTTGCCTTTCGAACTGAACCCCAGCAGTAAATCTGCAGGTTAACTGTCCAAAACACAAGTGTCTTGGTGATCTCACAGACTTCTGCCACTGAAAACATTTAAATCACTGCTTTTATAGCAACAGAAAACTCTCGAAAATATAAGCATTTCAAAGATGAACCACTTAGCAGCTTTCTAGAAGGCATCCGGGGAACACGGCTGTCCCCATCAACCACACCTCAGCTGGGAGAACGGGAGGAAAAACTTGAGAAAACAAAAAGAATGGAAACAAGTAGAGAGATGTGCCCTGAGCCTGAATCTGCAAAAAGTAAACTTAAGAGTTCCATGGGGAAGCTACCCTGTATGTGTGGTAGAGGGGCAAGTGGATCACCTGTGCTCCCTTGTAAATCCAGCCCCAGTGGTAGAAACCGACTCTCTGGGATCTCTGAAGGACCCAGACCAGTGCAGCTTAGACTAAAGCCAGACCTCTCCCAGTGCAACAGGCAGCTCCATAAACAAACCTACGCGACACAGCAAGCAAAAACTGTTTCTTTGGCTGATGAGAAAGACAACTGAATAACTGAAATTAAAATGAAGTGTCAAAATAGAAATAATTTCTCGCTCTTTAAATAATTTCTCAAAGAAGAAAAATAAGCAAACACAAGTAAGTAAAACTGTTTGATGGAAAAGAGACCTGTTCAACAACTGAACCAACGTACACACTGGTATCAGCAAAGGAAGGAGCTGGAAGAGAACGGCATGAGAAATCCCCCAGTTCCATATCATAAGCAATCTGAACAGGAGGCTTGAAATCCAGTCTCCACTTCTAAAGGTAATTTATTTCTTTCTCTTTGCCAAGGTTCAAAATAGAAAAGACATGTGAAACTCTTGCTTAAATCACACTGAACTGCTAGCCACGCCAGCGTGCTCCAGGGAGAACACAAGACCGCTACGCATGTACAATGTCCATGACTAACACTTCTGAAGGTGGCAGAAGTCAGACATGTCACCTTTACTAACTGGAAAAAGACAAAAATCTCTCAGTTATAAAATTGTCTGGAACAATGTGCAGCTTTTTCAAGACTTGTAACTTCACCAGTGACTAGTGGCGCTCCTCAGGGGTCGGTACTGGGACCGGCACTCTAACATCGTCAGTGACACGGACAGTGGGACTGAGCGTACCCTCTGCCAGTGCGCCAGTGACGCCAAGCTGCGTGGTGCGGTCGACACGCTGGAGGGAGGAGATGCCATCCAGGGGGACCATGATGGGCTTGAGAGGTGGGCCTGCGTGAACCTCCTGAAGTTCAACAAGGCCAGGTGCAACGTCCTGCACCTTGGTTGGGACAATCCCAAGCACAAACACAGGCTGGGCAGAGAACGGATTGAGATCAGCCCTGAGGAGGAGGACTTGGGAGTATTGGCTGATGAGGAGCTCAACATGACCCGGCAATGTGTGCCTGCAGCCCAGAAGGCCAACCGTATCCAGGGCTGTATCAAAAGAAGCGTGACCAGCAGGTCAGGGGAGGTGATTCTGCCCCTCCACTCCACCCCTTCACCAGGGTAGCTGGGGCCATATCCAAGGTTAGCCTACCCATCTCCAGCTGGGTTTGAAGGCATGAAACAAGCACAGGACACTCGGGCCAGTTTCAAGGAGGGCCTAAAGGTGACCATCAACCAGAAGAGCTTCCGTGAATGTGCTGCTCTGCAATAATTACCCAGGAACACCTCCCTGCTCAGGCACCTTCCTAGGAGCAATGGGGAAGAAATAGGACTTTTCCCAAAAATAAACAGTTCAGTGTAAAGACCAAAGAGAACAACTCCAGTACAGAGCCCAGAAGAGCTTTAAGAAGAAAAAACACCCCAAAATAGCCAATTTAATTTTACCATACAGACAAGATCAGTAGATCCCACTACTCAGGAAGCCCAGTTCTTCATCGTGTAGAAAATCCTGGGTTAGTAAGAACAATACAGAAAGCAGCAATATGATTTCTGTGCGGAGAGCAAAAAAGGGGCAATATACAAGACAACACAGGCAGAAGTTTAAGAGAAAATCCAATATGGTGAATAGCAAGCGAGTTAAAAAGAGCCATAATACACATTAAATAGAAAGCTGTTCCTTATTTTTCTTTCAAAATCAAAACCCCAAATGCAAAGCAATTTTTCTTTCAAAAGGAAAACCCCAATTGGGAAAGGCTTAATTAACAAGTCCTTCTTCAAAGGTTTGTAGAAGAGACAGCATGAAAAGAAGGGCGACAAGAAAGAGTTTAAACTACAGGAAGGTATTGCTCTTCGTTACAACACTTCTCGAGGAGCCCTGACGCCCTCCTCGCAGCCTGTGGCCACCCAGGTCTGAGGGGCCGAGGCCGGTCGGCGCCGTGCTGAGCCTGCCCGATGCACCAGCAGGATCCAACCCACCGAGGGAACACGCCGCAGTCGCTCCAGCAGCAGGCTCTGCCCCATGCAGAAACGTCCCCAAACCACCTCAAAACGCACTCAGCCCAGTGAAGCCCTGGGCCAGTGCTGGCCTCCTGTGGCCACCCCTCCAGAGCCCTCTGGACCACGGAAAAGCTGTTGTCTGTCAGGACTTCGTTCTTTTCCTGTTCTCTCACCCTAAGCAAGAGTGGAACTGTCTTAACACTGGATTCAAAGCTGAAGTGTCCCTTGTAAGACAGCCACCGAGAGGGCGATGCTTCAGCAAGACCTTTCAGAGACTGGTGGAAGTCCAAAAACATTCAGCAATATTCCTTGATCTTGCAGCTCAGCGGGTCCAATCCCTAATGTAGGGAGGCTGCCAAGAAACCTCACCCAGGAAGCTTCACCTCATCACCCCGGGTGTCTCCTTTGAACTCCTTCCTTCTACGGCTCCTTCCTTTCTCCTGCCCTCCCCTCCGCATAGCCGCAAGGCAGAGGTACCAGCTTCTCAAGGCGCGGTACCAGCCTCACAAGTCAGACAAAGAATGAACTAATTTACAAAACAAGTCTCTAATTTACAAACTCTTCCTCACTCCCGCATCCCTTCCCTACCAGGCAGGGAGAAGCAGCAGGCATCCTGCCATTTGCTTGCAGGCAAGGTTTTAACTACTTGGGTAAATGAGGGTAAGGAGATACCTTCAGGAAGCAAGGCCTAAAGGAATCATTATATCATCCAGCCTGGCCTCCTGCGCATCAAAGGCTGAATGTCTGCGGCTATCCATCAGCTCTATCCAAGAGGATAGAGCTTAACTCCTCTGAGGAAAGGAGGCTGAGAAGTAGTCTGCACACTTGTTCACAAGCCTGCACAATCGTTTATCAACAAAAACAGGAAATACATGATTTTTCAAGCCACAGGTTATTACAGATATCTCCCTGTTAAAATGCTGAGGAACTCACAGATAGCTTTCCCACTAAAAATGAAAAAGCCCAAAACCAACTGAGGTGCATTTTAATATCCTTTTTACATTACTCTATACATTAGTTAAAGACTGAACAAGAGCTGAAGCAGTACACGTACAACACCCAGCATACTTCTCCCCCTCCGTGAGCTCTCGGCGCGCCCGTGCTGTGCCCGTACAAACCGAGCCACCAGCAAAGCCGACGCAGCACACATAGCTCAGCCCATGAGCAGGAGTCGCAGGTGAACCCCGGCCAGCCCTGAAGGCTTTGACTGAACACCCTCCTGACACAGGAGCTCTGCTCCACTCCGGAGAAGTGGTGGAAGGGAAGGTCAGCAGTTTGCTCAAGTCCATTATGAACGTGAAGAAAAGCTGACCTTGAACCCAAGTCTCCAGCACCAAAAATGCTTGGCCGTTTGTCTCTCTCAGCTGAGCTCCTGCCCGCTCTTGCACATGTGCGTTGGCAATAGCAATATGCTGGCTGCTTGGGAAGGGCGCCTCGGGGAAGGTCGAACCCTGTATGCCCTCTACGTACGTGCTGGTACCTCGCCTCAACGTACAGACGTGGGGTACTTTCTGACCATCAGGCTCATCCTAAACATCCTTCCCCTCATCCTCAATTCGATTCAGGCCCTTCCTTCTCAGCGATACCTTGAGCCAAACCATAGCAGGAGGCAGCTGGAGCCCGGCCAGCCTACATTCGATCTTTCGGCTGCAAGGGGGCATAAAACCAGCCGTGAAATCGTTGAAACCTGTCCAACCCATGACAGTGGCGCTTGGTAGACTACACAGCTCGTCTCTTGCCACAGATGATGCAAGACCCCTTCCGGGGCTCTCTGCAGTCTGGACCTATGTATGCATCATTACACCATCTCTTCAGACCTCAACCCAATCTTTTCATTGCCCCTAACTCTCAAAGGGATGTGATAAGTTAAAGACATTTCACAAATAACATTTACTTCAGTCTGTTGCCTAAACCATTTCCTGATGTGGGCAACACATTACTGTAGATAATCCTATGGATGCCTCTCCATCCTATTTAAAATATCTCTAGTAGCAACAGCAAATGCTAGCATTAAAAGATACAGCCTGGAACAAGATATTCAATTAAAATCCAATTTTAACACACCACAGAAAGTGGGAATGAGAAGGAAGTTGAAAACTAACCCCTGCGTGACTGTGTTTTTTCCAAGAACTAGAGTTCTGGAAGACAAATCAGCTTACTGGTATTTTGCACTGAGGTGCACGTTATCCATAAGATACCTTTGGACCTTTGGGGATCTTTGATCAGCTAGTTATTTGGGTAAAGCAGCACACTCTCCTCTCCCCCTGCCCGCCCCACGCACGGGTGCGTGCTCTCAGTGCTGGCAGGGATGTAGGAAGTTCCACGAGTTTGCACAGCAAGAAGCAACAAGCATCATCAGCAGACCTCTAGCAACCCTGGAAGAGCTGCCCTTCACAGTGGTTGCACGAGATGCAAAGTTCAATGCTCTGAAAGCAGAGTTGCAAACCAGTTCCCTTTTCTAAAGGGAGGGAGTTGATCTCAGCTGCAGCCACTGCCCTGCACTTGATTGCGAGACTCAAGGCTGTGGCAGGCAGCCCTAGCCCTGCCCGAAAGCTGACGCGACAGCTCCAAATTCCCCAGAGGACCAAGGATATAAGGGAATTTCCTGGGTGGTATCATGCAGCAGCAGTAGCTGCAGTTCTTACCCTCTGGTCTTGTTCTGAAGACCTAACCAAAATTTGAATTCGAGGGTCCCCTGCGTGTCACCACAGCCTCTTCAGGCAGGGAAATCGTGTGGCTGGCTGTGCTAGTCAAAATAAGAGAAGCTTTCTGGCAGCAGCCTGAGTCAGAGGACAAGCCTTGGGGCAGCCCTGAGTCTCAGATCCTCTGATGAGGAAGAAGCTGATGTATTGTGGACTGTCAAATTGCTGGTACTGGGGTCCAAGATGACAGTGACCGATTTTCTTTTTGATCATAAGCTGCAGTTGCCAGAATGACCCGTCACGGCCACAGCTCAGAGTACATATCAAGCACTGCTGGCGCTGCGAGCTTCTTGCAGAACGAGCCGTGGTACAAGTCAGGAGCTGGCACGCATGCACTGCAAGCAACACAAGGATTAGCAGCCAGCTTTAAAAAGATCAAGGAGGTCCAGACACAAGGAAGCTGCTGGAGAACCACCTCAGCAAGATGCAAGGCAGAAGGCACAGCGGGACAACCATCTGGCGACCCTGTGTACCAGAGATCGTGGACCGTAAATGCAACAAAATTTCAGGAAAGAGGTAATAAAAAGTGAAAACGAAGCTGAAAGGAAGAGAAGGAAAAGACTGACGGAGCAATCCCACCACCGCCGGCCCCACAGAGGCGCTGCCCACCACCCACCCTAGTTACTCGCACGCTGGCCTGCACACGGCAGGCGCTGAACGCGCCTGAAGAAACCCTTGGTGTAAGAAAGTGTTTTTGGTCCTGACCTCTTGCTGCTTCCCAGCCACCTGCAGCAGCATGTTTGGGAGATCCCTATAGAGAAGGACGTCTGCTTTAGGAGGATCTGTGTCATTTCAAACATTTCAATTACAATAACCTACTTCATTTCAGTTTCTGTTATTCATGACAGTAATTTACTTTTTGTTTAAAGTCTCGTTCAGATTAAAGCGTGGAGAAAAGACAAATCCCACTCCCACATTGAAGCCCAGGGTGCGGCAGCACGGCACTCTGTCCGCTTCCTCTCCCGCACGCCGGCTTTCATTCTGCTGGCACCCAGGGGCCCTGCGGAGCGGGAGGAGAGCAGCGGGGCGGCGCAGCGTCCCGGCCCTCTGCCCGTGGCCCTCCCGGTCCAACACGGAGCCCGCAGCTGGGGACAGGGCTGCGGCTCCCTGCGCTGGGGAGCTGGCATCGCGGCTGGCACTTCCCAAAGCCGCTCCTAGGCAAAGCTTCCCGGAACGGTGTGGGAGGGAGGCCGGGAGGGAGCGGTGCTCTGCCCAGCCCTGCGGCAGCCCCAGGCCGGCTCCTTCCCCCCACGGCTGGTACTGGCGGATGCGGGCTGCCCCCCTGCCAGCCGGGCATCTCATGCAGGTTTATAAGAACCACGCAATTCTGGCTTTTTAGGGCCATAATCAGCCTATGCGTGTGACACTGGCAGGTCCACGATTGTTGGCTGCTAAGTCACCCCCAACGCCCTGAGGTTCAACTACTTCCTCAGAAATATCAGCCGAGTTACGAGCCTTTCCAAACCTAAAAAAAGCCCAGGTCCAGGATGACCCCACCTTTACTCAGGGTGACCGAATGGAAAACCAGGAGCGCAGTGGCACCTCTCGGGGACACAGACACCCTCAGCCCTGTGACCACACAGCAGGGTTATTCATCAGATCCACCACCAGCCAACGTGAGTCATGCCTCCCCTGAAAACCAGCAACTTACTGAAGCCTCGCCGCGGAACAGGCCTGCCACTAAATTAGGGAACGTGCATGGCTCTCTTTGCTCCCAGGACAGACCTTCTGCTGTTCAGAAGACGGGAGAGGTACGAAGGAGCCACCCAAAAGCAGCAGCACTCAGCACCAGGGAGCTATGGCTTGGACAACTGAGAACAGCCTCAGAATCGAGCCAAAAATCTTCCTTTCACGCTCACCGGCCTCACAGCAAGGCCCACAGTGAAACATGCATTTCATCTGAAAGTTGGACTGCAAAGGGAGGAAAGATGTCCCACCCGATCAGGCAGCTGTTAATAATGAGAACCTGGCACGCAGCAAGGGAGATATTAAAGCATATGCACGTGCCACGGATGCCGGATCTTCAGCCGCTTCTACCAAGTGACAGAGAAACTCCCATGCTCGCATCCCACCATTCAAACCGGATCATAGCACGGGATTTATCACAGGCTCAGAGGAACGTCTGGCCCCTGCTGTAGCTTGCTGGGGGAGAACAGAGGCGTAGGCTGGACTAGAAAGTTTCTACCACAGGGTATGAGGAACTACACCTGAACTACCCACCCATCCGCGCTCCTCGGGCTCGTGAGTTCCCAAAGGCCTCGTTTTCCAGGAGACTCCAGAAAATTCAAAAGTAATGAAATGTGGGCCAAGGCAAACCCTGAAAACTTGCAAGAGATCTCAAAAACTTCCTTTCCTAGCACATACCTCAGAGTAACACCGAGCAGCTCTACTTCTGCTGCGTAAGAACAAGCCAGTTAACTTCAGCTGGCACCTTAGCAAAGTGTGCAAGAAATAAACACCCACCTAAATCAGAGAATCATTTATCTACCTGTACTTGATCTTGGGTCACTCAGCTCCACAGTGCTTGAATCTAGTTGAAGATGTCCCTGCTCCCTGCAGGACGCTTGGACTAGGTGACCTTCAGAGGTCTGCTCCAACCCAAACCGCCCTTCCCCCGTGCAGACCCCCCTCCACCACTGCTCGCAGGGAGTCTTTCTTTTCAAACCAGGCTGTGCCAGGCCTGGCCCAGACGGAAGCCCTTTTTTGGCAGTCTCCAGCTGCCAGATACAGCCCTTCTCAAGGCACTTACGCCGCCCCGCACGTGGCCTTTTCCACCTGCCCCCCAGCAGAGCCAGCACCGAGCCCCCCGCTTTCCAGCACAGGGCTGACACCAAGCAAGAACAAGCCCACCCCACTCACCAGAAGCCACCGCTCTCCAACTCTCCTCCCCTACCCCTTGGGCATCTCTGGGCACGCAAAGGCACGGCATCAAACCAGGACTCGCCAGCATCATCCAGAGCGCTGGGAGCCATGCAGCACAGGCTGGCACCCATCAGGCACTGGTGCCGGGGGTAGCGAGCTCTGGCCAGGGGGAGAAGGACCACTGGGAGGTCTCCTCTCCATTTTCGCCCACCCAAGGCAGGAGAAAGGCGCTGCGGGGAGCAACCAGCACGTGCAGAAATGCTGTTGGCAGGGCAGGTCCCACACCAACAGGGTCAGGCTCTTCCCAGCATTTGCCCTGGAGCATCTCCCCGGCACAGACCGTCACCTCTCCTCTCAGCCAGATCCTTCCCTGCATGATCCCATGCCAGGATTTAAACAAGGGAAAAGCGGCCCTGCACTAACCTGCTCCCGACCTCCTTCCCTCCTCTCCTGTCCCAACAAAATGATCAGACCCACAGAGGCAAAAAATATCCTACATTTGACAGACATTTTTTACAACTAGGGCTA
The DNA here is from genome assembly GCF_949628215.1 of Phalacrocorax aristotelis. Taxonomy (NCBI): domain Eukaryota; kingdom Metazoa; phylum Chordata; class Aves; order Suliformes; family Phalacrocoracidae; genus Phalacrocorax; species Phalacrocorax aristotelis. The sequence continues at coordinate 714,431 of NC_134283.1, forward strand.
TAGCTACTTTCACAATGAACAGCGCGAAAACTTCCAAATCACACTGAAATAATTTCTTCTCCGAAGACACACGGTACAAATGGCAGAGCCTGGCAACCTCTCGCCGGTATTAACCATTAATAGCTGAGCTCGCTATGTTTACCAAAATCGTGCAAAAACCTGACCTTCCCCTCCGCTGCCCCTCACTGCCAGGTGGAGACCGTTCAAGATACCCTCCCCCTTCATATTTTCTCTTAATGTTTTACAATTTGAGGTAGCAAATACAGCTGTCATCACCTCCCTTAGGAACTGGAGCAAGACAGCTAGGCTCAGACTTCCCAGAGTTCACAGACACATAGTGAGTTACACATCCAGGCTTCTCCTGTTTAGTCACGTGGCGTGTGTAAACAAAACACTTAACCAAGACCCCATGACTAAACACCTCCATTTTCACCTACGATACAGATGCTAGGGGGGAAAAAAAGTATACAGGCCAGGACAACTAACAAGAAAGAGGTACAGTAATTGAGCTGGCATAACTGAGGAGGCAGCAAAACCTGAAAACTTTATGCATGCAGATAAAAAACTAGCAATTAGTTCACAATTAAGAATAGCAAGTACATCTTAGACAGGTTCGATATAAGATATTCCCAACCGTCCATCAGTTCATGAACTGTGTCGGGTATAGAACAGCAAATACAGTACCTGTATGAAAAAAGGGGCGGGGAGAGACTGCTGTGGGTTTTATTAGCTTTATCTCGTAACAGACAAAGCTGTAAGCATTGCAGAGGGAAGAATAATTAAAGAGACAGCAATAAATGGAAACCAAGATAAAACATAAGGCAGGTTTATCGAAGACACATTGTGCAAACTAACCCAAGTATCTTTCTTTACTATAATAACTGCCCTTCTTCAATACTGTACCAGGGGTAGTTCAGCTGGAGAAGACGGGGACTAGCGAAGGTTTCAAAAAAGCAGAAAACTAGGCCAAGAGAAGATTACATCAAAATGATTTAAAGAAAATACTGCCCTGGGTGGAGGTCATTTGGAAAGGCCTTGGGAGTCGTCTCACTAACTTCACTGATGGCCTTGCTGCAAATCAGCAGAGACCACTGATACTCGGTGAAATTAAATTGGGAAGCACATCCAACAGAGTGGAAGACCAGCATATTACACAGGAGTTATGATTTGAGGGACTAGGATAAAAATGAAAGGAACTACATCCAAGAATATAACAGAAAATCTCTGAATTTCTGCAGTAAATGCAGGATTTACCAATCAGGAATTACAAAGGAGGAGACAGACTGATGCGCTAGTCAGGATGGCAGAACTAAAGGGATGCAGCTGTGAAAGCGGCAAACATGATCTTAATATGTTGTTCAGGGTGTTTGTAGAGATAAGGAAGTAATAAACAGCATGTTAATAGCGCTGCAAGACCTCAGCTGGAATTGCACGTACAACTGCGACCACATTACAGCAGAAACAACTTAGCTGTGAACAGATGGAGGAGGCAGCTAGCAGAGCGACCGCAGGAACGGATGTTCTCCAGCACAATACAGCACAAAACCAAATGGCTTTAACCAAGCCACAGACGCCGGGGCTGGACGGCAGCGCGGGCGCGTGTGCGCAGGAGGACCCGCGCACCGGCGCGGCGGCAGAACACAGCAGCTCAGCCCGCGCAGGCAGCCAGGCTGCGCACCACCTCCCACTGAGGAAGCTGCTACATCAATATTTAGAAGGCAACGCCTGCACCAGCGGTAGAGGAGAGGCAGTCTTAATGACCCAGCATTAGCGTTTCTAGCAAGAGGTAACTCAGGCAACCCTGAATATACATAAGATCTGCTCTGGCAGATTTACATTTCCACTACCTCTTAGCAAACACTGACAGAGTAGCTTTCAACCTCAGACAGTTCTGCTCGAGAAGATTCCTATGTTCCTGTGGACAGGCCCAGGTGAGGCTCAAAAACCGCTCTGCAAAGCGTTCTGAGGAAAACAGGCAACGAGGAGGTTTGCACACCCCTGGAACCGGCTGCATGCGTGTTACGCCACAGCGCCTCAAGCAATCGTGTTGTCCCATATAGTCACCAGGTAAATATTTCTCTGTTTCCTCCAAGCTGAGCTTCTGGGAGACCTCAGCCCAGCAGTCATCGTGCAAGCCTCGGGCCACATCAACGCAAGCGCAGTAACAGTTTATTGGTTTTTAAGTTAACTTTCCTACTTTTCCCTGTTTATTTCTTTTGCTGCAAGATAAGTCAACAGGCCAAAGTGATTGTGCCGTTTATTATGCAACTGTTTGTCAGTTAATATTTGTGTTCCAGCGAGGCAAGGACCAGATACGTGATGCCTCCACAGCTGCCCTCCCTGCTAGAAACCAGAGCAGAGGGGCTGTGGAGGTGCCCCCAGGGAGGTCGCGGCACGGCTGCGCACCCTCAAGACTCTGCCCGTCTCCAGATCTCAGCTAAACCGTTCCAGCGTCGCCCCTGCCTCTGTGCGCTCTCACTGCTCCTGACTGGTACCTGCCACCATACGCTCCTCTACAGCTACAGAACAGCACACACGTGTAAACACAGGCTTTCTAAATTTAGCCCTGCTTCTCCTTGCTCCCACCTCTCCCTCCAGAGCACGAGAATAATGGTGGCAATCTCTTCTGGCAGCAAGCAGAACTAAAAGGATTAATCTGCTACATCTCTGCAGAAGTACTTCAATAATTAAGAGGAGCAACTGCTGAACAAGATTAGCAATAGAGTAGAACAAAATATAATAAGCAGTGGGGCTCTCTACAAAAGCACGCACCAAGGTGTTACACCTGCCGTCCTGGCCATCCCGCATCCCAAAGTACACGCCTGCCGCTTCGCCCTCCGCTGATGTTCAAAAGACGTCAGCTGTTGCTATTTCTTATTCCTTCCGCTCTCTCCTCCATCACACGCCACTGCTGCTCTTCCTTACACTCTCTGAAATCCATTTTTGTATTGTTTTTTTGCTAGACACCTCACTTTGAAATGCATGAAGGAAGCCAGTATTGCTCAAAGGCTTCACTGACGCCGTGCAGTCAGGTCCCTGGAGGTCCCCAGACAGGCTTCCTTGGCCACATCATCTCCCAGCTCTGGTTACGGCCACCGCATAGAGCAGCGAGTCTCCACAACGGGCACCTGCTGCCTGCTCTGGCTCAGGACCGCGGACGGGAACATCTGCTGCAGGACAAGACCTGGCGGGGGGGAACAGGCACACCGTGTCCAGAGCTTCCTGGCAGGGAAGGCACATTCAACAAAGACAGGCAGGTCGATATCTGACTGGCCACCAGCACAGCCACACGATCCACCACGTGCTAGGACCACAGGCAGCCCGCACTGTGCCGCAGGAGACCCAGGACAGAGACAGGGCACCCGGAGCACCTTACCTACCCCCGCATCAGACTGAGCCTGGCTCTAGCAGGCGTCTGAAGACGGTGCAACACACTCCCATCACATCCGATGGGGTCTGTGTCCCAGCAGCTGCCCGCACCCCTCTCCTCGGAGGAGCAAAGGACAGCCGAACGCCGACTGCTTTGTGCTGGCTATTTCACAGGCGTTTGTGAACGGCCTCCTCTCGTTATGAGCAGACACCCTGGCGCAGCACAGTGCCCTCCTGCACAGCTGGTCTGGAAACAGATGCTGCCTGGGCTCCAGAGCACAACGGTCCCTCTCCCCCCCACCCTGCAGAGCCAAGGCAGCTGCACTCAGGCTACACAAACAGCAAGCACAGAGCAACAGATATATTTAAAACACGACCTGCAATATGACCTAGATTTTACTTCTGCAAAATGAAAATAGTAGCTCCAAGTGTATTCCTCACACATCACGTTTTCTTTGTTTCCTCTCATATTTAGGACGCAGGTTTTCTACCCCTCCCAGGAGGTTCAGGCACACAAGGGAAACAAAGGGAACAGTGCACCAAAAAGCAAGGTCACAGCTAACGGGAGGAGGTTTTCTTTGGAGTGTTTAAAATTGTTTGCCAAGCAACACACTGAAACAGAAGGAGCTTCAATTAAAAACCTGTGAGAGTTTCATTGCCCCACCACATTAGGGGCTGAGAAGACTGTCCACGTGGGTCTTCTGACTCCTCGGGGCTCCTGCAGAACTGCAGCACCAGCACCTCATGCTCCTGGCTGAGTACATCATCGGGACACAGATCCCCCGCTTTCTCCTCTCCGCCTCTGGTCATCTTGTGTCAGTACTCCAGCTCTGTTCTCATCCCATCCTTATTCCTTCATGTGTTAGTCCCCATTTCAGGGAGTGAGGTCTTTGAAGAAATACTCGGGATGTTATTTTTCTCAAAAGTATTGGGCAGCAGATCATCTTAAGTTTTTCTTGAAAGGTACATGTGGATGCAGGGCCACTGGAGCTCAGTGGTGCTCATCCCAGGAGAACAGAAAAGCAGGACAGGAGGAATTCGGCTGCTCTGGCCCAGAGCTCCCAGGCGCTTCAAGCTTTCAGGATGCAGGATGGAAGGACCAGAGTGCCCACATTCCCTCTTCTTCGCTGAGTACATGCCAGGAAAGGACACGTATCTGCACAGAGCTAATCCCAAGTGAGCCCAACTCTAGAGCGAAGGTTTTCCACCGTCCCGTGGAAGCTGGTCCGTACCTGCCAGTCCCAGCAGAGCGAGGCCTTGTGGGCGGGTGCATGCGGGGGAGCATGAGCATCACCGCACCTGCAGCTCTGAGGCAGAGGGGAGGCACAGGTGTGAAGGAGAGCCCAACAGTGGTTTAGCAGGAGCTGCACCTCTGGGAATGGATTTGATGTCAAGTGTCAGCAAGTAAATTGCTATTGGCTTCTCAATAAGCAGCAGTAGTGAGCTAAGTGTTTCCCTGTGTTGTGCAGGCTCTCTCCAACTCAATACAGCAGTATTGACAGCACAATCACAGGGTAATCCAGGCTCCACTAATATCTCAGCACTTCCTCATTGAAAATACACTTTCCACTTGGACATCAGCCCATTAGCACAGGCTCACATCGCACGCATCCCCCCCGACCTGACAGAATACGCAGCGGCACAGCCCCCCGCCGCTCCCCAGGGCACAGCCCAGAGGATCACAGAAAAGGGGCTCTTTTTGCAATGAGAAATCACCAATGGAAAAAGGATGAAAGGTAATCAAAAAGTCTTTATAACTCAAGTCTCTGTAGGTTCTGGAAAAAATTGGTATTTCCTTGCTAGACAACAGAAGTTCATTCGGGGAATTAACTCTCCTCTTGCCCCTTACCCTCCGTCTGTCATCCTTCCTTGCTATCTTATCTCTAAACTTAGACCACAGACGACTCCAGGCAGAAGCCTCTCCTTTCATTCATAGAAAACCAGAGATCTGCTCCTGCACAGCAGAAATACCTACATCCTACTTCTCCTCTACATCCTACATCTACCCGGGCACAGGAGCTCCGGCGGGTCATTAAGACTCCTCTGCTGGCGACGACACCCTCCGATAGACACCGCGCTGGAAGTCCCTGGGCGCCCGGATGCCTTCACCTGGAGGAAGCCTCCAGAGCTCTCTGGCAGCCACCGCCACAGCACGATGCAACTCATTTTAGCCATCTCTGTCACTACGGATGCACGTGCTCCTGTACGCATCTTTGATGCCAACTTTGATCTTGACTGCAATGATTGCGTGAAGGGCTCACTGAAAATTCGGTCGTTCATTTGTTTTGGATGGTATAGTAAAAATCAACAAGTCCCAAACACATGGGAGTATTTCTTTTTGTCCTAAAATAGCATTGTCACCCATAAACCTAAAAACACAGCAAAAAGTGGACAAGCACCCCTATTCTACATGTTGTAAGTGTGTTCCAAGTTCAATGTCATAGAAAAAGTAGGGCTGAAAGTGCCACAGGATCGCAGTCAAGGTAACGCTTCCCCTGTGACATCTGGACAGAAGCTTGCACCGCAGCTCCCAGACCGAAGCACTCCATCGCACAGACTGTTTCCAAAAACGTTATGCTCTTTTCCTAAGAGTACAAGCCATAATAGGAACTGGTAATTAGACATAAGCAGAGGCTGGTTGCAAAGCAGAGTCTTAAGGAGTAGCATCAGAAAACACGGATTTTCCCAGAACAGCTGCTCTAGAGCTGTGAGCAGCACACAGGGCCCCAGAGTTTGCCAGGAAGCTTTAAGGACGTACGCAGACACTGCCAGGCGCATGGGAACTCCCGATGCTTTCACTGGGGAACAAGAACCTTCACGTCACTCCAAACCCTCCGGCGGTAAGCGAAGCCATTCACGCCACTTGGGTATTTGGAAGAGCGGGAGGTAGAGGGAGGCAGGCAGAAGATGACAGGTCAATGTAAGTTTAAAACCAGCAGGCTTTAATAGAGTTAAAACACACACGCGTCTTAACCATTCATGCTTTAGCTTCTCGCTTAACTTATCACAAATGTACTAGTCAGTTTAGCAGCGCAGAGCACCTCGAACTGAGTAACAAAAACGCCAGCTTGCTCATTTGCAGGTATCTAATGCTACCAACAGTGTGGAGACAAGACCAGAAGGTGAAAAGCAACTAAAAAAAGCCTACTGGAGGATCCTCTCAGGTTGGACCAACCGCCTTGGGTGCTGCTGGGGCGGGTTTCCAAAAAGGCCGGCGGAGCCGCTCACGCCGGCAGAGCACGGGATTCACCCACAACTCCGTGCTCTAAATTCAGCTGGCGCAGGCACGCGGCTCCACGTTCTCCACATTCAGAAGTTGCATTCATGTGGAAAGCTGGTGCCTCACAGCATGCCGCAGAGAAACGGGACTGCAGAATGGGTTGATATGTTCAGTTTAGCTTTAATCTATTTTGGTAACAATATCAGCAAAACCAGGAGGACAGACGCTTTGAGGAAGGCCAGCCACACAGCAGCACACCCAGGGCCTCCTGCCACCCCGTACAACTTTCCCTAAGGACTGTGCCGCAGTGATTTCGCTGCCATTGCTGCCGTAGAGAACAAGTTAATCTAAGCATGCCTTTTACGTTTGCAATCACATCCTGAGATGCCTGGCACAATGCCAGACCCTTGCCAAACCCACTTCTGTTGCGTCACAGCACCAACAAATACCATCCTCCACCTCACCGAGGCCGTAAGGGCACCCAGTAAGAGGAGAACAGCAGAGAAACATCGAGATGGGAAGTGCTTCCAACGGCAGTGCCTCCCACCACCCAGCGCCACGGTCTCCTGCAGGACACGGTACACTGCAGCAAGGAGCCAAGCAGAGGCCTTCGGAGGAGAAGCTCTCCGGCACAGCCACGCTCATGTTAGACTGCCAGGATTATGAAGGCAAGGTCAGGGAGCCTTCTGCTGCAGATAGGGAAGGTTATTTGGTCTGGAGTCAGATGAGGAACACATATCTGGCTAGGAAGAGGTTAACGCTGCTTCAGCCTGCAATCTGATAAATGGCTCTGCAGAAAGCAGGTTCTCTCACTTTGAGATATGATGTCACTAACCTTTATTGATCCACAATCAGAGAACTTTGCTTATCTCTCTCCTGTGATATGCTGCCCTCCTGTACTCAACTAGTGTTTAATACACTGCTGGGCATCTTGCACTCTTTATAGCTCACACCACACCTCCACCAGGCCACCGGGGACAATATTTTACAGGCTGCACCAGCCCGGCTAGCTTGAGAGACAAGACACAGGCATGCATCCCTCCCATCCCACCGTCTCCTGCGCTGGGAACCCGCATTTCAGAGAAATATTGTACACCTATATTGGAATTCCTCATGAAGAGAGGGGGCCAACAGTGCAGCTGCGGTCCAGCGTGGTCTTAGAGCCTCATGTACGGTAGCAGGTCTTCAGCCTGCACCCAGGGTGAGCACATGCCCTCTGAACTTACTGTTCCTGTGGGAGTGTTTATTTTTACCCAACTTTTACTATTTTACAAAAACAACACTTTTAGCCTCAACTTCCTTTTTAATATTTGAGGTGAAACACGAAGCTAGGTGATTAATACAAAAACTATAAATTACTTATCTATTCCTACCTGGCAGCAAAGCATTTGCTGTTGACTGTATGTACCAAATCCAGTGCTTTTTGTTTCAAATGTACTAGTGATGCCAGAAAACAGCTGAATAGCAGGTAGCAAAATCTGTAACTTAAACAATTAGATCAGCCATGCATAGAGACGACCGGAGAGGAGCTTCAGAGAGTCTCATCACTGGCAGGCAACCCTATATGCTGATTTTCTGCTAGATAATACACAGAGAAGTTGCCTATGAAGTACTCTCATGTTTTTCTGGGTTTTTATTTAGCCGTACCCTTACAGGAGAAAAGCCTGTGCATCAGTGGGACAGGCCCGTGAAAAGCTCCCTCCGCGCAGTGTGGGGTGCGGGCAGGATGGCAGAGCCCCCCAGGAGCAGCGCCCGCACTCCAGAACCAGCCGTGCACCCCCAGGCCCTGCCAGCTCGCGCTGGAGAAGGATGGGACACCAAAGCACGGAGGTGTGCACAATAAGAGCGCAAAACCCCTGAGGTTACAAGAAATGAGAGCATAAGGCGGAGAAAAGGCCAAGAGTAAGACAGAAGTATCTAAAAGCAACAAATGGTAGAAAGAAGTAGATCGGGTGCTCCTGCCTTATACTACCAAAACCAAAGTGACGCTTGCTGACACTGCGAGGCAGCTTCACCCGTGACGGGGAGCGCCGTGCTGCCAGCCACCCCGAAGCCAAAGGCTGCACAGGCTCAAAACCGTACTGGAGGTACCGGAGGGGTGGAGTAAAACATCTCAAGGGTTGTTTTGAAGGTTACATGAACCTGTCTGTTTCAATGGATAACCAGTCTTGCGAAGCTTTGGAAAAGAGGCGGCAGAGTAAGTTTTCCAACATACAGGTCATTGTTACAAAATAGCTGTGACCTATTTCACTCATTAGCCAACAAGCCAAAAAAATGCACTCTTGTTTCACTGCAGGACAAGTTTTGGGTTAGGAGTTAAGGTTTTCCCTCTGCTGACCACTGGCACAGGCTGCCTAGTGCAAGAGCATAAGGACAGTCAGCCGTGGTCTCAGCAACATCACTCCCTTGGCACGGCGAGAGTCCCCTTCCAGGCCCGTGCTTCTGTGCCTATAAATACGCTGCTATGCAGTCAGGTCAGAGAAGAAGAAAATTAGGAAGAAATGTCCGCTTTGCACAGGTCAAATTACTGTTCTGATGCAGTCTAGTGATTCTTATAGTTTCAGACATGCACTGAACTTTTCTTTTTTTAATTAAAGGTCTTTTGAACCACGTGCTTCTTAAAATAGTAAATTACAGCCTTCTCCCATTTGTGGAAATACATTAGGAATGCTGTCTGCGTTACCAACCTGGGCAGAGAGCGTAAAAATCCCAAACTTAGATTTCCTGCAAGTCAAGAGACATTTGAATTAGGGGTTTCGGACTGTAACCCATTAATATTCCTGCTCAGTTGTTAAGTTCACGTACAGAGTGCTAAATATTTCAGGATCCAAAGAAGGAGGAACGCAAGGGCCGGTGGCCGAGGCGTGCTCTGTCCCTTTGACAGCTGGAGAGGAATCACCACCAACCCACCAGGAAAGCGCTTCAGCTGATCCTGATCCTAAAAGCAAACCTGGGTAGACACGAGGTGCTGCTGATGAATGGCTTTCATCCTGGCGCTGTCTCTCCCTGTCAAGTGCATGCAATATTTATGATGGAGGCCACCTCCGGTGACTCCCCGCTCTGCGGAGAACTGCGGACAGCAGCTCCAGCCCTGGCCAACAGAAACGCACAGAATAACAAGCTGAATCCCCAGTCCGTTATCTGCACCAGCTAACACAAGCGAGGAATCACATCCACAAAGTCTCACAGACCCTTTAGTCCAAACCCGGATGGCGGGACCCCGAGCTGTGGCCAGGAGGGAGTGCAGGGAATTGGGCCCCCGCGAAGCAGCAGAAGGCCGGGGAGATGCTCCTGGAGCTGCCCCGCATAGGGTCTGCTGGCCTGCAGGAGCACGACCCAAGGGCCGGAGCCAGCCTGGAAGTCCCAGAGGATCTTCCCTGGGCACCGGCGCCTTTCGGCCGTACCACCCTGCACCCCAGGGACCAGGGAATAGCACCGCTGAGGCAGGCCTAGCGTGCACTACCTTGAATTACAGCAAACAATTACCTTAAAACAAGTACATCAGCACTTGGGGTGCTGAAATGCCCTTTCCTGTACTGACCACAACGACCAGAGTCAGCAGAGCACCGCTTCCAGAGAACCCCTCCCCTGCTTCAGGCCATCCACTACGGAGGTAACTGAACGGTCACAAGCTGCTGAAACAAAGTTCACGTCTTCAGTTGGAGACAGAGCAAAAGACGCCAAGAAAACCCTGAAAACTTATTTAGAAACAGTAACCTTGTTCCAACCTGCCCTTGCCTCAGGCATTGGCACCATCAGGTGTGAACATGATTCAAATATCTCAAATAATACACACAGGATTGAGTCAGCGTCAACCTTTTTAACCACTTCTTTTTTGAGATCTGCTCAACACTGAAGGTTTTCTTCAGCTTTCCCACTGCCGCTATTAATGCTTGCATCTCCTCCAAGCAGGGGAGGCAACCTGGTGCCCGAGAGGCTGCGCCTTTTTCCCTTCACCATCGCCACTCACGCTGTATGCTGAGCTACCAGAAATGTAAAGAAGGCAGGCAGACAGTTCAACTGCTCAGATGCTTCCTCCACGAAAGGCTTTTGGTGTAAATATATCCTGCTGCAGCTCAGCATCTCCACTCCATTATGGATGGATCATGAGACTCAGCAAGTCCCTGCCAAAACAGCAGTGCTTGGAACAGTTACAACTTTTACTGTACATCCTATACGATAACTTCACAACATCAGGGAAAATACAATTCAGTACAGCTAGCACAGAGGTGGCCAGATAAACAACTTAATTTCTGGAGGATATGTCTTTTAGACATAAGCATGTTCCAGGGCAGTCTGAAGGAGCCGTCTCGTACCAGTCTCAGCTACTAATTCCTACCAAGGTACTTCTGGAAACTGGATCTGCCTCGAAACAGACGCTGCCGGATGCCCAGCAGAAGAGACGTCACTGCCCAGAGGACTCTGCACAAGCCTAGGATAGAAAAAATTATAATACTCTGGGCACATCTTCACCTGCCCAGCAGTTCTATAACAGCGAGTACCTTCACTCCACTGGATTTAACAAAAGGAGGAATTTTTTTAAATTTTATTTTTTAAAAAAACCCTTCACCACAAGTCCCTGGTCCTCTGCTCTTCTAGCTACCTAACTGCTCCGTACGTGAACTCCTGGAAACATCTCTGCTTCGAGCCTGCAAACCCAGCAGGATGCTGTGCTTGGGGCCACTCCCCACCAATAACAGCCCGAATTGAAGCAATGGGGTTGATGGAAACCCTCCGACTGACCACACTGCTCCGACTGACCACACTGCTCCGACTGACCACACTGCTCCGACTGACCACACTGCTCCGACTGACCACACTGCAGGAGCCTGGGCTGTGCCCCAAGAGGCAAAGTAGCAAGGGGAGGGCTTTTTTTTCCTTTATTTAAAAGGTGCTGCTGGAGGTAGAAACACATGAAAGTCTGTGTAGGACAAGGGAAGGAATTATCCCTTCCATTGATTTTCGCTCTGGGGTATTAGAAAGAACACAGCATTTATCTGGAGATTTCTTCCCAAAGCTAACTACGGACTTTCAAACGTAAATGAGACTTGAAAGGGGCTTATCGGGCAAGGATCTGCTGAAACCTCGCCAGAACTGGGAGCCCCCGCGGGAGCTCTCTGATCCATCCTCCCTCTCGGATGGCTGAAAGCCCGCTCGGGTCCCCAGCCTCAAACAGGCAGCCGAGGGGGCACAGCCCAGGGAAGGCAGCGGGGCCAGAGCTGCAGGACAGCGGGGTTCCCTGCGTCCCTCCTCTTCCAGCAAGCATCCCTTCAGACCTGCCCGTCTCTGCCGCAGGGACCCGCGAGTCCCTTCTGTAGGGCCATGACCCCGACGGCATCGGGAGCTTACGGCATCAGCCGCCCTGTGCCGAGAGAGGGCTGGGGGCAGAGCATCCAGCTACGGCCAGATGCAGCCCAGGGACATGGCCTTGGCTGCCCCTCTAAACCGCCTCCATCCTCCAGCAGTCAAGGCTATGCCCTGGGAACTGCGGCAGGATAAACCCTGACCCGGAGGAACCCTTCTGCAGGACTCCCAGACATGTAACCGCCTCACTGCGCCCCAGAAGCCGCTCCCGGAGCCCCCTCTGCCCCACGGGCTCCGGCTGCCACGCTGCAGCCTGGCTCACTGCGAAAAACCTCTGCAGCCTCGTCTCCCTTCCGCTGTCTTTCCCAGGTTGTAATTGGTGAGGCAGGAGATTAGAAATATCGGCAGCCTCTAAGTAAGACTTTAATTTACTGGCAGATCAATAGCGCTAGGGTTATATTGGCAAAGTGTCTACAACTCTATTGACTCACGCAATTCCTCTTATCAATTTATCAGAAATCTGGAAGCCAGAAGATATTGTTTGAAGAAAAAAGGCAGCAGGAGTTTGAACACTTAGCATGGGCTGCCCAATCAGGCTCTCAGCACTAAGCATTTTACAGCAGATGTATCTACTGCAAAGGAGGCTAATATATGATATGATTAAGAGCTAACTTGCTTCCTCACACGCCACGCAGCCTTTTCAAGTCACTTCTCACCTCAGACCTCTGCACTGAGAGACACTAGGACAGACAGAGTCCTACCAGCCAAACGGAACAAGAAAACCCCATACTTCACACCACAAGATCCTAAATTCAGGCCCTCCTGCCTGGACCCTACCCAGGCTGATCTCTGTTTCCTATAAGGTCTTAGCTTTATGAAGTGAAAAGCCCACTGCAGCATTGGGCATCTGCTCACAAGGATTTCAGAACAATCAGCGTTTCTGCACTTACACAGAACATGAGAAAGGGGGAGGTTTGTCTCCCAAGCCTAATTTCCCACTCCCCAAATGAAGGGTTCCAAGCACACGGACCATCTCCTTTCCCTGTAGCAGGCGTGCAGCAAACCTGCTGCTGTCTGACAGCGGGATGGACCTGTTCCGAGGGGTGCAGGGGGGAGAGCAGGGGGTACACAACCCGACCTCACACCCGCCCCGAACCCCATCTGCTTAATCCATGTCCTGCTGTGCGGCGGGTCTGCCCCTCCGTGGGGTGCCCCGGCAGGGACAGCCGTACGGCAGGACAGCCGCCCCTCGCCAGGCCGGGGGTGGCTCTGGGAATTCTGCGAGTTCGACCTCCCAGCCGTGGCCCAGCTCCCCCCGCCGCGGTCGCAGCACCACGAGACGCCCCTCTCAAAACGCAGACAGCAATGACCTCGTAACAGCTCAAATACGAGACCACGCTTGTGCCGCCTTCGACAAGGAGCTCCATCGGCAGCGGGCAGGGGACGTCCCACGCCGCCTCCTTGCTGAAGCACTAAAGCAGACGAGGCGAGCACGTGCAGGCCCCCGCCGACCCCTTGCTTTCCCCACCTCACCCCAACCTGGCGTCACCAAACCATCTCCCCACGGCGAGGTGGAGCCGCAGGCAGGGTCCTGGAGCCGGAGCAGCAGCCCTTGCTCCCAGCAGGCTACACACCTCCTCCTTAGCACCAGGACAGAGCCCAAACGGCCTGAAAGCCCATCTCTTCTCCATCCACCCTGGGGCCCTCGTCTCCATCCAGGCCACTCCAGTCTGTAAGAGGTAGCCTGATGCCACAAGGAGGGGAGTTGCACTATCTACGTTGAGCATTCCTGTAACCAAACGAAAGCTGCCGGGTGCTACCCCAGGGCCTCCGCAGAGCTCTGTGCACGGCTGGGAGCACACAGCTCTGGGACCTCTGACCCGGGCCAGCCCCAGCTCTGCATCGCACCCCAGCCCACCCGCCCAGCCCTGCGTCCCACCGCGGCCGAGGCTCCCGGGCAGCACACCCGGGCTCAGCTCCCTCTTCCAGGGAGACCAGCTCAGCTGTAAATAAAAAAGTTTTAACTAGATTGGAGACATCCCTACTGCTTAATGGCTCTCCTCCTTTTAAATGCAGATTTGAACTTTTCACCCAGGGTCGGGCAGCTGGAGCCCAGCCTGGCCCCAGCGGGGACCAGGCGCCGGAGTCCGCTCCACTCCGCTCCGGCCACGCAGCAGCATGGGCCATGGCATCCCTGACCCCGGCTGCGCGGACCCCGGCGCCCCTGGCACCCAGCAGCCCGGCCTGCGAGGTGCAGCAAAGCCCTGAAAAGCTGCTGGCGCTGCCTGGCTGTGCAGACCGCCCCTCTGCCCACGGCTCCGCCGGGGGAGACAATGCCAAGGGGCAACTCGCGTTTCAAGAGCGCTAGTGACTCAGCCTGCTTGTCCCAACTTTAACTTAGCTGGGAGGTCCTGAGAAGTCAGCGTCAAAGAAAACCTCACGGCAGTCCTACCCTGGAGGAAAAACTAGACCTTTCACTGCAGGCTTCGCAGCAGGCTCTCACGGCTGAGTTAAACAAGGCCACTGCAACCCAGAGCATGAATTCAACATTTCCAGCCAATGCTTATAAAGACGCCATCCCCTTCACTGCTGATGTTCAAAGCTGCTGCTCAGGGAAGCGCATTACCTGCTTCTCTGGGGAGAAGTTTGAGATGTTCAGCTGCTCATTAAGGTAAACAGGTATTTAGGGCTTTCCTCCAACAGGAAAGTATTTTGGGAAGGAAAAACGAAAGAGGAATCTGGTTATAGTGACAGAATCTAAACTCTGTTCCCTGGGGTGACATGGGGCAAGTCACATATCCACTCTGCCCAGGCGCGAGTGCCACTCAGATCAAAGCCCCCACGTACCGCCTCTCCTGTGGGGAGAGGTACTGACAGCGCTCAGCCCGTCTCCTACCGACACGGAAGCCTCTGTCCCCACCGTCTCCAAAATTTCACCTTTCTGAGCAGAGCTCGGGCAGCGCTGGTGCACCTCTCCAGGTGAACCCCAGCATCCCCGGGAGCCCACGGCAAGGACATGGACCCACGCACTGCAGCCCCGCGAGCAACCTTGACCCCTGCGTGGGGCACGCCAGCAGGCACCTACCCCCGGCACGGCTTCCATCAGCTGCCAGAGCCTGCACCCAAACCAAGCGCTTTGAGCAAGTCTTGAGCAAGTTAACCAGGAAGGAGAGATCAAAGACGGGAAAGCCCTGGGAAGGGAGGCAGGGGAGGAATGGCGGGGAGCACCAATAAGGTCTGGAATAAGCAACTTCAGCATTGGTTATGGATGCTCAGAGGCACAAAATCTCTCTCTCAACTTTTAAGGGAAAACTTGTCTATGACTGAGATTAAAGGATGCCTTCTCCATCGTTGTGGAAACCCCCCAAGGCCACAGGAGACCCAGCCCAGGCCAGCAACTCCCCCCCCACCTGGCACTTGCACACCCCAGCTCGCAAACCAGCGCTGGCACCAACGGGCCGTGCGGTGCCACGCTGCAGCCACACCGAGCTCTAGCACAGAGGTTAGAGGCCTCCAGTAAAAAGCTTCTGCTTTTATTATTCCATATCCAAAACACCTCCACACAGGGCCCTGCGAGTACCAAAGGCAGCACAGGGGAAGGACGGAGGCAGGTGGCTGGGGCGGTGGGGGAGTGGGGCGCCGGGCTCCTCCTGCAAAGCTCCGGGCGGGTGGGCGCTGCCCCAGCCCACTCCCCGCAAACCCTGCCCGAGGCCTGCGGGACAGGGGACACTGCCAGCTCCCCTGCCGGCCGGCAGAGACCCCGTCCTGGAGCGCAGCACTTGCACTACTCACATCCTCACGCTAATCCTCCCACAGGAGGACCCTCTTCTGCACAGAAAAGTCTAGAAGCAGAAAGCCAGGGCGGGGGACAGAGGAAGGCATCTGCCTGTCACCCCCCCCCACCCCGACTGCCACTACGAACAGCAGTGGCGACTTGCCAGTGGATGGAAACCACCCGTGACAAGTGTGGTGGGACAGTTTCATACACCAGGAATAATTGCCTCTCCTGGAGCTTTAATCGTCAGGGTTGCTATGAGAAACTGACTTTTCTCCCCTTGGATTAATCAAAACCATGTTATTCAGTATGGCAGCAGGACAGGTCTGCAACCCCACGTCCCTTTGTCTTGCAGGATGTGAAACGGAAGAGTAAAAGAAAGGGAAAATGCATCTTCTGGGTCTAAAATCCAACAGTGACAAACACCACTGGGTACAAGAAGAGCTTCTTCAACTCAGAGAAGCACTGGAGTAGGAAACCAAAATAAAATACTCCAGACCCCCTCCATTTCACTAGCCATCAGGTGACAGTGAAAATATGCAGCAAGCAGGGCTCCAGAAGTGCCTAAAAACCTCTTGACCAGCTAGCTACCACTTCTAGCTGCTTTCATGTCAGGATGTGGAGCTCCGTACTAACTTGAGTACAACCCCTCTTCCACCCGGATGCAACGCTGCAGAAGTTATTCCGTTCCACCCCAAATTCACCACTCCACCATCATGCAACTGGGCACCAAGGCTCTAAGTATGAGCAAGGTGGAGTGGGGTGACAATCTAGGGGCAAAGGGTTACCAGTTCCCACCTGGGACTTGCCAGCCCCTGGCCTCAGACTCTAAGTTGCTTCCTTCCGACGAGCCAGGTGGCACCTCAGCATCTCACCACCTCTCCTGAGAAGGGCCCCCCCGCCCCAAACACTTGCTGGCATTTCAGACGAGCACTGCTCTTACCCAGGACAGTGAGTCCCTAGCTCAAGCCACCCAAGGGACTTGTACGCAGGCTCCCAGTGCACAGAGCCCATGGAGACCTACCCGGCCCCGAGGGAGGGCTGTGCGGTGCGGCTCCCTTCCTCCACCCACGCAGGGCAAGCGGTGGGAGCCCTAGCAGGGATCAAGGGCTGCAGCAGGCTCAGGCTCCTCTGCTCTGCCCCCACAGCTGAGAAGACACGGCCCTACCTTCCAGGGCAAAAACAACGGCTTAAAAAAAAAAAAAAAAAAGTTCTGAGTCAGTAACTGTGAAAAAGCCTTGGCTCGAGGGCAGAAAGGAGGAAGGGTGGGACAAGCACGCAGAGCACAGAGCGGTGATAGTGCGAGACGCTGCAGAACTGCCGGGGCTTCTAACAGCAGCTGGGGACCAGAGCCCGGGCACCGCCGTGGCACCCGGAGCTGCTCCTGCCCGGCAGTGCCGGGATCCCCTACTGCAGCCCCCGCCTTCTGCCTCTGCCCCAAAGCAAGGCAAGTGACTTCTCCACCCTGCAACTCTTGCAGCTCTGGCAAAAGCAAACACCTGCAGGGACCACAAAAATAAGATGGAATGAGAGATCAAAACGAGTAACATCGTCGAGCCCAACTGAGGACACAAAGACGCCGATCCCGGGAAGAGGAAATGCCTGCCTTCCCCTCCGCAAAAGCAAAAATCAAACTCTCAGCTGATGTCAAAGGCCAGCAATTCCCACTCCATCCTTGTCATGTCCAGGTCACCAGACAGGCCCTCGGAGCCTCTCGTCTGGTGAGAATCATTCATCTGATTGCATCTAACGCCCTCAATCTCGACATTAGAAAGCAAACACTCCACATTTCCAGGACATAAAAAGTTAGTTTGCTTCTCCTCCTCCACAGAGCAGCAACTACCAGGGCCAGGCAGCAGAAGGCTCACCCAGATGCCCAAGGCATCCACCTACGGCAACCGCCCTGACCCGCTCTCGACAGCACACAGAACAGACAGCTTTCCCCAAGGTCACGATGGTCTCCGGCCAGTTCATGCAACGGGGGCCTGAACTCTGCAAAGGAAACCCAGGGCAGAGCACAGCCCATCTGCCACAGGCGTGCTGCTCCTGCACGGCGCCCAGCGACCGTCCCTCCTGCACCTTGGCATCGCCCACGCAGCGGGGACCCGGCACCCCGGGAGCAGGCAGCAGGGTGCTGACGGGCAGTGAGTGGGGCAGGTCAGACAACGAAATGGGGCGAATAAAGAGCTTTTGCTAAAGCTCCAGGAAGCAAAGAGAAAAAACGCTAATTAACTCAGCAGCAAGTTGTTAGAATTTGCATATAAATGCAGCCACAAATCATTACAAACAAGCCAGGACAAGCCAGGCCATTAGCATACAGGGATGCAGCCCGGACAGCCCGGGTGGGTCGCCGAGCAGAGGCAGGCTGCCAGCCGCTCCTGGGGGAGCACGGGGAAAGGGGCCTTATCTCCGCAAACACTCCTGCTACCAGCAGCAACAGAAGCCACGGGGATAAGGTTTCCCTCCATACGAAACAAAGGAATGGGATAAATCCTCCAGTCCCACTCAGGAGCAAAATAAGGGCTGGTGAGGGAAAACCCGAAGCGGCGGCTCCCCGCCACGGCAGCCGCGCTCCTCCTCGCCCGGGACGAGGGCAGAGCGGGCGCCGCGGCCGGGGGAGCGCGAGCCTCGCAGCAGCAACGGCGATGCCCCATCGAGTACCGGGGGTCGCGGCAGCCGCCCAGCACCCCCCTCTCCCCTCCCGCTGCGGCGGCCGTCGCAGGTCCCTGGGCACCCACCACCCACAGACAGGCCGTGGGTGAAGCGCCTGGCTCGCGTCTGCTGGGTCCAGCTGCTGCGGCCCGGCTTGGTGCGGCACAGGGGCAAGCGGAAGGGGTGAGGGCTTAGGAGAGCCCAGAGATTCAGAGTTTGACTCCCCCAGACACCATGCAGCCACAGGAGCCTTCACCTCGGAGCGCTCCCTCCGGGGCGGATGCAGAAGGCGGCACGCGTCGTAAATAACAAATCACAGACCTGATGTGCCAAAAGAACATCCCCAAAAGCCAGAAGCGGTAAAAACAACCTGAACAGAACAAAATCCAGGGCTATTACTGCAGTTCAGCAAGTTCACCCTTCCAAAAGCCAGAACCAGAGCAGTTCCTTTACCACACTGTATTTCATCTGAGCTTGCCTCCTCGCTGCTGAGATTTTTGGCACCTTCTCTGGCATCAGCAGAGGCTGCAGGTGCGCTCAGCGGCGCAGCCCAACCAGCTCCGACCCTCCCCGGGACAGAACCAGACCTCTTTGCATTTGCACACTTTGCATTTGCCTAATGAGTCACTTATTACCATGGAGAAGAAGACTCAATTGTACACAAAATTTACTGTTTTTCCTCTCAGAAAAAGCCAAAATATGCAATTCCACTGTTTTGGGGTTCTGCTTGTTCCCCCCCCTCCCCCAACTGGCATCTTAGGATTTAAAAGAAAACTCTAGCAATTACCAGTTTACATCAAGGCTTTTTTTTAAAAAAAAAAAAAAAATCTACTTTCTAATTTTAAACAGGAAACTCTCCCTGGCAAGATCCCAAGAACCCTTCCACAGTGACTTTTATTAAATGCAAGTTTCTCGTCACTGCAACTCTGAGCACAGACTGTCAGCTCTGGTAGAAAGCAAACCGACACAGCCCTGACTCTGCAGACTGTCCTGGAGCTGCCCGCCTCTCCCCCACGAGATACACGAAGCCCTCTGTAAATGGGAAACGTTCATTAAACTACACCCAGGCAGGCATTTTCAGAACAGAGTTTAGAAAGGCATTACCTCCTTATCTGCAGGCAGTGAGCATGCCTGGTTTCTTAGAGAGGCTGCAGCATGACACATCTAAACAGGAGCCAAGTTTGACCGATCAAGCAAGATAGAAAGGATGAGCTTCCCCACCACAACAGATAATACATAACTGAACTGTTCTGAAAGAGTATTAAAGTTGAAATATTCTAGACTAGATTTTCTTCCCCTAAATGCAAAGTTTCAAAACAGATGTTATCAGAGAAATCACGACAGCTTCCAACAGCAATTCCCATTCTCATGTCCTGCGTCATCTGAATTAGAAACCATCCTTCTTGCTCAAGCTCTCGAGTGTGTGTTTGCAGGAGTAATCACTTCTAGGTGTCCTGACCTGGAGGCCAGTTGTTAAGCTCACATTTTCACTCTGGTATATTAAGTTTTTCTTCACTAATGAGCTTGTACAGAATAAACCACTAAGAAATCATCAGTCTGTAGAAACAATCAGGATCTGGGGGCTCCATACAGGAATCGCTCTTTAACAACCAGGAAAACGGGCACCTGTACAAAGATGTCCATAACTGTTGGAGGAGAAGGCTTCTGAAGCAATGGGAAACTGAGCGAAAGGTTGTGCCGATGCAGCTAAATCACTATAGCAACTGATGGAGGTAACCGAGTGTGACACCCTACCCGGACAACCGGCGCCAGCCGAAGGAGCGGTGACACAGCACCGCGCACACGTCAGCGCTTCACTCCCATCCGAAACGTTTCAACAGACCTGGCAAAGTTTTCGCACTTGGGTCGGCCTTATCGCACCAGCTCAGCTCTGAGCCGATAACAAATCCACACTTCACTCAGACAGCGGAGAAGGGGCAGTGGTCCTGACGGTCTCACCTCCACCGCCACGCTGGCACAAGCGGCGAGGAACACGGCCGAGCGCACGCACCGTGCCGGCGCGGTGCAGGCCAGTGGCCCGGCACGCAGGCAGGGGCCTCGAGCGGAGCCCCCGGCGCTCCGACACGGATATACAGACCGAACGCACCTTGCCGTGGACGGAGGCTAAACACGCTTGGCTTACAAACACAAGAATACTATGCAAACACAGCTGACGTCCAGGAGCAAAAACCAACCCCAGTACAACCCGCCATCAGGGAAAAGTAGTCTGGGTGTGCTCAGCCAGCCCTCGCCCTCGCCGGCGGCCTGTGCAGCCCCCCACCATCCCCTCCGCTACCGCCAGTTACATTCCAGACCCTTACAATGTTAGCAGAGACACGAAAGAGTCCTTCTAAATGTTATTATGCACTTGCTTAAACAAAAACAAAATCAGTTTTAAAACCTGCAGCAAATATTTGTTTTAGAACTGCAAAGAACACTAAATAAAGGACAGGAGAGAGGAGATGGAGATACCCAGGGTATGTATGAACCTCTTGGAGAGCAGGAGACAGCTCCTTCAGAATAACACGGGCCAGCGCTGCTGCAGAGGACCAGGGGGAAGCAAAGACATTTATTCATTTATTTATTTAAGCAGGTGAATATACAAACATAAGCAAACCAAGCTAAACAGTCGCTCCATGTGCCTGCCCCAGCAGGCATGGGGGGTACAGTGGCAGAAATCACCAGGGCACAAAACCACAGCGGAGCCTGGAACCACGCAGGCACAGCACCTGCAGTGCCAGGGGACGAGGCCCCAGCCTGCAAACAGCCCCGGCTGCTCGTGCCGGGGTTCGGCAGTTCCCACCCTCAGCCCCAAGCAGAAGCACCAGCTCCCCGTGCCAGGGCTCCCAAAACGGTAAGGACACTCGGAAGGAACCCAGGACACTGCAGGGACCAGCTCCTCCTTCCACAGCAGGAGAACAAAGCTGCTGCACAGCCAGTCCAGGAAGGCTGCACAGGGATCCTTTAAGTTTAACCATACTGTACTCCCAAAAGGAGGAGAAAATACTGATAAAAATAAATCAATCAATCACTAAAAGCAGTGCCTTCCTCTACAGCAGCCGCACACCAAATGCACACTTAGGCCCCAGTTCAACACACGCTTTAAGCTAGCACGGTAGCAAAACAAGTGATCCTCCTGCCATCACTCCCTTCGGGATGAAGGGCACTCACTCCTGCCTGCGCTCTCCCCTTGCTGCTTCAGCACAGTAATTTCTGCAGCACCACACTGTATCACACCTTTTTTTCAAATTAAAGGGAAGCTGGCAAAACAACAACAAAATGATTTTGAGGAAGCTTTTTTCCCCCCCTCCTTTGGCGCAGTTTTTCTAACCCAGGTCCCTTCCCTAAACCACTTCCCCATGCCACTGCACCAAAGCTCTGTACCAGCAAAAAGCATCCAAGGCAAGGCTGCCCTTAGCAGCTGTGTCAGCTTCAAGCGCGTGCAAAACGACGGCCTCTGCAACACCCCTCCTGCTCCCGACTCCCCTTATCCCTGCGTAGCACCACAGGCAGCGCCGAGCCCTCCCGGAGATTCGCTCGCCCAGAGTCCGTATACAGCAGTAAACAACAGAAATTCAACACACGGCATGCGAACGCAGCGCGATTTGCTCACCACGATGTAAACCTGCTCGTGGACATTCTTGTTTTGGTTCAAAATCAACTAGCTTCGGTATGGCGTATAACTGTTTCCAATTCAATTAAGCTAAACTAAAACCGTTCTTGAACTGAAAATAATGTCCACAGGGCATTCTAATGTGTAAGTAAATCCTTTGAAAAAATAATAATAAATCAATGCAAACTTTTCTAAGTAGGAAGGGTCACTGGTAAGTAGAGGGTATTTGTTATGAAAATCTTTGAAACACAATCAGAAACCAAGCACAGCTTTTTACAAGACACTTTTTAGAGCCGAATTGCATTGTTTACTCAAGACAGTTTAAAGGATATCACCAGCGTGAAATGAAGTCAACTTCAAAGTCACACAGTTTCAAGTCCTAAACATGCCACAGCAATCTCATTTTAGGAAAACACATGCTCTATTTTTAAGTGTTTCTCTTCCTCTGCTGTGCGAGAGGCTCACACAAGGAAGAAGGAACCTTAAAAAAAACCAACAACAACCAAAACATGCGCACCAAAAAAAACCCCACCACACTTTTATACTCAAGGTACAATGAAAACACTGAAGAGCAAACCCTCTATCCTTTCTGCTGCACTCTGAATTAGCTGTTTCTACCAAAAGAAGCCTTATTTTATCATTATCTTCTCCTTTTGTAAACAGTCTGTTCCATAAGACTCTCAGTCCTCCTTTATTTCTACTTGCCAGGAAGGCAGGAGCAGTCCCTAAAAGCAGTTACAAACATCATCTTTGCAGCTAAACACCGCCCCGGGGTTCTCACGCTGTGCCCGTCACGTCCTCTGAGGTGACCTGTGGAGCAGCAGTGGGAGGAAGGCTGCCCCTTCCCAAATCGCACCCTCCCCTCACCCGTTTTGCCATCAGAGGGCTGACTCCAGAACCCCCGTCCCTCCTTTCCCAAGGAGCCATCAGCTTAGGCACAGCCAAGAGCATCGCTCCGTGACGTCTGCAGGGACCGAACCGTTCAACATCCAGGTAACAGCGCTCACAAAGAGAGTGGGAGTCTTCAGAAAGATAAATCAAAATAGAAGTTGGGAAAGCACCCGTTCCTGCCCCATAATCCAGCAAGGCCTCCAACAAGACACACGGCTTTTAATACCCCCAGTATTTTGAATAGGGAAAATTGTAACAAAAACACCATGTTTTACCTCTTGGCATGCTACGTTTAAATGGAAGGCTGTAGGGTTTTTTTTTGTTTCCCCATCTTTTTTTGAATTTTAAAATGCAGAACTCCCACTGGGCACCATCAGTAGTAAAAAACCCAAGGCTCTATCTGACGCCCTCCACCCACGTTCTCCTAGGCCCAGCGGCGGCGAACTTCAGTGGGGGCCCGACCAGCACGACCCACGGAGCCCTCGGCGGTGGTACACCCACAGCCTCCCTCCCCACTCCCACCACCCTCACCAGCTCCAGCTGGAGAAGGCACAGAACGAATTCAGCAGCAGATGAGAACTTTGCTCCCAAACATCCTGCTGGGCAGTTTGCTTCTATATAGGTGGTACCTAAACCTCTGAAGGTCCAAATCCTCTGCAAAGCTCTGCAAGGCACCCAGCTCCTCCTACATGGACCAGGGTGGGCAGTAGGGAGGGAGCTGGTTGGCTCGTGCGCTCTGCTTTCTGTAATAAACCACACTTGGGTACTTCTCGTTTGGCCTCAGCAGCTCAGCAGACTGTGTCGCTGCACTGTCCCTGCCTTGGCACACCAGAAGAGGCCCAGCCGTGCTTTCAGCAGAGGACAGAGCTCAGCAGACAGCTCTATCACACCGAAGACCAGTGACAGGGACAGCGCGTAATCCACAATCTCCAGAGGATGCCCAGTGCTTCTTGCCAAATCTCATCAAAAGCATCTCGCTAATCGTTGCTTTGCACTTCACGGGCTTTGCACCCAGAAGCAAGAGGCTGAGAAAAAGATGGCTGAAGGAGCAAAAACCAGAGCCCCAACATCCAGCTCCTGCCTGAAGTAACCAGAGAGTTTCACAGCCCAGCACCACTTGGACTAAGTGGAAGGAAATCTCAGCTCCAAAGAAAGAGCGCCTATCACTTCAGAGACGCAAAGCGATGCTACTCAGAGAAGCATCGATGGAGAAGTGGTTGGTGGGACACCCCCCATAGCATTGCCAACGAGAGGAAGACCTTGCAGGGAGCTTCTGGCAACCAGGTCTGCAGCCCTGGGCACAGCTGGGAGATTTCAAGCGAAGAGAAGGCAGTTGTGCCACCCCCCAGCCAGCCAGCGCTGTGCAGAGCAGAGCTCAACCCTCCTCCACAGCGAGCTCTGAGCAATCCCCCGGGCGCTTCCAGAGCTTGGCTCCATTGCTCAAACATCTGCAGCTCCAGGTGAAACCACTGCAAGCCCGCCATGAAGGGAGCTTTTCACGCAGGGCTGCGCTGGCACCAGACCCGCCACCTGGGGAATTCCCAGGATCTCATGCAAACCTCCAGGACTTCCACACCGCTCAAAATAAAGAGGAAACAGTGGAGAGGCTGGTTAAAATAAGGCAACCAGGGAAAAAACCTGTGGCAGTTCCTTCAGACAGACACCACTATTGGCCAAGTAACTGGCTTCTGAAATAGCAGAGGGGCACAAAGCGTTGACCATGCTCCCAGAGGCTGGGCATCCCGTGCCAGCACGCAGCACCTCCTGCTCCCCACACAACAGTGCAGCAAGCAAAGGGCACAGGCTAGCAGCAATGCCTGGTGCCAGACCTCTTCTCCCTTCTGCGAGCCGTGCAGTATTGCCACAGAACTCATCCCGGTCCTCCTCCAGCATCAGCCCGTCGTGAGGCGCCGCACACTTCTCTTCCACCGCCCTTACTCCTTGGCCAGTAATGCAACCCAGATGCTGGCACGCTCATCCATGCCGCCTCTCCCTCCAGCTGCGCTTCAGAATCAGTGCGATGCCTACAGGAGCTCACCCTGAGGATGGTGTTCAAAACACACACCTGCCTACAGCCTCATACATGGCTCTGCTTAGACTTGGACTCTCTTAGGACTACAAACCCTGGCCGACATGACCAGGCTTCCTCCACGCCAGCGCTCTGTGTTCCAGAAGGCAGCAAAACCAGGAAGGATGAAAAGATGTTACAAAATGGAGACCAACCAGCCTCGTTTCTCCAGTGCCGGAGCACAGGTCTCCAGCAGGGCCCACCCGCCGGGAGGTACCAAGGTGCTCTGGCTGACTCCTCTGCTCCCCGGCTGCCCCAGCCCACCCGCGTGGCAGGTACCCCCACCCCACAGCAGGGCCGACGCTCATCGCACGCATTGCCCCAGTGAAAAACCCAGCTCAGACAAGGAGATTCACCTCTTCCCTCCTCCCCCACCCCAACAACGGTCAACCGAAGCGGGGCGCTGGGCACCCGCAGCGATCCCACGGAGCAAGGCCTACAACCAACGCAAGCGGTAACTGCAGCCGTGCAGAGGCAGGGGAACAGGACCCTGCCGCGCCGCCTGGACGCGCAGCGACGCACAGCTACTGCACGACACTCGGCCACTGGCCGCGGCCCGGCTGGGTTCACGCCTGCCACCTTACTACTAACGCATTACCCCAGCTGCCTCCCCCCTCTCCAAGGTGCCAGAACAGAACTCCCCAGCACATGCAAAGCGCTGGGAAAACAAGCAAGGCCTACAGCGTGAATTAATGCTCTGCCTACGACGTGGATAGAGGAGAAGCGGACACCCTTCTCTAAGGACTGCAGTGCAATCATGGCTAGAGCACTGCAGCCCCGGATAAGAAGGTATTTATGTACCAGAAAGTAGTGGGAACAAAGTGTAACAGCTGTGAATTATCTGGAAGGCGGGGGGGGGAGGAATGGAGAAAGTAACAAAGAACAAAATTTAAGGATGTAACAATGCTCTGGGAATTTAAGACACATTATGATTTTTCATAATTAACCCCCACTTACAGTCTCTGCATGAGAACTATGTATTATCCTATTTCATACTCCAGCTGAGGCAAACATTTGGTGGCTTGCCCAAAGTCAGCATCAGAGCTAAAATGGATCTTTTGACTTCCAAACAAGCTCACAGTGTTAAGCTGCTTTTAACTGTCTCTACAGAAGATGAAAAACAGCAAGAAGAAAGGAACTGGCGAAGGAACTATGTAAGACTAAAAGGGACAAAATTAACAGGAAAAAATTAAAGAGGAGAAATTCAGGCTCTGACGTCTGAAGGAGCTTTCGAGGAGCAAATGCTGGGGTGCTGCAGACCTGTCTCCCAGAGGAAAGGCCGGAGCTCCCACTCCTCAAAACCGGAGGTGGAAGCACTGACTGCAGCAAGCTGGGGGACACGGTGAGCCCTGCCAGGCCTGGTGGGACCCATCGGGTGCCCTCGCCTCCAGCGGCTGAGCCCAACGCCGCCCTGGGCTCCTGCCATCCCCTCGTCACCAGCACTGCTGGGGAGGGGAGCCCCGCTCCCAGCCCCACCGGTGCCGGCTCAGCCCCAGCGGCCCGCCACTGCCCCGCTCCCCCGCGTAGCTGCACGTAAATCACGCCGGCTCTCAGCCCGCAGCGTGCGTTACGCTGGGGGGCCGGGGGCGCCTCGCATTAGACACCAACAAAGCAGAAGGTTAATTTGAAACTCTCAGCCCCGCTGCTGCGAGCTTGTCTCTCCCTCGCCCTCCCTCCTCGCTCTCCTTTCTGTGCAAAGCCTGACATCTACAGTTCTGTCTGGCACAGTCAGGGGCTGCCGATGGGAACCGCACGCAAGGACAGCGGCCAGCCGCGCTCCGCTCCTCCGGGCAGCCCACGGCCGCTCAGCAGGCTTTCGCTCGCGCACATGCCAGCGGGCACAAAGCGACCTCAGACGGGCTAGGGGACAGGCTGGGAGCAAAGACCACCCCGGCAATGCTGCCTGGTGGTACCGCTTGTCAGTGGGCTCCGAAGCACCAGCAGCCACCGCACACCGCTGAAGCTCATCCGAGGCCAGCTCCCGCCGCTGCACATTGACATCTAACACTGTCAAGCAGAGCAGACCTAAGGAGAGCTCTGGCCTCGTGGCGTCACCTCCACAGACAGACTGCAGGAACTCAGCGCACCCCAGCGCTGCAGGGGCAGCCTTTCTGCTGCGCTTCTGGAGGTGTCCGAGGGTCTGCAACACAAGAGGGACAAGTGAAACGCACAAGCTGGTGTGCACAGCCTGAATCCTGAATGTGTCCATGCCGCAGGAGCAGCTCTGGTTGGCAGACCCCGCCACTCACAAATGCGTGCCTAAGACACCAAGCAGCTCTGTGCTTCAGGCACTGCCCCTGCTCATTCTTCTGAACTAACCTCCAGGCCTGCTAGCACGTTCGTCCATTACACTGTATCTCACCAAAAATACCTTGGTGAAGAATCCCCAAGTCTGCATTATCCCAAACAAGGTGCACCTGACTGCAACTCAGCTGGCTGTGCCTCTGCACCCCCCTCGCCTCCCCCTTCTTCACTAAACTCTATTACAACAAGAAGGAAAGACCAAAAACCTACGAGCCCATCACCAGACGTCACAGCCATTCAGGAAACCCAGCAATCCAACCTAGCAGGATCAAGCACATCATCGTGATGTTACTATCAACATTTAAGTACGTGCTCTGAATTCTGCAGTGAGCATCAGCCTGTCTGCACAAGACAGTCAGCGGCAGTGTGGTGAAAGGAGGGTTAAAACTGCTGCTACCGAACCAAGCCAATGAGCCATTTTGGAGCTAGGCTACCACCGGCCAGGGAAGCGTGGCGGCGAGTCCGAGGCAACGCAAGGCGGGGCGCAGGGTGCTTTGCTGCCACTGCTGGGGATCCGAGGGGTCAGGAACAGCTCCCAGAGCATGCCTGTTCCCATCCTCCCCGAGGAGGGACCAGCTCTCCAGCAGGCACACTTGGGCCATCAAACTAAACATTTACTAAGAGCTAACGTGCTACAGGCCCTGCAGGCTCCACTTTCCCAGATACCGGGCGGGGGGAGGACGGGAGAAAACCTTTTACCAGAACTGCCATGCACATTGTCTGCTCTAGCATCACCAACAAGCGAAGGAGCCCGCGCAGCTCAGCCCTCACCAGATTTAAGACCCAAAACCCTGGGCACTACAGGGACAGCATCCCTCTGCTCCCCAGCAACAAGCAGCACACAATTCAAAATACCGGGAAATGTCTGTTTTGGGGGGGGGGGAAGAGATATTGCTGCTCTGCTTTGCCTTTTATTAGCAAGAGGCATGTTTGGCACTTGTGACATAATGAAATTACAATCAACAGCTAAGTGTCTTTCTCCCAGCAGCAAACTCAAGGGCAAAGCAGGGTGGCTGCAGCCTGCCAGCGGCAGGGCTCCTCAGCACCCAGACCGTCCCACCGTCCTTCCACCTCGCTGGTCGCCCGGGCTCGGCCCCACGCAGCCGGGACCCTCCTCAGCAGCTCCCAGGACATGCCGGGAGCCGCCCGTCAGCTGCGGCCTGCACGGCTGCTGGCACAGGCCTCCCTTCCCGACACCCCAACCGAAAAATAATGTCAGGTGGGAATGAACTTCAAGCTGTGTTTACAGCCTGCCTCGGGAAACACACACAGCGCACACCTGACGCAGAATACCACCGCTCTCCAGCCGGCGTTGCTGTGGAGATGAACACCCACCTCCCGCACCGACAGATGGACACGTCTGTCCAGTGGAGCCAACGAGGAAGCGCTGGAAAGCACTTGCTCCTCGCCAGCACAGTGGGACCTGAGCAAGACCCGCAGCACCTACGGCGGGAAGGAAAAACACCGACACGAGGAGGCCGGCGCGGCCTGCTCCCCACCAGTGGCACGGGGCAGGAGCATGCTGAGGCTTCCCGGTCCAGTGGGATCCCCAACCCAGCGGCGAGGACCGCCACCTCCCCGGCAGCAGGGGAAGCCCGACTCATCCACCCTGGGGTTTGGGGATTTTTTGTTTCGGGTTTGTTTTTTTTTTTAAAAAAAAAAACTAGCTGGAATTCATCTATTTCTTCAATCCCTGCCTACACACAAACCCAACCTCAGGAGCAAACAAAAATGCATGAATCGCAGATCAGAGACAAAGCAGGAGGCGGGACGGGCGGCCCTGCTCCCTCCTGCCCTCACCTCACCCCACAGAGCGAGGCGGTTATATTTAGGTACCGCCACGGTCTGCGGTGCCGCGGCCCCCCTCGGGCACGGCGCAGAATGCAGATTTTCCAGACAACAGACCACAACAGCTCCGTCAAAACCATTAGAGGCTGCAGCGCCCAGGCCTGCGCACAGATGTTTTGATTCCCACTCTCCTGCCACGACAGCCCTCGACAGCCCCGTCGCTCCTGCGCTGCCACGCGCTGGACACCCAGCCCAAATTTCGGCCGGCGAGGGAGGGCGGGAGGGAAGGGCAGCCCCGCTCCCCACTGAGGGAGCTCCTCTCTCCCCTCTCTCCCATCTCCCCTTGCTGCCTTCCCCCAGGGCCAGCAGGGCCAGCCTCCCCCAGGGGCTCCCAGAGGGGCGTGGGGGACGCCCCACCGTGAGGAAGCAGAAGCAGCGGTAGGGGACAGCCCCCACGGGTGCCCCGCTCCAGCCCCAGGGGCCTCTCCCAGGCCGAAGCCCCAGCAGTCGGACAGGCACGGCCCCGCAAGCGGGCGAGGGTCCCGCACGTGGCCGGGCCGGGGGGAGCAGGTGGCACCTGGCTTTGTTTGCGGCCCACCTCTCCTGCGGCCAGACGCGCCCGCCGGCACGTGGCCCCCGAAGCCACACAAAGGCCAAACCTCGGCCGCGCTCCGGTGAAGGGAAGCGGGGAGCCGTGAAACACTCGGCCTCTTCCCAGCCCGACCCTCCCAAACCGCAGCGATCTCTCCAGCGCAAACACACCTCCAGCTGCGGCACCAAGCAGGGCCGGTGCGCGCACCGCCGCCGCCACCGCCAGCACCTACGAGAAGATGGTTGCTGGAAACTCTCCCACCGCAGACGAGCGAGTCTGACACCGGCGGCGAATCGCTCACGCGAGGGAGTCGAGCCCCAGCAGAGCACAGTGTGTGAATAAAGTTGAGGTAAAAGCCGGTCGTCATTTGTCAGTTTCTCCATGCAACATTGTTACTAGTATTATTATTACTACTGTTGTTATTTTGGAAAGTGGAAGGAAGCGTTAATGGGGAAGCTAACGCAGCCAGCCATATGTCCCTCACTTTGGGATTCAGCGAGCCCCGCTGAAGCCGTTCGACTGCTGGCCAGGCCCGAAGTAAATCTGCTCCTCTGCGCTGCTCCCGGCCTCCAGCACGACACCGACGGGAACCGGGGCGGGGGGTCAAAACAGAGAGATGAAAGAAGGACACGCGCCTCTGCTTTTGTCAAAGCGGCCGCCGCCGGGCCCTGGTTTGACAGCAGCCACGACAAGGCCAGGCGAATGTGCCAGGCGTGCGGGGCCGCCCGCGCCGCCGCCGCCCGCCCGAGCAGCACCTTGGCTCGGTCCTGCGGGAACAAAAGGCAGCGCGGGGCGGGAGGGAGGGTACGGCACGGGGCTCCCGCAGCCGAGGGCCCGCGCCGCTGCGAGCCGCACCGCTGCCGCGTGGGAGAGGGGCCCGAGCGAACTTCCTGCTGCCCACTCCTCCCGAAATGACCGCGCTTAAAATGGAAAGGGGGGGGAGGAAACACAAATACAGCAAAGCAACCCCTGCGTCCAGGCACGGAGCTCCTCTCCCCTCTAATATGCCTTTTGTTTGCTTTTGTTTCTGGCCGAAGGCGGCCTGCGGAGCGGGACCCGGGTGGGAGGGCGGCTCGGGAAGCCGGGTCCCCGCACCGAGGCCGGCGCGGGAGGAGAGCCCTCGGCCGGGGGGGCAGAGCGGGAGCCCCGGGCCCAGTGCTGCAGGCCGGCAGGGAGCCCGGCATGGCCCTGCTGCCGCCCGCGGGGGCCCGGGACGCCCCGTTCTGCAGCCGCCCCCCACCCGGCCACCCCCCAGCCTCTGCCCGTGCTGCAGCCGAAAAGCCACGCTCGGTCTTGCGCTTAATGCCGGACCAGACAGTGCTCCCTAATGAGGGAGCATTACAATCAGCTTGTAATGCTGAATTTTTAATGCTGCCAAGGGCTCTGTTACATAATAAAGGGGGAAACGGGAGCAGAGCGCGGCTGGCGGGGTGGCCAGCTCCCCCCGGGCCGGCGCAGGTGGCGGCCCCGGCCCACCGGCCACCCCTCGCGCCCCCTGACCCGCCGCTTACCGCCAGCGCCGTGGGACGGGCCGCGCTCGGCACCCATCGGAGCTCCTGCCCTGCCGGGAGGGTTGCACAAACTTTCCTCAAGTGCGTGGACGGGTGATGCCAAAACGCTCGCTCTCCTCTCCGCCAGAGCTCGGCCGGGAAATGGTTTAAAAGCAAAGTTCACGAGCATGTTAACTGCATGCTCTCGTATGTTCCCGCACATACAGGCTGCGCTGCTCCTCTCGGTAATACCCTAAGACTGTAAATCTATAACCACTGCAATGATTTAGTGATTAAAAACATGATAACATATTGTGTAACTGCAAACCACAGAATCCCTGCCAACTCTCCTCCAAGATACAGGAACAAAAATACAGAAAATGTGTTGCTCACAGCAGTCTTCCTAAACTCAACGGAAAGATTTTAATAATAATAATAATAATGAAAAAAAAAAAAAAAACACACAACCTAGAGATCAGAAAAAGGCTGGATACAATGCAAGGCTGGGAAAAAAATTAAAAGAGAGTTTTAAATACGATTCTTGCTCTAACAAATTACAATCTAAACATGCCTCTCTTTTTTCTCTTTTTAAGTTTGTCGTAACTGGAATAACTGGTCTTGTGTGATGTCTTGCATATTCAAAGTGCTTTGTAATAGGATACGGAGACCAAACCTTATTTGCCTAAACTCAATGGGTTTTATTTTTTCCCCCTCTTCCCCCCCCCCCCCAATTTCTTTTCCTTTTATTTTCCCTCCTCCCCCCCTTCTCCCCTAACGGGGAGGGGGGGGGGGGGGGGAAGCAGAAGGAAGAGAGGACTTTAAGCTGTAAGGAAAATACCTGAAAGGGGAAGCTGCAATCTGTAATATGGCGAGGAAAGCCAAATATTATATATGTATTTTTAAAGGCAGCTGTGGGAGTTTTGGCCTCTAAGCAGCCAACTTGACCCCATTCTCTCTATTCTCTTATTTCCCCCGTTGCAGGATTCCTGCACCTTCAGTCGGATTCGAACTCAATGTGACCCTAAGGAGGGAGTCACCGAGCCTCCAGAAAATTGCTCCATATTAAACAGGAGCAAGAAGAGGCGAAAGACAGACAGACGGCCGAGGAAGGGACACGTATATATTACACATCCGCACAAAGTACAAGACATACCCGAGAGCAGCTTCAAGCACAGCTTGAAACAGAAACAGACCTTTCTGGGAATCAAAAACTAATATTTTTCTTTTTTAAGAAGAGCGGGGGGGAGATAGTTTAACGATTAAAAAAAAGAAAACACAAAAAACCAAAACCAAACCCCGCAACCCAAATTATAAATAATTCACGCTAAGAAACCTGCGTGTGCGTGCTGCACGCGTTATCTGCCCGGCCGTACGCGTCCCCCACGCAAACACACGCTCTCCTCCGAGGGTTAGTTTCAGGAGAGCACGAACCGCCTTCCCTCCGAGGGCGAGGAGCACAGTTTATTCAGAGGAATCAATAGGAAAGAGCATTTGCAAATATTTAGATAAGCGCCGTGCGATTCAGCATTAAGTAATTAAAAACTGAAACTGAGAAAGGGGGGATCGGCCTACGGTGGCGTTTGCTGCCTTCACCTCTCCCATCCCCCTAGCCGCATTCTTCCCAAAACTGAGCCTGCCCGCGGAAAACAAAAATCGTAATTACTCTGGCTCGCCAGGCCGCTGCGGGGCACTCCGGGCCCGGCCCGGCCGCCGCCGCCGCCGGCGCAGTTTTAGGCACTTCTTCGCCCCTTTGTTTTGCAGCGCGTCACCGGCGCGGAGCGCCCGGGGGCACCGGGGCGGGGGGGGGGGGGGGCGCCCGCCCGGGGAGCGCCCGCGCGCAGCCCCGCGCGGAGCCCCGCATCGCCGCGCGCGGAGCCCCGCATCCCCGCGGGGCCGGGGCCGGGCCCCGCCGATCGATGCCCGCGCCCCGCCGCGCACAAAGCCGGGCAGCGCCGCGCCCGCTCCGCGCCCGCTCCGCGCCCCGCGGCCATGGCCGGCGGGCGGGGCGGGGGGGGGCTCCGCGGGCGCGCAGCGGCCCCCGCGGCGCCGGCACCTGCGCGTCCCCGGCGGCGGCGGCGGCGGCGGCGGGGCTCCGGGACGGCGAGCGGCACAAAGTTTGCTGGGGGATCCGGGGCGGTGGGTGGGAGCGGGCGGGAGGGGGGGCCGGACCAGCCCCATGCAAAGCAGCCCGGGCGCCCCGAGCAGGAGGAGCCCGAGCGGGGGACAGGGCAGAAAAGTTGCCACTTACGCGGTCGCTGCTCCGGCGGCGGCGGCGCTTTTAATCCCGGGCGGCGGCGCGGGGGCTACAGATCCCATGCAGGCTGCGGCGGCTGCGGCGGCAGGAGCGCGCTCCGCGGAGGGGCCCGGGGCAGCAGCAGCGGGAGCCGGGGGCAGCAGCCGGAGCCGAGCGGGAGCCGCCGCCGCCGCCGCCGCTGCCCAGCAGCAGCATCGTTGTCGGGGAGTTTGCAGCCCCCCGGAGAGAGGGGGCCGCGGGCGGCGGCAGCAGCAGCGGCGGCGGCGGTCGGGTCGGGGCGGAGCGGCGCGGAGCGGCGCGGCGCGGAGCGGAGCGGGCGGCGGGGCTGGCGGTCGCCGGAGCAGGAAGCGCCCGGACTCAGATCTGATGATTGGGAAGAAAAAAAACT
Organism: Phalacrocorax aristotelis; assembly: GCF_949628215.1. NCBI lineage: Eukaryota > Metazoa > Chordata > Aves > Suliformes > Phalacrocoracidae > Phalacrocorax > Phalacrocorax aristotelis. The sequence continues at coordinate 748,139 of NC_134283.1, forward strand.
CTTTGGATCTTTATTCTGCTAATTAGTTTCCTGCAAAAAATGGCTGATTAGTGCAGTGCGCATGTGCCTCATTACCCAGGCACGACGGGAAGGGCTAATTAGCCACCTTCTGGATCAATAAGATTCAGCCCAGGCGGCGGGGGAGGGAGCGAGCGAGCAGGAGCGGGCGGGGGGAGCGCGGCGGCGGCGCCGCACCGAAACTTGGGGCAAGCGGCCGGCCCCCAGCCCGCGGCGGGGGGGCTCCGCTCCGCGCCGCTCCGCGCCCTGCCGCGCAGCGCCGCGCCACCAGGGTGGGAGGGAGGGAGGGGGCGGGCCGGCTCCGCACCGCCCGGCTCGGCTCCGCACCGCACCGCACCGCTGCGCACCGCTCGGCGGCGGCGGGGCGCTCCGCGGGGCCACCTGCCCCCGCGCCCCGGGCGGGGCCGCGCCGCCCCGCGCAGGGCAGGGCCGGCCCGGGCCGACCCCCGCCGCCGCCGAAGTTTCCCCGGGAGGAGCCGGGAAAGTTGCGGCCGGCAGCGAGCGCAACTTTGTGCCGCCCGGGCGCGGGGCGGGCCGCGGGCGCGGAGCGCGGCGGAGCGGCCCCGCGGCGCAGCATCCCCGCGGCGGCGGCCCCGCAGCCCCCCGCGCTCCCGTGCAAACTTTGCGGCCACCTTTCCGCGCGGGACAGCGGATCAATGCGGCCGCGCCGGCAGCCGGGCTACAGGTTTCACCAGCCATCGCTGGCAACAGCTTTGTCATTTTCTAAAAATAAGAAGCTAAAAGTTATTGTAGAAGAAGGGGCTTTTTTTGTCCCCTGCACAATATGCCTTTTGTGAGTTTAATGCCATTCCGGGGCTCTCTATAGCCCCGGACAATGGGGAACTCCAGGAGGCGGCTGTGCCTCTGCCTTTTTTCTTTCTTGCTTTCTCTTTTCTCCCCCCACCCCCTCCTCTTTTTTTTCCCCCCCCCTTTTTTTTTTTTCTTTTTTAGGAAAGGATGCAACATTCCTCCAGTCCCAACAGAACCTCTGGTTTGATTAAATAAATATTTCTCTAGCCTTACGGTAACATTTTTCACTTTCTGTTTGGGTCCATCTGCGATTATTACTCAAAATTTTTGTTTCCAGCAGCTCTTCCCTCCCTGTTCCAGCCCTGCCGAAAAACGTAGATGATCGCTGGGAATGTGGCATTTGAATTTTAGGAGAAGGTGAACCAGTAAAGAGCCTCTCTCCAGGCTTCAGGAATATGTTTTCTTCATCTTTCTGTAAGAGATTATTTTATTACTGGCAGAAATGCAGCTGAATTAAATCATCTCTCTTGAAAATCTAAAGAAGCTTTTCAAATTGCTTTTTTTTCTTTTTTCTTTTTTTTTTAAATTATTTTTAATAGTAAGCCAAATAATTAACTTCCTGGTTTGTTTCATAGCATTGAACAAGGAATGCAGTTGCGGTCAGTTTTTCCATTTGGGAGAAGCTTAATGTAGATGTATTTTATACTGAAAGGTAATAAACTGCATGTTTGTTAGTAAGTATTTTTAATGAAATGTATCAAGCTTTCCATATTTCTTTACGTGGGGGTAGTCATTTGAAATGTTGACAAGTCCCTTTAGTGGGATGGGGGGATGAAAGAGGAGGACGGATTATTAGAAATGTGAAGAAGGGCTGTACTAGTTGATACAGTACTGGAGGTGTCTGGCATTTGGGAGATACTCACAGGTTTTAAGAATCAAGGTTTAATATGTGCCATGGTTATTTGAATATTATAAATGCAGCACTGGTGTGTCCTGTTACGATGCGCATGCTGTGTAGGAGTTCTTACGGTTTGTTAAATGGATAGACTCTGGTGCGTTACCAGTTTGCCTTTAAAAGCTGCCCTTAAAAATTCGTCAGTCCTTGCTCAAAATATGTTTGTCTAGCTCTGGAAGAATAATTGTTAACATTACTTGCCCTTCCCCCCCCCCCCAAAAAAAAAAAAAAAAAAGGCAAACCAACCCCAAACCTAACAAAATCAGCACCAAGCAGAAAAAGAAAGAAAGAAAAAAAAAACAAACCCCAGACCAGCAAGCCCTGGGGCAGGCAGGATTTTTCAGGGCAGCTTGGTGCACTATCTGTAAAGGTGCATGTAATTTGTAATTGTTGTTCTTGCTGAATATGAAACAAACGTGTTTGGATGGTGAAGTTGAGGCGAGAATAAAGTAACCCTTGTCTTTTAGTACTTGGTTTAACTCAGAAGAGGTGCATATTTTCACCAGAGGCTGTAGATCCGGTGGACCGGTCTGAGAATGGGTGCTGCCTATGTACACACTTTTTGGAGAGCAAAGAAAAAGTAAACATTGCGGAGAAGGTGGCAAGCAAATCTAGTAACTCTGTCGATACTCCAGACACAGGCACCTTCGCAGGAACATGTGCAAACGCAGGGTCTGGTAGCCATGTACGTTTCCTTTGCATTTGCATCGCGAATTCTAGTTTTGTGTTGCTGTCCTCTAATTTCCCATGACAACATATGGATTCCATAAATGCAAACATGCCGGAGTGCATCTGTCTGGGTAGTTAACACAAACCAAACATCCCCCTTTTCGGCGATTCTGCTGTTCCTCCGGCCGTGCTGCGCTGTGCCCTCCTGCGACAGCCTCTCGCTGCTCCTGCATTCTTGTCCTTTCATGCTCCCGGGGTGATCCCGAGTGCCCCGAAAGGGAGGAGGGCAACGGGCGCTGGGGTCAGAGGCGCCGGGACCGGGACCGCGGCCGCGCCCAGGAGCGGAGAGGTTAAGCGGGTAGAGGGGAGCGCGCCCTGCAGCCCCCCACCCTCCTGGGAGCTGGGTCCAGCCCAGGCTCTGCGCTGGGGTCAAGTCCTAGGACACCTTCCCTCCCCTCCTGGCAAGGGCAGGGGACGAGGCCGCGAAGGGATGCAGCCGGCTGAGCGCATGGCAGAGGTCTGCCCCTCGTCCTGAACGCAGCTGCCCAGGGGCTGGGGAACGGGAGAGTTCCCGTTTCCACCAGGGTGCAAAAGTGGGTGGTGAGGGGGGGTGTGTGTCTGGAGAGAGGGAACGGACAAGTGACGGCTGCAGGACCAGCCAGATAAACCACTGTGCAAACACCAAATCCAAGGAATTAAGGAATAATTTGTACAGTAATAGTTAGGTGCGATTACATATACGTGCACGCGTTTCTCTTCTAGAAAATTTACTTCCATTAAGATTTCTTTGTTCTAGGCAAAAAGGCAATCCAGTTGCTAAAATATAAGGAGGGACTACCCTTGCTTTAATTAGAAATCTCGATACAGCCTCATCTGTAATACTACGGGTGCCTCTTGCTTCTATATATGTATCTCCACACGTGCATAGATAGGATTTTTGGTTCAAATAGCTTTTAATGTGCTTAGTAGAAAGAAGCTCTCGGTATCAGATCTGCAGGGAAAATAAGACTGATTTTTCCCATAGGAAACTTGTTAAAGATGCAGTTGAATTATTAGATTAACCCTATTTTTTTTTTTCTCACAGCACATCTGATATATTTGCATAGAATCATATAGTTTCATTTAGATGTTATTTTGAACAGATGGAACTAATACTGGTGCTTTAAAGGAAAGTTATTATTTGTAAAAATGTATACAGATTAAGAGGAACAACTTTGAAGCAAAATGTTTTTCTGAGACAGCGCATATGGCTTTCTGGACATAACTTTTAGAAAAGATGGTTGTTATCTTTGACATGTAAAACAGGGATTTTTTCAGGGAGACCGAGTCCTTCTGTAGAAATACGACTCAGCTGCCGAGCGGCTTGGGAGCGGCTCTGTCCTGAGGCAGGAGTGGGCCAGATTTGCTATGGCTGCGGTGAAAGCAGTTGACTATGGTGAATTTTTAGGGAGCCACGACCATATCGCGTTGCTCCGGCACCAGGCTGGCTGCATGCTGCCTCCCTCCACCTGGCACCGGGGGGGAGCTGGGCTAAAGCTCGGAGGTGGACGAGGCCGACTGGACCTGAGGGACTGGTGTATGGGTAGAGGAAGAAAAAAGTTCCAGGGTATCTTTTAAAATTCAGGCTTTAAAAATTATTGGGGGGGTGGAAATCCCACTTAGAAAAAAAAAAAAAAACAAACCTCCATAATATCATCCTCTTATGTAGCTTTGTGCTTCTTGAAATATGTCTGAAGAATTAGAACAAAGCGTAGAAGGCCGGAGTCCTTGAAGGAGCTCCAGATGATAAAGTCTGCCATTCATTTCAAACACAGCGTGCATTGTGAAAACACAGGTCAATTTGAAGGCATTTGTCAGATTTCCAGTTCCCTCTACTCCTTTGCAATGGAAATTTGCAATCAAATCCCTGTACGAGAGTTGGGATGGCTGGCTTTATCAGTTTTTATTACTTTATACTCACAGCATTGTCCAGGTAAGCCATCTTTTCATTTAGGAAGTTTGTCTGCATGAAGTTGCATACAAGAAGGGAGAAGGCTGACGTGAATTAGACTGGAGCAGATGCATTTATTTAGGGGTTTGGAAAGGGGGGAAAGGGCAGGCATCAGCAGCGACTGATTGCAAAGGGCTGTCTAAGCTGCAGAAGCGATCTGATACCATTTAAAGACGCCCAGCAAGAGGCATGGAAAGGGATATTCCAACAGCAGCGTGTTCATTGTTGGGATGCAGAAATGCAGCAGGGCTTAGGCAGAGAGGGCTGGAGAGACGCACTGCTGAGCAATTCTAGCCAGATAACCTGAATTTCTTCTGGAGGCACATACGCATTGTTTAATGGGCAGGGGGCTGCCTCCTTCATTGCTGAGAGATATGTGGGTATGCTCGAGTGGGGTGTGTGTATTTTCCTAGAAGAAATGCATTCTGCAGGATTTGGGAGAGATTTGGGCTGGGGGGAATATCATCTTCTTTTGTCTTCAGTGTATTTCTGGGGTTTTACCCAATTATTAAAAGAAATCTGTCCATCCATTTTGTAATCACTGGACTTACTGTAGCCACTGGGAGTGATGGGGCAGCGGCGGGCTATGCCAGCCATCTCCAAACCTCTGGCTACGTCGCTGTAACCAGGCTGAGTAAATGCCTCTCAAGCCAACTAGCGGATTTTTAACATGAATTTGCTTTTTTTGCAGGCCTTAACACAAGATGAGTAGATGTGTTTGTGATGGAAATAAACACTTGGAATACATCTATATGTTTCCTTGCTTTTTTAGAGAAATGAAGAAAAAAGTCTTGGCATTTAATTAGGACTCACTAACCTGATAAATATTGAACATCGTTTCTTTGCAGGCTGTTCTGTGTGCTCAGAGTACTCTATGGATATATTCCACAATTGCACTTGTTTAATGCCTATATCACCTACATCATGCCTATTGTATTTGTTGTCATCAATGTCACATTTTAATTAAACAATTAAATCACTGTCACAGTAATTTCCCTAGAAAACTATTTTAAATGAAAAATCCCACAATAAATGTTTGGGAACCATCTTAAAAGGGAAAAAGAGGGAAATAAGTTACAAAATAAAATTACAGTTCCTATAGAATTAGAAAGAAGAAAAAAAAAATTTGCGTAGAGCACCAAGAAGAATTCTGGTTTACAGGGTAGCTTCTACAGAAATTCAGAGCGTGTCGCTACAGTGACTAGAACAACCTGTCTTGTCTTGGGGCTAGTCGGGGTCTTCAGGCTGGGCCAGAGGTGGAGGGAGCCTGGCCCAGGGCCCATGCAGCACTGTAGTCGTCCCCCACTATGGGCCAGGGACAAGTGACAGCACTGCAAATCTTTCAGCGCAAGTCAGGTACCAAACACTCCTCAGAAAATAGTCCATCCACCCTCTTCCCCTCCAAATTATTTCAGAATTAAGAGGCCGATTTGCAGAAAAGCCTGCATCAAATTATTCAGTACGTTAGGCACCAATACCAGCTGTACTTACTATATAGTTACCATGTACTCAAAGCCTAAGTAGTAAGCAGTGAGAAATCTGATCTGGCATAGCATCTTTGCTGCAGTTAATCAAAGGGTTCATCTTTACCTCTTTATAAATCTATGCTCTTATTCCTCTAAAACCTGTACTACTTTGCATGGAAAAATCACAAAAACAAGATGCAAAATTCATCAGACAAGATATCTGAAAGAATCATGCTCTCAAACGTACATTCAGGATATTACCTGTGTTTAACATAAGCACATTTGACATTTGCAGCACAGCCTCCGATGCGAGGCATGCTTATTGAGATTCGGATTCCAGCCTGCGATTTCAGCCGGCGATGTACCCTGCAGCTAACCCCAACCCTCCCCTATTAGCCAGCATAGCCGCTTTGATTTGTGCCCTGGGAGGGCTGGGACAGGGAGCTGAGTGCCGGGGAACCGCGGCGATGGCTGGGGGGGTGCGCTCCTCCCTCTGCGCCCCAGCAGGCGCCCAGCCCAGCCCTGCGCCCGGCTGGGGGCCAGCGGACGGGGGGCACGGCCGGGCCGAGGGGGTGCCTCCCACCCCAGCACCCAGCTGGGGGCGGGAATCCCGGGCAGTATTTCTTTTATGTCCGTGCTGCGTTTTTATTGGAATGCAGCTTTGCAGATTGGGTTGTGCCTGGGATGCGTGTGGTTTCTATCAGCCCTGAAGTGTTTTACAGCTGGAGATGATTTGGGGGGGGCACATCTAGCCTGTCCATTTGCAGCCAGGTCTGATGTTTGTCTGCTGCTGTCTCTCCTATTTTTTTCTACGTTGCCTCCATCAAAAGGTGAGATTAGCACTTGGGGGGGGGGAGGGGGGCAATGACGAGGACGATGACACCAGGCCCATCCCTTCCTCCTCCTCATTTTAGTTTGCTTCTTGCAAAAGCAATTTGCCAGTGGATCCTCTTTCTTCCTGCGGCCAAAACAAGCCAGCAGGAATGGCAGAGATACCTGGTGCCGGCCATTCCTGAGCTGGGCAGCCCGAGGCCCTGAAGACGGGCCCGCCGTGGGTAGCTGGTGTGGGGGGAGCCCCTGCCTTGGCCAGCTGGCTCCACCTGTGAGTCTGGGGCACAAGACCTTTACCTTGAATTCAGCCAGCGAACACTAGGCTGGCAAAGCACGCCCTTTATCGGGCCTTATCCGCGGCAGAGCCTCCACCGGCCACCTCTGCAGCTGCCAGGACAGGGCAGACGCTCCCTCGGACCCACCCAGGGCCAGCCTGGCTTTGTCAAGTGAGGCACTCCCAATAAAAGTAACTTTGCTGAGCATATGCAGACAGAAACACATATTTTTATACTCGGTTAAGGAAAGGGGAAAACTGATGAGGTTGCACAGAACCCTCCTCCAGGCAGGAGAGTCTGTGCTGGAGGAAAGTATTGCTCATAATGACACTTAAGCCCAGACACTTGAATGCTAAAGGTTAAACTTACATTCTTCAAGAAAGGGCTCCTTGCCAGCTTGAACTGTGTTGTGTGTTCACTATTGCCTCCTCCTCCTCTTCATCCACTCGCAATCCACTTTTGGCATTTGTTGAAATAACTGAGATTGTGGGGTGGGTTTTTTTTCCCTCCCCTAATGTATGTTTTCTGTGCCAGTCCTCAGCCTTATGTCTGTCACAGGGTTAAAAAAAAAAATATCAGTCTAATGCCAGTACAAAAGTGAAGATTTTTTTCTTCTTAGCTGCAAACTACTCTAGCTTCAATCCAGAAAATACCAACCTAAGCACATTTTCTGTACTCCAGTGACACAGGGCATAGAAGGCCACCCTCTCATTCCTGTCCTTAGCTGAATAACCAGAACGTATATTCTGACAATAAGGCTAGAAAGTTACTATGGCATTAAAACACAGATTGAAAGCCCAATATAAATACAGTAAGCAATAGGGTGGAGAAATAACTTTTGGAGACAATCACCACCAGGGCTGGGGATGAAACTGGTAGCAATGCTTCCAAATGGTCATGCCAAGGAAGGCAAAACAAGGAAGTGCCCACCCAGGAGCAGCACTTTAAGATGAATTTCAGCATAATATGCAGAAACAGACGCGCTGTTCGGATGCTGCATTTAGATCTTAATGATCAAAGAGCACCTTCTCCGTATACTTTCATGCTTCTCCCCAGAGATAGTTGCCATTAAAAAAAGAATAGAAATAACATTGCAGTTGTGCACGGCTTCTAAAGCAGCCCTTTTTACACAGCGTCACGTAGGCTTTCCGCGGAGAATCAAGTCTCAGGTGAAAGCAAGAAACAAGGATCCCTATGTCTCAGCAGCACAGGTAGAGAAGACCCAGACTGGAAGGCTGGATCAAACACTTTGAGGAGGAGCATGGAAAAGAGACAGAGTGAGCTTCAGAAGTCAAATGCAATTTTTATTTGGGTTCAGAGATGATAAAAGGCTAGTGATGTTCATTTTTCCTACTTCCTGCAGCAAGGGAACGGGGGGTTGCGGTGCTCCGCATGCCTTTAAACAACAGCTCACTGCAGTGTATTTCTTGGCACAGCCCTAATTGTATCTCCTGGTCCCAGTGGAAGTTCACACTTTTTAATATCTCTTATTGCTTCTGCAACTGCTGCCACTAGTCAGCAATCACAAACAGGAAGCCGTGACTCAGCAGAGCCATAACCTGCGGGCCCACAGCGGCCGGAGGAGAGGGAAGATCCTGCAAAACACCCGCGAAGGGCCCGCGGCGGCCAGGCACCACTCTGGGCCGCGTTGCGCGACTGGTGGACGGTCTGACCCGTGAAGGTATCGGCAGACACGGTTCCTAATTCACCACTTCAGCTTACACCAACCCCGGGAGATAAGGGCCCTGGTGCTGCTCCAGGCCTGAGCTCAGTGGGAGAGGTTTCCTGAAGCTGGTCCCCCAAGCATGGGGCTGTCATGGCAGGGCGAGAGAGGACAGGGACACCGGGACCAGCCCCAGGTTTGGTTGCCCATCTGTGCGCCAAAAAACAGGTTTTTTTTTTTTCCCCTGTTAGAGAGATTCACGGCAGAGGAGGAAGCCGGCGACCCCTCAGCCAGGAGACACCAGCGTGACCCCGTTTTCACATCAGCGGCGCCCAGGGCTTGGCCGCACCATGTCTCACGTAGCACGGGGAGCAGATGATCTATTCCGAGCCTGGTTTCGTCTGTTTTCTAACTGTATTTAGCAGCGAGTTTACTCCAGACTGAGCCTGCGTGAGTAAGTGTGTATGTAAGGGCTGAGGATTGGCTGCGGCAGGCAGAGGGTTTGCTGAAAGGCTTGTTAAGGAAGCACTACTGACCATGCAATCCAATTACATAATGCTTCAAAAAATAACCGTGCTGGGAGTCGTGTCTGGGCAGCGCGTTTCGGCAACAGAAAGAGGTATCAAATGTCTGTCTTCCAACCCAAAGGCTGATAGTATATTTGTGCCACAATCTGACACTGTGCCTTGGCCGTAAACTGCTCTAAAGAGGAAACTTGCTTCCAGGGGAAATGTCTGCTGTTCCCTTTCAAGGCAGTGCTGCACCCTGCAGACCAACGTTATTTGAGTCCTTGTAAAATTACCACTAATCTCTGCACTCAGGATGCCTTGCATTTTATGGGTACTTGCTATGACAGCAGCTTTGTTTTCTGGGGTAAAGGAAAGTGCTGAGCAGGGAGAAGCAGGCACCTGGCCATCAGCCGTGGCTATGGGGGTGTTTTCCCCAGTTTTCTATCCTTGCAGTTTCTCTCTGCCGCTCCAGAAAGGACAGACGTATGGATGATACACAGTTATCATACTATCACGCCTGGAAAATGCCTGAAAAAATACCCTGTTCTGCCTGGAAAAAAATATGGTCCCTGTCCCAGGCAGGAGCCTACAGTGCTGTGCATGTCCTCCTCAGATCAATGACGAGGGAGGGGACTGGAGGACCAGCCTCCCAGCCGGACTGGGCAGCTCAGTCCACACGTTAAGTTTGGGATGACTGGGGATTTAGAAAACCCCGTCTCCAAGCAGTGCAGGTAGTTTTTATCATAGTTACTAATTTAACTGCTAGGCTGCTCTGAAAAGCATCACAGAAAAGGCACATTTCTAGTGAATGAGGAAAGAGCAAACTAAGAACAGTCTTGGCACGTTGCAGAGCTTTCTGTACCTGAACTTGTGTTGTTTAGCTGCTGGGAACGCTTCACACAAAGTAAGCCAGCTTGTACGCTTGCAACAAACGCCTGGATTTTAACCTGTTCCCGGCCCGGGGAGCAGCAGAGCTGCCCGGCTCAGCCGGCCTGGCTGGCAGCTGCGGCCCCTCCACCAGAGGAGAGGAGGGGACCCCTCGGCACCTCCCGCCCAGGGCTCTCACCGGCCTCACCTGGGCTCTTCCAGCAAGGGAGGGGGTGAAGCAGGTCTGCTGCAACCACCGCCTGGAAAATCGACAAAGGCTACCTCCTTTGATCTGCCAGCGCTGCCTTCCAGAGCGGGCACTGCGCTTTAAAGCTATGATACGGGAGAGACGTGGGTTCGCTTCGCTCCTCTGCGTTCACCATCTCTGCCCCCAGCGCCCTGCTGAAGGCAGGGGAAGCCGCCTGCGAGGAGGGCAGCGGGGAGGAAAGGGTGAAGGCAGAGCTCCTCCAGCCCGGCTGCACGCTCCATCCGCTGCCTTCCTCCCATCTATTTCTAGACTGTTTACCTGGCAAGCGCACATGACCAATCCAGAAGGAAACGCTGACATCACCCGCCGCCGTGCCCCCTCCCCGCTGCCCGCCACGCTCGCCGCTCGGCCCCTCTCCCCCGCCGCCCTCGTCCCTCTGCCCGGCCAGCCCACGCCTGCAAAGCCTTTCCCGCGCGCCGCGGAGCTGCCGCCGCCACCGCCGCCGCCGTAGCGCTGCTGCTTCCTGAGGCAGCTCACAGACATGGTGTCCTGTCCACCGCAACAATGCGGCCTGGCACGCCGCTTCCCTCCGCGCCCCGCGGCCTGACAGCGGCCGCCACGCCGGCACAGACGCAACCCGCGCTCGACCCCGCGCCGACGGCCAGCAACCGTGCTGCCGACGGCGGGTGAAGCACACGTCTTTTCACGCCAGCGTGTCATTTGTCTGGTGCGACAGCCTTTAAACGTACGGTTGCTTTTGCTTCCCAGCCAAAGCAGCTTCCCAACCCCCTTTACACCTACGACTCAAGCCCTCTCGGCCCACGGCACTGGACAAACTTCGCTGCTGTAGAGCAGCCGCCTCCCCACCCACCTCACTGCCACGTCGCGTCTGTGTGCCGGAGAGCGGAGCCAGGCAAACCGCGCTGCCGGTTCCTCGCCTCCTTCGCTCTCCTCCCCAGGGCCGCTCCCGGGTGCCGTTGGTGCGGGGAGTCCGGCCGGCTGCATCAGCCTCTCCGGGCGGGCCCGGGGGAGCCGGTAGCCCCCGGAGACAGTTTGGGCCGCAGCCGGCGGCACAGGTGCTCGCTCCTCCAGGGGTTATTTATCCCGGGAAGCCCGCAGCGGAGCTCCGGACTCGAGCTGCTCTGTGGAAGCTTTCTTGGTGCATTTGGGCAGGGAGCCAAAGTATGCAGTTTAAAGGAAATGTTTAATAAAGACACAGGAGCCTCAAACTGTTTATTTTTCCTCGCAGAAAGGTGGAGAGACGATGTCCCTGGAAACTGGCTGCTGGGCCAGGCGCAGGCCAGGAGGCCGGAGGCCGAGCCGGGGCACGGGGCTGAGCACGGCCGCCCGCCTCTCCCTCCCCTCACAGCTCTGGCCCGCGGGGTCATAAACCGTGGGGGGAAAAGGCAGCCTATTAGTAACTCTATTAAGTCTCCATTAGTTAGGTGTGAACTCATTACCCTAATATACTTGGAGGTAGGATTCCACTTGCAGGACATTAGCACTGTAATAAGCACGTTTACCACCGGAGCTGGACGGAGCGAGGGAGAGGAGCCCCTTGACGCCTGGAGGAGGCCCGCAGCCTCCGCAGCGAGACCGCGCAGAGGCCCTGCCCGCCCGCTCTCACCGTGGGGTGCCTGCGCTCCCCCTGCACAGGGGTCCCCGTCCCCCACAGCCGCCCTGTGACCAGCCCCCTGTGGCCCCCCCCAAGACTCTCTCTTCCTGCGGTAGCGACATGGGAGTCACTGGAAAACACTCTGCCCCTCTGTTCATCCCATGAGTGGCCGTCCACAGGGAGCAACGTGTGCTGGACATGGCCGCGGACGTGTGGGATGGGCAAAATGGGCAGAAGAGGGGATCAGGTGCAGAGGGTGCACAGCAAAAGCCATCGGGATCTTGGGGCGTGTAACCAAAAGGAGAAGGATAACCCGGCGTGGCATGCCGCGGCCGGCCGCTCGCGGTTTGCTGCTGTGCTGCTCTCCTGCCTTTGCCTGACTTGGCGTTTCCCATGTGTTTGTGCTTTGTGACAGGAACTGTCTTCCGTTGTCTGCAAAGCTGTGCACGCTGTGAGGAAGCCGCAGCGAACGAAGTAATGAGGAAATCAATTAATTAATAATAGATAGGATGCAGGAGCAGGGCTTGAACTGGGTTTGCCGAGTTAGCACAATAAAAATATGATCGTTTGTAGAAATCGGTGTATTTCTCTGTGCCTTTTCAGTCAGCTTTAGCATGCCAGTGTGAGCTGCCCGAGCAAGGGCTGCACCTCTGCGGCTGGAGACTCTCCAGCGCCCTGTAGGCCTGCTGGCCTCGCGGCTGCTGGGTGCCCTGTCTGTCCCTGTGTTGTTTTAATCAAAATATTGGTGAACAATGGTCTTGCTGTATTTTAAATGTGAAAGATTTTGTGTTTGAGGGAAGGAAGTTGCAACCAAAATAAAGAGGATACAGGAGCACAGAATGCTGCCTTTCAGAGACGGCAAAAAAGGAACCTGAAGCATACGGCCAGCAAGCAAAGCCCTCCCTTGCCCTCTGCCAAAGCCCCTCTCAAACATGTACTGTTTGCCCTGGAGAAGACAAAGACTCTGCCCCATCTCCTCTGTACCCTTAGTCATACTTCGAGGCTGCACAAAAAGCACAGTCCACACAGAACTCTTCACAAAACTAATTTTGAAGCCCATTTGTTCCTAAATAGGGCTAAACTGTACATGATCCCTGAAAAAACACTGTCCAAAAGCACAGAAGTATGATTTTTAAAATTATTTCAGGAGGAAGCATGATCTTGTTTCTAAGATCCTTGGCCAAAAAGAGTATGAAATTAATGGTATTAAGTGCCTAAAAATACTCTTGAGGATCTGGGACTTGGAACAAGGGCCTGGCTTCTATTCCTAGCTCTGCCACAGACTTGCTGTCTGCACTGAAGGACCAGCCAGAGCAGTACACAGGGTATGCTAGAAGTGCTCAGAGATGAAGACATGTGGGGGTGGACTTCAAAAATCACTCCTCCGCTTTATGTCCTATTTTCCCAGCCTGTAGAATGTGAATAATACTAATGCACCGTGAGCGAGCGGAGCACGTAAGGCGCAATGTTGGCGTAAATTCTCCTGATGGGTTTTCAGACGTGCAGACGACGGCTGCACGGAGTACCACGAAACCATGTCCCTGTACAGTGTACTGCTATGCTCACTTGCCTCTTTCTTCCTTTCCTATTTCCGTGGAATTAATTCTTACAATTCAAAACATCAGCAGGTCCAAACAATTATGACTAAAAAATAAATCAACTGCTATAAAAGCACTTTCTCCCTCCCAGCAAACAGAGCACCTCCTTGCACTGCCCTCCTGGTCAGTGGCAACTTTTCTAATGTGAGGATATTAAAGTCCAATATCCTGCAAGATTCAGTATTAAATGTATATCCTACTGACAGGAGAGGTAGGCATCCTTAAAATGCAACACTTGCTTTTTAGGTCTGGAAAATCCTGACATATTCACCTTTTCATCTGTTATATTTCATCTAGGAAAACGATTTTGTCATTTAAAGATGATTTTATGGGTGTCTCTCACCCTGCTTTACTGTTAGCCTATTAACTAAGGTACCTGTTTCTATGTGAAACACAATATAAAAATGGATTAAAATATTGTGACAGTTTCTAAAATTTGAACAACTTATAGTCATAGGATGCACAATGATAAAATAAGACCCCATCACCAAAACCTGAGCTGAACTTATGGTGGCTTTTCTGCTTACAAAAAAGGGACATCCCAAAGCTAATTTGATGGGATCTCAAATCCCTATGTGACTCAGCCATGAAATAACTTTTGGCATAGTAGTAATATCAACTGTTAAACAGAAGATTCAAAATAGCACACGTCAGTGATAAATGGGAAAGTTTATGCCCCAGAGTTGCTATTAAGACAGCATGGGGCAATGAGATGGGACAAAACCCTGCAGAATGAGTTCTGTACAGATCCCAGACCCTGCCAGGTTTTTTCATCAGTAACGACCCTCCAACAGAAATGAAAAGACAGGCATTGAAAACCTCTGCTCACCCTGCAAAAGGGAAAGAAAGATATTGACGTTTCCATGTGTGACTGTGTCTGATGAAATCAAGTATTCAAATTACTTCTGTTTACATAGTATTTTGAGAAATAATGCTAATTTGCAGAATTGGCATCTGGGGTACAAGTATACATACCCTGGGAGAGCACTTACAGAGCCTTTGTGAAGCTAAGTAATAAACGCTTTGTCTTCACCACACTATTTATGGGTTGCTTGGGGGCATCCTGCTCTCCTTCTGCCCCTACCTGGGCATAAAATTATTGCAGAACTAGGTTTTAATAAGACCAACAGTAAATCTGAATGACCACACATGCACAGCTATTCCTGCTCCCCTGATCTCCAGCATTAATTATAAAGTGGAACTGTTTATACAGTACATACCACTTTCCTGACTTCTTTCTTGTTTATGTCTAAACCTTTATGGACATAAAACTTTGGAATTTGCTTTTGGAATAAAACTGCAGTTGAAGTGGCAATAACTGTGTTAGGAAACAACTTTGCTATTGCTCCCCTGGTTCTGTGGTCACGGCAGGTTTGTGTCTGCACTGGAACCCTCTCCCGTTCGAGCGTGTTGTTTCAGGTCATCTCCTTGCTGTCCCATCTGGATGGCTCGTTAGAGACTCCGGCTCTACATGGCTCAGAGCAAATGCTCCGGTTTTTCCTCCTGAGTCCTTTTCTTTCCTCTCTACTCTCCACCATGTCTTGACCCGCTACGAGCATTGTTGCACCCCCGTCAGGGGGGATTTATAGAATCAGAGAACCGTTGAGATTGGAAAAGACTTCTATGATCATCAAGTCCAACTGTCAACCCAACACCCCCAGGCCTCCTAAACCATGTCCTGAAGTTGCCATGTCTACATGTTTTTTGAACACCCATTTTAAAAAAAATTTTTATAAATTTAGTTTGAATACCTAATTTTGAACACCTGTTTGCAGTGCTCCCTCATGCCTCTGCTGCCAGGCCGTCACTTCTGAGTCACTGAGTGTCACTCACTGATCCAGGTTGTCACTCCTTCTTTCACAGTTGAAACGGCAGCTGCTTTGCTCCTCAGATAAAACACTTGCCCACACCCTCAGACCTCCTCCCCACCCCGAACTTGCCTGAAAGAGACATTTTCTTCTACAGTAAGTTACTACAAAACCAAGAGACTTCCATGATCTGATGGCATACACATGTGCAGATACCAAAGTACAGGAACTCATGCTCCGCAAGCGCTAAATTATTCCTCGTCACACTGGCCTGACTACTTGTTTCGTCAGGCTGTCACATTATAAATTAATATGTTGGCTGTTTGGGGCTGAGAACTCTTTTTTCCATTTGTTCAGTAAAGCAGATACGGTACACCCTGGGCACCATATAAAAATAATAAATTACTGTAGTACACAGGCAAGGTATTATTCTTGTCTTTCCTTCCCTTTATTTTATCCCCTCCATCCTTTGCCTTTCCTCTGATCAATTCATCTTCCATTTACTTTCTATTTCTGGCTGCAGGTTTTACTCTAATACATATTGCTCTGATATTCCGGCCATGCCACCTGCTCCAGAAGTACAAGTACAGAGGCTTTACTAATGTGAAGAGGAGGGAATCAGCAAAATCTCAAAGGAAGGAAAGAAATAATTACTGAAAGAAAACGAAGAAAAAGGAATTGAGCCTCTACCTGGTGTTGTCTCTTACGCTGACTTGAACACCTCCTAATTTCTGCCAGAGTCTTTCTTTACTCTTCACATCCAGCCCAGAAACGTGGAGACTTGATCGCCAGAGGAATGCAATAGGCTTCTTTATGTAGGCAGGTGGGGTGGATTAGCAAGTGCGTGACCCAATCTCCCTTGTAGGTTAAAACGTCTTTTAATTCTGGTGGGCTGTATCGGGATGAGGATGAATAAACTCTCTCTTCATTTTAGTGCCCGTCTAGTGGAAGCTGCACAAGGCTGTATGTCAAGCCTGTCCAAATTCCTTTCCTCGTTGGCAAGGTTATCCTACCTAGGAAAAGAAGAATTAAAAATAAGACTGTGTATGGCTTCTTACGGCTTCGGTTCTTCCCCCATGTTTGTACATTCCACTTTCCAGGGCACACTTCTGACCAGAGTTCTAACACACAGCCCCCTGGAAGCACCCTCATAATAATGGTAATTACTTATAGTATTACTTAGAGCATCATATTTTAAAAGTATCATGTAATTTTAACTAAT
Source organism: Phalacrocorax aristotelis (assembly GCF_949628215.1). NCBI lineage: Eukaryota > Metazoa > Chordata > Aves > Suliformes > Phalacrocoracidae > Phalacrocorax > Phalacrocorax aristotelis. The sequence continues at coordinate 764,583 of NC_134283.1, forward strand.
AAAAAAATAAACAGGATTTACTGTTTGTTCTTTAAAAAAACAAATAAGCGAAGAGGAAAAATTTAAATATTTATTGAAAAACTAAATATTGTAGCCTTGTGCAGTTACTGGCAAGAGATGCTGTGCAAATAAAACCACCACGAGCTGTTGCTTCCTACATATCCGAGCACTGGCCTGCAGGACGCCCTGCGGTTCCAGACGCAGCCGTCCCAGCGCTGCCAGTGCCTCTGGCCACTGCAGCTCCAGGCCTCTCCCTGGGGAAGCTCATCTTTTTCTGGCACGTTGGTTGCTCAGGTACACGTTGGGCCGTCACCTTCCCTCCGTCTCCCCTCACGGTAAGGGCTGTTATGGAACCAGGACGCAACTCTAGTGGGAGTTCACGAGCACCAGTCACGTGCTTTGGCAGGAGAGCTGGCCCTAAGGACCCGGGAGGACACACGACGCATCTTCCTCGTGCTCCTGAACCCCGCGCAACGTCAGGGCGGTCTGCGCGGCAGGCAGCACCTCTGCGGGCCTGGGGGTCTGGTTGGCTGTTACCAAGGAGGATGTCGCCAGAGCCAGGTGGGTGGGGGAGACTTTGGACCTACAGGGACCTTGGAGCGTCGGCATCCCGGGCAGGCTCAGCAGGTGAGGCTTGGACGCGTGGGAGCGGAAGGTCTCCTGCTGCTGGCATCTTATTTCCAACCCTCCCATTCCACATGGCTGTGCATTAGTGATGGGCAGTGCTAGCAGATGGCAAAGTTCGAGCCAGGCTAATTAAACATACTGAGCTAATAACCTTCCATTTTGGGACTGGTATAATTCATAATTTAATGTATTGCTGCTGAGACATTAACCTTTCAACAACTGGCACAGTGCCCACAGCAGCCTGAGTGCTGACCATCTTTCAGGAGAATGAGTATTATTGTTAAAACAGGTATAAATCATACATGGCTTCAGCTTTTGTGTCAAACTGTACATGAAAATAAGTAGTAGGCTGGGTAATTTATTTACCTTTTGGTGGTTATTCTTATGATTTCATGATCGTATTCTGTGATTCATAAACATTGGCCAAATGCCATTTTGTTCTCATTTTACCTTTTCAATATTGCAGTGGTTATTCTGATTTTCATCATTAACAAGTTCAAGGCTGGTGGAGAACTGCTTGATCCAGGCACAAATATAATCTCATTTCAGGGACGAAAAACTTATTTTAAGCTAATGCCACAATATTCAACACAATCATTGAGACTACCAACTTGCTACATTTTTGTATTTTGCTAAAAGAAATGTTTCTTTGAAAATTGGTGTATAAACACACTGATTCAAAGACTTTTTTAAAATAAAGCATATAGTACGTACAACTATATGAACAGTTTCTGGTTGAAAACGACATGGGATACTGGAAGGAGGAGACTGTAAAAAGTTGGAGATTTCCCAACAGTCCTGCAAAGCAAGAAGTCCAACTCCAAACACCTGGCTACTGGAATGATATCACGGACCCAGGAGACCCTTATATTGACTTTTGGGACCCTGCTGGCTGATCACACCACAGTTTGTATCCCAAAGCACCTCCACACTGAATTTTCTTTCCCTGTGAAGAGAGCAGCAGAGCTAACGGGTCACCAGACACCCATACCGCAAAGCTTCCCTGTCGAGACACTAGTGCTGAATGCCTTTCATCAGGCTCCATCAGTTCCAGCTCTTGCTGTTACGGCCAACGAGTAGGAACTGCTGAGATAAACGTATTACAGACTCATTATCTGCACCCTATACAGCGAAAGTGTTCAGACATTTTGGACTAAAAGGCTACTTTGAGTTCTCAATAGCACGTATGGGCACGTACACTAATCAAGCACTAACTAAAAACATTACAAAGCTACAATCAATTAAAAGCCAAAGTAAATGTGAATAAAGTCCTAAACTCTGTATTTCAGGTGGAGAGTGACCACCAGTTGGGATGAAAAGAGTGCCAAGTGAGACCAGCTCACTTTTAGATAGCGACAGGCCTGAAGAGGTCCCAAAGGTACAGCCTGTTCCCGCCACCATCACTAGGCAGACCCACTGGAAGCAAACCCAGTCTAATTTATGCAAACTTTGAAGCAAACTTTGTCAATAGTACACAGATACAGAATAGGGAAGGTCAGATACAAAAGAGCACAACTTTATTGTGTATACTGATTGCATCGATATTTCAAAGCCCCCCCCCCATATATCTCTGGGAAATTATCTTCTCTCTCTTGAAAGTATGAAGCAGCAACCTGAAAGCTAAGACTCACAACAGCATTCCCCTGCCCTCAGGTGTCAAATATAGTACTGAACTGGCAGAAAAAAAGTATGTCCTTTAGTTCTTCTTAACCTTAATTGGAAGAGAGAGTACTTAGCACTTTTTGAAAGGAAACTTTCTGAAAATACCCAGGCTGGGGATGATTTTCAGAAAATCACACTTCCAGGAGATGCTTCACCAACCTTCTGTTTATTTGGTTAGGGTTTTTGTTTGGGTTTTTTCTTCCTCCCTAGCTACAATTTATCTCATTTGCAGTGTCACCTAAACAACAACAAAACAACAAATCTCAGTGTAACAACCCACATTATGCCTGACAGAAACATGCGAAGAGCAGGTTTGAGTCATACTTAGGGAAATCTGGCCCGCTCAGACTGGAACTTCCCACTGGGTGGACAACACAAGTGAAGCCTCCTCACGGTATAAACCGAAGTGAGTCCCCTCATACTCCTGTGATTGTTCACATCAGCGTAAGTCTCCCGCCTTTTACCTGACCGTCCGCTCTGAATCAGATCGGCAGCAGCTTCCCTCTGCCGTGCCGTGCCACAGCCTGAGCACTGTGCGGGCGCAGCGGGCAGCAAACCTGCACTTGGGAACCGCCGTTGGGGCCCCGCTGCAAGACTCACACTAGTCCTCGGGCAAAGAGTACGGGCCTTTTGTGAGTAGTACAGTAGGCTGTAGAATTTGCGTTTTATTGTATTACTGTTCAGAAATTTCAGCTTGAGTAAAAAATAATAATACAGCCTCTTTTTTGTGCTATTCTTTCTAGTACAGATACAACCTTGATTACATCAGCGGTGCATAAACTGATGCCGGCTGGAGTCTGCAGAGGCCCTGGAAGAATAACTCTGAAATGAGTGTGTTGTGCCTCTCAGTCCAAGCCCCACGGTGGTCTCTGACCACTGAAGTTGGCATTTTCCTGCCAGTTCTTCTTCAGCAGTTGCTAGGAGGAAGCTCACACATTATAAATGGTTTAATAAAGATCACTTCCCATCTCTTCTAATCAAATGGTGAACAAAGATGGCCAACGCTCAATCAAAAGAGGAAATGGTATTTCTGTCTTTGAAGACACATTAAAGATGAGTCTAAAAAAATCCTAAGGGGATGCTGAAGAACTAATCTGTTTGCAAAATTCCTGGTTTTGAAAAAGTAACTAGGAAATCAGCATGAAGCCATTTGTAAGCATATCTACCCCCATTTAGTACTCAAGATAATTCCAAGACCACGACATTTAGGAGGCATAAGAGAATAAGGGAGCAACATCAGCATGCTTAGTTTTAGGCTCCTCCCTGGTATGTTACATGGTCATTCACAGACAGGACCATGCGAACAGTGCCTGAACAACTGAAACATAAAGCATTTGAACCTACCTACGGGGACAGCACTCAGACCCTGAATTTCTGAACAGAAATTATTTGAGAAGTTAAGCTTTCTCTGGTTACCTTCTTCTTGCTAGAAACATACAGCGTTAGCCCCAAAATGTCTATTCTTACATTGACAATGATATGTTAGACAATCTCTCACTCCTACAAGGGATAACCTGCCTCCATTAATCCATACCCACATCGCCTGTGGCCCTGGACTGAGCCCGTGAGCCCGCACTGTGTGTTTTGAGAAGCGTCATTGAACCAGCTGCACCTGGACCAAAACCCCAGCGGCTCCTTTTCCCATGGACAGTATAGTGTCCCTGCATTTCACTCCCTCTGCTGGCTCCATTTTATACATCAAATGAGGTTTTTCAAGACCTTACATTTGTTTAAGGCTGGGATATCTAAAAGTTCACCTCAATCTTCAAGCTCCTGGGTCTGCTTAACTCTCCCCCTCCCCTGGCACGGCGGCTGGCAGGGTCCTGGCTCCTGCACCGGGCCATGGCATCCCAGGCTCGGTACAGGACCGCGGAGGCACCGCCAGCACCCCCAGGTGCAAGTCTGAGTGGGAAGTGTGCCGCTCTGCTCTGGGTTTGGTGCTCCCACCTCCGAAAGAGAGCAGGACCTCACCTCGACAGCTCTGTAACTGTTGGCTGCAAAAGCCTTGTGCCCCTCCTGTAACCGCAGCCAGCCGAGTGCCGTGACAAGCCATACGCGTGCTGCCAGCGCCTGGTGGCTTTTTGTACCTGCCAGAGAAAACTAGAGTGTATTAAAGTGTCTCCCCTGGACGCTGCTCTACAGCATGCTCCTGGAGTTTCATCCCATTTCCACGTGATATTGATCATCCCTGATAGCATGACACTCGCTTCAGTGAAGGAATATCCCTGCTCTCTCTCCTAGGAACAATTAAGCAGTACTTCTTCCTCCTTACAGCGCTATCTCTCCTGGTTCTCACTATTTACTCAGTATTATTTTTACTTGTGCATTGACAACAACACAACAGGAAAAATACTAGTTCTGAGTTGGTCAGAAGAGGCAGTGTTGGCAGGCACGTGCTGTCCTCGTCAGCTGAGCAGCAGAAACCGCCACTGCCAACTTCTTCAGCTGTTTCTCCTAGCCAGCCAGCATCGGTTTCATCCTGTTGGGTTTAAGCCTCCGCCAAGCTGGGCCAGTGCTGCTGGACATGCAACGGAGATGCATGCCGTAGACGCGCTCAGGATGCTCCCTGCAGCACGCTTAGTTGCCCCAACCCCACGCTCACCAGAAAGGGAGGACTTGCAACAGCCAATAACGTAAAAAAAAAAAAGAGGCGCTTCCTAACCCTCTCACAAGGCACCGACTACCACTACACAGAGGTCAGTCTGCGCATCCCGCTGTGATCTAGAAACCCACTAAGGCTGCTGAAGCATCAGGAAATTCAAAACGGACAACCAATCTTATAGGTGCACGAGAAATTTTTCCTGCGTAGCTTCCCGTATCACAATGGCATTTGCTTTCTCTCCAGAGCTCCTGCCAAAACGTGTGACAGTCACAGCTCTCTCCTCTACATACAGACACAAGTTCTGCCAGGGGAAATGGCCTTCAAATACAGTATTTGGGGAAAAAAATTTGAAAAAAAAGAACTTCAACTCTGTCACATATTCTAGAAATGCACCTCTTAAGTTTCAAATAACATGAACGGTAACAATCTGTGGGTGCATATCAGCGTTGCCACAGCTCTGTGTAAAGACCTGCAAAGCCAAGTGCTTCCTCCTGCTCTCAGGCAGGCAGTAAGGAATATCAGCCCTCTTGGGCAATACTCACTGATGCAGCCGTGCTACACGGACATATTCTTATGCAATTTTTTGCTTTCCAGTAGCCACGTGACCTCTCTACGGCAAGAATTACTCAATGTGCAGTTCCTGTCTGAAATGTACTATCCAAAGTATTCAAAACAAGTTTCAAATAAACCAAGCGTCTCAAGCTTCTGCATTTAGGCGATATTATTGTTGTTTTACACGTGGGAAAAGTGAGGTAATTTTTTTTTTTCCTGAAGAGTGGCAGATGCCGCAAGTATGCAGGCACCGAACATCCTCGGTGATTGCCTACAGCTAGAAAGAAGCATTGAAAACAACCAGATACGATAGAGGCTGTATATTTTGGCATGAATCTCCCCAAACCATTAGTGCTTTTTGCCAGGCAGACATTCACCCTGCCACAGAAACTAATCTTGTAGCTCATGGTTCAAATTCAAATACTCATCTGCAATTGTTTTGTATTTCAGATTTTCAGTATTTCTTCCTCGGTGACACTCCAGGCTGCATACCCCAAACCAAAGCAGAAGTTGCTTTCTACACTGTGGTTATGAGGGAGTTAAAGTTCAGGTTTCTAATTGCTCTCTTGAGGCCTTATTACTTGTTGATTAGGTCCTTTCGGGAACGGCATCAAACCTATAATAATAAACACTCGTTTCACTGGGAAGTTTGTAGCTGCCGTAGCAGCCCTGCGGCCCTTCTGCCTCCGTAACTGGCATGGGTATACACGGACCAGAAAAGGCGTTTGCAGCTTCTCTGAGAGGCTTTCCAGGCTGGACATGTCTGATCTACGGGCTTTTTAGCAGGCGGGTTAAGAACTGCACCTTCACCTTTGGCAAAGGCACTTGCTTTTGTGTGTGCTCCCCTCCCCTCCCCAAGCCTACAGATCAGAGCTGCAAAGCAGGCTCTTGTTCGGGAGCGTGCATGTGGAGTGAGCGTGTCTGTGCAACGACAGCTGTTAGGATTCCTTCAAAACGGTTGCTGCTTTCCTAAACGCTGGCAGTTTTCGGGCAGCAGCCAGTACAGGAGACGTAAGACTGCCAGCATGCTGCCGTTTGCCGGTCAGTCCTGTGGAGATTCCTCCTGCTGATGTTCATAGCGCTGTAGCTCTGTGTTATGTGATGGCATTTAAGCAGGACAGATGGACCAAAGATGCTGTCCTGGAGCCTGTGTGCCTTATGCTTCAGCAGAATAATCTGATTTATCAGCAGGCTAAACGTTTGCTAGTATTGATGTAGTTTCTAGGCTATGCCCCCTCACGCAGCAAGCCTCCTCCCGTGGGTGCCCCGATGCTCCAAGCCAGCCCCGTGGGAGCTGCGGCCGGTGCCTGGGTGCTGGGTCAGGGCTGGCTTTTTCGGAGGCCGGGGATGCTGCATCCCACTGGAGCATGTGGGGCTCGTGGGGACACAGCCCCAGGCACCAAACTGCGACAGAAGAGCCTCTGCCGGTGAGGAGCTGTGACGGCATGGTCGCGAGATGCCTACTGCCCAGCCAGTCATCCTGTCCCGATTCTAATCAGCGCTCGCACTCTTAATTTTCCGGACCACCCAGCTCTCCTGGGTGGTCCCAGGAGAGTATAGTTTGAGTAGAATAGTTTGAGATGTAATTTTCAGGCTAGGTCCTTTGAAAGTATTTGGAAAGCATCGTTTTTACAGGCTGGATTTCAGAAGGGATGGGGAAAATAACCTGGTCTCTTATAATCTCAGGCAGGAGAGAAGTTGCTGTGAGTCTCAATCTCTGCAAGTCTCTGAAGTAGGGCACCGGTCTCCTTGAAGACCCTCTGTAATGAATTAGCCTGAAGTAAAAGTAGGTGTTTATCTCAAGTCGTTGCCTCAAATAGCCGCTACCTGTTGGAAGAAGGGGCTGATCGATGCAAACTAAGGCAGCCATGCGTGAGCTGTTACACAGTGGTTAGTATTGATCAGAGCTAACGGCTGCCGATAGGAATGTGAAGCGGACTGACAGGCGGAGAAGAGGGAAGGAGGAAACGGCCTTCGCTGGTGGCAGACGTGCAGAGGAAAGCCGATAAAAAGTCAATTCCACTTAACTGAATGGCTGCTAACTAAATATTTTTGGGGCCAGAGCCTTCCCAGATAGCAGCTGGAGCGTCTCTGCTCCGGAACTGAGACATCAAGTGAGCATGGCATCGACGGCTGAGATAAGAGACGCTCGTGATGGCTGGCGGAGCAGGAGAGCCTGATGAGCCTGCATGCCGGCCCTGTGTGCTGAGCTTGCACGCCGACCCTGCACATCGGCCCCGCGTGCTCCCCTGCTGCGGCGCCTGCCACCGGCCCCACCAGCTCTTCGTGATGGGAAGCGGGAACGGTGTGGGGAGGGTTCACGGAGTACCCTCACATGGCCAGTACTTAAATACCTACTTCACAGAGAGAGAACAACAACTTGATTTCAGCCCCTTTCCCCTGAGGTCCTGCTAGGACCAGGGGGAGAGTTACTCGCTTGGCATGGAGAAGCAGCACAGATTTTCCAGCGCCAGGCTCTGTCGGCTGGAGACACTTTTCATGCCAGTGTGGGACCAGGGACTGCCACAGAGCCTGTTTCAAATCCTGAACGTACAGAAAGTTTTAAGAATTATAGCTCAACAAAAGTAGTTTCAAAAAGTTGGTGAGATGCTGTGTGGTCTCATTTCCACCTGAAACTGCCAGCTGACACCACTGTGACCATGCTCCCATTTCCAGTCCGGAGGTATCTCTGCATCGGGAAGGACTTCAGCATTCAAAATACATACATGATGTGCCACATTATGAAATCTTACTGTATGGACCGTGCTCATAAACAGGGCGGCATCACCCTGTGTCAGGAGGAGGCCGAGGAGCTCTCCTGTAGCTGCCTGCCTCCTCCTCGGCACATCAGGGCAGCTTTTGACTGTCTTCCTCTCTGAATCGCTCGCATTAGTGCTGCTTTGGGGTCTGTTACACTGTACGGTCGTACACTGTAAGACAACACAAAGCAATCAAGAATTGCTTTTCCCGGGCCCAACACTCAGTATTTAGGCTACGTTTCAGACTGACTTTTAGTGGACTGGATCAGTGCGTTTAAGGCACCTAATATAAAGTAATTCTCCAACGGTTTGATTAATAGGGTCATAGTCACAGCTTCAGTTCAGGTTCAACCTTTTTAACATTTTATTATTTTACAGAGTAATAAATCAGGACAGCAGGAGAAGACAGATGTAGGAATGTCCCTGTCTACCCATCTGTCCCTGAAGACAATGGGCCACAGGATAATGGTTTCCAGGGTTGGGGCAGCTGATAGTAGAAAATCTACTGGGGAGGAGTTTGTAACGGAGCCAGCAACACCCCGAGGAAGAGGAGGAAGCTGGTTAGTGTGTCCTACAGAGCTGGAGTATTGACAAGGGGAGGAGCAGGTCGGGGCTCCAAGGGAGCTAACCGGGATGAGATGTCTCCTTGCAGACTGCAAGAGGAAAGGCAGCCATGCAACACTGCCAAGCATCCCCAAGTAAAGTAGGATGCTGCCCTTTCCCACAGAGCAAAAAAGTCCGTTCCTGTCCTTTCAGCAGCAGCGGTGGCCGAATCAAGCTCACCACGCAGGTCCTTAATGAGCTCAGTATTACGGTGATGGAGTACAGCTCCGGTATCGGCATGGGAGACCACAGCTTAAAGAGAGAAAAGCCAAGGCGTGTAGGTCCAGTGCTGACTTCAAAGAGGAGAAAGCAGAAGGTTTGCAGCTCAGTTTGTGGGAAGTGATGTAGGTGATACAGATGGAAGAATGTACGGAGATGTTTTCATGAGATTAAAAGACTAGGAGAAATAAGTGTAGAGGTTCAATCTCTGATGGAGAAGGAAGCTGATGGAGAGACTACGGGAACATGAATTTAAACAGGGAGGGGAAGGACTGGAGGTGGTGAACTTGGAGTTCGACTTGTTAGGAAGGAGGGATGGAGAAAGAACGAGATCTGAAGGGATAAAATGGACAAATCAAATACTAAAAAGACTGTTATAGCAGTGTATTTTATGTGGACTGAAATGCGTGGGATGACAAAAAGGAGTGGCTGTGGTAACCAGGGTAAGAGATGGTGGAGCCTTGGAAAAGAGGTTTGATTATTTGAACAGGGAGTGGCCAAATAATTCAGAAATTGTGAAGGGTAAGGGAAAAGCTGGAACTCTGGTTTGGTCGTATTAAGTTAAAAACTCCATGGAAAGGTAACAAAAAATCTAATGAATGTACTTTGCTTCTCATATCAACTGGTTTGTTACGTGCAATGCAAATTCAGGGATAGCGCATATGGATGCAAATACATTCATGTGTAACATAGTGAGAACAAGTCAGACTCATGTTTGAAATTTTTGCCCTGTATTTATAGCTTGCTTCTTACAATGCAGAGCAAAGCAAGTTTTATATAGAACAAACATTTCACTGTTTTCCATCTTACTTTAACAGGATTTAATTTAACTTTTAAATTTTAATTAGTTCCGTGAAGGGGCCTGGCAGAACCTAATGCACAGGCATTCCAACTCACAAATTATTTGTCATTATAATTTAAAGACTGTTAAAAGAGTCGCAAATCAGGGATCGGAGTATCAAAATATCGTCAGCAGCTGGACTCTTCACATGGATGTATCTGCATTTGCGTATGTTGATATTTTAGGTATTTATAAAACAAAGCTATTGCCCTCATTTCTGTTGCTGCCTCACTTACGCTGTTAAAGGTATCTGGTGCTCACACAGCTTCTGCAAACCCAATTGCCCAGGCCGCAAGCATTGACGGTGCGCATTTACATTCAGAAATCCTACAATTTTTATATACATGCTTTTTTAAGATCAGTGCTTTGAAACCTTTTACTTTTATACTGAAAGTTAAACATGAGATTTAGGCCACTTTCGGATGGTGAACCTTGAAGTACGAGGCGAAAGCATCGGCACGGCTAGAAAACTGCCTTCAGCACGTGCGCACCGCTTGCTGGACAAACAGTAAGATGATTTAGTGCAGAAATCAGTTCTATATTTCAGTATGTTTTCCTGCTAAATACTACGCAATTCAAAACTGGACTGAAATTCACATGTTAAGCCTTAGCCTATTTTATTCTGCTTTCTTACCAGGCTGCATTCCTATACTGTGTTATATTGTTATGTTTTAAAGCTGACACAGTACAGGAAAAACTAATGAAATCTATTAGACTTATGTACAAAAGAGGAGAGATTTCTAAGAAATACTGCACAAAAAAGCACAGATTAAAAAAATGGAAGCAGCAGAGAACAGCAACTATGTGCCACAGAAAGATAAATACAAAAAGCTCAGCTCTCTCTTATAAGACACCCACAGTCTCCATCTGTCATCTCAACCCTTCCTCTCCCAACTGTTCTTAAATTAAATGAATGCTTCTAATGGGAGATTTTCTCATGAAAGCTTATGAGAATTCATCCAAAGACAAATTAAAACAATGCAGTGTAATCAAGCAATTCACCTCTCTAACAGGTTGTCTGGCTTCAATGTTCACATTTACAAAAGAAAAGAAGCAACAATAAGACACCCAAATAAAGAAAAAAACAACTGAAGAGCAAACCTTTCGTTGTCTGAAGCCGATATAGATGCAGGCCGTTCTCCGCAATCATTCTTAAAGCTGCCTAGCTGAGACTAAAGGTTATTTTACTCTGTATAAGAAACTACTGTACACATCTGATTTAATGATTTTGTTCTTTGTAGGCCTTGCAGTTTGAATGTGTCTAAATGGATCAGCAATGTTGGAACAATATATTATGTTTTTTCTTCATGTAAATAAAAATAGCTTGGGCTACCGAGTCTAAAGTCTTTTAAAAATGTATTTTCCTGCTCATCACTTATCATTTTAGTTGTGTTTAGCATCCTATCTGTCATTGTATTCGTGTCTGGATGTGAATAACGTGTCCAGACTTTCCATTTTCACTTTTGTTTCTGGTCAGCTTAATTTTGGGGCTGCTGCGCAGTAACAAAATTCTTCAGCGTCCAGGTCGAATGCATTTAATTTCTAACACTTGTAGCCCAGGTAGACACGTTAGCAAAATCGTAATGAAATATTTCTGTTAAAAACAGGTCTAAAGGAGGACACTTGAAAAGGAAACAGATCTTAAATTCGGACACAATCACCTGTCAGTGCCTTCCTATTTTCCTCTATATTTCATTGTTTTGCTCTTTGAATTCCCAGCAGGTAGTGTGATACCACGTGGGTTGTTTTCTCAGCTAATCGTCCCACTAAATTTATATCTAGCAGCACAGAGGAGCCTAAAAGGAGACAAGGCACGCCTGCCGCCCCGGAGGAGTTCCCAGCGCCAGGGACAGGCCGAGGCTGGAAGCGCCTTGGCTGAAGGAGGCACGGCCAGGGCGTTGCTCCTCGGCGGCCGTCAGCTCCACGACTCGCTGTACGCAGGTCCCCAACCAGGACAGCGCCCAGGCGCATCCTCCCCTGCCGCGGAGGGCAGGAGCGACCCACGGCCACAAAAGGCTGCCACAGCGCTGGCTGGGTAAACCAAGGGCTCCGTCTTTGCTCACCTCTGGTCTAGACCTCTGTTTTGCTGCTGCAGCTGCTTCCTTTCCTTTCTCTGGGTCTCAGCACCTGACTGCAGCACTCGCTCAAAGGACAAGCCCCCTTGGATTTCCTTCTCCGTTCACTTTAATCTCTCTTGCTCCCTCCTTGTTCTTTTGCTCTCTTTGCATGATTTCTGCACTTACCCTCTTCATTACCGCAGTCACTCGGACTGTTCGAGTTCACAGTGAAAGGTAACTGAAATCCTCCCCAAATTCCCTGGTCCCTGTTATTTTCTCTATGTGCTCTTTCACAGTTTCTTTTGCTGAAGTCCCTCTCTGTTGTACTTAACCACCGTGAGTGACAGAAATCCAATGCTGACCACTTCATTATCTGCCGACCTTGTCCCCCTGGCCTCCTGCCCCTCCATCTCTCTTGGGCAGTTTGCCCTGCGTCGCAAGTCCTTGTTAAAGGTCAGGACCCCAAACCATCAGAATTGGTTGTGTTGTTTTACTGTATCACCAGAGAAATCAGGCCTGTCGGATCTCATTAAAGCCCTATTTATGGGTGGAACGCCACTCCTGGAGCAGGATGAGCTGCTACCTTCGGAACGCAATCTTCACCAGATCCGATCAGCATCACACAGGGATTATATTCCACCAGTCAATCTCTCATAATCGCTCCCACCCTTATTGGCATGGCTACTGCTGCCCCTGCATGAGAAAGGAAATCCTCTTAAGCAGATACTCTCCGCGGGAGCAAGACTCCGCTTCCCCATGGAGAGGCGCAGGATCAGGCCTCTCAGAGGACAGGTGGCCGCGCAGGCTCATGCGGAGGAGCCTGATCAATAGGCCCTGTGCACTACGCTGTTATTCATGTAGCAGCTAAGCATCGAGAAGCTCCATACTTAATATAGTGCAAATGATGGAAAAGTGTTAACTGATCCTCTCAACATGCCTTTGAAACGAGCAGGGACCTGTCACCACCACCCTGGAGCGGGGAAGTGACGTGTCTTCCTGAGTATGACATCGTGAACCAGCGGCAGCACCGAAAGTATAATTAATCCCAGCCTTGTAAGAACTGCATACAAGTGGGACGTGACATATATGAGAGGTGCGGTCGCAAGTAGCCTGAACTAAAACGAGCGTACGTTCTACTCCAGAACCTCAGGCAGGTTCTGGGAACTGAGAGAATGAGCTTACCACGTGCACACAAGAGCCAGAAGATCTGCTTTCAGGATAGGTCACTAATTCTGATATCTTTGCATCCATTTGGGTCAGCAGGGTCATAAAGTACGACCTTTCCATTTTGCAAAGTTTCTTCTAAGGCATTCTCCTAAGAGCTTCTTTAATCTGTTCTTAACCAGAAACAGTGGGGCTATCTCAGTTGGCCTCCTTTTAAATTTTCATGCACATTTACAGACACTTACTGAAAAGGAGTATGATTTTCAATAGGAAAAGAAAAGCTAAATTAGGCTAAAGCATATTTTAATTTAATTCAGTACAATTCTTGCTAATACTGAAAATACACACATATTACATCTGACACTGTTTAACATTTCAGTATTTGCTTAATTAGCAACACCTTATAAGAACGAGTGTCTCCAGATGACGGTGAGCACGTTTCCTTTGGAGGTTATAGCAGAGGCATCTCTTGTGCCCCAGGAGAAGCAGAGGGCGGGCTGTTCACTGCAGCTCCCTTCCTCGTGTGGCTGCAGCGAATTTGCTGCTTGACTGCAACACTGAAACTATCTGTCAAGTCCAAAGCAGAAAGAGAGTTTGAAAGGCAAACATGATCTGTGATCAATATCCTAACAAATCCAAAGGAAGCCCCAGCTCCCAAAGGGTTAATCCGGAGAAGGAAAGGCATCCACATGTTTAATGAGCTAATGTGTTTATTGATGGGGAGGCCTTTAAGTCGTCAACAGGGAAAAGCTTAGACAAGTGACGGGAAGTTCAAGTCAGACAACCTGGTTTGGGTGGAACGTGGTCAGGTTTTCCGGCTGATTTACTTTTGGGACTGCTGGGGGTGCCCTGCCGCAGGGGGTCTGCACCCACCTGGAGCGGAGCCACGCCAAGCCCTCGAGCGGGGATGTTCCCAGAATAGGGAGCGTCTGGGCTGGCTGGCGCGGACACACCGCAGGCACCTAGTCCCAGCGAAAAGATGCTGGGCTAGTGTCCCTCCAGCACACACCAGCACCTTTCAGCATGTTCTGACTGAATCTGATACCAGAGGATGTTGTAACCGTCCATCAAAACTCTGCACTTGAAACCCGGACACTCACGCAGATTGCTCTAGGGGCGTTGTCACGTACAACGGATCCACTGCTGGGAATGCGCCCCTGGTCTGCACCTCCTCTTCGCAACCTCTCCACTTGCTCCCCGCCAGCCTGGTGCACCCCCCTGCCCAGGGCCGCGCTGAGGAACTGCGCTGGACCACCTTAACTGCCCCGTGCCCACCCGCCAGCGGCCGCCAGTCAATGCCAGGGTCAGGGGTCGGTGTCCGCCTGCTAATGGAGTGTAAGCCAACATTGTCCTCAAATTGCTGGAGTAAAGGGACAATGCCCACCTCCCGCTGATGGCCGTACCCCGGGGGAGGGGGTATCGGCTTTATTGGAAAGCTGCCAGCCTGGGAGGTGATGGAAGGGGCTGACAGCAGCCACAGGCGGCGCGGCTGCCGCTGGAGGGCTGGATGGCGGGTCAGAAACCCTCTGAAGGCAGTTCATGGACTGACCCCGCAGAGCTGCGTATCGACGCAGGGTTTCCCTCGCTTGATGGAGCTCCCCAGCTCCACGTGGCTCAGGCCCGTTACCAGCTGGGAGCTTGCTGGCTCGTGGCCAGCTCTGGGCTGCCCTTTCCAGCCTGGTCAAAAACTCCCGGTTATCAACCCAGGAGCTTCCCAACAGCGTCCACGCCCCAGCGCGACGGCCAGACCCCACACTCTGCCATGGGTGTCCCGCGGTCAGACCAAGCGCGACGGAACCGTGGGCTACCTGTGGTGCCTTCTGCACCATTTGAAATTACTTTCCAAGACCAAAAGAAATTACCAGACCAGGAGGCGAGAGACATTGCCAGAATTCGGGATAACAGTAACATCAGGATTTTGATAAATGTACAGTTTTTGATCTATCGCAGGCCATAGTATGCACCTAGTTCAAGATGTGACCGAAAGGAAGACTCAGGAGATTTCTCTGCTCTTCTGACAACAAACACGTATGATTGCAGGTACCTCAGCTGTCCTATAAAGATGTACCGATGGTATATTCGTTACGGATTTCTAAGACCTGCCATATTGGGAAAGTATTGCAACTGAGCTAGATATGTCACATTTCTACACTAGTTAAGAGATTATAAGAAGATAAATTAAATTAATGGTCCATCCGGCCAATATCCTGTCATCAAGAGCAACCAGTAACAGAGCCCTGTAGGCAGGAGTATGAAATAAGTGAGCAGTGATGCTTCCCCAGAAGCCACCACGAACTTGTGATTAAAGGACTTTCTGAACTACAAGTCACATTCCACTTTTTAGTAGTCCTCAGTGGATTCTTCTCCCATAAAGCTGTTCGGCTGCTTTTTGAACCCACGTACTGCCAGCACCTCCAGCCTTGCTACAGAAGAGCCGCGCAGCGTAATTTTGTCTTGTGTGAAGGAACGGCTTCATTTCTTTGCCTGTTTTTAACTTTCTGACTGCAATTTTCGTTCGATGCTCCCTCATTCTGGTGCCGGGACAGACGGCGGAGAGGCATTCCCTGTTTACCCCGGCCATTAAATTACGATTTTATGACGGTCACCGCATTGCATGCCAGTTGCCTCTTCCAGACTGGTGGGACCTAGCCTGCTTCGTGCTCTTTCCCGGCCCGGAAGCTGTTCCCTACTTGGATCCCCTTTCTTGCACTTCTCTGAGCTTCTTCCCATTCCCTTGTACCTTTTTTGAGAGAGGACCAGAATCGCAGGGATTATTTAAGAGGCAGGCACATAAGCAGCGTATACAGAGGCACAATGATGTTTATGTTCTTTCTCTGCTTTCCTAACAATTCCTCATATTGTCTGATCTTTTGATTACTACTAAGAACCAAAACGATATTTACAGAGAACTATTTATCGTAGCCCCAAGATGTCCCACCTGAGTGGTGACGGTTGGCTCCACACTATACGTTCCCGCATTCTGTCTTGTCATATTTCGATGGGGGGCTCCAGATTTCATGGCTGCTATGGATTGTATCTTTGATAATTTGCACGTTTTAATTTTACTCCGGGAATACTGTGGTGTATTGCACTGTCAGAAGCCCTTGCAGTTCTGCTCCTGTATTATCAGGATTATCAAGAGATGCCAGTGTCCCAAGTGCCTATTCAGGAAACAAATAAATACCCCGGAAAATTGTTCCCTGTAGGCCTGGCAATCTGGTTTCGAATAGATGTGAGGAGGCGTGTGCGGAGCAGCACCACCACGGCCTCAGGGAGGAGAGCGGGCAAAATATATCCTGGCACTGCTACTGATGAAAGGTGCAAATTGGAAGTACCTGCATTTGAGAACTATTTCCTCAAATATATTAATCTTTTAGTAACTTTGTGTCAGTGCCAGCTCCTAAAGACACTTAGGATCTTACTACCGATTAGCTGCGGACAGAAGTCAGATCACGTAAGATGCTCAGAATAAACGGAGGTAACAATGACTTCTGATTTCTTATTACTGGCAGTATCCGTAAGCCCTATGTCCTACATAAGAGAGGGGTCGCAGCTCACCCAAGGGCTGCATGGTGGCTTTCCAGAGAGTCACTAGTCGGGCTGGTCGGGATGACGGTGACTCCAGGCAGACCCCTCGGGGCAGCCGCCGTCCGCTCCCTCTGCCAAGGGCAGCTGCGAGATGGCAGGAGCCACCCTCAGCGCCACAGAGGCGTGCGCAGCCCTCCCAGTCCCAGCCTTATGGCCTTATGCAGTAGCTTGGTAGTCCTGTACAAAGACGAGAAGGGGGTATCGGATTCAGCAGCATTAGGTTTGATCTTTTCTAGACTGCTTAAATCAGCACCGATTCCAGTGAAAATACACAGGCCATATTGACGTGAGACCGTTTTAAACTGTTCTTCCACAAATCAAGGCTGAACTGGTGGGTGGGCAGGCTTCTAGTCGGGACCCCCGTCACAGGCTGAATAACGCCTGTGTCGTCTGGGGAGAGGGGAGAGGGGAGCGGGAGGCGGTGGACGCCTGGTTGGCACAAGCTCTCCCAGACATACTGTGGCCACCAGTAAACGGGGTTCTTGGCAACCGAAGGTTTCCAACAGCCAGAGCTAGTCCTGCTGCAGCTTTCCAATGGCCGTGCTGGACACAAGCAACCTGTAAGCAGCTCTGCGGTGGAGCTCGGCGGTCTGTGAACAAGGCTCCGGGGTTGCCTGGCGGAGCGGGGCGGGGGCTGGGGTCCTGTGCTGCCCACCACGCTACACGGAGCCCGCAGGAATGTTCCCCTCTGCAAACTCCCAGACTGAGAAGAGGGTGGAGGCGCAGCCTGAGCAGTGAGATCTGTTGACAGACTTCCTGGGCGATAGGAGGGAGTTTAGTTTCGAGGCTTAGTAGCTCAGGTTCAGATTCCTCATACTGTTCGTGGGCCGAGATGTTTGATTGACCAGACTATCAAGGGAGACGCCATGGTCGGTTCCTGCTGCTCAGGCTTCTCCTTGCCTCGATTTGCATATTCAAGGATCGCCGCCGATGCCTGCCTGTCAGAGATGGTGACAGTTGTGGGGGTTTTTTAGCTTTATCAAGGGGGATTATTTTTAACCCAAATTATTTTGCATTGTAAATGTTTAAATCCACATCAAATCCAGATTAATGCATAAAATAGTCCAAGAGGGTATTTACTGGAAAAAAACCCCAAACAATAAATCAAATTATTATGGCTAGCTCCAATCTGAAGTGTTTTAAAAAGGGGAAAGTCTGAGATTTTGGCTAAAATATCACTTCAGGGAGAAGATTCAAATAAACCTCTCTGCAAAACGGCCCAAGTTTACATACAAACTGGAACCCTTAGTACTTTTTCACAACATGACTGGAATTAATAATGCAGATAAATCCTAAATAAATCAGGATTAGTGTTAACTACGTCTTGAGGTTTAATACGCTCTACGAAAATGAAAGGGGGCCGGCGGGGGAGGAAGGAGCTTTGCCTTAAACCTTGCCCGCGAGCGAGCAAAGCAGCGCCCGGGGAGGAGGGCAGGGGCGCGGGGCACTCGGGAGCCCCGAGGACCAGCCAAGCAGGGCAATCAAAGCGCCTCTAATCGCTGCTGCTCGGGGATGTGTTCAAAGGATCTTGTCTGGCCACAGGCTGCCTAAGGTCACAAGTGAAATGCAGTTGCGGGGCAGGGGGAGGGGTGTCTCGGATTTTTGGACAGCCCGGCTGTTTGGATCTGTTTTCAGGAGGTCAGCCGGATTGCAGTATTTTACCATCTTATCAGCAAAAAGATTAAATTTCCCTTCGTGGTTAAAGAGCTCAGCCCCACTCTGAAGGCAAATATAAATAAAACTGCCAACACAATCGCCCTAAGTAAAAACTGCCACAGTGTGCTGGCGCTCACTGCAAAGCCTGGGGAGCCGCTTCCCGGTGACCTCTGCGCCGCCCTCCCGGCGGCCGCTCTGGCAGGATGTCACCGACATCATCCTCCTCCTCCTCCTCCTCTGCGGTGTTTAATGCACCCCTCCGGGCCCGCGGAGAAGGGTTAAAGCTGCGAGTGAGTGAGAGAAGACTGAGGGAGGGACGGGTGGGTTTGCTGCCTCCAAAGGCACGGGTCGCTCCCGCCCGTGTCCTGCTGCTCTCCAGGGCTTTTGCACACGCGAGCGAGGACTGTCCCCATCCTCTCCTCCTTGTGCTGGACGAAGCCAGGACTGATGAAACACTCTCTGATTTTAATTCTTTTTTTTATTTTATTTTTTTCAAAGCCACGGAGGAGTAGAAAAGTGCTTCTTGTGTTCTTTGTTACCTGGAAATTCACTCTGTCCCTCTCCATGCTTGCTCTCTTCTTGCACATCTGTGTAAGGACACCGTTTGCTCTGCGCTGCCCTTCTCAGGTGTGAGACTGGGCTGAAAAGTCTCAGAAATGTGTGGCGTTTTAAGAAATCTCATCTCCCATCTGTTTCCTGTTCCTTTTTGCAGCACTTCCCCAGCGCTCACACCAGCTCCCAGGCTCAGAAGAGACAGGGGTCAGATCCTCATCTGCCTTGTGCCACGGCAAATCACTGACACCTGTGCAAAGCGGCGATCGGTGCGTCAGAACGACGACATGTACACGCTGCCTCTGCCGTCCCCGGTCGCTTGGCGCAGGTCTGCGTGGCCTGTGCATAAAACACTGCACTGGTGGAGCTGGGGGTCACAAACACAAATGTGCTTCCGGGGTGACCATTTGAAAAGAAACTTAGAAAAGTGAAGTTTGCGTGTGATTTTTTTAACCTTCCGAGTAATCTCCTGCACACAGCAATGCAAGGCTGGGTTCGCAGGGCTGCTCCCTCCCTGCTGCCAGCAGCACGTGTGTCGGACGCGCGGGACTGTTGCGCTAATTTCTGAGCAGGTAGGAAGCCACCTGGCTCCGAGTAAAGATTAGTTCATTTTGAAATGAAAATTTTGATGGTGTGGCAAGGATCTAGGCAAAGAAATAAACACACGTGCCAGCAAAAAGCTTGTACCTAAAAATGCTCACCTACCTGAAAAATATCCCAACTCTTTCCATAAAGCAGGCAGTTTGCTAGACTTTAATGATAACCGTCGTTTCAGATTTTATGTGAAATATTTACATATGATTAAACATTGACTAGTAAGCAAACAGAGTAGGTTTTCAATAATTTTAAAATATTTAAAAGCTGGAAATCATCCTATTTTATATTACGTATAGCAAAGTGCCTGTAGTTAGTAGTCCTATTGCTAATGTTAGTCGTTAGGGTTCTTAAACACAACATCTACCGTGAGAATGAACATGTGCCTCTAGCCTGTTCAAGAACAAGGCTGCAGATCTGTGTTCACAGCTACAGATCTGAAATGGTCCTGGCAGGGCCAGCGACGCCTCCCAGCGAGTCCCTGTGTACGCGTCCCCACACGTACCTCGGTGGCGCTCAAAGCTTTTTAAGAAGTTAAAGATCATAAATAACAAATCTGTCTTTTCTTCAAGGGAAACTTAAGCATAGGTCTAGGAAGATAAAGATAAGATGCACAAGTGTAAGAAATCCTAAGATATCTTTGATTACTCTAACTTTTCCAGAGTTAACGCCGGCATTTTACAGAAATAAAAGCATTGCATTCACCCACAGGTTCTGTGCTCCCACGAACAGCCATGTGGTGAGCATGAGGCCACCCACAAACTTCATGTAACCTCCAGATCGGTTCAAATGAAACAAACCTAAAGGATGGTCTCCAGCAGCCGGAGAGCCTTTGCGGGGCTCACAACAGCTCGGGATGCGCGTTCATGCGGGTACCGGGTACCACCACGTAGTGCAGAGAACCCCGTGTCCCTCACCGTACCAACCTGCCCACGCATCCGACAAGCCCTTCTGGCTGACACCGACATTTAAGCAAACGCGTACAGGCTCCGCGGCGTGTCAGACCGCACTAATCAACTCAATCACCGCCTGCTTCCAAGAAAATAAGCGTGTTAAGGGCAACGTCAGAGAGGTGGGACCTGGGGCAGGGCTCCAGCACCACTGACTCCTGCCCGACACAGACCTGGGGTCTTGCCCCAGGCCCCTTCCCCTTGCCCTCTGCAATTTCATACCGGTGAGAGCTGAGCTGCCGTGTCCAGCCCGGGAAACGGGAGCCGGGCTTAGCTGCAGCCAGCAAATGCTCTGCAGAGTTTCAGGGGCCTTTTCTAGGCTGGCTTTGCTAGTCATAGAAAAATGTTTCTGGATGTTTTCCCAGGATTCTCAACATAAATGGTCAGAAATCATGGGATATTAATAGAGAATAGAAGCTATTTTATTTATACTGTGATGTTTAAATGTTTAGGTTTTGCTTTCAGCCATTTCCAATACCAGAAAAAGGGAAAAAAGGGTGGGGTGGGAGGTCACTGAGAAATGGATGTAACGTGTGCTGCATCCACTGCCATGACGTGGCAATGCAATGTTAGACCCTCAGCCTAGTGGGCAAAACTAGAGTGAATTCAATGCCCTGGGTGCCCAAGTGCAAACAGCCAAGCCTGGCTGCAGTCCTTCAAAAACCGCATAGTATACCCACGTGTGTTTGAAAGGAGTACATTTCCCAACCCTGAAGACACCTGTGTCGAACAGGTGCTGGAACAAACAACCTGAAAACTTCCTGTGAAAACTGGCCAACGTTTAAGAAAATTTACTTGGTGCCCCAAAAGCTGCAAATTTTTATTCACGAGGAAGTTTATACATCTTTGCTAAAAGAGGATATGAAAGCAGTTATAAAAAACAGGAATCAAAGTATAACAAATTAAACAAGGAAACATCTGTGACGATTAGTATAAGCCAAAGCTAATATATGTGACCAACTTGTAAGAAAAGTGAAATGTATCGAGCACTACCAACAAAATGCTCGTGAACAATGAAACAGAGATTTCTGAAGTTCACCTTAGATACAAGAAAATCTAATAATTGATTATTATGTGCAATAATTAACCATTACTAAACAAAGAGGGTAAAAATGTCAATAACTGTGGAATAAAACGTTCCTGGTGCACATTTGTAATCAAACTAGTTGATGTAAATATATAATCAAGGTCAGATAATAGTAAAGGTGTAGGTTAAGTAACATCTGTTAAATATAAAGATTTTCAAATTACCAGATCTGAACACTCGTATCTAATAATTTTAAAGGAATCGTTTGGAAACTCTTCAAAGGCTTCTGGCTAATCCTTAATATATCTTTGAGAAACGGGAAAGTCTCCAGAAGTCTCGGGATGAAGCTTGGTTGCAGGCCTTTAAAAGGTACATGGGATTGACCGATATGGGCAACAAAAGGTCAGCCCTTGACATGTGTCAGCAAAGAGATGAGGGATGGAAATACGCTTGCCACTAACGTTATTGCACGGGAAGTGACTGTGCTTTTGAATTGTCTCAGCAAGAGAGTCTCACTCCAAAGACTCTTCGATCACCAAATTATAACAATGTTGTAAACCCGTATCTAGCCCCGGTTTCCCAAAGGCATTCTATCAGAAAAGCTTCCGGACCTCCATGCAGAAACGGAGAACCAGCACTTTACGTGACAGTCGTTGTCCACGACACGTGAAGGAGTAAGTGGAGGTCTGACAAAAACTGTCCAGGAAGGCAAGTCAAAGAGGAGTGGCTTACTTGGATATTAAAGCGATTCCATAGGAAGGATGCTGTTCATTACCTCAGGGCTCAGCAGATTAGAAAATGATAATACTCTTTAAAACAGTTGGATTTGTAGGGAGTCATAACACTCGCTCAAGCAAGCAAGTACCAGCACGGGTACTGACCACGCAGGGCGGAGGAGGGGAACCTGCGGAGGCTGCTGGAGACCAAAACGGGGCAGGTGAGCTCTGAGCCCGTGCACAGGGGAGGTTTGGAGGCAGCCGAGCTGAAAGGCATTGGAGGAACCAAGGGCACGTATTGAACGTACCTTAAAACTGAGGAAGCTAAAATTTGCTGACAGAGTCAACGAGCACTTGCTGCCTGATATTATGAACCCATTTAACGAGAAGTTAACTGATCTGAGAGAAGGACTGTCAGACGCCAGCAGGAAGAAAGAGGGAAAACCACGTAACCATGTATTGTGCCAGTTAAAACTCAAAATAGAATTTGTGACAGTGACTCAACACAAAAATTACATATGTGAAAGTGTATAGCAATTCTTGATAAAGTATCTAAAGAAATTTATATTCTGGGAACCACTAATGATGAGGGCTGTAAGTCACACTGACGTGAACGGTAATTTGTAAAGCAGTAGGTTAGTGAGGTTTGAGGATCTGATACTGGAAAATGTTCCTTACAGCACATCAAAAGAATTCTTTTTTTTTTTTTTTTAGGCACAAATAATATTGAAGGCCTAATTGTAGTTAAGGGGAAGCTAGGCAACAAGGATCATAATTCTGTTAGATTTATAAATAGTACAAAAATTAACCTTAATAAATGAATAGTAATTATGCTCAATTTCAGTGAGGCAAATAAGGAATGAGAGAAACATTGGCCAGAACTGAGTATAATGAAGCAATAGAAGTTTTCAAAGCAAAGTGACAATGGACTTATTTCAGCAACACGCTTAATTTTGATGTTCACGGGATCTATGTGTACATTTGATATCCTTCCTGAATGGATATGGACTGTTAATACAGGTCTATGTGGTTCAATGAATTGGGGCATCTGTCTTACACTGGATAATTATGAAATGAAACAAAAAAATAAACAGAGAAGGGAAGAGGATCTGATTTATCCAAGGCAAGAAACCAGACAGACTATGGAAACAATAAAATTTTAAAATTTTACACAGAATATGTTAAGATTAAATGTTTTAATTTACATAAAGAAAAAGATAAATATGGATGTCTGAAAGCTCTTAATGTGAAATTCACTAATAGATCAGTAAGGCATTAAAATTACATCTGATTTTTGTTTGACTTCTCATAAGGAGCGTTGGGGACAGTTTATTTTCTTTGAGAGAGAAGAAATATGAATATTAAAGGGAACCGCGATCATGGTTTTATGAGAAAACTGCTTTCTTTACTGGAAATTTTGACTTCTCTGAAGAGAAAGGTACACCAAAAACCCAACCTTCTGCCCTCTCTTTCGGGATGCAGACCCAAGCTTTTATTACCGGATAGGCTCCCCCTGTGCCCTGCCGTGCAGTGACTTACAGAGTTTAGCCATAAAAACCCCACCTAAAATAACAACAAAAAACCCCAACAAATCCTGCCCCCAAATGCCAGTAATACAACCAAGCCGGTCATCTGAAATGTTAGTGAGTCTTTTCACTTGGGAGTAAGAACTTTTCCTGAATCCCGGGATAACTCTTCTGCCGTTACCGGGCGGCACGGAGGGAGCCCGCAGACTTGCCCCTTGCAAAGACCCTGAATTCAAGTCACGTTGCTGTTTGTTTCTGTGGCTGCTGTCACAGACAGGTTGTGTGACCCAATCAAAGGACAATTATCAGCAGGCGGCAACGCGAAACCCGCACCTTCGGCGCACGGGCCCCCAGGCCTCTGGGCAGCAGCCGGGGGCACCGCCGGGTGCCCCCGACGCCCCACGGCCCCGACGCCAGCGCCGTGCTGGAAGTGCCGCTGCCATTGCGTGGACAAACAGTTGAGGGCAAAGCTCTGAACACACGTCTGCGTTTAAGGGGGCTGGAAGCGGGGGGGCAGAGCGGGCCTCCCTCGCGCAGCCAGCATGGTCCATCCCGGCCGCGCCACACGGCCAGCGGGACAGGCCTTACGGGGACACCCTCCCCGCCACGGCCGCGCCCCTCCTAACTCCATCCGTCGGTGGTGAGGGACTTTCTGGAGAAGGTGGCGTGTTGAGCCATCCCACATAAAGTATGACTGAGTTTTATTCGGGTGCAGGACTAGAGCTTGCCCAAATTTTCACTACAGGTTACATGTGCAGATACAGGCTCGACTTCAAACGCCGGCTGCCTGTTCAACTGGCATAAACGGACGCTCTCTCTTCCTTAAATCACTAATGCAATTTTGGTGAGAACACTTTGTTTCAAAGAATGATATCAAATCACACAGAATTATGGCCTGTTTGTTAGGCTGTATTAGCAAATCAAAAAACATGTTTTCTCTGCTACAAGGGTGCTCAGCTCTGGAAGCCGCTGTCTCCTGAACCAGCAAACAACATTGCTCTGGCTCTCGCGGCAGCCCGGGCTCAGCAGGCGAGGGGCGGCAGGGTGTGCTCGTGCCCGCACACTGGCATCAGGGCCAGACCCCAGTTTGGCTTTTATGAGTCATCTTAGCAATTTGTTCTCATGTTGCATGGCATGGTGAAACGTTTGAGTTGTTTTTTTTTTTTTTAACAAGTTTCTAACTTTGTAGGTGGATGTTATGGTGCATTTTGGAGAAAGGGAAAGAATATGGTTTTGCATAGCTGCCTTTGCAAACCTCAGGAGATTTATTACGCCTGGAGTGACAGAGCTAGTGCTCAGCTCTCTAACTGCTTAGCCTCTTCACCTGTTGAGCTGGCTTCCTCATGTCTCTCTTAGGAGATGAACACTGTTTTAGGATGGTCTATGAGCCTTCCTAGCTGGCACATCTTTTGTGAGGGTAATTGTAATACACAAGAATTGCCCGTTGCCTGGGAGTGCTTAGAATGCACTCTAAGACCTTGGCAATGTACTCGTGTGTCTAAAGACCATACAGAAGACATGCTCATAGACATGCTTACTTCTCTTCCAAATACTTTGGAAATAAGATCTCTCATTGGAAAAAGGTATTGGTTTTAGAAAAACTGAAATTAAATACATTTCAATAAAATTTCAGATTTCTGTATGTCTATATTGACCTTGACCTTCCTTAGTTGTTCCCTGGGGATTTTGCAGCCTAGTGTTGCTGTGTTCATACACAGTCTCTAAAAAGCAACCCTGTATATCCCAATCAATTTGTGGTAAAAGAAATTGCAGCAAAATAAGTGAGCTCATTTTCCATATCAGATATGATTAAAACTTTTTGCATGTAGAAAAATCAGCTGTATTTGACCGAGCAGCCATTGCTGGACGTTTCAGAATTACATGCCGGAGGAACTGACAGCAGTTGTAAGTCAAGGGAGTCTGTTCTGAAGACATATAACTGAATCGAATAACCTTAAATTATGTTCTTTGCCACCAGAAGTAGTTCAAGTAGTAAGTTCCTCTGAACACTTACAATTCCAGATTTGTTCAATTTCTTTTCCCTGTAGAAGCGACATTGCATTGGGTGTCCACACAAGCAGCTACAGAAGATAACCCTTTCGTACAGTACAGGAGATGCATTAGGCCTGTGATTTTTTTTTCTTGGTGGACTTTTCCAGCTTTGCCATCTCTTATTTTCCTATCTTCTAGTCAGTACATACATCAGACTATGTTTTTAAGTAAAAAATCCCCAAAGCCAACCAAGCAAAATTCAACTATACATGTATCAGTACATCAGAGACTGATAATAATGTTATGAAGATCAGTACAATCTTCTGGCTCACCTTTCTCTTTACATCTAGTCCATCAGAAAGATCACTGACAGAAAATTTATTGCAAAGCACACTGTTAAAACCGGTGTAACAGTCTCTTCCCTGGTGTAATAGAGTCTTCCCCACACCTCCCCCTATGGGTCTTTCAGCTCTCAACCAACAAGTGAGTCGTCTTTTCTCTCGCCTTTTTCTCCTCTGGAAAGAACAGCTTTTCTTACTCATGGTCCCCTGTCCCCCCAGTCTGTAATGGAGCACTAGATTTCCTTGTCAGAAGAGATAACTGAAAATTTAAGCGCAGTTGCTCATGGTGGGGGGTCCCTGAGCAAGGGCTGACAAGCTCGATCTGGAGCTGGAGGCAGTACAGCCACTCACCTCTGCTGGGTCTAAACCTGTCTGGGGCAGCCGGGCCTCACGCCGCCGGGGCCTCCCGTGTGCTACCATACCCACACTCAGAGTTATCCCGCACCAAACGGCATCGCATGACAAGGACACGTTCCGTGAGCCAGCGCACAAATGCAGTCGTTCTGCTCATTCCTGCACCAAGCTCACCCGCTCTGTGAGACCCGTAGCGTATCTTTTAAAAAGATATCATTCAATCTTCAATTAAAATTGCTAAGTGACATAGATTCCTTCATCTCCCTAAATAACTCATCCTAACAGTCTGTTAGTTTCATTGGATAAAATACCTCGATTAAGTTTCTCCAATTTTTCACTGCAAAGTACATTTTCCAACCACGTTCACCAAAACTGAACTCACCGATGGGAGCTGGAACCCTGACGCAGCCTCCCAAGTCGTGCAATACCCTTTGTGATGCCCACTTGGTACGTGGCCAAGAACCTCGTTAGCTCTTACAAGCACATCACTACGACACTGGTGTTCAGTTATCCAGCGTGAGCCTAGGTCCTTTTCTAAGACACGTTAGTTTTGCCACTAGATAACTGTGACTGTCTGAAAACCAAATCCCTTTGCAGCACTTCAAGCTGGGCACCCAAAGTTATGAATAACTTTGGTCTGTTGACCAAAAGGTTGGTTTCTAAACACAGAGGTGTAAGTTGTTATACCAGATAGCAGAATTCAGGAACTGAAATGAGAGGGAGCAAAGGTGCTGGAAATACAGAGAATTAGGAAAAGAAATAAATGTTCAATAAATTGATACACAAATAATACCTGATTCTAGAGCCAACTTTCATAGAAGAGGAGGGAAGTGTTAAGGAAGGTGGAAAGTTGATGTTTTCCTATGGCATTTAAAATGTAGCACTTCATTTGGAACAATCATCTTCTGTGCCAATTGATCATGAGTAAGCATCTTCATCTTCCTCATCTCCTTACCTCCATGTTTTTTATTGCTGTCACTTTTATCTGGCCTTAAACTAGATAGCAATATTTATGGAATAAGCATCACATTTTCTCATGAGCTTGGCAGCAAGCACTACGACAACCGTAACCTGATCAAGGTGCTATTGACATAAAAGTAGGATGTAGTAAATAATAATCATAGTAATAATAATAATAACAACAACAACAATAACAACCAACAACAATAATAGTAAAGGCCCTCAGCTGAGGTCCCTTTATCATTGCAAAGCATAGAGCAAGTGAATGATAACGTGCACAACAATGTTATAAGTAACACCGAAAGGCGCAGAGTTCTCACTAGGGTTTGAAAATTAAAAGAAAATGATGTGGTCAATCTCAGGAAAAACCTCACTGACAATTCAGTGATAATCTATTATTATCCAATGTGTGCTGTCTCTAACACTTCTATGCTAAAAATCGTATCTATAGATGCATACGTACGTATACGCATGTATTTCATAGGGAGTACCCAAAGCAAGCCAGGGTGAGGCCTGCTGTTAACTGTCCTCTAAAGCGGTTCAATGAATGCCGATGCTTTTGGCACTAACTGATCAACCTGTGTGATTTTAATAAAAGAGGCAACACTGAATAACGAAATAAAGGGTAAAGAACTATCTCCCCCCACCTCACATCAGTTGGCTGTGTTCTCCATGCGGCCAGAACTCTCCCGTTTGCCCACCAAACCACACATTTAATCCATGTGCTTATGTCAAACTTAATTACAGCACATTTGGCATAAAATAACAATCCACATCCTTGGAGAGGGGAACTTAAGTAGTTAATATGTGTGATTGAATGAAAGTGCTTTGCTGAATGTTTATGAGAAACCCAAGATGAGTGAAATGTGGTGATATTTTAACCATTTAAACACCAGCTCTCCTGTCCTGCGCTGGAGCCCCACGTGCCCCGCTGGCACCTGCCCCGCCGCTGCGTTCCGACAGAAGCCTCGCACCAAGGCGAGTGCTCTTGTACACAAACCTGGGCAAGCCTCGCCCATCAAACCCACTGTCCTCTTAGCAATAAAGTCACGTCATTACAAAGGAGACATCTGGATACCTGCTTGCACCCCTATTTGATGCCCCACAGACTTAGTTGACACAAAACTGCCACAAGAAGCTGGGGATTTCCCTGCGACCGAGGCAGTAGAGATACTCTGTGGTGGGTCGCGGCGGAGAGCAAGCGGTTCTCCTGACCAGGAGGTGCATGGCACAGCCGAGACCTCCACCAGAAAGCTCTCATTTCAGAGCAGGGAAAAGGCTCTTCCACCGTCAGCCACCAGACTTCTTCAGGTTGCATTGCATTGCTGCAGCTCCAAAAGGCATGACACAAAAATCCGTGCTTGGGGTTTTAAGACCAGCGGTGACCTTGCAATCTGATGTCCCATAAGGCAAACCAGAATTTCTCAGATACTCTTGCGCTGAGCTTCAAAGCTGTGTTGAAGCTGAGCCGTTCTTCTAGCAGAGGAACAAAGCCTGAGTTAAAGGTGTGCCTGATGCTCTGTGGGCAGGTGGAAAAGACAACACTTTGCCTTGGGGAACCTCTAATCTCAGGCTGTGTGAATATGCTCAGCTGGTCTCAGGCACCCTGCTCACAGGGACCTGCGGGGCACAGGACAAGGTATGCGCTGGCTCTAGCTGGCTCCCTGGCCCATGATCCTGGGGACCAGGAGATGGAGCCAGCAGAGACTCGGAGCATGCTTCAGAAAGGAATCCAAATTCATAGCACCCACTGGGACGCCAGGCAGGTTGAAGGAGTTTAGACGGATAGCCCGAGGAACAGGGGCTGGGCAGTGAAGGGACAGAGCCAGGCTCTGCATGGGGGTGCGCAGTGAAGGGGTGAGCGGCAGTGGGCTGACGTCTGACCACTGAAAACTCTGAGCAGATACTCGAAAAAATGACTCGTGAAAGTAGTCAAAAAGCGGAGCAGGTGTCCAGAGAGGCTGCGGAGGTTTTTCATGCCTGACTGGAGAAGGCCTTCAGCAGCTTGATTTCTGCTGGCCTTGCTTTCAGCAGGGGTTTGGACAAGGTGACCTCCAGAGGTCCCTTCTCACCTAAATTACACCACGATAACCAGGAAGGCTAGAAATGTGGGGGTCACTGCAGCCGGCACCTGAGATCACAGAACGTGGAGTAAAGTTTCCGTGTAAGAAATGGTTTCTGTAGATAGAGCAGGGAAAGAATGAAAAGTGTTCAGCAGTGACTTTGATACAAGGAGCAGGAACAAAGAGGAAATAGCTGAATGTGGCAAGGAGGTTATGAGCCCTGGTAATGGCCTGCTCCTGCTCTCATACAATGAGAATGGAAGATCTCCTATTAACTTCAGTGACACTGGACCAGGCTCTAAAAGAGCAGACGCTAAAGTGGATGACAGTGTCAGAAAAGAGAGGAGGAAAGAAGGAAAAATTTAAGTTTCACTTTCATCATGCTGAGTGCGAGTTAACTGCTGAAATTCTATTGTTCCCTATTTCAAAAATGAAAATAAATAGTTTGCAACATATACGGTGGAGTGGCTGCTGCTGGAGTTAATTGGCTCTGTATCTTTAAAAAGATGGCATGACTTTCTTGTTGCCAGAGATTAATTCCTGATGATTTATCGGAGTTAGTGACAGTCCTTCACCCTGACCTGGATATAAGAAAGGTGACAATAGCCTAAGAACTGTCAGATCGGGTGCGAAATCCTAAGGAACGCATGTTATACAACAATTCAACCTGAGCACCGTGCGTTGGATTTTACATCACCATTGTTACACTTTGTCTGCGAGTAAAAAATAAGATTAGTTTGGAGACTAACTGAGAAAATGTAGATGTATTTTTTGTATATATATCCTAGTGGTAGTGGGACTACGGAGGACAGACTGGTTATGGAGCCTTTGGTATGTAAATATATATAATACAATCATATATTTCTATATCTTATAGCAAAGCGTATGCTGTTGAAGAAGGTGCAGAATTTCTATAAAAACCCTAGTCTTGTCTACGGTGGCTAAAACACTGCCCAGACTAAAACGTAAATTATACTTTTTGGTATGGGGAGGGTTATGAGAAGAAAATTCCAAGATTCCTCAAAACCCCTTTGGAGCAAAGCCAGTTCGTAGCCTGGGTCCTTGTTTACTGCTGCCACTTGTGGTGTCTTGGGTCATTTACGCCTCGTGAAGAAGCAGTGGCCTTTTCCTTCTGATCCACAGGACACGCTCCCCATGCCAACCCAAAGCCGGACAGCAAATATCGGTACGCAGGACGTAATCGTGACCGAGCACTCCGGAGCCGATAGCAGCTATTATCGCCCAGCACTGTCCTGCGCACCAGTACCAGCAATACTTTAAGGATGGGGGTATTGAGGCACAGCCTACGCCGACGCCTAGGTTTGGTCCCAGTCCCGCAGAAAGCCTGTGGCTGGGCTGGGAATGGAAGCCTGGGCTGCTCCCAGGCCAGCGCTGTGCCCTGCAGAACACACCTCCTGCGCTTATCCACAACTATCACAGAGTGCAGATAGAAACGAACCGTCCTGGAATCTCCCGGCCCCCGTGCAGTGACGTTCAGGCGTCTGCCAAGTGTGGTGCCCTCTTCCCCTCGGGGCTGGAGCGAGTTCCCCTTCCCACGTCTGCCGGAGAGCCCTGTCTGTGTGGAGGGACCCAGGATTCCAGGCAGAGCTTTCCCATGCCATCGTCCCTCAGAATAGCTCTGCTCTCCTTATTTTTAGCAAGGCTCTGATGGGCCAATATGTTTGATTTTTCCACTGTTTCCACCCTAGCCCAAGACCCGCTCCTCGGCAGCCTCCCTGCCTTTCTGCTGGTGTGTCCGGCTGGCAGTGGCAGGGATGGGGGGCGCGGGGTGGAGGAGCCTTGGAGATGGTAGCTCTGGCAGCAAGAGCTGCTTTGCATACTTGGAGTTGTACAAAGCTGATTTTCTGAGAGAGAGAAAGACCGAGAAAGGGGTTTCTGTAAGCAGCGGAGACAATGAGAACAAGGCAGGCACTATGCCAAGCACGGGATGGCTGCCAAAACACATATCATTAGCTTGGACCAGCTATAAGCAAGGAAATGAGAAACATATGTTGGAGAGCAAGGTTAGGAGCGAGGGACTATGGGTCAGTGACAGTCGTCCGAAAACTTTTCCCTTGCTCTTCAGCTGTGGCCCGACGGTGTCAGATGTCATTCTGACAGCCTTCATTTCTCATGACGGCCAGGCTTATTTTGGCCTGGTTGTTTTTTGTTGTGTTTTTTTTTCCCCTCCCCTAATGGGAGTTATTGAGAGGAAGAAGAGAACAGACAAGAAAGCCTTCGCCTTTTTTTCTTTTTTCCACAGTTATGGGAAAATAACCTTGTTTTCTGTGATGTTTTCTGAAATCCTCACCCTTTATAAAATAACGGTGTCACAGGACTGGGATTCTGCCTGGCCCTGGTGAAAAGAAAAGGGTGGGTAGTGTATTCCTAAGTAGTTCTTGCTGTTCTTTCTTAAATATAATTAGATGCACCTCATTACCTCAAACTAAAGGCCTTTTGTACTTCTTCAGGGCTGTGTTTCCTGAAAGCCACGGCATGCCGTGACTTGCAGCATCCCGTCTTATTTTATCACATTAACGGTGTATTTTTAACATTTTTACCCTTTATCCAAGCTGTTTGCAGATTATTTCATTTTTCTCCAAAGACTACCCCCGGATGCTGTGTTACTCACTGACATTTAATGAAGTGTTTGAAGTTCCTGCTCCCTTTCCCAGCACCATTATGTCTCTCCTTCCTTTGATGGAGCTTTCGCTAGATAGCACCTCAAAGTTCACTGCTACTTCCCTCCCAAGGCTGAAATATTCCCAGATAGAGAAGAGCTTAACTGGGATCCTAGACAGCATCCCACGAGGCTTTTGCTTGACTCCTGCTCTGCAGCATGCAGCATCTGAACTCGATAGGTCCCTCTGCTTCACCAGCGTGCTGCCGAGGGATGAGCGCCGCGTAAAATCTCAGATAGCCTCAGGTCTGAAATGCAGAAGAGGTTCCTTTTGCTTTTGGGCTTGGAGACGTGGGCAGAGAGGCAAGAAACGTGAGGACGCAAGGGGGAAGATCAGATATAAGAAGCCAAGCACCGTTCTTCACGGAAGACCCTTGCACCAATGGAGGATGCAAGATAACAGGTGGCAACAGGGGTGCTCGACCTCCGCTGCAGCACGAGCGCAGCGTCGAGCAACGCGCGCGGGGCGAAGCGGTGAGGTGCGGTCCCGTGTCAGCCTGCGTGCGCCGGCCGCGTGAACCGCCGCTAGTGTCGGCTGAGGACAGCTGAAGAGAGCACACACGCTTTTCTTTAAGTCTGGATTCCTTCCCTGGAAAATGTGTGTTCTCCTGCTCCTGCAAGCCTGGCGGGGAGGGGTAACAGGTGCCAGAAGAGTGAGTGAGAACTCCTGATAGCTGGGCACACTACGTGTGACCCACATGGCACGGAGTCCAGAGCTGCTTACACCTCAGAGATTGTTTTTTACGATATTTCAGTCGCTGGCTGGTTTGGTTTTTGTTTTACTTTGGTTTGGTTTTGTTTTTTAAAGTCCAAAGACTAACTACTGTTTGTTTTTTTTTTTTCCCAAAGAAAGGTTCTTTTGCACCAATCTGCCACAACGGTTTTCATTTACAGCCAAAACCCATAGACTAAACTTGAGATGGTCATGTACGACGTTTACTTTATTCTATTTCATCTGTTTGCTTGCTTATACATGTGGAAGTTTTTTTCCTTCATCATTTGCTTTTGCATTCATCTCATGTAATCCAACTGCTGCTCTTTGCTTACATGCTATTGATTTTGAATCAGAGTAAAAAACTTCATCCCTAATCTGCCAAAAGGTTGTCAGCCACGGTTTGCATACTGTAGCGGAAAAAAATAATAAAACCGCTAAATATAAACTTCTGTATCTATATCTGCATGTTTGTCTGCACAGGGACATCTGAGTTCATGCTGGAGAACTGCTTCAGTGCTAACTTAGAAAAAAGAACAAATTGAATCAACCACACAGCATCTGGATTTTCTGCGAAGGTTTCCTATTGAAATTATAGACGCGAAAGGCTCCGTTTTGTTTAGCAGGAAAAGCATGACATAAGCAGTTTGACAGCGCGGACGGGCTGTTGGCAGCCTGGTGTCCATGCTCCCGCTCTGCTGCGCTGGCAGTAGCGTGACGCTCTCCGTGCCCCTTGCTGAGGATGCGGTTGCTCTAGCGCAACGCATGATGTGTCCCTTGCAGGACATCGTTGGCACGATATGAGTGAGAACACGGAGAAGACTGGTTTTACAGCATCTTCTACAGCGCTGGCCACGGTTTGTCTGAAGGGAAACCATCTGGTTCCCTCCCACCTCCCACCTGGGTTACTCTTGCTCTCTCTCTCTGAACCCAAAGGGCTTCAGTCTCTTCAGCACTGAAATAATTCAACTGTAGTGTTCGGTCTGGAGCGGGGATGTCTTGGTGAAACTGGTGTCTGATGCACAGGAACTCAACCCAGAGATCTCATTCTGCGCTAAGGCCTGAGAAGGCTCAGTAAAACAAAAATGTTTTTACAATATATTTCCCTTTACATGATATGACCGTGAAAGCAGTCTAAAAAAGAAAAATAAATACCTCCATGTAAACACACACAGTAGAAAAAAAAAATTGCACGCAATGACAGGGGAATAAGCAACTTGAAGAGAGGACATTGGATAGCCAAAACTTGCAAGACTTAAATTGCAAGTTGCTCCCAGTATGACTTGTTAGTTGGATGACATAAAACCTCAGATTGAAAAGCTTAATCGGGTTGGCTCAGAGGCAGACAGTGCCGGGCTGCTCTCCGGACACCGCTACACAGAAAAGTCCTGAGAAAAGCTCAATGTAATGTATCATGTCTAAAAGTTTGCATGAAATAGTTTCATTCTAATGACTTTTAATCTCTTTCCATGCCCCAAAGCCTGCTCCAAGAGCCCGTCCGCCCTGCCTGCGGCGAGTCTGCCCACAGCCGGGCAGCGCGCTGCGAGGCTCCTGGGGGAAGTGGAGTATCAAGTCTGGAGGGACATAGGTGAGGTCCAAGATCAGGTTTGGAAGGAAAAGGGAGATGTAGCAAAGGTTGTACATGGACTGACAGCAGGTAGAGACCAAGGTCAGGGAAGAAATGATGAGGACAGAGCTAGCCAGGGAGGAAGGCAGGCTCAGGCTGAGGATGACTATTACTGCGCTTAACTCGTCACCTGTGCTGGCTCTAGCCAGGGAAGAGGGATGACAGATGTGTCACTTCTAAGCACTTTAACTCACCAACTTGAGGAAAGGAATGGCACAGCGTACAGGCGCTGACACTCGTTTCCTCTCAGGCAGCAAGTTAAAATGCTTGGAAATAATACTCCTCTCTCCCCGCTCCCGGAGCCTGGGCTGAGCAGGAACAGCGAGAGCCGGCTCGTCGCAGCGGTGGGCAGGCGTCCTTACAAACAGCACAGCATCCTCCCCCGTGAACCCCTGCTCTGAAAAACATCTGCAATAGAACTTTTGAAGGATCTGATATTTTAACATATTCTCTGGAAGTCTGATGTCTTAGGCTTTAATGTACCATTTGAAAGACTTGCTGGCAATTTTCTTTTTAACTAAATGGGAGAAAGACATGCTGACTCTCAATTTCCGAATGCTGCCTGCTTTCCACACAGCCTTCACTGTAATGTAAGATGACCTAAGATGAAGTGCAAGGTTTAAACAGAAATCTGCAAGCCACGGTGCCTAGCTCAGAGTGCCCCATCAACCTCACCGGCACAGACCCCAGTAACTTCCAGTCATCACAGCCCAAGAGACAGTAATTGCTTACTCATAATTACATGCAATGTTCCTGGTTGTTTGGGGTTTTTTTTCTGAAATGAGATATACGGAAGAGAATACAACTGATATAGGGCCCCAAAAGCAATATATACCATAAAAACTGAAGCGATACCTAAGATTATTGAGAAGCTGTGTATCCTTTAATTCAGTAGACATTCAGTTCAGCCAACAGGGAATTTGGCTTAGAAGTCTAGGTTCTTCACAGAAGAAAAATAAACAATACTCCAACTCTACCACATTTGCAGAAATCCTTGGGAAAGAAGATAGTAACCTCTAAGTTAATGGTAAGTTAAATTCAAAGTTGATGAAACGTATGAGCTCAAAGACAGTGTTGAGTTCTTGAGGACTGTTCAACGTGAAGCACATTTCAGCTCTCATATTTTAGCCCCCCCCGGAATGTATCTTGTGGCAAGAACTGGGTATTTTCAAAAGCTTAATTTTCTTCTCTAAACTTAAAATCACAGTAATGTGTTTAATTCAGATTTACAAAGCAGCAGGTCACACAGACCCAAAAACATGGATTTGCCAACGATTTTGAACAGGAAATGAAGGGGTTCTAGATAACCATTAATTACATTTAAAGGCAATGACTTCAGCATAACTTCTTCCCAAGCTCATAACCACTATTAAGACGGTACTCCATTTCCTCTGCTGCTACGGCTAGCTTAAGAAGGTCCAGCCATTTCCATCCACCTCTTTATTTTTGGAGATGGAAGGGAAGGCTTTGTTTGGCCGGGATTTTTTAAACCTCTGTCATCTCACTTGTGGTCCACAGCATCGCTGCAGAAACAGCTGTATCGGCACAACTGCAGAGATGGCGAACCACAGCCTGGGCACGGGATTGTGTAACACGGGCAGGGTGGCTGGAGGCGGCAACGCCGAACTTCAGCCTCGATGCCGATGCCCGTTCCGTGGAGCGGCGTGAGCTGTACAGGCTCCCATGGCCATGGGTGTCCAGACACGACCCGACGGCTGTCGTTTTCTTAAAAGGGGCTTCCTCAGAGATTCAGGACAGATTCATGAGCCGCCAGGCAGCAGGTTGGTGAGAAGGCCTTTTCTCCCACCGCTTTAGAGGCTCTGTCCCTCGTGGGCCGGAGGTGGCTGGCCTCTCGCCCCGCTTGCATGGAGAGCCACAGAGGGCCTGCGAGTGAACCGGGCTGAGGAATTCAAAAGGAATCCAGCCAGGGAAAGGAGGAGCAAAATCTGAAAACCCCTATCTTCCTTCGACTGTCTGAATTATGGTGATGTTAATGCAAGACAATATCTCAAAACAGCTACTGCTTGATTAAAATTATAGACCCCAGTTAGAAAACATCTGAGCAGAACTGAGCACGTGGACTAAGGAGACTAAGTGAAACTGTACGGCGTTAATTACAGTCTCAAACGCATATTTCATCTTTACTCCATTCCGAGTCAGGGTTACAAAGAATTCAGGCAGCTTCAGTAACTAGATGCACGCACAAGGATTTCATGTTTATTTGGACTTGCTAAAACGCAGAAAGGCACTGCCCACAGAGTTGGAACCATTCAAATCAGACATTATTTCCTTTTTTACCTTATTTCATTATTTTCCCTATTTGGTCACAAGCAGTTATTTCTCAAATTGATACGGATGTGTGCAGTAATATTTCACATATCTCATGCTTATTTATATCTATTTAATTAGCTTCCCCAGGCACAGTTATGACACATTTGAGGTGATAGTAAAGATGTTTTACTTAGTGTTTGCTATACGCAGATAAAGTTTCTTGCTGTTGTCCACATTGGACAACATATAACCACAGACAGATACAGGAAGGTATTAGTGTTAGTTTGCATTTGCATCGAGCAGAAGCTTGGCTAGACAAGGCCTTGAGCAACCCGATCTATTTGTAATTGCTTTGAGCAGGGGCTTGGCCCAGGTGGTCTCGAGAGGTCTCTTCCAGCCTCACGTATTCTATGACTCCCTGATTTTATCTTCCGCTGCTACACCACATGTTCCCTTAGCAAATCAAAACAAGTTATCTAAAATGCCTGTGTGGTAGCGCATGGTCAGGTGACGTTATTTAACGCAAACCTATGGCATACAAATCACCGTGAAGCCGCACTGTATATACGTGTGTGTGCATGCACATATATAGGTACCTCAGTACCTATTGATAGACAGGTCATATAAAAATACAATCCCTCTATCTTCAGGGGTGTTTATCAAGCAGTAAGCTAGAATACGTTAAAAATTTTTAAAACGTCAGATTGAAAATCAATCTTATTTAATATTAAACAAAATTTCTGAGATAGGCCCTGTAACTACTTAAAGACTGGAAAAACAGGAAGGTGTAAACAGGCCAAGAAATCTATCTTTATTGAAAAATTTAATATCTGCATTTGCATTTAGCTCGAAAACAGAAGCAGCCAAGGCGTCGTATAATTTTTCCATATACCTGTGACGTCTCTCTGAACCGCAGGCTGATGTCAGCAATCCTTCGCATTTTCTCGTTTTCGAAGGATTTAGCAGGTGGTTTTCCTACTGCACTGAGCTACTCCCCAGGCTGCGCCCGGGCGCCCGTGGCCTTCCACCCGCCCCGAGGCTGCAACGTTCCTGGTCACGTGCCGCCACTGGCTCTAGTTATAAAAAAAACACTGAGGCTTTTAAAAAGGAAGTTATGCCCACTTCTACAGAAATGACTGCTCCTGCACCCATCTGAGCTCCCTCTGAATTCTTTCCAGTGCATGCGTTTGTCTTTGGATAAAAATGCGGTTTTGAAGCAGATACATTCATTACAACTTCATCAGAGGAGACGCAAACTGAAGGGCAGCCTGATCGTTTCTTCCTGTCTGGGGATTCAGCTTTACTCTGGAATACCACAGCCTAGAGCTTCGTAAAATGTTATCCTTATTGAGCAAAAACAAGAAGAAAGGGGTGTCAGGGAAGAGGTACCCTGCACCAATGGGTGTCTCACACAGAAGGCTACGACGGTGCTGAATTAGCTGTTCACGGCAAGGTGCAGTACAGAAGGGTGCACCTTTTCCTGTGAGACGCCCAGGAATAGGAACCTCCCCAAGAGAAAGTGTTTTGCATTGGCAAGAGGGGCCAACGGGAGATAATTTTCACATCACAGAGATGCCGCTCTGAGCTTCGGGGATTAATAGCTTTGTACAGAAAGATACACGCACACACCGCCACGCAGTGTAACATCCGATGGGATGTCCCAGGCTCATCAGGGCAGAGCTCAGACCGGCGCTTCTGAGCCTGCCACGGACCTGCCACGTGGCCTTGGGCAAGCTCTGCCCCGTTCACGGCTCTCCTGCCATGTCTTCCCTTACGTGCCTAACACACGCACACAAACTGTAGGGGCTAGACCCAAGGAAGCGTTTAAACACCGAGGAGTTCACAAGGCCAAGTTACTCATCCGAGCCTGAAATGCAGCAAATGGGAAAGGATGCTGAAGCTCTGCAGCAGGCTGAGGCGGGGATGCCAAAGCCAGCCCCCCGCAGGCATCACGGGCAGGTATGCCTGGCCCCCTGCACCCGGCGTGGACGTGGGGCTCTGGCTGTGGGCATGGGTTTGTGCTCCCGTGGAGCTGGCACGCAGGGCTCAATGCCCTGTTACAGTTAGGCTTCCCCTTGGCCACAGATGACGAGCCGCCTCCGATGTGAAAGGAGAGGAGGGTGGCGTCGCTGCCCACCCCGGCAGCCTGGTGCTAAGGGTGCTGGAACAGCAGTTCAATCTCCTCTCCTGCCTGATGTCCCTCAAAAGCTTATCACTCCTGCACCGAGGGCAGGAAGCATCCCTGGAGGTGGCAGATATGAGTCTGAACCCCATGGGGTTCAGGGTGTAGTTCCAGCCAGCCTCCCGCGGGGCGAGTGCTCAGACCGCTCTCCCCTCCTTCATTCAGGGCGGAGGCAGAGTCCTGCACCGACCTCCCCAGGTACCCAGGGGCTCACTGGAGGACGCTGCCTTTCCCTGGGGCAATATCTCGTGCCTGTGCTGCTGAAGGCAGACGTAATGAGGCCTGTCGGTGCCGCTGCATGGTTGTGCTGACAGTCCCTCGCTTTTTAGGAGTCTCACCAATGCCAGCAAGAGTGGGACCGATTGCAGCAGCAGTGCCTCTCACAGAAACGCCCCCTTGCCTTGTGAATCGTGTGGTGTGGCGATACGAACCAGATTACATTAGAAATCTAGTTCCTGGCTCTGAGCATCCTAAAGTATCTGGCACTGCCAAAACTCTGCCTTAAGATCACTGGCTTTAATCAAATACCGTTGACCTACACACACTGCTCCACCAGTCTGTGATTAGCAATCACCCGTCTGAGTCGAGCCCTCTGAAAGCACCACAGCTCGCACATTTCAACAACGCCATGAGTAGTTTAACCAATCCATTTAGATTTTCACTTTTGATATTGCCATGTAACTCAGGTTCATAACTACTAGAAGATGTAAATGATAGACATGGACTGTAAATCAATACTTGAAACTCATTGCCAACAAGCTACGAAGACAGGATGATGAAGGTGTGACTGCCCGGAGCTCAAATAATTCTCATCCTACTGTTGTACATAGTAGATGCAAAAATAGAACTCAAGAGCAATCTTAAATTATTATGCACCAAAAATACGTGTGCTGCACGAACTGTGGGGGTCACCTCTGCCACCAGTTTAAATGATTACACTCTTGAATCAGGGGAGGGGACTACGGCAGGCAACAGAAATAGGCTAAAGAGAGTAATTTCTTAAGTACAAACATCACCGGAAAATGTTAGCCCAAGACCTAGAGCTATCTAACCGATAAGAAACACAGCTGAAGAAAGGGTACATATAGTTTTGATTATTTCAGGGCAATTTAGAGTATATTTACAGACTGACAATGATCTCAAAGGCTCATTTTGGCAGGCAAGAATCAGATATATAGAGGGGACAGGAGAAGGTGGGACAAGGTCTGCTACGCTGGCCTCTGCATTATCCAGGTGTTGCCTAACTGAGCAGGAATCACCTAGCAGCTGGCTGCAGTTTGGGTTGTAAATCTCTATGTAGAAGCAGCTTAGCAAGACAAAGAATGTAATCCAAATATGCTAGACTTTCTTGGGGGAAAAAAGTATCTTCTGGGCTGACCAGGCATGGTTCTTTGTGAATGAATCAATTTGGAGATCACTGTATTTAATTTGAATGTGATCAAATGCTTTAAAATCCCCCCAAATAATATGAGTATCTGCATCTTGTAGGATAAAGTAATGCATTACAAATATTTACATTCCATAACTCCTTCTTTATTCAGCTAACGACATTTTTGGCTTCCTGCTCCAGCTTAAAAACTGAGAACCCACCGAGTGCGTTTAGGACTAAGACAACAGATGTTCTCCAAGCGCATTGCTTTTTTGCTTTAAATCTGCTAGACGATATCATAAGGCCCTCAGGTATTAAGAAACTTGCAATTCTTTAAAAGTTTGATTGCATGATCTAAATTATTTTGATACATCTATTAACTGAGCTTGCTTCCCTTTGCATTTGTTTCTCTGATATACTCATAATGCAGAGAAACTACAGTTCAGTATATGCCTTCCTGATGGGATCTCAAAATAGTTTTAATCTTTTGTTAGGGTAGAGGTATTAATGGAAGGAACAGCATAACTGATTAGCAGAGGTACCGCCCTTCTCCAGTCAGCGGGTCGTATATACTGGGCTATCCTTGGGGAGCTGCTGAGGAATGCTACAGGGGAGACGCCACGAGCAGAGGAGCTGCTTCCAGAGAAGAGTGAAGGTAGTCCATCTATGCAAATGGCAGCCTGTGAACCTGGAAGAGTTGGCGTAAAAGGCCACCCAAAACACGCCACTTTTAACTCTGGCAGCACCAGCTTCGCTCTGTCGGAAGCGCATGACTCTGGGCTAAGCGTGTCCAGGTAGGAACCTCAGTGCAGATGGCACTGGCGGTGCGCTAAAGCCCAAAACCCCAGCTACCGAAGGCGAAGAAACGACGAGATGTTGTCAGGAGGACTGAGTTTGGTATTATCACAGAAAAGGTTTATACAAATGGGGTTATGAATTGTACTGGATGTTTCTTCCCAAGATAAATAGGGCTCAGAACACTTGGGGTCTGTGTTATCACTTTCTATTCTGCTGGGAAATTTAGCCACTAGAAACCCCCAAATCTATCACTCGGCAAAGAAGCAACTTTGAAGTTAGTAGTTGAGCCTTTCCAGGTAAAATGAAAGGTTTGAGGAAAAATAAACTGACAGGGAAGGATACGGACATGTAATCACCTTCCTTGTACGGGAGGTTAGCCATCAAGGCGTGATCATCATCATCATCATCATCTAGGCTGACACAACTGCTGCTGGAGCTCGGTGTTCTAAAACAGATGGTGCACCAAGTGCCATTTCACAGACTGAAGTGACGGCATGTCAGCCCCTGGCAGCAGGATCCAGGGACACAGTGACGCACGTCTCGCTCCCCTCCTGACTGCGACAGTAGGAGGTGCGGATATGGATGGAGAAATCTGACTATGGTCACAATTAAATCCAGTTTAGGACTTTAAAAATGAAATAATTAATAGATTTACAAACTGTTCACACAACAGTTATAAGCACTAGGCTCTTAAATTTTTTATTTTATACAGTAGCTTTATAGAAAGTTGTACAGTGCAGTATTGGGCCCTACCGGAAAAACCACCTTGGTAGTTTAATTATTCTTGTAGGCAAGCTGTAGTCAAAGCTATTATTTTGAAAAATAACTCTACTATCTTCAAAAATTGATAATTTTGAGATTTTTGACAACTTAGTTTCTCCAAGGAAAACTGTGTCTTTGTATTTATACAGAAGGGTTATTAAAAAGAGAGGGGCAAGGAAGAACGGACTGTATTATTTCAGTCCTGGGCAGAGAGTAAATGCAGTTGTGGCAGATACAACGCTCGAGCTCACATGGGCTGGTTTCTGGTAAGTGCATCAAACTCTGGAAACACCTGGTCAGATATTTAGACAGTGGCAGAGTAGGCTAGACTGAACGAGCCAACAACCTGACGTACGGCTGCATTTCATGCCAGCAGACACAAATGTAGGTTTAAAAATTGACTTTTTTTAACCTTTACTTTAAATAGCAGTATCACTTTGGGCCCTCAGATGCTTCATACAGACTACCTCCACTGCCACTGCGACAGTGCTTTTTATACCTGTGATTCTGCAATACCAGGAAAAGCACAGCCAGTGGTTACAAGGAAAACTAACTCTGAGAAGGAACAAATACTTCCGAGTTCCCTTTATTGGAATTTAAACGATAAATGGAAGAGCTGAAGCCAAGTGAGACGCAACCTTTCTATACTACCACCGGAGAAATTGCCATAGCCCAGAGACCACAATTCGATGTCGTTTGGTACTTTACCAGGTTATAAAAAAAATTAAATTAAGAGAATTTATTTTGCCTCTCCTTCAGGCTGTCCTACAAGTAACTACAAAACTGTGTAGAAAGGTGCATTAAAAATTAAGAAATAAAGACTGTTTTACAGAAACTCGTGTTCCTG
The DNA here is from genome assembly GCF_949628215.1 of Phalacrocorax aristotelis. NCBI lineage: Eukaryota > Metazoa > Chordata > Aves > Suliformes > Phalacrocoracidae > Phalacrocorax > Phalacrocorax aristotelis. Next base: position 807,236 of record NC_134283.1, read on the forward strand.
CTTGCATAACAGCCTCATCCGTTCTCCAGCCTAAAACACAAATGTCTTCCATGGCTTTGAAAACAATCATGTCCTTCATAAGCAAAACAACTACATGGCCAAGAAACCTTAATGGAACATCTTTATGAAAAGAACATACTAATAAAAGACATATCTTATATAAAAAGAGCAGCTTTGTGGTTAGATGATTTTATTTGGATGAAACACTGAACCCAGTATGAATAATAAATACGATAACTTTTATCTCAAAATTTATCAAATTTATAATAAGGGCGTGGAAACGTAAAAAAAATAGTTACTAGCACAGTATTTTTTTTTAATGTATGTATTTAATTTGTGTTCAGAGGTCATCACACTTCAAAAATATTTTCATCTAAATGCTCTGTTTCTGTCCTGTTAAATTCAGACTGAGAATTCAGACCGAGCCGGTAACTCCAGAGAATGTATAGATACTTTTGAAAGTGGAAACTATTTTCATGCTTGTAAGTAATTCTGTGGGAGTGAATGTATTTGCAGCTTCCAGGCCAGGCAGGATGACCTTTCCAAAACTTGTAAAATCAAATCAAATAAAAATAGATTCAGACTTTCTTAAAATGAAACTGCTTGAAAAAAGAAGACTATGGACAGAAACACTGGAAGAAAACAGAACATGCACTAGCAAATATACTTAAAAATGAAATTTTAAACTTAGCATGCCAGTATTTATGTCTCTGTTCCTCTCTTTCACTCTCTGCCATTTCTATATCATTCTTATCAGAGCTCTGTCAGCCCCTAAACTGACATTTTCCCATCCTGATCATTCCCAGGATAGAGAAGAAGGAATTTTTTTTCACTTGGCTGATGCAAACAGCAGATCATCCTACAGAGAAACGTCAAGGACAGTTCGGAGTCCTAATCCCTGACCTGCCTGCCCTTTCCTAACTAGCTATTGACATTGAACTTAAAAAGCCGCAGTGCCGAGATGAGATAATGAATTCTGTTTGCTTTCAGTGTGCAAGAGGAAGAGGGCGAGATAGGGGAGGAGGAAGGGCTCTAGATGTAAAGGCTCTCTTATGGTGCCAGTCTAACTTAAATCTCCTAACGTCTGAAACTTGTTTAAGGAAAGTAACTGGAGAAATAAGCAGTGTCTTCCCGCTGGAGCGCAGCGGGTGGGAAGGACGGTAGAGGCTAAAGGAGCACCGTTAACTGTTGGCCATGAGGCGCCCACCGGGAGAGCGCAGCCGGGCCCGCTCCGGGAAGCTGGAGATCGCGCTCAGCGCGCACAGGCTCCTTGTACTAGTCCAGACTTCTCCTTGGCGTGTTTTCTGGCTCTGCTTCTTGCTTTTATCTTCCTGCACCGAAACGCCCGGAGTTACGCCCTCCGTACCCAAACAGGCCAAGGCACCGTGGCTCAGTGAGCTCTGGAGCCGCGGTAGGGGAGCTCACCGCCACCGCACGCTGGCATACGCTCGCAGCCCCACGTCGGCCCTGCGGCCTGCGGGGAGCCTCTCGGGCTCTTGCTCCCGGCCGTCACTGCTCTCCGACGTGGGCGCGGGAGAGTTCCCCACCTCGGCTGCCCACACCTGCTTACGCACAGAGACGGGCCCCCTTCAGAGCCACCTTGGCTGCTGCGGCCGCGGGGCGCCAGGACGGCTCATCTGGCCACCAACCGAGGCTCCACAGTCGCCCCTGTTTTTTTCTAGGATCAAACCCTGTCCCCTGTAGCTCTGCATTAGGTTCTTTATCCCTTTGTATTTTTAGGCAGTTATTTGTTGGTTTGGGAAAATTTAGAAGAGGGCACTTCTTGTGTGCAAAATTCATAGAGTAGCTCAGCTTCTGCCCCAATATCATTTAGTCCCCAAAAACCCCATTAGCGTCTAAAATGGAACATGATTAAGTTTTGCTACCGCGATCCCAGGAACATTCAACTTTGAATGCCTGCCATCCACATTTTTAGTGTTGAGTCAGAAAACCTGTAGAACCTAATGTAAGTCACAAGCCTTATTATTTTTAAATAGCATTTGCTGCTTATTCTTATATTGTATATTGATATTTTTACTAAGTTTTCAATTAAGGACTCATTAATCACGGCCTGAGGATAATGACTCCTGCTTCTGGAGGTTAGCTATTTTGTTATTTTGTATTTTTTAGCACTAAATATTAAAAATTAATATTGTAGATATCCTAAGATGCTGAGTGAAAACAATACAATTGCTGCCCTGTTATCAGAAATATAAACAAAAATGTATTTCTAAATCAGTGTTAAAGTTCTGAGAATGCTGAGAAGATACAGCTCTTCTAGGTATCGCTAGAGCTAAGCACAGAGACAAGTAATACCAGTTCTGGGGTGATTCATTAAGAAGAGTGAACCATTGCACCAAATTATGTAGCCTCGATTGAATTTACTTCCTTCTGAGGCACACAGGATATGCAGGATTAAAAAACATACTAAACTGCTATTTCTTCCTGCATATTTAAGTTATTTTGATAAGTAGATATTACTGGACTGGAAAAGGAAATCAGAAAAAAATATGAGAGTTGGAGAAATCAAATTACTTTTGGCTGTACCTCTAGAAGGAATAGTTTACCAGTTTATAAACATCGTTACCACTATTAACTATTAACACTGAAAATTTTTAGCGACTTCGACTAATTACTAGCATAGGAAAGGCAGATTTTGTCTCGCCTCACTCTGAGACACTGTAATACAAAGTCGGCAACTGTGTGTGAAATGCCAGCTCTCACAAGGTCAATAGGACTTGACTACAAGTTAAAATTAATCCTAAAAGTTTAAATACTTGCACTCTGCTAACTCTGTCTGTGCAGGAATACTAATCAGCTAAGCATTAACTTCCACGTAGCAGGGGGATTAACTGCAAAGGGCTACCTCCTAGTCTACAAATGCATAAACCATACGAAAACCTGACACAAATTCTGAGATGCAGCATTTTGTCAGTTCTGCAGCTGACCCTCCTCGGTGAGGAAAATTCCAAGTCAAGCTGACAAGTGGGTTTGAAATGGTTGTCAATTTTCTTCACTTATTGATACGTCTAGTCATTCTTTGCAAAGCAGAGCAAAGCAAAACAAAAATAAAATCTAGCTGCTGAAACGGAGCTTTTCCTCTCATCTCTTCCCAAACATGCTAATCAACATAATTCATGGTAAGAAGGGAGGAAAATGAACATCCTCGCATGGATATTTCATCAAGATTCTGGAGAGCTTCATAAAGCAGCCTCTTTTAGAAACCATAAAATGAAACAAGACATATTTCTGGGGTTGTCAGCAGGTAGATCCACTGGTTTTGTGGTAAGTAATCTCTTTGGGAGGAAGTCTTTGCTCTGATGTCTGTGTTGGATGTTCTGTGGCTCCCCCCAGCCGCACCAGTGCAGGTCTGTTCACTGGAAGAGGAGGCGGTGATGATATTGCTTCTAACAACCAGACTGAAGTCTAGCCTGAGGCTATCTTCCAAAGCCCCCTCCAAACAGCCTCTAATTAATTTTAATCCTGCCACTCCAATGAGTCCCAAGAGTGCAGCAACCAAAACAAAAAAACCTTCATCGAGTCATTCAGAAAAGCTTTGACGGCATTGCGTCAAGATTCTAGGGCTCCAAGCAGAAAGCGCTACAGAAAGCTTTTAAATGTGCTTTTCCTTCCATTTCTTTATTTTCTGTCCTCAAAACCACAAAAAGCCTCTTTCTGATGAAGAGTGGAGTTCCCATTGCTCTCTGGGCCCCACACGTTCACTCTCAAGGTGGGCGGCAGGTCTCAGGAAAGCCCACCGCGGTCATCCATGGAAATGGCTCTCCATATCCTCGGCTGAGCACGGCAGACCTGTCCCCCGTTAGGTCTCCTGCTGCCCTCGATTGCCAGGCAGAAAGGCTACTTGCAAAAGCGGAAACAGAAGCAAAATACGACCAAGCGGCGTTCTGACACAGAACACTCAAAAATCATAACCCAAATCTCCGGTCCCGTCGTTGGCTTTAGCACCAGCGAACCACCTGCACATGCAGGAAGAACTGCTCTCTACGCTCATAAAACGGTCTGCTTATTTTGTCATATTCTTTAGTGTGAAAGGAGGAACGCTCATTCTGTTTTTGTCTAGCCAAAGTGTTAATATAATTACTCACACAGCCAGGCGAATATGAAATTTTGGGAATGCTCTCAAATTTAGCAGTAAAAAAGCTCCTTGTGGTATACTTCTCTGCATTTACCTTTCCACCAAATTTTATGCAATTTTGTTTTGCTGAAAGAAACACTCAGGAAACAAATTTCTAAATTGCTATAGAAGATCTCCCAAACTGAAATTTAAATTTGCATGTGCGTAAGAATACTGGTAATGGAAAATGTTTATAAATAGAATGGAGGTGTTCATGAAAAGGGAAGCTCAGGAACACAAGTACTAGCAATTACACTACGATTTGAAGAGTTTTTCATATAGAATGAATAGAAAAAATATTTTATTGTGAATCACTTTTGCAAAAAACGTATTCCTCTTGGCGTAGTCGATTTTCGATGCTTCATGGAAGGAGGTACGTTTTAAGAGTTTCTTGGGAAAAGGGCTGTGTTTGGCTGTTAATGACATATCAGAGAAAGGAGCATGAAAGAGGACTGGATTAGAAATGCAGACACACACACACACAGAGAGTCCATAACATAGGTTATAAATTGGGGGCCACACAGTGTTTTTTCCACACATTTCCACAGTTGGGATTCAGTATATAACACAGACATACCTATTTTTAACTCATCGCTCAATCCATGGCCCCCTTTATTACTTATACAATTCAAATGCTGCCCTGATGTCCAAGTTATTAAATTCCTTGTAAGCTTTTCCTCAAATCCCTTGTGATACAAGGTGTTATTATTACCTCTATTTTACTGACTGCAGAGCTAAGAAGTACAGTGATTAAAGGAAAAGTATCTTCTAACTGGGGATGCCTAATTAAGAGAGGTCTACAAACTGTTGTCTCAGAACGCTCCTTATGTGTCCAAAATGGTCTTCAGTGGCAGTTGTGAGTACAAATTCAGACCCCTGCATCTCAAATGAACCATGAAGAAATTGAAGAATACCCAATTAGTAACAGTCTGTGAAAAGTTAGGTTGAAGTGAATCAACTAGCATCACAAATGAAAAAAGGTGGCAAAGGAAGGGAAAACAATCAGTTTTCCAAGGCAGCATTCAACCGTCTTAACCATCAAATAATCCTTTCTTCTCCTTTTCTTAGGCTGATTTGCTACTTCCAACTTGTGGAGCAGACAAAGGAGGGGTCCTGCGGACAGCAACGTCCTCCACCACAACCCCTGGTCCTTCCTCCTCCTCTCTTGCTGGCCCCAGCAGGGGTCACTCAGAGCCCAGGAACGACACACTGCCCAGCGCAGCTCAGGCTCGGGATGGGCAACCTATGGATCATGCTAACATCACGGTGATGTGTCACCAAGCAGCACCAACGTTATTTGGCATTTTTATTATCCCCGTACTTCTGATATCAACTTTGTGCCCAGCATGCGCCACGCCGCGCAGCTAGCCTGGCTTCGGGCAGACCACCCACCTCCACCTGCATCTGGAGGCACGTGGTGCTGACTCGGCCTCCTCCTGCCTTCATCAGCCTCCTTTCCTGGAAACAGGTGGTGCTATCCATGTGGTCTCACTGTTGCAATACAGACAGTAAGAGTCTCGGTAGGGATGAGCTTGCCTCACCCCCTCCCCTTAGCTGGTGAAGGTCCTCCCTCTCTCCCTGCAGAGTGCCAGACACGGACGGACCCTACGCGCTGCTGTGGAGCCCATGTTATATTGAAATCGGAGGCGCCTCCTTCCCTCAGGGAAGGGATAAGAAATGCCAAACACAGTGTTATGCCGTAGCTGCCGCCATGGGGAAGATGCCGAAGAGGAATCACGAGGGAAGCGCTCGAGAGCGTCGTGCATCTCCAGGCAAATGCCCGATTGTGGCGCAGTGTGCAACAGCTCAGAGCTGATACCGAGGGACGACCTCAGCCTCTGCAGCGTGCCCACGGTGAATGGAGCCTCGTAGGCATCTCTTCAGGTCTAACCCCACCCTCCTGAACACGTGAGAAATGCAGGATTTGGAGCTTGCTTTAAAGCTTACAATGTGGGTAAACGTTCACAGAAACAGATAAATACCTGATGCAAAAGCCACCCGCTGCCAAACTAAAGTTTGAAATCTGGGCTGGAGATTTCTGGAAAAAAGGTTGGTAGAATTGCTTAATCTAGACAAAATGATGTATCCCTAACCAGCTGTTTTTAAAGGAATGAACTACTCGATTGGAGGGGAAAAAGAAAGAAACCCTGCGGCAGACATGGAGAATTTCCAGTCCAAGTGGCTTCTGCCTGACAAAGGTAGAAGCAGCTGAAAATAGCATTTTGTAAGGGGAAGTGTAACTACCAAGGGCTTGCGCTGTGAAACGCTAGCACAGAATGTCTCCGAATATGTCCACAAGACAGGGATCCCGGCCAGAGCTCGCCAGAGTTTGCAGTGGCAGCAGACGGCTTTGTCAGGGCGATGCTAAAATGCAGGAAAGCTCTGCGTCCCAACGTGAAGTCCCCAGCCCCGAGGGCAGGAAAGGCTCTTCAGAGTCTCCTGGAAACAAGGGGGTGTCCGCACCACACGCTGTGTCTGACAGCATGGAAAGGCTATAAAGCTGTAGTGTGCCACTAGCTTATAAATGTTTCCTCTGAGTTTTTCTAATGAATGCTCTATGGAGCAGTCTAGATTTACACTGGTATGATCCTTGTTTATAAAGAAATGCTTTCTGCTTCCAAGGTCTACATACTCTACTCCATTAAATTCCTTGAGATCTTACTACTATTTTCATGCTACCTCCTTGCAAACAATCCCATAGTATCTGGATCTCTCCAAAGTGTCCGTGCCAAATACAATGATTCATTGCTCTGCTTTAATAATGGGCAAGAAAAGAGGCTTTTCAGTTCTGTAACCCATAACAACTTTGAAAAGAACAAAGGAGCCTCTCCAAAGTCACTGAAGTTAATAGTGCTCTTTTCACTAAAGCCGAACCTGAGTTTGTTGAATGACTAAATAGAAGCTCCCTGGCATCTCACTCAAGATACTCTCTAGCGGTGGCGGTAGCGGCTGTTCATTTTCTGCATACCACCGTAATGAAACAAAATCATGGAAGGTTAAACAAAGACACTGATGGTCTATAGAGGTGATTGGAACCAATGAAATGGAACTAGTATCCCCCGAACTGCCTGCTCTCCCCAACGCAGCCGGCAGCACACCCGGCCTTCCAGAAGGATTTTCCAATCCTCTGTCTGCTTAAAGAGTAAGCATTAATCTATATCAAACAGATCACTCATGCACGTTAAGGAAACCATTTTCTCTCCTCCTTTTCCAAGGACCACATTTCTCTGTCCACTTCTGACAGAGGTCTCTCCCAGAAGACAACGCAAAACCCACCTTCCCAGACAGCGTGCAGAAAAGCACAGACAAAAGCATAAAGAGAAAAACAGAGAAGGACCATTATTTGAACCTGGTTTTGAGGTCTCTTGGGACCAAACAGCAGCTCACTGTCTTTTAAACCCATTTCTTTTTACAGGCAGATAGATAGAGAGGATAATAGGTTGATTAGCCATAAAAAGCTGGAGTGGGGGGACTCTCCCTTAACACAAGAACGCAGGCTGGTTTATCTTTCACAAGACTGATTCAATTTAGCGGTATTTCAGTCATTCATTTTGTTTAAATACATTTTAACTATCTGACATATCCATGTGGAAAAACCCCATCAACACTAAGAGTTCACTCCAGAGAATCTCAGAGCGTGTGGATTTAAACAAAAGACTCTCACGGCAACACCCAGCTTGTGAAAATTTGTTTCGGTTCAATGTTTCTCTTCTCCTTTTGGAACCAACTACTCTTTTTTAACCTGATTTTCTAAGGACGTAATTGGGAAACAAGATTGCCTGCCTGGCAGTTCCCACCTCACTCCCAGTTTGGCCAATTTCAGCCAAAATGAAGGGACAGTAAAAGTCTCAAAGACATTTTGTGTTACTACATACGGTGGGAAATTGCTTGCCGCTTGGCAGAAACGGTGCTCCCGCGGAGAGAACGCCCAGATGCCGCCCGGCCCCAGGGGCCATCACGAGCCCCGAGCGCATCAGCCTCAACGCGCTGTCCCTCGCACAGCCAAAACGCCAGAGAGGTGGAAAGAGCTGTAGTTATTGCCATGGGATAGACAGAGGGGGTATAGGGCATGGCCTTCATGGAAAACTAAGCCTTTTGGCTTCTCCTGCCTACGGAGCCATCCCTTTTACTGAAGAAAATGGTATTTCAGAAACGCACAGTCTTAGGTTAGGAAGGCACTTCTGATACAAACACTGAAGACAAAATTTAAGAGTCTCTCAAAACTTCCAATTAGTTCCTTTTAGCATTTTGTGAAAGCATTATGAAGTGCTGGGCTTCCCTGGCAAATGTTCTGCTGGTGTTTCCCTGCTTACCAGTATGAGATAACCAGCTCAGGATGGGTATATGTGGGGACTGCAAGGAATTAGGAAGAGGCTTAAATGGCGCTTGATGCAAGATGACATTAGCCCGTAGCAGGCAAAGGCAGAAAAGCCATACCCACTGCTTCATTAGGAAAGCGAATGCCTGCCCAGACCACCACCGCAGAGCCATGGCGCGCTAACGGAAGGGGAGGGGGCTCGGAATTCAGGAGGAAGCACACCCGCACCTCCACACTGCTCTTTTGTATTTCAATTTTCTTTGGCCAGTGGGGATGATTTTATAGCATCACAGCAGAACATTATCTTTTATACTTTGACAAAATGAAACCGAGTCCTTGGGATTTTTTCACCCAGTGCTCTCTTGGCTACTTCACTGCAGTACTATTTCATTACTTATTGATTTTTCAACATGCTGTCTGCATCGCTGTAATTTACACAAGTTCTGATAGCCCTCAGCGATTCTTAACACCTCAGGGTGAGATCATGGAGTTCACTTGAGATACCAAAGGTAGGCAACAAGTTCTTCAGAAAAGACGACAAATTGACAAACTTGATAGTCAAGGAGGAAATCTGAGCAGCTGGAGGCATATCATACCCTAAATTAGCAAGATATTTTTGTTAGCCAAATTGAATTAGAGCAAATTTGTACCCCAGAAATTACTCTCACATACAGCTAATAAGGGACGGCAAAGCGTATGGCTAAAACCCAAGAAATTAATAATGCATGTCCCTTACATGGCAGTTGAACTAACGCTATTTTTGTTGCAACTGGAGATGGCCGCTGCTCTCCAGATAGGCTTGTTATTAGAGAATGCGGCTTCATCGTGAACAAGGACAGTGAACAACAAAGAGCTGCTCTTAAATTGAGGCAAGCAACTGTTTCTTCCCCAAGCACTTTTCTGCATTTCTGCCATTTTGAATAACTCAGAGGCAGCACCTGCGGCAAGGGCGGTGTTCACCTTGCCAGAAAGGACGGACGAACCCGAGGTCTCTGATACGGCGCGACGTTGGAAGAGCATATGCGCCCGTCTCCATTCTGCTGCCTCGGGCTCCAAAACGGGGATGCTTTCGCAGGACACCAGTCACTGCTTAGTGAAATGAGCTCTAATCTTATCAGAGGGTCTGATCCGACTGGTATCGTGCACACTGATCGTGCTTCAAATCACTTTAGGAAATCTGAGTCAATACTGACTGGCCTTTCCTTCTGTCCGAGTAAACTACAAAATGCTTGAGACATTTTATAATCGCCTATTCCTCTGTGGTTGGAATAACATTACTATGAGCAATCTTGACTTTTTAGCCTGGCTTCCCTCTCACAGAACTATAATTTAGGAAAAAAAGATTTCTACGGAAGTCTGAGACAACTTGGGTAAGGGCTAAAGGTCTCATGAACCCCGTGTCATGAACTGACCTATCTACATGTGCAGGAAGCCTTTTACCCCATAGGAAAATAGGAGACTGAACGGACAGATGGTGAAGTAAAACCAACAGCTAGCAGTTTCTATCAATTCTCTTTGCATATCAAAATCCCAAGAAAAGTAAGTTCATTACGAGCAAAACCACATAAGATTTACAGAATTCACCTAATGAAGAATGAGAAGATCTTGTGAGATCCCGTATGGGTGGATATTTAGGATATATTATCACCAGCTGTACTGTAAAGAACAGATAAAAGTAGTACAAAATAAAATGTGTGAGGACCTCCAGTGAGGTTAACTGACGAGCTGGAAGTATAAATCTTTCTTGTGGTAGCGTATGTACGTATGGCAGAAACGCTTTACGGTACGCAATAGTGAAAGCTGAAACGCTGAAGACGACTTCTCTGCAAGGTGGCTACCTAGCGGCACCTTCCATGTAAAGGTAATCAAGTACGGTTCAGGCGGATGGGGCATCCTTCTGAAGCTCCCGTCTGGAAGAGGAGGTACGTGCCTTGCGGGACGGATGGAAGCGCTCATAGACTGCCAGCTCAGGTGGGCTGCCAGAACTGTCTCTAATGGGGGAGGTGCTCAAATGGTCGCGTCGCACACACATCAGGATGCCTGCCCGATGTTCATAAGATCTTGCAAAGCAGGACTGGGATGCCCCCCTAGAGGCCACCTGGCCTGTTTCTCTGTACCAAGATCTAAACCGACAATCCTCTCGGTGCTATATGTGCCTGACCAATGCCTTTCAGTCCTAGGGTTGTTATGTGCAGGTGGATTTCCCAATAATCTCACTGACTCTCAGTTTGGAGATGCTGTAAGAGAGCTCTTTATAGGAGCACAGCAGTATCTGAAATAGCAGATAAAAACCCACATCACCCTGCACACCTTTAACAGACCTTTGCAAGCTTAAAGATAAAAGGATTTCTTTCACAATCAGGTTGTCATAAAAGTCTGCGGCTCTTACTGCAGTGTGCGTATGAGGGCTTGGCCATCCACAACACGGCTCTCTCTCTTAGGGGCAGATGCTGCATTGCTGTTCTGTGCTTGTACTTTTTCCTGGAGTGTCCTTAGGCACTGTGAGTGTATAAATAAGTAGAGTAACAGGCCCGCGCTGTGGTGCAGGCTAGGACTCTCCCTGTGAGTTCCAGCATCCAAGAGGATGTTAACACCAACTTTAAAAAAATATTAAAAATGATCTGAGGCACACAGTATTGAAAAGCTTGGATAGATGACTAAAGGGGCATTTTTTTTCCCCAGAAAATATCCCTAATAAGGTAGGTAGAGTTAGATTTTATTCTTTCTTGAGCTAGCGCCCATGACAGCAGGCATTATGATGCCATGAAGTGGCAGAAATCTGCTTTAATAGCAAGATCTTCAGAGACGTCTTGAGAAATTCATAGACACTTTTGACAGAAAAGACATCCTGAGCCCTGAAAGCCGCAAATCATCCTACACACCTGTCAGGAGGCACGAGAGGCCACGAGGGCTCTGAGCTGTGGCTGCAGCGAGCGCGGTGGAGCTGGGGGTCCCGCCGTGGCGGGGCAGGTGGGTGCTGACTGCACCTAGACAATGCTTGCGGAAGACCTTATTGTTTCACAAGGTCTTGCAGAGAGCAGGGCACTGAAGAAGACCTTCTGCATGACCTCGCATGCTGATTAAAATGCCTCTTTGCGTTTCTCCTGCTCTCTCTCTTCTGAGCTCCACGTGACCCTGCGTTCGCGCATCCCCTCGGTACAGCCAAGTGCTGGACAGCCACCAGCCTGTCGCAGCCGCGAGCCTCCCGCTCTCCACGGCGTTGTGCTGTGGTGGTGGTCACCGCTCTAGGTTCTGAATTTTGTACCTTACTCTCAAATTGGAAGCGGGGAATCCTAACTGGAGACAAAAATGGATTTGTTACAACACGGGACAGATGGTATCCAAGGAATGCCAACACCACCACAGCTTGGGGAGATAATGCCAACGAGACAGGGTTCCTCCTAAGGAGAAAGATAAAGAAATAGCAAACCCATTGCCTCACAGCAAAGGGCTCTCAGCTTTCACACCATGCATTGCTCCCCCAAGCCTCCTTTGCCACGCTGCTTTCACAGGGGTGAGAGGGGTTCCAGTATCCCCACCAAAAGAACCGATCCAGGCCAGAGTCAAGCTGGGAAAGACTGGATGAATTGGCTTTACTGCATGAAAATGAGTGAAGGAGAAAGGAGACAAAACCAGAAACAGAGCAAAGAGGATCTGAAAAATGTCCTAACAATTGTTTATAAAACTCTGCAGATGTAATGAAAAGCCCGTGAAATTCAACCCAAAGACTGCGCAGAACCCCCCGCTGCTTCCCTTCAGCTGGGCAGCTCCGCACTGCTCTAATTTGCTCATAGTACTTTAATCCCAAATGCTAAGTTTTAAATAGAAAGTCCTTTATTTCTCTAATACTATTTGTTTTTTGGGACACCCTAGTAAGCTGCCACCACGAGCTGGGCTCTTATAAATGGGCCTTGAAATGATACCCACGCACGTCCAGCTGCGCTAATCACGCAGCCTCTCAGCATCCCGCACTGGGACCACGAAACCAGCCAGGCCCATGATGTCCGTCAGGCCTTACCAGGATAGCGGGAGGCTTTCTGGTTTAAGAAAACTGCAGTGATTAGAGTACAAGTATTTCAGTTCGCTGGAAATCCGATTAAAAAATTATGCTTCAAACCAATTTGGATTTTTCAAAATATTGAAATTCTGCATGAAGCAGAACCCCCACATTTCTAGAAGCTATATTCACCGTTAACTATTTAGGGTGATGTACTGAATAACTCAGGAAATCAAATTACACATAATAACTTTTATATCAAGAATATCAGTGTTTCATAAAACTCAGCTCATATCTTCAGAAGAGATTTTGATGTAAATATTTTACATGATAAACAATCCATTTCTTTATAATTTGTCCCAGTGCTTAACCAGCCAACCTGTTACAAATCTACATGGCATCTCCCACATTAATTTACAAACTTCAGCTCTCAGCTATGGGAGTTCGATGCATCTTTCTCTGCTTGCTTAAAAGCTCTCTGATGTACCTACTCGTCTTTATACCCTAACTGTAAAATTTGAAGAATCTCGCGTTATTTGACTACACACTTCCTTGCATTTGTCCTCAGAAACTGAACCCAAAACAAATGGAAAAAAAAAAAGGGCCAAAATGGGGAGGGGGTAAATCAGTTCATAAGGAGCTGGTCTCTGTTTTGTGTCAAGGAGTATGAACAACCACAAAAAAAGCATTAACTATTTTTTTTTAAATTACAATTAATTTGGAGTATAATTCTTGAATATCAACTACTTGCTGCTTTGACGACGGCCACGCATCTCAGCCAGCTCTCTGATGCACTTGCCGAGGCAGGACGGGGCTGAGTGCTCTGACACCTGGAGACCTTCTCTGAAGCTCCAAAGTGCTTCTTGTAAACCCTTGACGATGTCTGTTCACTAAGGGGTTCAAGTACGACCACAATAAAAGCAATTTGATTCCAAGGTGAATAAACAGAGGTGGCTTTTTCATTCCGTTTTTCTTTGGGAAACTTCACCATTAACGTAAAGATGGAAAAAATCTTTTCTAAGTAATGCCAAAACTATGGAGTTAAATACAACATTTAGAAACCCTGGAACCAGGACGCTCTCAAGCTCCTCCAGTGGCCAGAGTGACCTTGCTTTACATGTGCATTTCTGCTTTTATTTATTTTTTATTGTTTTTAAACAAACTAGTACCTTAAGGTGTTGCTTTTAAAAAGTGACAAGTATTTACATAACACTGGCAAATGAGGCCAAGCTAATGATATTAATATTTACTGACCCACAACAATGTATTTTATTCTGTAACTTTAAAGGAAAACAGAATGACCTTACGAGAACCTCAACCGCATCACTTCCTGACTTTGCTCTTTTGTAACTCCCACACTACATTAAAAGCTTTTTCGTTTCACAGACGTGCACTTGTGCACACGTGTGCATCCACGCTCATACTTATTTACAATTTTGATTGCATGAAACTGTTTATCAACATTGTGTGAATAATGCCAGGAAAAGATACTCTTCAAAAAATCAATACGTTGAAAATGCTGTTTTAGGGTTGCAGTAGTTGTTGGTTGTGTTTCTGAGTTATTCCTATTGACCTGAGTTCAAAAACAAGGTATTGATTTATAAAGTACCTTCAGTAAATAAATGCACATTCTTTCTGCTAACCCTAATAACCTGTAGCATACAGAGCAGGGTTTCAGCTCGGCACAGCAAAGCGCTGCGCAGTGTGTCAAGAGTTTTCCGAAAGCTGGCAGACTTCTTTGACAGAAAGGATAATGGAGAAAAGGCTACGAAAGCGATGCGACTGACTGGGCTGTGAGCAGAAATTAAAATGGGGGGGAAATGCAAAGGTGGTGACTCTTCTTCCAAGGAAGTTCTGAAAATTACCACTTTCAGGTTTGCTGTGTATTTGCACGTGATGTACAGGAAAGACTTGGCTGATAGAGTGCACAGAGATTTGTCTCCACTCATGAGCAGCTGGATGTATTTTAACTTCCATGATAAATGCATCCTTCCCTGCTTGAAGGATGAAGTCCATACCAATTTGTAAATATGGGTCTTAATTAAAAAAAAAACAAAACATCCAGCAGGTTTCAGAATAATGCTGTTACACCTAAACAGTTTACGGCATGACCACCCGAAGGAGCGAATGGCACCCTGCAGCTTGGCCGCCCCGCTGCAAAACCCAGCACTGTGGCGGGGCTGTCAGCGTCGCCACGGTGAACCCCGTCCAGCTCGCGACTCCTGCTACAGCACAAGCAAGTGAGCATCTGTGCATCTAGGGACCTGCATCAGGCTTTTGAAGTCTGCTACAGCTGCTCTCTCTCTAATTTGGGATTGCCATCACAAGTATGTCTGTCACCAACACTGTGCCGGTTTATCATGTACCAAGCTTTAGAGAGAAAAATATTCCATATTTTCTCTTTACCTTACAACGTCACATGAAACCAGTCTTCTGGGAAATGAGACAAGTAGAAATGTTAACAAAAATAGAATTTGAAGAAAAAGCACATGTTAAAAACATTCATGTGAGGTGACCATGCCTGTCTCGATAGCTCATGCTTCAAGTCTCTGTTCACAGAGTCAAAATAAAAATCTAACTCACTCATTAAGGTTATCAGAAACAGTCAACATGGATTCACCAAGGGGAGATAATGCTTGACCAACCTGAGAGCATCTATGATGGCGTGACTGGCTGGGTCGATGGAGGGAGAGCAGTGGATGTTGTCTATCTCAACTTCATTAAGGCATTCCACACTGTCTCCCATAACTCCTCACAGACAAGCTTAGGAAGCGTGGGTTACATGAGAGGACAGTGAGGTGGATGGAGAACTGGCTCAGCAACAGAGCTCAGAGGGTCGTGACCAACGGGGCAGAGTCTGGCTGGAGGCCTGTACCTAGCGGTGTTCCCCAGGGGTCTGGGCTGGGGCCAGTCCTGTTCAACATGTTCATCGGTGACCTGGACAAAAGGAGAGAGTGTCCCCTCAGCAAGTTCGCTGGTGACACCAAGCTGGGAGGAGCGGCTGATACACCAGAGGGCTGTGCTGGCATCCAGCGAGCCCTGGCCAGGCTGGAGAGCTGGGACCAGGGGAACCTCAGGGAATTCAGCAAGAGCAAGTGCAGGGTCCTGCCCCTGGGGAGGAACAACCCCCCGCACCAGCACAGGCTGGGGGGGACCTGCTGGAGAGCGGCTCTGCTGAGAAGGCCCTGGGGGTGCTGGGGGGCAGCGAGGTGACCCTGAGCCAGCACCGGGCCCTTGGGGCCAAGGGGGCCAGCGGTGTCCTGGGGGGCATGGAAAGGAGTGTGGCCTGCAGGGCGAGGGAGGTTCTCCTGCCCCTCTGCTCTGCCCCAGTGAGGCCACACCTGCAGGGCTGCAGCCAGTTCTGGGCCCCCAGTTCCAGAAGGGCAGGGAGCTGCTGGAGCAAGGCCAGCGCAGAGCTGCCAAGGGGATCAGGGCCTGGAGCATCTCCCTTGTGAGGAAAGGCTGAGAGACCTGGGCTTGTTCAGCCTGGAGAAGAGAAGGCTGAGGGGGGATCTTATCAGTGCTTATAAATACCTGAAGGGTGGGTGTCAGGAGGATGGGACTGGACTCTTCCGTGGTGCCCAACGCCAGGCCAAGGGGCCACGGGCACAAGCTGGAACACGGGAAGTTCCACCTGAACAGGAGGACAAACCCCTTCCCTGTGCGGGTGCCAGAGCAGTGGCACAGGCTGCCCAGAGAGGCTGTGGGGTCCCTTCCCTGGGGACATTCACCCCCCGCCTGGACGCGGCCCTGTGCCCCTGCTCTGGGGGTGCCTGCTCACGCAGGGGGTGGGACGGGGTGAGCTCCAGAGGGCCCTTCCAACCCCCGCCATTCTGGGATTCTGTATTAGAATCGCTATACTGTGATTATAAATTTCTATTACAATGGTACTTGTGTGATGAAATGCCTCTGCCCCTCAGAAGTTTTCGGTTTGGGTACCATCTCACTTGAGCATCCCAGGGGACTGCCAGCAGCAGACTGCAGGGAAAACAGACCAAAACTGGCAAATCTGAGAGGAGACCTGGAAAGGCAGCCTTTATCCAAAGTATGTATTCTGATTTAAAATTAAATATTTCTGCTGTCACTCTTTTCCAGATCAAGCATTTATCCTGAGAGGATCATACCAGGTGGGATGCCTCCGGAAGACCAAGTTTCCATTGCCAGCAAAGTAATAACGTGACAACCATAAAGAAGTTCGTTATTAAAATAACAGAAATAGAATTATCACCAAAGCTCTGCTCTCATGCTGTTTCAAAGGGTAGTTTCTATTTAGCTCTTCCATAGCATCTTTCATCTTATTTCCACTGCAGACTTAAAGGAATTAGACAGTTCAAGAAGGCAAGAAGTAAGAACCCAGCTGAACACTTTGCTCCAGCGCTCCTGCCTTGCTGTTACTTAGAAATCAAGTTGTTTGGAAGGTACAAAAATTCATCTGAAATTTAATATATTCAGAAAGATTACAATGCCCATATATTGTCCTGATTTCTATTGCTATGGAGTGATCATGTCAACAACCAACGGTCCTTTTATTGCCAGTCTTTATCTCTCGGTGGCGTGACGCGCCCCTGTACCCGGTGCACAGTCCCAAACCGGCGCTGAGCACAGCTGTGAAATCCGCTGGAAATTTTCCACCACAGCATTTTTTCATGAGATTCGTCAGCCATGACACGCTTTGTGTGAATGTGTAGTTTAAGCCCACCTTGTGAGAAGTCGCAGCGGGTTTTCAACACACACCTGCCCACCCTCTCCACCCTCGCACACCCTGCGACACCCCAGCAGCTCCCACCCGAAAGCCAGGGTCCCGCCGGCGTGCCACGCTCGCGACTTGGTGCTCCCGTGCGGGGGCAGCCCGGTATCGCCGACTCTGTCGGCTGCTTCTCATCCTTTCCTAAAGCCATCAGACAACTACTGAGATGAAAGAAGACGGCTGTGTAGGAAGCACATCTTGGCAAGATGTCCTACACCCTGTATAAACAATAAATATTTCGGGTTTTAGTATTGTTTATGAGAATCTATCAATTTAGCTCACTATGAAGGGAGAGACAAATGCATCCAAAATTAATGAAAATTTTCAGACAATTAAATTTTTAGAAGTCCTGCTTGTTCATAGTTTAGGAATTTGAAGTGGCCGACCTATCCCTATTTTTACTATCGCAAACTGCTCGGACGACAAATGTTACGTGTATTTCCATAACACTGTTTCAACTTAAGTTCACGTCGTAGTTTTATTTCATACTCCTCAACCCTTGTATTTCAGAATTTATGGTCTTGCCACAAAGGTCATATACGAACAAGTGTAAGTCCTCTAAGATCTGTTATTCAGAAACACTAAGCTGATGTTAGTTTAATTGATTCTGTGGAAGCAGCGATGCTCACAACTCCTGAGAATAAGGGCTTTCCACAAACTGGCAAACTTTCAGTGGGTGAAATATATCCTTCTGTCAGAGGGTATATGAACAGCTCACAATTATATCAACGCACATCTTTAATGGTGCAGTTTAATTTAAATACTGTGGCCTACACGCTTTGTGGAGCACAAGCCACGGACAAAAGCCAATAACTCCTCCCAAGCGTTTCCTTCCTCGGGTGCAAGCTGCATTCAGTGCGGGGGCCAGAGCAAAGCCCAAGGATTGCAACAGCCCAGACAGTGATGGGAGCCCAGGGTGACCCAAGCTGCACCAGTACGCAGCCACGCGTGCCCGTCTACCCGCAGAGGCTCCCTGGGGGTCCCCATCAGCCCCCCCCATCCCAGGCCATGCACCGCATGCGCTGACACGATCCTGCAGAGCATCGCACACACCTACTACAGGATCCCTGAGCTTTGCGGGTGCGCTTTCCAGGACAGATGTAATAAAACAAACTTATTGCCCCTTTTCCCCAACAGGATTATAGAAAGGTAAACACGGAAATTTTGAGTTCTTCAAGGAAAGGCCCCTTGAACTTACGTATGTTGCTGGGAGATTTAAGACCACTTTTCCCAGAGGAAGACTGGGAGTAAAGCTATTGTCATTGCATTTCTGCAGAGCTCTAGAGATGATACAACAGTTTGGTTTTGAGGATCATTCACTTCAAGAGAGCAAAGATTTAGCTGCAGGACTGCCTGTGAACTGGGTGCTGATGTCTGCCTTGTGAGGAGGCTATTCAGAGCCTGGCCAGAACCATGGCCTCAGAAAGCTCAGACTATTCTGCAGATTAACGATATGAAACTAGTTACACAAGCCTCATAAAGTGTTACAGAGCAAATCAAGATCAAAGCAGGGCCGATGACATCAGATGCATGACGGGAGGAAGACCAACGGCTTGCCAGACCCCTTCTGAGCGCCCCACACCTTCGTCCCATCGCCAGCCCCATTGCCCCCTGTGCTTGCTCTGCAGGGTGGGTTTCTGCTCCCCACCTCCTGGCCAGGCAGATGCACACCCAAGTTCCAAAGCTGCATCGCAGGCAAGCCCTAAACTGGAACCAGACAGGCAGCGCTGTCCCAGCCCGGGCCCAGTGCCCGCAGCCATCGCTCCAGTGCCCGGAGGGGCTCTGCTCTGCGTGGCGCAGCCGCGCCAGGGACCGGGACTGGGGCTGCCGCTGTTACCGCCCTAACAGCTGCCACCAGACCGAGGAGTCCCCGGCACCGCACCCCTGCCCCTGGGCGACGGTGCTAAAGCCCGCGCACCCCGCGCACTCCCTCCGCAAGCTCCCAGCCCAGGAGCTGCCCCACAGGAGGAAGAAAGCCGAGTGCTGTTTTCCCCGGTAGGTTTTCTATGAGTTTTGCTGATAATAACATTACGGTTTTCCCTGTGCTGGCAGTTGGATGAGAGGAGCCTCCAGCCTTCGGAGGGATCGATCCGATCGATCCCAGAGGCTCCATGTCATTTCCAGGGGATTTGCTAAAGAAGCTACTTATGTCCCTTTTTCATTTTCACCAACTCATTACCAGCTGCTGCTGCTCCCTGCATCTCAGCAGCACCTGCAGGAATGAAACCGTCCGCTCCCGTCTGCCTGATCCTGATTTAGATACCTCTTCCACAATTAAACGCGCCGATCAGAGCCGAAGGCTGAAGGCGGGCGACGCTGGCGCGCGAGGTTCATTACCCACCTCTCCCCTCGCGCAGGCACACACAGACACTCTTTTTTCTTTTTTTTTTTTTAAAGGGCAGCCCAGCACCAGACTAAGCAACTGATCCCCTGGCTTAACTTTTAAATTAAGACCATTGTAAATTTGGGAACTTGAGAAGAGATGGAGAGGACACCCATAATCCTTTGCAAATGTCAAGTGGCTCTCGATATTGGTTACTTTTCAAAGGTAGCTAGGCTACAGCGTGCTGCAGTAATGAAAAAGCCCTGCCAGGCCCACTCCATAGGGCTTCAGTCAATATACATAATATTATTGGGCTTTGCAAGGATTAAAGATTGTTTCTTTTGCTTCCTTGTAATATGGTGATCTCTCGCGCTTAAAACTCCAAACGTGACTTCTCCTTCAGGGGAGGATGCTGGAGACCGTGGGACACCCCATCGCTGCTCCCTCAGGCGCGCTGCAGCCCACCCCGGCCATAGCCGGCACCCTCGGCACGGCCCGACGGCTGCCAGAGCTTCCCCGGGATGTACTCGGTCCAGCCAGCGTTACTGGTGACACAGGCATTTCATCGTTCTTCCGCACCAAGAGAGGAAGGGAAGTTGTGAATTTTTAAAACTAAAAGTTGAACAACACTGAATTACCAACAGGACCCGAGCCCGGATTGGAAACTATTGAAATACTTGGAAAAATAAGTTTTTTCTCTACAAACTACTTGAAAAACTTCATAGATCTGTGTTTTGACTGCAAGAACTCAGTGCCTCACAAGCACCCATTAAGTATGAGAAATCCTAACAACTAGCACTTATTTGCACGGCACTCCCAGGGCGACTCCGAGCTGTTGTGGCGGTTGTGCCGGAGGAGGCAGCGCGGGGTGAGGCCCCAAAGCAACGTGGCTCCGAGCGGAGTCAGAAACGAGAAGATATTCTGTGCCGCGCCACTGCAACGCAGGGCGACGCGGGCGTCCCGGCGCAGCCCGAGGCACAGCAAGGCCTTACGCTCACCTAACCCAGTGGGACTCCATGGGCACTTTCACCCTGAAATCACCCGATGGGGAACTTTCCGTTTCGGCAGAGAACAGGAAAAAAGGGGAAGAGGAACCAGAGGATATTTTAGAAGTTTTTACGCAGTATCTTAAAAACCTAAATCTCGTGAAAATTTTTAACTGAAGCCCTAATGAAAGTGCTTCTGCAGGCTCCAATCCATTAATCCTAACTAAGGCTTCCCTGCTTTGAGGGCTGATCCAAGTTCCATTGAATTGAAAGAAAAACTGTGTAGCTACACTAGTGAATAAAGCCTTTGATTTCAGGTTTATTTCAAAAAAGAAAAATGTTCTATATTAAATCAGCAATAAATAATATGGAGCATTTACAGACCAGACTACATGTTATTTCAGGTGCTGAAAATAGTTTTTCTGAGGTCGGCTGGGATAACGAGATGGGTGACTTCCCAGTCAAGCCCCACTGTTGGGGTGCGGCGCTGCCCCGACCCACCGAGACCGAGCTGTAGCCAGCTCCGACACTGCCAGTTTAGTTGGTTTTGCAGGTTTCGGATGAGCCCTGAGTTAGCTGACACTCTGCACACTTGTTTATGGAAATAAAATGACCACAAATGTCCAATTTAAGAAGGATTTTAGTAATTCTGTCGTGTCACCATAATTAAAGTAATGCTCACAAAAAACTTGCAGTTTTGCTTTATTATCGTGCAAATTCCTGTTAGAAGTTTTGGACAGAAGAACTAATAAGATATGAGGATCCAAAGCCCGAGTTCTCAAGCATTTACTTTAACTTTCCAGGACACACGTATCCAAACTGGAATAACCGAAAGGTCCCAAATGTCTCTGGCTTGCCTGATGCTCGTGGGGATGGGCACAAAGACAGCAATGACAGACCAGGTTAGCTGCCAATATCCTTTATGAGATTCCTCGAGATACCATAAACTTCCCCAACATCTTGTAAGTATTTTACAAATGTCACAAAAAATCCCACTCAGACTTCAAAGGGTCTGTAAAACTCTGCTGTAGGGCTCCAGTGCCGAAATCTGCAGGCGAAGAATCGTGAATCAGGGAAACACGTGAAATGAGGGGAGAAAGAAGAAAGAGCACCAAGGGAGAAGAACGAGACCCGTCCAGAGCCTGGAGACACGGGCATTACACTGAGAGGATGGGGGAAAGGGAATAAGGACCGAAAAGGCATCTAAGTAATGACCAGGAGATCTTTTCCCAAATAAACTCCCTTTATAGGTACCCCACTGTCACTTTCTTCTTGTGCGATCACAGAAACCTCAGGCCTGCACGGTGCCTCTTGCCTGGCAACACCAGCGCGCCCCAACCCCGCGCTGCCTGCAGGTATTACCTCTCTCGGCAAATGGTTCTTAAACGTGGGTTTAAAGGCTACAGCACAAACAGGCTAAGGACATTAAAACATGTGAATGAAAAGAAAATAAAATCAGAAGTTTCTAGTCTGATGAGGTGAATAATTAGAGGTTAAATACCTGACAGTTGTTCACGTATCACTTTGGGGATTTTGTTCTCTTTTAATGGTAATTTTAATTTGAATTTTCAGGCCAACACTTGTATCGCTTGAGAAATCTACACCATTCTTCTAGAGGTTGCCTTTAAATAACTGATGGATCTTCACCACCTAAATTCCGATTTAAAAGATTTGTCTGTAAGAAAATCCCAATCTCAATACGACGTAATGCAGCTGAAGCTCTTGAAGCCAGGCTGATGGCAATAAAGAAGCAGTGAGTTTCTATTAGCTAGAATAAGTTAACAGATCCCTAGTAATCCTTCGTATTACCACTAAACACCTGAATACAGAAGCCACATTGTAAGTGAAGATGGATTTTTAATTTCTGGAAAGCAAGATCTCAGGCACACCTTGTGCTGGGAAGGCGATGACGAGCGAGTGGTGTGGGTTAGACCTTCGCCAGTAAAAGGTTTCACATTGCAGAAGTCCATGGGATGCTGCAGAATGGTAAAGTCATTCATCACATGTATTTAAAGTTGAATTTGCCAATATTTTATGGTATTGGATTTTATTTCTATTAACATTTTATGCTGAAATTACAGAATGATTCGTGAGTACTGAATTTTTGATTGCTTTTATACTTGCTGGGACACTATTAACGTTGATTTACGTTAATAGCACTGTAAGAAGATATTAACAATGAAATTTCCAAAAGCACTTAGCATCCCATAATTGGAGTTAAATGACAAAAAAAATGAGGGGATAATAAAGTATAGAGAGAGACAGAATTTTTGACAATACTCCCTCCAAACTGTATCTTTCAGGAAGAATTCGTCCAGGACAATTTTATAAAAGAATAAAGTCACCCATCAAGGAGGAGAACCCTTTCTGCACTGACTAAGCAATGTGACGGCAAATTGAGGTGTAGGTCAAGCACCACCTCCCTCAGGCACTGGAGACAAACCGAGGGTGATCTCAAGGCAATGATCACCCACACTGGGTGGGGGCCGACAACTCCAGGTCCGTAGAGACTGAAATCCAGGCAACAGCAGTGGGAGGCTGATACAGGAATGGCACTGAACAGGATAGAAATTAGCCAAGTTTTGTCTTTTGAGGCTGAGAGAATGGAGTTTCTCAAGTGAAGGGTATAGAATGAACGCAAGACAGGTGAAGTACACAGAGACGTGGGCCAGGGAGCAGCAGTGAGGTGTGCTTGTCTCTGACCCAACGTTCTCCTTGCACGGCAGCCGTGCCACCGCTTATAGCTGGTATAGGGTGAGACACTGCGCGTGGACAGAGTTAGAGAGATCTATAGCAACCTACACCACCACCAGCTCTAGCCTAGAAAAATGACTGCACAGCAAATTGAATGAGCTGTTCCCTCAGAAAAAAAAAAATATTAAAAAGCTTTAGGTTTAAATAAGCTCTTTCCCACTTGATACTCTAGGCACGAGGGCAGCAAGAAAACCTCACAGCACCCGCCTACCTTCAACACCTTGGCCCCTTCTGACCTATCGAATGTTGGTAGTCACAGGACAGCATCATGTTCATCTGACGGAAGTCCCCAGAAAGCTCAGAAATTAGCTCTAGATGACTAAGGTACCTGCAGGAGTAGAGGCAGGATGGATGTTTTCAATTTCAGCATAAAACCTCTCTTAAAATCGAGCGGTTTCTATGCTTCGTTTCAATCACGTGCATCTCTCAGGACATTCAGTAAACTCACGCTGAAGAATAATAAAAGGGGTTGGTGACAGCTGCTATCTGCCCCAGCCGGGTTGGTTTTGCCTTCTTATGCTCGGGCCTCGCGGAAGCCTCTGCCCCCGCCCGAGGCTGCCCACATGACAGCCGGGAGGTGCTGCAGAAAGTGCCTCGCTCGACAGAGGTGCAGGAGGTGAAACTAGCCCAAACAGAGAACCCGCGTTTCACGAACACTTACGGCTTTCTTTGATCTCAACTCAGGCTAAAACAAATTTATTTTTTTTTTTAAAAACAGAATTTCCACAAACTCTACTTTGAAACCTCCTCTTTCCACTAAAAAAGCATCAAAGTGCTTTTTTTTAAAAAGTGCTGCAATGCGCTTCACTGTTTGCAACACCTGCAGTTAAATTGCTCATTTAGGCAGTCAAAGAACATATAGGGCAATGTGACAAATTGTAGGAAAACTTGGAACAAAAAAGTAAACTTGAAACAAAAGTCTTAAAATAGACAATGTAAAGAAACAAAACACGACGCTTGATTTGCTTCAAGTAGATCTGGAAGAAAAAATGCAAGAAGTGTTTGTATAGATGTGTTTTATCAGTTCTGTTTAAATGACATTTTTGCGGAGGGAAGAAGAAAGAAGATATGCCAAAACATTTTCAGCCAGTTTTACTCAAGAAAATAACTATGAAAATACTACGCTGGAAGAAGGTCGCTTTGTCATTTTACTCTGACCAGGAAGGAAAACCGTGTCAGGGTTTTGTTAAAAAGAAATTTTACCAGCATAGTTTTATGGCCCACGACAGTATGGAAGAAAGTCACCTCAGAAGTCCAGGTACACAGTAATGAATGAAAAGTCTTGGCTGTTCTTAGGAAAATAAACACATAGCAACAGCAATCTTACCAAAGTGATGACACATCGGGCATGTGATTCAAAAACGACCAAAGCCAAGGAAATCCGAGATAGGACCGAGTCCAGCTCTGTTTGAGATCTACAGCCTTACTGATCTCAGCTGCAAATTGAGATAGGAAGCCGTTGTTGCAGCTTTGTTTTTAACATAAAATAATACATAAAGAAAACCATAAATCTTAGCGTAAAGGCTTCAGCTGAATAGGAACCTGTGAGCTCAGTTGGTTATTTGGCTAATCCTCCCACCTCTTGCCAACACACGGCTTGTCTCCGCTCTGAATGTCTCTGGCTGCAGGTCACAGCCGCCGGCCCACGGAGACACCAGCCGGGGAAGGGGGTCTCTCGTCTGACCGCTAACAATAAATACATTGGTCAGTAAGTGCAAGGTTTGTTATTACACAAAAGTAAAAAGTTTTTGTTCTGAAAGATTAGACCATATTTCCTTTCAGTGGTAGAACAACTGTTTCATAGGCAGAGCGGTATCTGGCTACAGCTACCTTCGCCTACTTGAAAACAAACAAACAAAAACCCAGACCAAAACCCTTTTATCAGCAGGAACTATATTTGCTTACACAGAAGATCTGTCAGCAGACCAGAGTAAATAGATCAAATGGAGCTGACATGCTACTAAATTTAATATGCATCCTCATGTCTTTAAAATTCCTATCTACCCATGCATTTAAAAGGTAGTTCTGTGGACTCCTTAAGTAATTGTATTTCAATAACAGGCAAGAGTATAAACGCATGGAAACTTAACAAAACCACTGACTGATACATAAATGAAGAACTGATTGATGGAGAGATAAGTTGGACGAACCCTTACATTGGCATGTGATTGGAAAAACCCAACAGGTCAAACCCTGGTGTGGTGTCCCAGCTCATCAGGCTGTGACGGATCGCACCCAGAGGAACAGCTCAGCGACAGGACCAACGCGAGGTGCTTGGAGAGCCGAGCAGTAGCCGACACACAAGCGCACAGCCCGGTGCCAGTGCAATGAAGGGGCAGGTACCAGGGCGTAAAGGGGAAACACGTAGCCAGGTGCAGAGGACACGGATTGTCCCTCACCCCACCACTCTCCTGCATGTTCTCCCACACCCCGTTTCCGAATTGCTCTTTCACCGTCGCAGAAATACCGCCTCCACTGGGGCTGGCCCTACAGCCTGAGGGGACCAACAGCGGGAGTATGGCCCCGTGACAGCAGAGCTGGTACGGAGGCACCAGAAAATCACTATTTCTGGAGCAGAAGCATCAGAAAAAGGTGAATTGTACGTGGAGGAGCTTCTGGGAAGAGCAGAGAGGAGGTGGCCGTGCCCCCGGCAGCAAGCACTGATCTCTGCGGTGCCGAACCCTCCCGACGGTGCAGCACCTCGCTCGCCTCTCAAAGCTACGCCACTGGCTAGCGCCTGCAACATCTCAAGTGGAAAAATGTAATTTTATTAAGGCTCTTCTAGCTTCACTTTCAGCATCTGCACTGCAGCAGAGCATACAAAGAAAGGTTATGAAGAATTTCTCATTACGGCCACGGGCGCAGGATTCATAACATCCTCTGGCCAAACTCCATTTGCTTCTGTTAATAAAGCACACGCTCGGTCCACCTGCTGCCCCGGCCCCTCGCCACGCTGCCCACAGGTGCCCCAGCCCTGGGCCACCCAGTGCATCACCCCCTCATCCTTCACGGACAGGAAACTCCTCCTGCTTTGCCTTCTCTGAATTCTCATTTCATGGGCACCTCCGTTTGCAAACCTCCTCTTGGAGGCCCAGAGCTGTAATTAATCCATGTCACAGGAAAGATGTAGTGTCAGTAGAATTTACGACTGGCTCTGAGCTGCCGCGATGAGCAGGGGCACCTCAGCCCCTTGTGATATAAATGCCTCTGCTAATTGGATTGCGGGAGCTAATCAGAAGCTGGAGAGAGAATGAACGCGCTCAGCCTCCCCGCTGCTGGCACGGGCTGATAAAGCCGGCGGCTGCGCTTGGGGAGGAGGCATGGGAATTGCATCCCCACGTGGAGCCTCGCCCGAGACGGCTATCGCAGGGTGCCCGCATGGGCGCAGGAAGGGAGGACGGCAGTCGGCCGAGGAGGGTCTTGCTGCCCACTGCGGGCAGGCACCGCAGCGGTGCCCGCGGGGGCATGCGCATGTGGCCTGCGAGCGGTGGGAGGCTGGTGAAAAGCCTGCACGGCGCCGGCAGGCTGTGTCCAGCCAGAAGCTGTCAGAAAAGCCGTGAGCGTCCCGACTGGCAGCCCTGGGCATGGGTGTGGCGGTGGCTCCGCAACGGCCGCCTGGCTTGCCCGGTGTAGCTGACACCCCCACAGCCCCTCAGCATTCCCGAGGGTCTCCCCTGCTGACCTCAAGCATGAGAAAGGGGGCTGGATACTCAGTGACCCCAATACCATGCCTCCTGATACCTTTGGTGAATGCCTTTTCCCAGAAAGACAGAAAACCAGCGGGATGAAGGCGGAAGAAACACAACAAGGACATTCCTGCAGTGGGAGTAGGGCTGGCTACGCCAGGAGCAAGCTGGGCGAGTGTCACCTGCTAGGTGCCCCACACATGGGCTGTCGGACGGTGGGAGACGGCTCCCCAGGATGGGGTCAGGCTGCTCTTGAGATGGACCCAACCACAACCTTTAGAGCAGCTCCAAGCTCCATTATCATCCCCACCTTTTGGCCAGGGCGGACCCGCTCACGGGGGGATGGGGAGAGCCCTGGCTGGAGAGGTCTGACCTGGCCCCGCACCTCCACAAACCGGACACAGGCAGGTCCCAGTGGAGAACTTGGGGGTTTTTTTTTGCAGTCTAAGGCTCTTCCACATTCAAACGGCTTTTAGTCTTCTCCAAGCCCTTCTTATTGCCCTTTATTTTCCTCTCTGCCTCCTCTTCTTGCAAATACACGGCTTCGAAAGTAAACCCTGAAAATGATGACTAAACCCAGTAATCCTTCCTTACAGAAATACTTTTCCACCTTCTTAAATCTTTTTGGAGGCGCAAGGCAAAATAACCCTTGTATTTATGCAAATTTAAAAGTGGCGTGTGATGATGGAAACAAAACAGTGCTGGACCGCAGCCAAGGCATGGCACTGATGGGGCCTCTCAGCTGCTCGCCTCCCGATTCTTCGGGGGAAGCAGCTGTAGAGAAATGAAAATACAGAAGCCCCCGCGCACACCCGCCACCGCCCGCGCACACATTCCAGCACCCGTCACCTCGGAGGCGGCAGGACGCGGGCTCCGGCCAGGCGCTGCCTGCAGCCGCTGCCCGAAGCACCCTGTCGTCCCCCACAAGCCTCCCTGTCCCGCTGTTCCCGATTCCCCTTTCAGGAATTTACAAACATTTTCCGCAGATCAATATCTGTATTGATTATTCATTGTGAGCGAGTCGTGTGTCTTTGGTGATCCAACCTGGCAGAGTGAGCAGCCAAAGGCTGCTGCAGTTACGGGGGAAAAAAAAAAAAAGGAAAAAAAAAAATCCACAGAAGGCGAGAGGGACCCAGATCTTGCTGGGTTTGCCGCTGCCAGCAACGGAGATGGATGGAGAGGAAGGAAGGAAGAAAACGGGAACGGCATGAAAAGGAATGAAGAGATGAGGGAGCTGAGGAGAGAAAGCCAGAGCAGGAAAAACAAAGTCACCACTGGAGAACTGGTGCCGGGGCACGCCGGCAGCCTGGAGAGACTCCCAGCCTCGCGCTCGCCGCTCTGCACACATATGTGGTGGACTTATTGCTCTGGGAGCGAAAAGTGACTCACGGTTTTGGTATCTGCTACGTAAGAGCTTTGGGGGGATTCCTTGGCTGTCTGACAGAAAGGGAAGAAAGCAGCAGCAGTGAGGTAAAACGCGATCCCTTCCTCCTGCCTTCCTGGGAATACGCGTCGCCCGGGCTGGCTGAGGCAGCTCGCTGCTCGCTTATGATATGCAAAAGGAGAATAATTAAAAGCGCCAGCATCACTTGCAAAGTGAGTAAACACAAAGCCTTTCAAAACATGCTCTTCAGCTAATGAGAAGCTGTAATTTCTTATACTTAAAGGCAAAAAAGACACTGATGAGACTCAGTGGAGTGTGTGTGCATGTGCGCCTGCGTGTGTGTGCATGTGTTTGTAGATATGAGAGAATCAGTTAATTGTTGATGATGTTTAGAGAAGGGATTATGAGAAAAGACACTGAAATGATGACAGGGAACATCTTGGACCAGAGCCAAAGAAATAAAATAATCAAGGACAATCAAGCCTGCAGCTCCGGAGAAAGCGCCGACTGTTCTGCCGGGGACTTGGAAGGAATTTCCCCGCGCTGCCGAGCTGCAGCTGGAATACGTGCTTGGCACCAGGAGGGAGAACTGCAAGGAGCAGTTTGCTTGGAGCATGAAACAACAGAAGAGAGAACTATGGAGCTGTGCTATAATTCAGAGGTTAAGCAGCTTTGTCTGCCTATGTGTCAGATGGAGACTTGTTTTTGCCCACATCTGACCTGCTCTCTGAAAATGCAACTTCTGAAAGACTCTGAATGCAAGCAGAAGCCGATGATTCTCCAAATGCCTCTCCAGAACTGCTGTGACATTATGAAAACAAAGGAAAGGGAGCTTGAGGAATTAAGTTCTCCTGTGGCTGCAGGACCTGAGGGACCTGACCATGGGAACTGGCTCTGGAATCGATTCCTTCCTTAATTCTGGAAATGGGAACTCCCTTACTCCGGGCGGGGGGTTGCAGCTCGCTGCCTCCAAGCACACAGAAAAGGTGACAGCTGTCGGGAATACCAGGAGGGAGCCTTCCTTCCCACCTGGGCATCTGACTGCTGTCCTGAACGAATGGATTTTAATAAATGTTGGCTCTCTCCTGGGCTGAGGTTGGGTGGGGAGAGAGGATAGAGGGAAATTTAAGCCATCTTGTGACTGCTATGTTGTAAGCGCGCTACAAAAATGCCATCTCTTTGTTTTGGATGTTAAACTCCGTCTTACTTCATTGTTGCTGAATTTTGGCACGTTACAGTCTGGGCTTCTCCAGCAGCAGAAACACATGGTCTGTTAAAGTGGGAATCTTTGGGGACGCGGAGGCAGAGGAACGAGCCAATCATACATGGCTTTTCCACATTTCATGTTTTTCAGCATTTGCAGAAAGCTTTCCGGATGGTATGTATGTGTGCGTGCACCAGGGAGGGCGGGAGGGGGAGAGGGGGTGCGCCAGAGGGGGAGCGAGCGCATGGCAGGAGCAGGCACGATGTCGGGGTATGCCTGCGGCGGGTGCAGCGCGCGGTCCGTGCTGCCAGGCAGACACCCCTTCCCCTGCGCCGGGGCTCTGCTGAGCCTGCTCAGACCTGAGCTGAATGTTAAACGCAGAGGACTAGATTAGCATACTAACCAAGTCGTGTCAACCCCCGGCAATCAGCAAATGGCCATCTCCTCGCTACAGCCGGTGCGGCAGAGCCTGCCAGACGCTAAACCGTGTCCTTTGTCAGACCGCTTTTCATGTTTGTGTTTAGCTTTTGTTTTCCAATCAGACCCTAGAAATTCATTAACAAGAATGAAAGGCCGAGATGCAAAAACCTATAATGAAAACAAATGATCTATTTAAACGGTGCTCAGGCTGAAAGGAGGGGTCTCACGGCGCTGGGACCAGAAGAGAAGGAAACCCTGCAGCCTGGAAAATGCCGGGACACATGCGTGTCCTTTCCCATGCCAAGGCTCCAAGGAGACCGTTGCTACAAAGCCAGCGGTCTGTGTAAGGATGTCGTACCGTTGTCTTCACCGAGCCTCAAAGAAATGCCAGCAACTGGCCAGAAAGAGAAGTCTTCATTGTTTCTGCTCTGGCTGCTGCTAATACCGTAATTACTGCTACTGCTGCTAGGAGGGCTTTGATTAGGAAAGACGTTTCGGTGCCTGTAAACATAAACTTTTAAAATCATTTGAATAGCATCGTTCCTCCTGTTCTGAAATGGCACAGTGGTCCCGCGGAGCAGCGGGGGCAGCCCTTGGCGGAGGGCGCGCTTCGGTGTGTGCTGCAGGTGACGCCGGGGACGAGGCGCTGCCTCCGCGCCCAGCCAGCAGCAGGGATGCTGGACCGGGTGCAGCAGGCAGCTGTTCGGATGTCTTCATCGCCTGTGTCATTTCTTACACAAATTATTTCACAAATGTTCATGTCCCCTAAACTGTCCTATGGTTGTGGAGAATAAAAGGATTTAACCCAAGCGCGGCCTTTTAATCAGGATCTATCAAATAAGGGAAAATTTGAAATAATCTGTGTTGTATGATTTTTGTTTTTAATTGGTATGTGGACACTTGAAATACCAGAGAGGCATAGCTTACGTATTTATCAACGGGATTTTAATGCAAATACGGACGTGGAGAGGAGGAGCATGTGATCAGCCCCAAAGCTCCCTGTGCGAGGCTGGGGGGTCTTGCAGCAGGGACAAGCCCACCTGCACAGCCCGGGACGCCCTGCCTGCTGCTCGCATCTAGGCACAGGAGCCTGAATGCTGCACCCCTGAAAAGGTGCCGCTGTCACGGGAGCTTTCCGAGCTCTGAGAGTCTGAGTAATTTACACTTCGGGGAAGCAGGAATGCTAGCAGGGAAAAAGGAAAACGTGTCCGGCCCCCTTTGCCGTTTGCCCTCTGCTCTTCCTGCAGGCTGGGTGATAGGGGCAAAGGCTCCTCGGCTCTGTGCCTGTCTAGGGAGCTATCTCCACTAATTCCAGCTGATTTACACCAGCTAAGAACCTACAGCTTAAATATTTTAAAGACAGACAAAGATTTTATCTGTTGAAGAAACAGGAACTCTTTCATGCATTTCAACACCTGCCATATGTCCATATCTGCCAGTAAGGAAAACATCCACTGAATCAGCTACTGTTTAAGGAAACCTCTCAAACGTACACGTGGTAAGGACATGCTGGATAATCTTACTCAGTATAGTTTAATCTACCTCCACAATCAGATAAACAAACTTAAACCATTCAGAATCTTCCATTCAGAACCTTCAAAATTTATCCTAGACTACAACCAGCCCTTATCATCAAACTTTTAATTGTGAACACTGCAAATAGTGGTGCAATATTTGGTGCTTGCTGGGGATTCCTACCGACCGCTGCTGGCCTACTTGTCATGTAGGACCAGAGAGTTTTGCAGCCGCTGAAATAAAACCATATTTTTACAGTAGCTCCTGAAAGAGCCTTGTGCCAGTCAAAAAGAAAAAAAAAAAAAAAAGGTATTTTGGGAAATCACAGGAGAACTGTCAATCACATACGCCAGCATATCACCCGGGTGATGAGCTACAAATACTTCCCCACTCTTTTTTCAGTATTGAAATAAAATAGATGAAAGTTACTAAAAATATGCTATATTCTTATGCCAGAAGATCAAGACGTAGTTTAATTGAAAAACAACCTGGAAAAAGATTAGAAAATAGAAAGGATGTGTTGGGTGGGGGGGAATCTCTTTCTCGGGATGTTCATCAGTAATTAGGGATGCTTCTTACCCACTCCATGAACAGAACAACCTGCCCACCCCAGAAACAACCAAGGCTTTCCCAGCCTTTTCATGGCTCTCAGTGAACCTGCAAGTCAGAGCATGTGCTCCCCTGCCTGACTGCAAAATAAACCTGCCTCCCTCAAGGAGAAAGCTGCTGTGCAAATGTTATTTGCCCTGTGATGTGGAAGCATGAATTCCTCTGGATGTAGCAGTTCCCGCGGCCACAAGCCAAGGCAGCCCGGCAGAGGCGAACCAGCTGCCAGCCGCCCCGTCCTCCCGCCGGCCGGGGGGCCGCTGTGCGCCCCGCGACATGGCCCTGGTGTGGCCGCAGCGAGTGCTGTAGGTGCTGCAGGGCTGATGGAGAGTGCAGGGTCTGACAGGAACTTCAGCGGCATAACGTAGTGCCCTGGTAAACAAAAATATCCCTATCAAGTTTCCCTCTGCGCGGGAATCATTGAAGTTGGGCCTGTTACTCCTTGCTTGTTCTAGCGGAAGGGGTTAAAAAGAAATCCCAGTGACATGAAAGGACAGGACTCGCCAGCCTCAGAAAATGAGAGTTCTGAGTGTTACCAACAAATGCACTTTGTATTCTGAAATACAGCATTGGTCCTACTTTCTCCACGCTACCTGAAGAGCAGTTAGCCAATAAACAGGTAATTATAATAATATGTTATAATAAAATCTATGACAATTATAGCAGCAATATGAACAATGGCATTTTCCTCACCATGGTAGGTTGAAATCAAAGCCTTCACTTCAATAACCAGGTCTATTTTAGATCCAAAGGAAAACCAAGGCTTGGAAAACCAAGGCAGAAAGTTCCTCTTCACAAGGGAAGGACATGGAGCTGGGTTCTACTGACACCGCTTGGTCTTCCCGGAACCAGAATTGCTGATTTTCCTTCCTGCAGCCAGTGAAGGATCTGGGTCTCTTCTGGAGGCAAGTGAGCCTCACAGTATCTTGCCCTTCGGTAAAATAAAACTGTACCTGCTTGTATCAGCTGTATGATTTTTAAAAGTTAAAATTCTGCTAAACCAAAGCCAGTTTTCACATGGACGTTTAGAAGTAGTATTTTCCTCTTAAGCCTTTCTCCTTGCCAAACTTTAGTCTAACTGTTCAGTGCTTAGCTAGCTCAGAAATATTTCTTAGTAACAGAAATTTGTATTACCGTGTTGTTATCCTGAAATTCAGCACAGCTTTCCTTAAACTGAAAACTCATCTCAGGAAGAAAATCACAGCTAGAAAATTAAAGTTTCTAACAATTAAGAGAAAGCTAAAGAACAGCGACACAGTGAAAATGGATGCGTACCTTGGATTCTAGCAACTATACAATTTCTACACATTTGTCATACAAATAAATTAAATACAATAATATTGTGATTATCAGTAAAAACATGGGCACAGCTACCTGCTTGCTTACTGCTGTCAGTGCGAACTATGAACTAAACAGGCTTCTATCTCGTTTCCCTTGCAGCGAAGCATTTCCCCACTGACCCGTACAGCTTGCTTTTCGCCCTGGTATTGTCTCTTCAGGAGAACTAACCCTGCAGTTAATTAATGGAGATGCTCAAGCCAACCACCCACAGGGTTATCAAGTACATTCACTGGCCATCTCTGTTCCACCTCACCCCTATACCAGGCTTGGTTTTGGGTTGTTTCACTGTCCCACAGTCCGATCTTCCCACGCTATGGCCAACCTGACGAAGCTGGGAGGTCGGGGCATTCCCTCAGCGTATTGCTACCTTTTCTGCCACGGTCATTAATGAAAACAGCAAACAGATTGGTCCCAAAACAGATTCCATTTGTAGCTGTTGGATGTTTTAAAAGAATATTTACAATTTACAATACGACAGAATTAGCCAAGCCGTAACAGCATAAGAAAGGCACAATCAACCACACATGTTACCGCTCCAAAATGTCTCAAAAAGCCTCCATTTCAGCCCCCTTTATCGCTCCTTCTCTTCCACCTCTCTTACCTTCTGCCTGCTTTTCTGTTCTTTCTCTGTTCCATCCATCTCTCCCTCTCCTTCTCAGGTCAAAGTCAAGAATGTCAGTTCAAGCTCAGGGAAGGTGGGATTTCAGTGTTAATATTCCTCACCCAAATCTCTGGATTCAGTTTACACCAGTCGAAGAACAGCACGCACCCTCCACACAAAAGATATGAAGGCCTGAAAAGTTTCCTGACTCAATGGGAAAAAGTAGAATCTTTACTCAGGATCCTCTGAAATATTAAGAGCGCAAACAGAATGAATGTCTTTGTCCATCACAGAATTTCCCAAGGTTTCCATTTAATTTATAAGGTTGATGATTCTCAAGAAATTGAAGTGTGCACTTACGTTGTAAACAAAATACTTCAGATAAAAACGTATGAAGAAAGCAAGAGAGAAAGCTTCCTTAAAGGATAAAAAGACCCCAAGAAGTAAATATAGGAAAAATCCAGCTCCAAACTTACACTTCTCAGTTTTTAATCTAGATAGAGGATACTGATGAGTATTTTTTTGAAGCCTACCATTAATCTTTCTATTGTTATCGATATTACACAAGGTTAGTTTGATACGACAGAGTACCCCAGATATTATAAATGACTTTATAATGACTCAAGATATACAGATATAGTAAAACTAGGTACTTCACAGTGACTCAGTGAATTCTAGTTACAGAAAAAATAATTCTGAATGAAATTACTACATTTAGACCATAGGTACCTCTTCAGTGCCAAATCTAATGCTGGGGAGAGTAGTAGGAAGAGAAGGGATGTTTCTCCTGTGTTCTGGAAGGTGTTTTTTCTGCCAGCACATCATTTACCATAGTTTTGGGAAACAGAATATCTAAGAATTGAAACAGACCATCGAATATGATTTACTTCCAACAATTCACATGCAAAACGAAACGGGTCAGGAGTCTCGTTATTTTCTCGTCTTCCCTTACGCCTGTTTGACTAGGGCAGATATTCAAGGGACAGTTTTCCTGCTAAGAAGATTAAGCCAAGGACACTAATCATTTGGCCTGTTCTTTAATGACAGAAGCTAATAGTTAGGGCCAACGCAGACAACAGAGCCCTGACAGCTCCTCCCCAGCCCACACAGACCTGTAACCTGACATGGTACCAGCTTGAAGACATCTGGGGGGGGAGGGGGAAAAAAAAAAAAATCTATGGATGGTCTTGTTCAAAAAACACGTTTCACTTCATCTTACTGCACTGAGAATGAGATGAGCCACATACTGACCAGCAAGTCGGGTGCTAAGAAATACTTCATGCAGATGGCGTTTATAAAAGAACCATAGAGCCGTTAGAAGAGTGAGCACACACTGCTGCTCACCAGAACCGCAGAGGACAAATGATAGAGACCTCCAAAATCGCTGCCTGAGAACAGCACAGTTGTATTACATGTAATCACATCTCTTTTAATCCATGTTATTTACATTACACATCCCAGGAGGGCTACCAACACAAAAATCACTTCTACGAGGCTTAAGAAAATTAGGTCACGGAAGATCTCCCTACCTCAGTATGGAAATGTGGAGGTAATGTCGCAAGACCCAGCGCCAACGAGTGGAGTAGGGGAGCTGGTTCCTATTCAGACTGGGAAAAGTTGGTACAAACGCTCCAGATCAACGCCTGCAAACGAAAGAATATGAAGCATATAAGGAATCCTGAAGAATTTGGAAAAATGCACCAAAAGAACCACAAGTTTGTTTACAGCATGGCATTGTTAATATTTTTTATCTGTGTTCAGCTCCAATTCAGTCAGCAGTCCCAACCATTCTGCCTCTCCTGCGGCTGGAAGCTGACCTGTAGCATCTTTATACAACAGGTACGTGCTGCGTTCCAGACAGCTGTGCTTTCCACCTTCCTGGCTTAATATAGAGAAGACTGTATCACCTACATTTAGGTGGCCTTGCCAATGGGAAACCTACAAGTTCATCTGTACCATGGACTCTGACGCGTCCATCAGCAGAGACAGAAGCGCTGGGGTCTTACTTTTCTGTTTTAACCACCGCAGCTCCGTGCTGCTGCTCACGTAGCAGGCAGGGAGCGGATGCGTAAGGAAGGAGAACAAACACAATGAGGAGTTGGGAGAAACAGTTGGATTCATGAGACGCCTTCTGCTTCCCAGTGAAAAGCGTCACCCTGAGCACACAGCCCGGCACCCAGGTGGATGCCTGGCACGGGAGGAGTGATGCCGCTGCTGTCAGGGGTTCTCCGCGATAGGAACTCTGCCACTCCAACGGTGGTTCTTGTTGCTGTCCCACCTCTGCAGCTGTCATGAATTTATGAATAGGAATTACAGAAGCCTAGTGAAATACTGTTTGCCTCTCCCCAGTCTGTTACTCCTCTGTCTACCTGCTTCTACACTTGAAAGCATTTTACCATTTTCTTTCCTGTTAAGAGTCCTATTTGACCACTTGAATGTCAGCCTCGGCCTTGGATGGCATCTGACGGGGAGAAGCAGCACGCAGAACTCTAGGTTGGCCTTGAGAGAGAAACCCTGGCCGGCTGGTGGTTGTGTCGCTACGGGGTCCCGCTGCGGCTGGGACTGCAGCCTGCCGGTCTGCAAAGCCCAGGCACGAGCCGCGCGTGATGGTAACCGTGCCTGCTCCTCACCCTGACTTACAGAGCTTTACCCCGCAGGTGAGTGGTGCACGACGACACGACTGCGGGACACGAACGCGTCTGAGATACAGCAGGTGAAAGGCGAAAACGGCACTGACTGAAAGCTTGGTTTAAACACAAACAACAGAAAAAGGAAGCTATCTGAAATAAAAAAAAAAAGATACTTCCAGAAAAATGGAAGTTGTTTCCAAACAATGAGAATAGAAAAGGACATAAATCTAGCAAGCTGAATGCAAAACCATGATAAGATAAGCCAAAACAGGTCCCGAAGAACAATCGTTAGAGTTACGAGAGCTAATAAAAACTTCTTAAACACAAAAGCAGGAAACCTGTCAGTCACCTAGTGCAGCTGATGGATGATCAAGGCGTAAAGGGAGGAATTAAGAAAGATAAGGACCCAGCAGCAAAATTAAATTAATTCTTTGCACTGCTGTTCACTATGGCGGAGGTCAGGAAGGTTCATATGCCAGAGCAACAAATCACCAGAGGCAGACAGTACTCCCTCAACAGTTTTAAAAGAGCTCAAATATGAAATTGCTGAACTTTCTTTCTTCCTTTGTATCACAGGATCGGAAGGTGACAAATCTTTAAAACAGGCTTTAGGAGCAATCGTGGGAATCACAGACTAGAAAGTCAGATTTCCAGAAGAAGCAAAATGGTAGAAAACTGTCGGACTGACCTGAATTAGCAGAGATGAGTAAACACGGCGTCTTGGGGATGAGTCTCAAAGCCAAGAGAAGAATTTATACATATAGATCTGAGTTGTCTGACGGAGGAAACAGCCCCGCTAATACAGGAGATTTGGACTGATATAGTGGAATCAGATTTTCTAAAAGCTTTTCTAGAACATCCCTCACTAAAGGTTCTTAAGAAAACTAAACTGTCATGGAGTAAGGAGGATTAATCTTCCTGTGAATTCCCGATAAAAAGATAGGGAAAAAAAGGGTACAAACACAATGTTCGCAAGGGAGGGGAGCAGAAATTCTGCACTTCTTCAGCATACTCATAAATAACCTGGAAAGAGGAGATAGTGAAGTGACAGGCAGATAATGAAGTTAACACATAGAGTTTTTCAGGAAAGTCAAGTTTAAAACTAACCGAGAAGAGTTCCTGAGAAACCTCATGGAGTTCAGTGACTGGGAGATAAAATGCAGGGCACGTCCCTGGCTGAAGAGGACCCTGGTTTTAACCAGGCATTTTACACCTGCCTTTTTTAAAGGCACATATTTGCTTGCTTTAGTAAATGGGTTGGCTTGAAGAATGAGTTGATACTGGTGCCATTTGGACTAGTGGGAGAGGAAAGGGTAAGTCCTAAGTCTGCTTTTTTTCTTTTTTTGCACATCGACTATCACCCCCCAACCTTGGGGAATCCTGAGAGGAAGAGCAGAGGAACAGAAAGCTAAAGCTTCTCATTTTGGCCATTTTGGTCAAAGGCCATAATAGGAGTAATTACTCAGACTTTGGGAGATATTTTGAGAATAGAGTCCCTCAAGTCTTCACAGCGGTGCTGGAGATGAGACAACCTTCCTTCTGCTGCTACCAGGTTAGTTACAGGAGAATACGTGACTCTGTCCTCTGACAGAAGATTAGATGAAAGAAGAAAGCTCTGCCACGGCTGGGAGAATTCCCCCCAGTTTTGGGATAACAGGGAGCAAACACCTCCCACCTTGGGGAATCATCCTCCAAATCCGACTGCGAAGTGGAGGAAACCCCCTTCGCCGCCTGGGCCGGACTCGGGCGGAAAAGGGCGGCTGAGGTTGCTCTGCCCGGCTCGCTGCCCTGCTGCCGGTGCCCCCCCGGCGGGCAGAGGCCGTGGCCCCCGGCCCTGCGGCGCAGGGCGAGGGGCAGGTAGAGGCTGCGCCTCCTCCAGCGCCGAGGCTGGGAGGGGGTCTGCGTGCAGCCGAACTGCTGGGCCCCGCTCGCCTCCCGCAGCAGTGGCTTTGACGCCGCCGCAAAATGATCTTTTTCCAGAAAGGGGGCTTGGTGGCAATGCGGCTGGCCCCTCTGCCTGTCCTCGTCCATTCCCCTCCTGGCGCTCGGGGCTGACACGGGAATCCCTTTTGCCTGGCTGCGACCGACGGGGAGCTTTCTCCCGCAGCAGCTGCCGTGATTTTA
Source organism: Phalacrocorax aristotelis (assembly GCF_949628215.1). Classification (NCBI taxonomy): domain Eukaryota; kingdom Metazoa; phylum Chordata; class Aves; order Suliformes; family Phalacrocoracidae; genus Phalacrocorax; species Phalacrocorax aristotelis. Next base: position 846,007 of record NC_134283.1, read on the forward strand.
CAGCAGCTGAGTTACTGTATGGCAAATAAAGAGCATCTGACAATGCCTACGCTAATTTAGACTGGAGACCTCCTCGCCAGCACGGAAACAAAGCCCGTGGCGAAGAGCCGGGGCGAGGGGGAGCGCGGGCGGTTGCCCAGACGCCTGCCCACCGAGGGCAGCAATGCGGGCAGCACCCTTCCCCGCCTTTGTGCGGGGCTGTCGGGCAGCGCTGCGGGGCACCGCTCTGAAAGGCGTGCGCGCTTGTTTTGTCCTGCTGCGTGCCCACATACTGAGGCCGGTTGTTTCCGTCTGATCACAATTAGCACCATGCTAAATTCCTCGTGCCCTGCACTAATTCAGGAGGATGGGCATGTCACACCCTGCCAAGAATTACAGCCGGCTGCCGCTGAGACAGGGGCATGCCTACCCTTTCAGTAAGCTTTTGTTTCAAAAAGGAGGGCTCAAGGACTCTCCTTTTTTGTCAGAAATTCCCGCAGAGGCACCGGAGGGTGCAGAGGCCACGCGGTTTGGCCTAAAGCACGGGTGCGAGCGTGTGAATGCTCAGCAAGGGATTGGCGCCGCACTGCCTGCTCCGTCACGGCTAGCTGGCAAATCTAGAAAAATCCACTGCCTCCGAGACGCTGAAAACGCAGAGCTGCGTCAGTGCTGCAGAGCAGGAGGGGAGTGGGGGGCGCATCCCCTCCCGCCCCACGCTGCAAACGAGCCAGGACAAGGCGCGCAACTGAACGCTGCACCCGCTGTCCCACCCCGCTCCGTGTCTCTGGGCGCTATGACCAAAGCCGATATTCTCTGGGCAGGGCTATGCCCAGGCGGCACTTGTCTGACCACATGCAATGTCGTTCTGAAAACCTGAGATGAAAACGGAGAAAAATATATCTGCTTCCATGAACACCCTGTGTCTGATGGACTGTGCTATCCAGCGGCACTCATGTACACGGGCGGCTCCCAGCAGAGCCTCTTCTCCCCGTGCAAAGCAGCAGCAGCGGGAGGGGGGTCCTCCAGCGACCTGCTCAGCCCCGTGCCCAGGGGCTGCACGTCCCCCCGCAGCCCCAGCCATGCCGGGCAAGGAAAACACGCTCCTTGCTGCCTTCTTGATTTCAACCATCATCTGACCATCGCTCCTCGTATGAGCCGGGGATGCTGTGACGAAGGCCAAAATGCCGCCCCCAAACCCTGTCCGTTAAGGCAGTGACGTTCCTCACGTTTTTGGGTGGCAACTCCCACGCGCCTGCTGACGGCCGACATCTGACAGGGGCTCGGCAGCCTGGCTTGCGAAGGGCACGTAGCTCTCCTAACCGAGGCCTGCCTGCAGCGCCCAGCGGCGCTGCCGCCCGCGCCTGCGGGCTAAGGTAAAACCTCGGTAATTGGCACGGATCACGTGGAAGATGTCGTGAATTACTGCGTTTGTCAGATTAGCAGCGCGAGAGCAGACAGCTCAAAAAAGACAGAATAATGCTTCACAAAATGCAGTTTAACTTATTTTCTTAATTGTAGGTTAATTCCTATTTACACTAATTCATAACGAAAGATGAGCTGTATTATGCAATTGGTAAAACAACAATAACATTTCAGTAATCCTAGAGGTGTTTTTGTTTTGTTTTGCTGTTCATACTCCACCGCTTATGTAGGCAGGCACATCCAGGGGCCCGTGTCCCCACGTAACCGACGCAGACGTAGAAATGCCATCGATTTAAGTGCACAGCCTCGCTCCGCTCACAAAATGAAGTCATTTTATCGAGCGCTGGGATTGCTTTGTGAGGGACTGCGAAGGGGACACGGACCCTCTGCATACAGGCTGAGGCACACCGGTGTGCAGCCAGGTACAAGGATGCTGCTCTGCTTGCACGAGTCCTCCCACAAACGGCTGTCCCTCATCGGGGAGACGCTGGGTCGCGTCCTGCTCCGCTTCCTGACAATACTCTGATGGCTTGGAAAGAGGATGGACCGACAGACGGCAACGGACTGCCATGGGAAAGAGATGCTGCTGGCACCTTGGGAGGGAAGCCACCGGTACGGCACTGCAGCGGGACATCTAGTTATTAAGTTTTAAATCCTGTTTTTTATCCCTTAGTGCGCCTAGCTAACGGGGCCTGAGCTAGAGAGGGAGGGCTGGGCGTGCATTCGAATTCCAGAACGGGGCATTTGATCTGTAATTGTTTTTCAATGATTGTATCTTTTTCCGTGTTATTGCTTTACATGGCTAGGTTTTGTACAATATTGAAAATCAATGAAAATGCATGAAAAAACGTTTTCCCAACCCCCTTAAAAGTTAAATGATCTTGTTAGGATTCTGGCACGGCTGTTTTAAATCAGTTAGCCTACGTTTTCCTTCCCGTGCGCTGGGACAGCTGTGGGTGACCCGCCCGAGCGCCGGCTGCACGACCAGCGCCGTGGGCTGGCGGAGGAGGAGCAGCAGGTACTGCGGGAGAGCCCATGCCCCCCGTCCGGCAAAGCACGCCGCAGCCCACCTCAAGCCACCGCTGTGCTGAGCAAGCCCGCAGTGACATTACCCCGTTGCCCCCAGCGCGAGGGGCGCGGGCCAGGGCGCAAAGGGACTTTCCCCCGCTCGATGGGACGCCCGTGGCAGGAGGAGCTGGTGCTCCTTTCCAGGGTAACACATCTCACGGGGCGCTTACGCCCTCCGCACGCCTGTCGGTACCACAGAAAGCGAGCACGTCACCAGCACTGCTTCTTTTTTTGTTTTCTTACGTATACAAGTACAATAACAGTGCAAAAAACCCCACAACAACCTATTTACTCTCAGCTCCAGATCAGGGCTGGGACAGGGATGCTGCAGGAGGTAACGAGCACGACGAGACGAGGACAGGGGAGGTACTTCACCGCAGTGCGGCCGCAAGGACCGGTGGCCGCGCTGTGGCCGTTGGCAGCTGAAGGAAAAGGGGCCCAATCTGCTGCAGCACCGACCAGCGCGAGCGCCCGAGGTGACGGCGTCCAGGGAGCGGTACAACGGCACAGAGGGCAGGAGGCTCGCCCCAGCGCTGGGTCATGCTGACCCTTGTGAGGGTTTGTACAACCTCACCATGTGTGGGCGCAGGGATGTAAACTGACTGCTGCGTTCTGGCTTGACGACTGACCATAAAACCTGGAGCCTGAAAGAAGAGTTTCATATTAAATGGAAACATTCCTATTCTGAAAGAAAAGTAAAAAAAAAATTTTTTTGGTTTTATAAGAATATTTTGTTTGATGCAAGCAAAACCTTTCATTTCAGACTACGGGCCGTGGTTTTTTTTAAAATTCTGTTTCTGAAAAAAAAACTTTTTAAACAAAACAGAGACAACATTTTCACTTTTCTAATTTTTCTAAAATATCTTCACTCTCATTCAACCTTCTGTCCATTTAATGTAGCTTTGCAAACTTCTTAAAACTGTTTTTCTGAAAATAAACGATTTCCATGTACGACCTGAGACCCTGTACCCACGGTTATGGAGGGAGAGGCGCTCTGCTTTCCACACACATTTTGTGGAGAACTTTCCCTTCGTGTTACATTGTGGAAACAGAATCGCAACCGGCCGTAGGCATTTTATGCACGAGTACGATGCGTACCCGAACTCACAACGCTCGTGTGAGGAAGAACTGAACCCCAGCGCTGGCGACGCGCGCAGGCGCCCGGCGTCGTCCCCGCTGCGCCGGGATCCCGGCGCTGCCCCGCCGGCCCCGCGGTGGCCGCACACGGCTCTCCCTTCCCTCAGACCGTCACCTGAGAGCTTTCGCAGACGGGTACACCGCCGCGGCGGAGCTGTAACGCGGCACGCCTTTTGCCAAGGCCCCGGCTGGTATAAACACGCCCGCGGCTCTTGAAGTTAACATCACGCTGTCACGTTAGCCTGCTGATGGATCTGGCTCCGCAGCTTGGAATTCTTCAGGAATTAAAGCCTTACATAAACATATCATTTAACTTTATTACGGTGTAATAACGATTTTTAAATAACTTTGTAATATGTTCTATAATCTTTTTTTAAAGTGCGTATTATTGTACTGTCACAGTTTCATTCACTCTGTAACAGCCCAGTCAAAGCAACAGATATGAAGGTAAACACAACTGAGAAGGTACAGAGTGCTAAGTGGCCCCTTTCCCAGGTTTATAACTTGCTTTTCCAAACTGCCAGCTGCTCTGTAGACAAGCCATACTAATTGTGGGACAATTTGTGTATTCTTAAACTAAAATATTTTTCCGTTAAAGCAATGCATAAATTATTTATTCATTTGTATTTGCATTTAAATAGTTGAAAAATGTCCAAATTAACTGCTTTGAAAATTGTTCCAAAATTTTCCCCTAGGCTGTGACCTTGTGGCCAAGTTTAATCTCAAAGCAAATTGAAAGGAGGGTTTATAACTAAATTGTCAAATGGCTCTGAATGTGCTTTGCTTCAGAGTCAGCTCGTTCTTTTGCGAACTCAGCTAAGCGTTTGGTTTGAGGCCTAAAGCTTGGATTTCAAACTTGGGCTTTCCACCAAGTTACCCAGATCTAGTGTTGGCAACTCAGGAGTGCGTTGAAGAGGTTTTGTCTCGTGCTACTTGGTGGCTTCCTTACAGCTCCTGCTTGCAGACTCACCTAATAACGCAAGAAGCTCAGCCCTCAGTCGAAAAAACATTCCTAATGCTCACAGCTGTGGCGAAAAGCATTAAGTGTTAGAAACCACAATACAAATGAAAACATGAACTACATTAATTGTAATAATCTATACGAAACTGTGTCAAGTATGAGATGTAGGAGGCTCAGCTCACGGCCATGACAGTAGTGTTAACCTGGCAGATACCCGCAGCCATTTCTGCGCCCAAAGCCGGAGGGCGGCACCTCTGGACGCCGGGCTGATGCCCCGGCCCGGCCACTGAGCTCCAAAGCCATTTTGTTACGGCTCCTATGGGAAGTTAAACTGCATGGAAACGGCTCTCCCTTCTTCCTTCGTCATAAATCTGGTTTCTGCACGTGTCCTGAAGATTAACTCATTACACTTTCCCTTGCAAGGAAGACTGCTGAGAGGGAAGGGAGGAAGAACAGAGGCACCACTCTGAGATCTCAGCCAGCAGTAAAATGTCAGGAACCAGCAAGGAAGGGGGTTTCCTGACAACGTGTGTCCTGATACCAGCCTTCCCGACACGGTCCCGTGATGCCGGGGAGCTCCTGTGCTCGTGACTACATTCTTTTCAGGAACAGAATGAAGAAAACAGATATAAAAGAGAACTCTTAAGTGTATGGAAGAGGACAAAAGTCAGAAGACTTCAGCCGACAAACATTCAGTGGAACAGACACATAACTAAAGTAGCTGAAAGGTTTATTTTATTTAATATTTATTTAAAATTAATAGTAAAATTCAGTCTCCCTGGCTACATCAAGACAGCAGGATGTTCGTGGGTTTGGGGCTCCTAATAGAGCAACCAACTCGAGAACCTGCCTACGAGCACCCGCTCTCTGAGCGGCTCGTCAAGTCTGAGGGCTTTCAAGACGGGGAATGTCTCAGGATTTTGGCCCCACGCTAGTTTGAACTCTCAAGAGCGGGTCCATGGCGTGCTAGGACAAATCTCACATGCCCTTGCAGGACCCCTGGGCGGAGATGTTACCCCAGCAGGCCCTGAGCGCGCGCCTGGCGGCGCAGGCTCCTTCCTCGCGTCCGCCCGGGTCACACCAGCTGGGTGGTGGGCTCGGCCCAGGAGGAGGAGCCGTCGCTGCTGGGGCTGCGCTGGAGCCCACGAGCCACCTCGCGTTGCGCGTTACAATGGATCGGTAAATGTGTTGCTGAAACAGGGGTGAAAAGGAGCTGTCATGCTGTGCACAGCATAATTGCTATTTCTTTTATGTGATCATAAGAGTGTGTGATTCTTTAATAAAACCTTAAAGAAAACATCCCAAGTCCTCCCCCTCCCCAGATACTCACATGTCAATTTATATAAACCAAAACCAATACCCTAACAAATGCAAAAATATTAAAACAGAGATCTAAAACGCACATTAGGCATTTCAGCTACCTCTAAGTAAGTAACAGTTTAAAAATTCAAGGTAGAAAAAAATATTAAACGCCAGTCAGGAATACATGGACTGACTGGTAATTTCTCTGGCGCAGAAGGTTGGCAGGAAGGAAGCCAGCAGAAGTACTGGACGATCCCAACGCCGGCACTCGGGGACAGCACGAAAAGACTATCAAAGCCTCCATTGCTACTTTAGCTCCCTCTCATTGCAAGGTCTCTGGGTTAGAGCCCTCTGCAAAGGGGAATCTCTGCTCCAATCTCTTCTCCTGGCTTAGGGGCTGCGCACGCTCGAGACACAGAAAATAGAAAGATTTTGTCAGGGAATGACTCAGAGTCGGGACGGAGGGTGGGGTGGCAGAGGGACGCAGCGCCGCAATAAAAAGACCGTAAACTCCTCCCAGAGGAAGCCTGCAGCACATGCATATCTTAAGATAAGGTTACCTCACCTTCCCCCTCGCTTGTTCCTGGAGCAGCGCTAAACTAACTAACGCTGGCTACCTGCCTCTTTCTCCCTCCTTCCCTTTGAAGTCATTTATTGCTCTCATTTTCATATCCTCCAGTTCTTGTGGTTTTTCCACCCGTGCCTTCAGTCCCCCGCACAGCCGCGTGAATTGGCTGAGGGACTGGCTATGTCCGTACGTCAGCAGCAGCAGCAGCAGCAGCAGGGGTATCGCGCTACAAAAGCAGGCACCAAGAGCCAAGATTATGTCTTCGGTATCTCGCAGGCTCATGCAGCGCGTATATATCTTCTGTAAATAACCCTCAGTTTTCACATGGATTATTTAGACTTTCTGATGAAACCGCAGAAATGTCAATGCGGCGCCTGAGCGCCCAATCAGGCGGCGGCTCCCTGACCCCTGCCCTCCTCCTCTCCGGCACGACTGCTATTATCTTCAAGGGGAAAAACCCTCCTTGTCTCTCGTTATACCTTTTTTTATGATCTAGGATTCTGTTAATAATGACTCCGTGTTACATAAAACAGATACACTAATGTCACCGAGTCCCAAAAGTACTGAATCAAGCTGACTCCTTCAGAAAGGAAGAAAGTAATAGATATAAGCAAGGGAAAGCCTTAATAAGAGCGCAGATCCTAAGGATGGGAAGAGCTCCACCAGATCGCTTTCTCCTTCCTATTTGAAACGGGGCATTTAAAGGGCCACGCGGCTAGAGAAGATCAGAGTCATGGCAAGATGGCTGTGAACACACCATCAAAGCGAGCAAATCAAACCTGTGATTTTAGGTGGTGCTGCAAAGGCATGCTCAGCCCGTTACACTTGCGTGCTCCAGTCCCAGTTGCTAATGGGGAAAGGAGACGGAAAGACCAGGCAGCCCAGCAGCCTGGCACTCACCTTTCATCTCCGGCATAAAAGTGCTGGCTTAGACCAACAGCTCTGGAGAAATAAGTTGCCTGGACTCAGTTTAGAGGAGAAAGTAGCCAACCCTTTGACCTATGCATATGGCTGAGACTATTTTTATTCCTCCACCGCTGGAGCAGATGTTACAATTAAAGGCAACACCCGGCGATTGTTAGTGCTAGACAAATATTAAAACAGAAAAAAAACTCTAGTCAGAGCTATGAAGATATTAATATCTGAAAGCTTCAGGAAAGAAAAGCCAGGATAGTCTGGCCAAGCCACCTGCTATAGAATATAATGCCGAAGAGCGCTGCGATCAGAAACATACATTGGCGGTGCTCACACGGGTGCGTGGTACGCATCCGGGTGTCAAAAACCCTGTGAACTGTGTCCAGGGAACATGAAAACGGATTACCGAATTTGCAAGTAGTCGTAAGTAGTTTAAGGAAAGAAAAATGACATGAAAAACTAAATCATGTTTGCTGAACCTTGTTTGGCCGGGCATTGAGGTTTTTTCCACCAACCGTAAACGTAGCAGATATTTTGATTCCCACCATGATGAATTTGGCAAAGATAAAACCTGGAGGCCAAGATGAGGCATATAAACAGATGCAGCGTCTTTGATAGAGTAGCGCTCACTAACACATATGGCTGAGTCTGGCCCAAGTGAAACCGCGAGGAGAAAATGAGGGGCCCTACGGAGCCCCGGCGTGGTGCTCCAGAAGGTGAAATCAGGGCAGGGAAATAGCGTTAGCCATGAGTGCAATTTCCAGAACAACTCAGGAGTTACCTTGTGTACGGGTTTAACAAATAGGGAAAAATCTAAAGTCATGGCAAAGGTTGGAGCCACAGACTCTCCCACCTGGCCCACCAAGCCTGGAGACCACGGCACGCTGCGCTCTTCGGAGACAAGGAAAAGTTCCCAAACACAACAGCCCATATACATAATGGCTGAGCTGAGGAGCGAGGCAAGCCAATAACACGCAAAACACAAGACTGTTAATAGAGGGGAAAAAAGGGAAAATGAGCGAGTAGAAGGTTACTACTGAGGAAGCCTTCTTCAGGCTCATTGACACATCAGCTCTCACCGCTCCGTACTGTAACAGCAAGTACCTCTCACAAAGACAGAGCTTGTGGGACAGCCCGGTAGCAGCGCTCACGTGCCATTCAGACTCATCTGTACAAACAAATTCAAATTCAGCTCCCCTGACAGGGATCCTCCAGAGCATTAGATCTATTAAAATTTGTATTTTGCAATTACTTCAGTTTACTTTGCTTCTTTTCCAGGTTTTATGCTAAATTACATGGATGGAGGATCAAGCTTCACTTAAAAAAATCTTTTTTTTTTTCGAGGGTTCTGTCACTGTTAGAGCAATTTTTGAACCATGTGATACAATCATCATCATTTTGACTGGTAAGTTCACCGTAGACCAGCCTCTGCATGTTTAATAGTGCAAAAACTGACTTAATCCACTAATTTCTAATTGAACATAAGTACGTGACACATTAACCGTTTTTCTTAATTCACTACTTTCTTACAGTAGTGATGAGGTTTGTGTTTAGGCAGTGTACTGTAATACAGCAGCTCCACCAATTCCCTCCGTTTCTTTGGATGAAAAAGTCAACGTCTCCATGTCTCTGCTCCTAATTCACAAGACGGACATTCCAATTTTGATCTCAGAAGCGGTAGGAGGATTAATTTGTGAACAACCAAAAGTATAATATAAGTGCTAGGTGCAATTATTTTAAGTGCTAAATCTCACGTAAGACAGCAACGACACTGCAATTCCGCTTTTTTTCATTATTACATAGACAATACTAGCCCTCAAAGCATGCCAGGCATTTTCCAGATCAGAAGAAAATGTGATCCCTACTCTGAGAGTGTCTCATCTAAAAAGTCAAAGATGAAAAGCGGGAAAGGAACTCAGGATACAAAGGAATCTATGTAGTGACAGCTCCCAGCTTGTTATTTTAATTAAAAATATGCTAAATCCTTCTTTTTGCCTCTTTCAGCCCCCTCATCCAGGCTCTGAGCTTCAGTTCCAGTGGCCGCATAACCTCCCCTAATCACCCAACGCTCCCTCCGCATAAAGGAGCCCTTCAGAGCCACGGTCAGGACGGGGACAGGGTACGTGGTGGAGTGCGACGGTGGGCGGGACGACAGACGCTGAAGCCTGGAAATCCAACTGATCCAGCCCCAAAGCGTTTCCAAAGAGCCAAGTGTGTCCTACCAACAGGGGCCCTTGAATTCAGAGGCTTCTTGCGACTTACGGTGACAAACAGGTGGTAAATGGAAGAAAAGGCCCACAACACTCGGTCCCCCTTCACCTGCATGTTCACACGTGTAGAGCGTGAGAGATCATCCGCTGCACCAAACATAGTCTCCTTTCTCAGAGGACCCTGGTGTGTCCTCAGATGGACCATCAAATCCTCTGAGCCAAAGACATAAAATTGCTACTTTACCCGTGATTAGAGTGATCTGGCAGTGTCGTGCTACTCTAAATCTTCCAAGAGTTTTACTAGGTGTTAGAGATCTCACCTGCCCCCTTCCTGATGCCTCCTAGTCCTTCCCGTTGGCTTGCCCCCAAACCCGAGGTGAACGTCTCCCGGCACAGCTGACTGCGCTCCGCTCCCCGACTGCCCCCGGAGCCCAATGGATATTCCTTCAGATGTCTAACAAGCGTTGAACACAACTGAGGTTTAGAGAGAGACAGAAATCAATACCGCAGCTTCCACTAGTCACGCTGAGGGATTAGCCGTCCCAAGGAAAAGCACAGACGGCTGAATAGGAGAATCATGACTCCGAATAGCGCAAGAGGTTTATGAAGCTGGAAAGCAGCCTCTGGCCCTGATAACCTCCAGCTGGACTGGAAGAAAAGCAGGCACTGGAAACATGCACTGGTAGCGTCCTCCCCTCCTGCACCGGCAGGAGCTGGCCTCGCGCATCCACTGTGCCACACCGGGGAGGTGCTGAGAGGCGGCGGGCGAGGGACCACCCGGTCCACACCGCGTCCACACCGTCACGCTGAGTGGGGCACGGCCGCCAGCGTTTTCCAGGCCTCCGATGCAGCTGGGTGACATATTTTGGCTCTGGAGCTTGAAAGGGAGCAACCCCGTCAGCGACAAACACCAGGAAAGGCAGGAGGCATGGGCGAGGTGCAAAGGCAAGGAGCGGAATCCTTTATCTGCGAACAAGGTTTGTCACAGTGTGAAAGGAGAGGGAGAAGACATGGAAAACTGTTTGGCTCATACCATCGCCAAAGAGGCCCCACAAACCTCTGATGACAAGAGATGCAGGTCCTGTGTCACTGCTAACAAGTACCTCTGTCTTAAGAAATCCAAATCCTCTTTGATCTGGGAATGCGGCAAGAAGCATCTATTTTTGATGGGTAGAGGCAGGGTTAGGACCAGCCCTCAAAGAGCAAGCTCATTTTTAGCTTAGCTAACATCATATAATTTTCTGTGGTTTTATGAGTTGAGGACTTGTTGCTCCCTATTGCTCTCGCTTTTGATTTGGTTGCTGCGTTAGGACTCTGAAAGCTGCAGACATGAATTTTTCTTTGTCTTTAAATTGTCACAGGTGAGAAAATAGGCACTACAGAGGAGAAGAAGGGGGAAGCAATGTTCAGAAAGCCTTCGAGGCTTAATGAGGCACTGGTAATGAATTTGCATAGTTTGAGAGAGGTCTTTAAAGACCTCTGAAGTTTCCAAGGTTTCTGGAGTTTACAGCCAAGCATAAGGTTTCTTCTCAGTGAATAACTGCTCTCCAACTCGCTCCTTGAGCCCACAGTCACAGAGTCACAGTTTGCTTCACTGCCCAGGAAGCATCATTGACCGTCCGTGGGACTTCCAGTGTCATTCTGTGAAAGCAGATGAACTCTTTACAATCCAAATTTCACCCACGGTGAGAGAAGAGCAATGAGACAACAGAGGTGTATAAGAGCAGAATATTCAAGTAACATGCAGAAAAATGCCTCAAGGTAATTTTCAGCCACAAGCCTCTATAAGGGACTATTTCTTTTGTATTTAGCTTTCTGATTTTTCTCAAGTGAATTTACACTGGGGGGGGGGAAAGTTGTCAATACTTCTCAATAGAGCAGCTAAGCAGTTACAGCACAATATAAGTCTAGCAAGATGCTGTCTTATACATATCTTCCTGAATATATGCCCCATTTATTACCTGAACGCTTCTATTATTTCATTTCCCCCAACTAGTCATATTCATATCTCCTGATGTCCAACAACTAAAACTAAAGATGATGTGAAAGCGCATACTGCCAAAGACGCTCACAGAACTCCTCCCCGCGTTTCAGAACGGTCTTTGGTCCACCAGATGCTAAAATTTAGTTACCATAACTGAAGTTTAAATCCCTGCCCTAGAACATGTCTGTACCCTGTGGCCTGGTCATGCAGGATTGCTGGAGCATGAGCTCTGAACTTCAGCTCAGAGCTTCAGAACTGCTTCAGACTTGCTCCGTTTTAGGAAAATCTAGCAATTTTGTATTTGAACCAATTACTTGCCGAAAGGACGTAACAGTGGACATGGTGGCAATGGGTCAGGAACATGCCTGCCCTGCCTGAGACTGCAAACGTGACCCATGAAGCGGGTGGTTGCCTTGCATAGTGCCAGACCTGTACAGCCAAACGCACATGCCTGCAGTTTGTCCACTCAGTGGGAGGCTGATTCACAGGAACCTGCTCTTTTGCCCCAGAATCTGTGGCAGAAGCTGTGCTGTCAGCCCACCCTGACCCTGCAGGCCTTCGGCCTTAGGCTGGCTAGCGGGGCGGCATGGTGGGGCCGCAGTATTTTAACGCGGCCGCTGGCGAGCCCGTTAGCCACCTGCCCAGGGCCGCGAGTGGGACAGCCTCGTCCTTCCCCGCCTTGGATGGGGGGAGGTCAGCTCGGCCGGCCTCAGCCGTGGCGCGTTGCTGTGGGCTGAGATCAGCCTCCAGCGCAGGAGTGCATCGCTCCCTTGTGAGACCATCAATCTGTCCCCGTCCCCACCCCCACCGCTCCCTCTCCCGCATTAACCTAAAATATGAGTGTGTGTGCTCGCCCCCAGTGCTTCTGCTCCCAGAAACCACCCTGTCCCCTCCCTCCAGCGCTCCTTATCTAAGGCAGCGTGTCACTGCAATTTTATGGTCAACATTACAGGCTCAAGCCCTCCTCCGAGCCAATCGCCCTGCGCCGCATCCGTTCGGAGAGCAGCCAGGCTTCCCGGGAGGAGCTGCCTCCTGCGCTGCGCTGCCTGACCCCCTCCGCCGGCAGCCGCCATAAATCTGCCGTACCTGATGGGAGATGGGCTTTTTAGGATCTCTCAGGGTGCTTTGAGGTAGCACTTCTATGAACTCCGTGCCACAATAAATAATGCTACCTGCAATATGTCTTTGGGAACGTGTCAGCAGCGGCTGTCCTGCCATGAATTTTTATTCTTTTGCCGTCTGGAAGATAGATTCCAGATACAGCGTTTCCCCGCACTTAGTGTCAAATCTCTTTACCCCTTTGCCCCGGCAGAATGACAGGGACCACAAATAAAATAAAATAATAAAAAAGAAGCATAGGAAAAATGGCCTGAGAGCAGAGGGAAAGCACTAAACTCACCTCTCTCTGCAGCTGAGCAGCTTCAGAGATGACAGCAGTGACTACAGGCAGGGGCAATTTGGAATAGGAAGAAGGCAATTTTTGTACGCTGCAGATAAGACTTGTGCAGGAGGATTCCACAGAAAGGAGCGTAAAGATAAAATTGCTATAAAGAGCACAACTCACGTAGAACCGGAAGACACGGGGACATGGGCATGTGTGCCATCCCAAACGGCCGTGCCACAGACGGGGAAATAAAGTACTGACCCCAGCAAAGGAAGGGGTTTTTTAATGAAAAATCCTTTCTCGCTACAGATGAAAAGGTCATATAGAAAGACTAATGAAATGGCCTAAAAATTTGCGACTCTTGCACTGCAGATCTGATATCAAGGTTAGAGCGCGAAAGGAAGAACGCTGCAACAATTACCAACAGGAATCCCACGAAAAAAGAATTTGCAATTGGCGTAAGAATCCAGTAACGTTCCTTTGGCTTGCGAGCAAGAGTGTGCAGCGCGCCCCTGGGGTCAGCGCGGGGCCAGTGGCGGCGAGGAGCTTCACCGACGAGCTGGACACGCACTGCCAGAGCGCGCCTTCGGCACGCCGCGGCGGGTGACGCAAAACCACGAGCAGCAGCCCACGCAGCAGAGGGTTGTGCTGCCATCCAGAGGGACCTCAGTGGGGCCAACAGGAATCCTGAAATTTAGCAAAGGGGAAAGCCCAGTGCGGCACCCGGGGAGGAGCGAGGCCAGGCACCAGTACACGCCAGGGTCTGAGCTGCAGAGAAGGACCCGGCCTTCCTGGTGGGCCCCAGGCTGGCCATGAGCAGCATCCCAGGCGGCATTAAGAGGAACATTGGAGGGTGGAGGGAGATAATCCGTCCCCTCAGCACTGGTGAGGCCACATCTGGGGCACTGGGTCCAGTTCTGGGCTCACCAGCGCAAGGCAGATATGGACTTATGGGCTGGATGAGGCAGTCTCCAGAGGTGCCCTCCAGCCTCGGCGGTTCTGCGACCCGTCTGAGGAATCCCTGCTTCGCTTTCTGGTTACCACACATAAGCAATCGAGTAAACTACCCTTAGGACTACAAAATACTTAAAAAAACCCAGGCAGGTAAAATATTATTAGTTGTACAATTGACTTGGGAATATGAGAAATATCTGCTCAAACAACAGTATAACAGCTGGAAAAACTCTACAGACAGATAAACAGTTCCAACCGGACAGGAGTTCACAGTGCACAATTTTTTTCCTCTCACTTTCCCTCTTCTAGCTCAGTGCCTTACGTAAAAACAACTCTGTTCCACTTCTGAATGCTGCCTGGGCTGCAGTGCAATCTTCTCTTAATTTGAAGACATTATTTTTCTTTCCTCCTTTACTCTGATGAAATTACAAAGTTTCGCATCCCTTATACCTAGACAGTATTAGGACGAGCACACCAGTATCTTCACATTAATATGCACATGCCAGTTATAACACTGTCGTGGTTTAACCCCAGCCGGCAGCTCAGCCCCACGCAGCCGCTCGCTCGCCCTCCTGCTGGTGGGACGGGGGAGACAATCAGAAGAGTAAAAGCGAGAAAACTCGTGGCGTGAGACAAAGACAGTCTAACAGGGAACGCAAAAGCCGTGCATAGAGGCAGAGCAAGCCAAGGAACCCATCCCCTCCTCCCCACGGGCAGCGGGGCTCAGCCATCCCCAGGGCAGCAGGGCTCCATCACGCCTAACGGTGCCTGGGGAAGGCAAACGCCATCCCTGCCAGCGTCCCCCCTTCCTCCTCCTCCCCCGGCTCCGTGTGCTGGGCATGAGGCCGTGTGGTGTGGGACAGCCCTGGGGGCAGTGGGGGTCACTGTCCTGCCCGTGTGCCCCCAACCCCCTCGCTGGTGGGGTGGGGTGAGGGGCAGGAAAGGCCTTGGCTCTGTGCAAGCCCTACTCAGCAGGGACGAAACCATCCCTGGATTATCAACACTGTTTCCAGCACAAATCCAAAACACAGCTCCATTCTAGCTATGGTAAAGAAAATAAACTCTATCCCAGGCAAAACCAGCACACATATAGTATGTTAAAGGCATCACTATTCCACCGTTAAGTCACCACTGTCCAGTCTGCAAGTGAAGTCAGAATTTATCGACGCCACACGAAATGTCCCCTTCAGCACATCTGCTTCCCGATTCACATCAAAAATGATGACGCTGTAGTTAGAATACAGCTACCCGTTTGCCTCAACGCCTCTCCTTTTCCTGTTGCCACCTTTGCAACGGAGCTTTAAACACTGGTATCAAGATTTTGCTAGATATATATTACTGAGCAACAGTTGTACGAAACAAGTCACCCCAGATCTTTTGTTCCCCAAAGATGTTGAGCAACTGCTTTTGCCTCACAGCAGAGTTAAAGTGGAGGAGATTTACAAGGTCATTGACAAATGCAAGTATTGATTGAGTATTAAAGTGTCTTGTGATTAATACAGCCTTCGAAGTAATTAGTGCAGAAGATCTCTTATATCTCACCATGTTTAAATAATGTATCTGTGAACATGCGGGCCCCCTGTCAATCACTCTGGCTGAGGCCAAACATCATATCACCTGATAACTCATTTGGAAACTGGGCTTCCTGCCTGCTGAATATCTTTCAAAAACAGCAACTCTTCCCTAATTGCCTGGGGTGACCTATATTTAGAGCCTTGCAGTTCACTGCGGGGGTAGAGAGAGAGGAGAGAGCTAGAAAAAAAATGCTAAAGCATGCTATTCCTACAACGGTAATAAAAACCCAGGAGAAATATCAGAGGCACTGAGCACAACTGGCTGAGGGACCCATGGCAGGAACACGCAAGCAGCGTTTGCTCAAGCCAGACCCTCGATTGCCAGATCTGATGTAGCCGTACAACTCTCTTCCATTCACACTTAGGTAAGAGTCTAGATTTTCTCATACGGTGGTCGATACTAAGACTGGGAATTACGAAATTGCAATTTGTTTTTTAATTCAAAGAAATATGTAAGCCAAGATGGACTCGATTTCTCCCAGGTCTCCCAAGTTTTTATTTGGGAAAGAGGTGTTTGACTAATACTTTTCAAGCTATATCTGCATCTGGCTCACTTACAGATCCCAGAAATCTATGATTAGAATGTCTGTGATTAGAATAATAGAAAACAGGGCTGGAGAGGACCTCAGAAAGTCACTAAATTGATCCTCCTACCCACAGGCAGAATCAATTACACCTAAGCATCTAGTATCCTGGCATCCTAGATTGAAAGGATGGGCCATGTTAATCTAATAGCAAACTGGTTGTAAGGTCTCGATCAATTTGCAGTCATCTGCATCCTCACTAATTTTCCCGCTCCCTGGGACTTGGGACCAAGAGGCTCATAGCAAAGCCTAACTCCTCCTGAGGTACAGGACTGCAGGAATAAGAACAACTTAAATTCTGAAAGGGAAAATATGCTCCAAATCCAGAAGATCTTCAGGAGAAAGTAGATAATGGAAAAAAAAGGGTGGAAAAGGTATACGCAGCGTGTAGGAGGTACACAACCTCAAGGGAAGGAGGGCAAAGAGAAGAAATATGCACAGTCACACTCAAAAAAGGTTATGTTTTGGAAACATTATTGCTAATTTATTTCCCATTTTTTGCAGCTATTTAAGGAATACTTTGTGTGTGTGTGTGCGCGCGTGTTATTATATAGTGGAGCATAATACCTAGCTTAAAAATACACACAAGAATGTGCTGAGAGGAGAATTATACAAAGACCTAAAAAAGTCACTCTGCCCTTCCACACATGCTCAGCGACATTTCAAAACCACTGTATAAGGAGCCCACATTCCTCATCTCAAAGGCTCGGGCTCTGCGTGGGGCTCTGTGTTCTGTATTTAAACAAACTCTTTGAGCCCCTCTCGGTTAGTCCTTGAAGTAACTTCTGCAGAGGGAGAAACCTCGGCTGATGCCGAGGACTCTCAGGCTCGGGCTGGCAGTCTCAGTATCCCTGTCTCGGCTCTTGGACCCCACCAGAATGGCCTAAATCTAATCGGAAATGAGGACACCATCATCTGTGGGAAGATCGGGCTGTCAGCAGTTACCAGAACTACGCGGGAGCTTTTCTGGAGCAAGCCGGCATTTATCTGTCACCTAGATCTAGGAGGTGAATGTGCTGCAGTAAGTGCCACTTCAGCAAAATAAGCAGCTTTGCACCTTCTGGGTGCTTTTTGGAGTCCATGAAGCACCAGGTACTCATCTAATGTCTTCTTAATCTCTTTCCTACCATTTTCTTTAAACAATTGTAATCACAGGGTTCCTCTGAAGCACACTTAGAGATCGTTAAACATTTACTGCTTATTGGGTAAATAAGGCTCTGGGAAACCGTTTCCTTCAAACTCATTTGTTTCTGAACTGCTGTTTGATTCCAGTTTAGAAAAAGCAAAGAGCTGACCTGCAACCCCACTATCCGTCTCAATCTCTCTCAATAGAGACTGAGGACTGGTATAAAACAGAGAAATGCTGCTGTCACGCAGACGTGGCACCCTCTCGCCCACCGGCCAGCGTCAAGAGGGTGCACAGCTGCCAGCCCTGACCCAGCTCCTGGTTCGGGGGAGAGCCGGCCCCGCAACACCACTGTCTGCTGGAGAGGGCACAGGCCTCGCCTCCCACCGCCCATTTAACTTTCGGGGTTAAAATAGGCAACATACGGAAGTTAATCACTCTCATACATAATCAAATCAGAGCAATTCCTAAACTAATTTAGAGGGGGTAAAAAGACTGAAAAATCCTTCTTCCTGGAAGACAGCGGGCAAAATCCAAACCTGGGACTTGTGCCTTTTTCTTTAGACAAAGCACTAGAAATGTTCTCCTGCCTTCAGTGTTAATCTCGCTTTCTTTTTTCTTGCACCTGCTAATGTTCCCTCCCTCGTACGTCCCTCTTCCTTCCCCTCTTACAAGTTTATTTATTATGACTATTTTACCAGCTATTGGTTCAACACACTCCACTCAAATATTCATCATTTAGTTCTCCGGGTAAATCGTATTTAATCAGCACAGGAGAGAAAATAGCATAATTATAGATGCCGGATGCCATTACACTCAGAAGAAATTAAACCTTGTCTTAAGCTGTCCAGTGGTGCCTCTGATGAAAACAAGCAGGCTGCATTGCTGGGGAGGTTACCGAGAGGTTAGTGGCCACAGAGGGCCAACCGTACCTTCTAGGCTCTCCGAATCCAAGGAACAGGGAGCGGTTGAGAGGCAGAGTAGGGGAAAGAGAGAAGCTGCTATGGATTAACAGGGACCACCACGATTTGCCATAACGAAGCTGGTAAATGCTTTTTTTTTTTTTTTGAGAGTACAATAAGCCAAACTCCTACCTTAATCAGAGGGCAGGAAAACAAGGTTGCTACACAGAGACGTGGTGGTTGTAAACAAACCCTGTCTGCAGCAATCCTCTCCTAAGAGTAAGGACAAAGATAACGCATGTTTCACCTCTGGCCTCAGGGTGAGGCTTGCTTTAGCAGCTGGTGAACCTTCAGAGCAGGAGCTAGGCTTCCTTGGCCGGTGGGTCGGCTTCGCACCGCAGCGCTGAGCTTTACTGGACTGCACGCGAACGGTTCGACACCAAAACAGAGGGAAGAGAGGGCACCCACACAAATCGCCAACCCACGGGTAGCGCCTAGTCTACTTTGTGCCAGTTAGAGTACTTCTGTGGAATGGGGCTTTTTTAAGGTAAATAATTCTATTTCAGTAATACTAATGGACAAATCTTCTACTGATCGATAAAGTCCGAAAAGTTATTACAGCAACAATGATGCAAATAGATTCCTTAAGCTGCCTGGAGGAAGAAGTGGGGCAGCCTTCCCCAGCTGGCACCGAAGCACTCAGAACCTGGCGTTACCCTCATACAAAGTACCCCAGCTTACCCGGGTTACGGCACAAAATGCTACAGGAGACGTTTTACCTGGAGACGCTTCTTATTCATCACTCGACATCAGTGCTCAGAAGCGACTTCCCAGGCTCAGACAGAACAATGGCCAGAAAGGCTGAGTGTTGTATTTTATTTATTATTTATTTTTTGCTAATAATACATCTGAGGTTTAGATAAGTAACTAAGAGGAAGGAGAGCTCCTTCTAGTCCATCCTGCTGCCGACAATTAAGAAACCTCAAAGTAATTTTTGAAAATGTCAGCGTCTCATTTAGCAAACGGATAAATAATGAATGAAGCATAATCACTGTCCTGTGCTGGTGGTACAGCTTCGCGGTGTCATTAGTAAACTAACGGTATAATATCTTCGTGTCACAGTTTAATTATATCTTGTAATTAGTTTCAGCAATGGATTGCACAGAGTCAGGCCCCCTGAGCTAAACAAAAGGTAATAGAACTTTCAGAGTCCTCGCATAAATCAATTATGAAAGTGTCCTGTGTTATTTGAGGCTTGTTTGCTGTAATTTTATGCACAAAGAAGAAATGATCCCTGCTGCCTATGGAGGGTGATTCACCTTACCAATTGCCTGCCTAAATGAGTATGAGTACTACAGGAGCACGAGCCCACCCTGCGCTGTACATCTATCAATGCCCGCTCGCCTAAAGAGGGCTGGTAAGCGTGGCTGCTGAGCGCGCGAGCCGTACGAGCGCTGTACCGAGAGCGTGCCCTGCCTGGTTGTGGACGCCACAAATGCAGCAACGTCCCTGCAGACACGGAAGGATGGTGCTACGACTTCTGTGTGGCTGCTGCTGATGCGTTATAGGCCAGCACTGAAGCGATAATCGTGTCATAACTGTGTAATCCTCTGCGCCCAAAGCTGCATGTCGCTGCATTTCTGTTTGTGATCCCGAGAGGACCACACCACCATCCAGGCAACACCTACGCCTTCCTTCTCCCTCTTCTTCATCCACAGAGTGAAAAAAATCCCCCCGCACGAGATGGCTGACCTCTGGCTTGCGCTGGCACGTCAAGACTAGCCACCAGCGCTGGTTCCTGGCTCAGCGGTTCTCTTCCTCGTGCATTCCTGGGTTAGTCCTTTCTCCTGCTTGATTTCTGATATTACTCGCTTGCTGCCACGCGAATGAATCAAGCAGGAGAGGGCCGTACTGGAAACAGACCCGTACAGGCCGAAGGGTCCACTGAGGTTACGCAATTGTAGTTGCAGCAGATCAAAATCTCTGCAGCCATCCTGCAGGCTGCTACTTAAGCTCCGGAAATTCTATAGAAGACGCTCTGTTCTTAAGAGCTCTTTATACCACGCCAGCAGCACGTGCATATATAAACTGCGGATATAAAAACCTGTACCTGTAAAGTGGCTGTGAATGATCTCCACTATCCCAGCCTATACCTTCTCACACAGTTTCAGGGAAAAGAGTTGCATTACTGGAATTAAATGTATAAAATAATGTTTTACAGTTCAGGCTTAATAGCTGTATTTTATTTGCATATTTTTCCACGGTCGTCTTAAAAGTACTACGAGTTCTGTTACCGTCCCTCCACGTACCGATGCACACGCATGGCTCTCGCTGCTCTGGTGTCTGAGTGCCTGAATCATTTGTCTTTTCACGTTCCTCCTCTGCCCCCACTGCTTGGTGTTGGAAGCTGCCTATGTTACGTGGGATGGAGGAGGAGGAAAAAAAAAAAATAAATAAAGCCGAACCTCTCAGTGTGTCTAATTTTGGCCTACCGAGACCTCCAAAAGCAAAAAAGGCTCAAAGCAGAAGCAAAGGGCTATCCGCAGGTCACCCAATCCGAGTCTGAGTGTCTGGGATCCCTACTGCGGGCAGCAGAGGAGAAGTGTGGAGAAGAGTCTGAAAGGTGCCAAGACATGTAATCGTCTCTGTTCTGATCAAGCTGCAAAACACACTGGGGTCCTGGTTCAAAGCCCTCATCAAGTCTGCCTTGAAAGTGAATCTAGTGGCATGCTGGCCTTTCTGTTTATACAACAACTTACAGGTTTAAATGAAAAGCTGCTTGATAAAGCAGCCTGAATCCTCCTATTGTGAGCCCTTCAGCAAATTTAACAAAAGAAAAAGCACTGACTAGAAAAAAAGGGGAAAAAAAAGTCCACTCCTCGGAGCGGTGCTGCAATCCGGCTGGTTGCCATGGTGACATGATGACTTGTTCACATGGCAACATACCTTAGGTCCACTATTAAAATGATGAGAGTAAACTGGGTTGCACTAAGTATAGTATCCTGTCTGCTGCACAAGCCTCTCTGCAGCGGGAGCTGGGACAGATACTGGTGTACGGCAGGAAGGAAGAGCAGAACAAAGCTAAGGACGGGAGTTTTGGTGGGCAGTGGAAAAGTGAGGGGGATAAACAGAGTTTTAGATCTGTATCTGAGATGAATGACAGCTACACAGATGATAAACCGCATTTTGCTTTGATATAAAATCTGCCTTTATAAGCTAAAGGATACTTTCCATACATCAGTAACATGCTCCAGAGGGCACCGAACTCTTTAGGAACTGACCTCCAGCGAGCACTGGCAAAAAATAAGTGGGGAAAGGCGGGGGAAGTCCCTGGAGAACCTATTTTAACACAAAACTAATTGTGTTAAAAATAAAACTTAAGAAATAGCTGCTACAGCGGTGAGACGCAATCATGTAGTTTGTCATTTACATTAAAATCCTAAACAGCTAGCAAATGGTAAATTGTGCAACATCTATTTAGGCAGAATGAACACCCAAGATTGCAAAAATATATCCTCATTGCAATGTTATTGGTGTGTTTTCTGCAATTCTTTTAATTTTAACAGATTTAAAGACCTCCTCCTGATAGCACAGAAAATTGTGATACTGCTGGGGAACTCATCATCCCATTGTCCCTCATTTAGATGAAGGACAGGATGAATCTCCTTGGTTTATGAGCATGTACGTTACACAACAGACACGAGAAAGTCTCTTAGAAATATAAAACATGAGAAAAAATACCTTTACTAGAGAGTCTATTTTAATGTTGCCAGCTTCCTTTTATTACTTTCTAGAGAAGGCAGTAGCCTGGTACCTTTCTTGCTCACCAACTTCAGTACAAATTTTTTGCTTAAAACCATGGCTAGATAATGCAGTGGTTTGGAGCACCAGCAATTTGGAGGCACCAAGCACAACCTGCTAACGTTTACTTTTATCACCAAATAGTTAAACAAAACCCATAATGGCATGAAGCCCATAACACGAAGCAGCATTCATTTTCCCTGTTCTTGTCGCAGCTACAGTCTCAGCATGTTGCCCTTCATTTGTCTGCAGCCCTTTCCTACCTTCTCAAGATCTCTAAAATTGGGGGGTGACTTCTGGGCAGCTCCGGCATCCCTCGCCCTCGAGCCGCCTGTCGCCGGGCTCTGCCTCGCAGAACGAGGCTGGCAATAAGGCTCGCTACAGCCTTACCGCGACGCTGGTCAGTGCTCCATAGATGGCCGTGGAGGCCGTGCTGAACGCTCCCAGCGCGGAGGGTGGGAAGGCCCCTCAATCTGAGCAGGTGTCGCCGCAGAGGATGGTGCCTTTCATCTCTGTTACTGATGAAACAATAGCTTTGTCCCACTCCCCGAAATGCACCGAACTATAACTGCCTCGTAAGGACGGTAAACTGCACGTGGAAGAAAAGAGGAAAAACCCTTCTGGTGTCTATCAAGCCATCATGACAGCTACACTCGTGTTTCCTCCTGAGGACCAAAATAACTACAAAGTGCATGAAATCATTAAGCACGTGAAAACCCCAGAGGTAGGCTTGGGCTAAACCTCACGATTTCCCAACCAAAAGGCATCAAAGAACAATCCCTCATAGTTCATTTGCTGTTTCCCTTCGCTCTGCACATACCTGTATCAGTGAAGTTTGCCTCTGCTCGCTAAGCGCAGAGCATTAACGCTGCGCATGCTCCTCCCGCACGGAGAGGAGTTTCCCTGCCCATCGCCGAGGTAGGCAGGCGCGGGGCAGACAGCGGGAGAGAGGATGGCAGCAGCTGGCAAGCCCAAGGCGGGACAGAGAGCCTTTCAGGTGCGTCTGCACATTTGCACAGCCACACCTGCACGCTCGCCGTGTGTAGGAGGTTTTCCAAACAACAAAGGGAATCTGTCATTTTAAGGTAAAGTAAATAGAATATTTTGCGTGAGTCGATATGACTTTGCAGGAACACAGGTGATAAGGTGCTGACGTGGTAGGAGCCCGGGAAGCTAACTTCGCAGAGCGGAGATGAGGTCCCGATTTTGCCCATAATACTATTTAGTCGATAAACTAAACAGTTCAACCGAACCTTAGAATTTTTCAGCACGACGCAATGCTTCAATCAGACCTGCAATTTGGTATCCAATACAGAAAGGTGTAGAGCAGAAATTAAGGCTGTGTCTGACCGGAAAAATCTAAAAGCAAAGAATAGGCTTCGTATTTCCATTTTGTAAAGACTGATACCTGACTGTAGAAAATATACCTACAGGATTTTTTTCAACTGGTGCAATTCATAGACTTTCAAAGCAGGCACAGGGGGTCTTTTGCAATGCTTTCCTTCTCTCATCTTCTCCTGCTCCACATGTGATTTGCTGCTTTCCACTTTCCAGTAGTTCAGCTCACACCTCCCCGATCCCACCTTTAAAATAGTTACTTCTACAAATTGCAATATTCTTACTATTTAAAAAAAATAATCAATCCCTATAAAAAGCAGAGAACTGGAATCAAGTTCACCGATTCCCAAACTTTTAATGATAAATCTAATTTTAGAAATAAGAATTATCTGAAGGATAAATCAGGAAGGAACTTCAGCCACTTGCAAGAACTTCATTAATGGAAAAGGAACCTGAAGGTTCGCCAGTGAGACAACAGGTGTTTAAACACTTCCTCCTACCTATGCTCTCACGTCGACTTTATTTTCAAGTTTCACTCAATGATGGAGTTGTTTCTTAGCTCCTTGTGTGCTTAGCCATTTAATTAAAGCAATCCATATTGAATTCATGTCCAGATGCCTTGACCAGCAGAGCCAGATCCTCATTGGCATGCCAGCTGCTCAAAGAAGAGCACGGCCCCTTGCATACTAATCAGAGGAGAAGGCAGTGATTCATCAGCCTACGATACTGCTTCAGCATCTACAAGCACTTATGACATGTAATTGGTGGTGCATAAGCAAGCCAGGCCACATTAAAAAGCCTACAGATAGTCAGAGATAAAAATTAATGACTTTTGCTTTGTGTAATCCTGCGTGCTTGGGGGTGGGGGGAGACTGGGATTAATGGACAAATGTAAGTAGGCACAAAGGAACAAAGAGTTTCTTGGCCTTGTTTACATATTGAACAATAATAATAAAAGAAAAGTGACAAGTTATGGGAAAGGCAAGTGTGAATTTTCGGCACGAGTGAGTTGGAAGACTGCTTGCAGTTCATTACGGATGCAGAATTTCCATACTCATTATTCCGAAACAAACCTCCTTAGAAGGCCCTTCTGGGACCAATGGCAGCAGTTTTTATTATTCATCTTTTGCTAGTATTGAGGATGTCATTAGAAGAGCTGCACTGAGCTCTTGCTGCATGGCATACAGGAAGAGAGGAGCATAACTATCTTGGGAGGAATAGCTTATTTTTCACGAGGCCAGAGCAACCACAGAGTCAGGGTCACAGTGGGCCACAGCTGTAAAATCAAGAGAGAGGAGGGAGGTAAATCAAGGACAGCAGACAAAGACATTACGTTATGCACCCATGACAGCAGCTTCTGTAGATCAAGTTCTCATCGAAATATTCACGCATCAAAGTTGTCGTTTGAGTCTCCCTCTTCCTGCCACAAATCCTCTCTTCCCCAAGGATGGGTACACCCTCCTTGAAACAATTTTGAAAAAAAATGCAACTTTTCTATTTTTATTTTTTCTTTAACCATTGCCTTCTCTTCCCCCTTCTGAAGTCTTGATGAGGTGTGTCCATCAAGGAGAACAGTGAAACTGGAGACACTTGAGCTGTCTTTCTGCTTGGAGATAACAAAAGGGGGGGAACAAAAATGACGCATGCGTGACAGTATACACAATTGGAAACTTAGTCTCACCTCAAGTCTACCTCCAGCACCCCAGGCACAATAACCTACTTCAGCAGCTTCCAGGGGTAGAGGTCTATTGATTTCAGCAGAAATCTGCCCATGTACAATAGCAGAGATCTAGTAGCAGACTTCCCTTCTGTCATGAAAATTGCCAATTACGCGTACAGCTGCGTGTTCTCCAGCACAGAGGCCGATACCTCTAGTTTCATTTCTAAAGGTAAATGCTAGCTCCAGTTTGGACTCTGATTTCAGTCCACTTCAGCCACCACACTCATCCAAGAAAGGCAGTTTAGACCTGTTGAATGGAAGTTTCTACTTTGTGACTGGGAGGAGTTATTTTAGGAACTATTGATTTATTCTAATTGTATCTGGCTTAGTGCTATGAAAAACTGCCATTACCATGGCAATAGTGTTACAAAAAAATGGAAAAAAGACCATCCTTTAGTCAAGCATGTTGTTCATTTTAATACAACAAACCTTTCCTACGGAGGTCAAATATAATCACTGCATGACCCGGAGGTACAAACCTGAAACTTGCTTTGGCATTTAACCCAGACGCCGCACAACCACGCCTTGGCACCTTCAGGTGCTGGAAAGGGCAGGCTTTAGGATGAGCTTTCAGCAGAATGACCTGAGAAATACCCAGCCGTGCCACCAAGAGACCTTTGGCGCTGATGCCAAGAGCAGCCGTGACACCATGCAGGAGGGACAGCATCCCTTTCAGAAATCTTTTCTGCCTGCAAGTTCTTTGCCTCAGAGAAGACAAGACAGTTCCTGAGGCTCACACACACCAGGGAGGAGAGCAAAGCTCTTTGCTTTTCCTTTTCCTGGTGGCTGCCCCTTACACGGCTGACACGGCCATACCGATGCAGCGCAGACATGCGCTGGTATCTGCAGGTGACTGGTGCGCTGGGCGTTATGCAGATGTGGTCCTTTATGCAGCATAAATTAACTCACATTCGCTTTGATTCCATCTCCTAACTGGTGACATTTGTAAAGGTAGTCTGGAGGAATACTTAGCCTTCCCGTCCTTTCACATCCCTGAAGAATAGAGGCTAAAGCGCTGGGACTCAGAAAAACAGAAGATCATTGATATCGGCAGGCAGCTGAGCAGAAACTCAGAGCTATCGGTTATGTTTAAGGTCTTCTGCTGCGTTACAACCTTTTGTTCTGCAAATCTTGCTCGTTATTTATCAGTTACGCCAGTTAATTATGTCTGTTTTGCAGAAATATTTACCAAGGGTAGGTGAGAGAAGCAGAAGCCGCATCCGCAGTCACCATACGATATATTTACAGCTGGGGCTTTGTGGTGCAGCTAGCTAAAAGAGGATTAAATTACGCTTTGTAGATTAAGAGTCTGAACACTATAAAACTCATAAGCCTTTGTATGCTAAACAAGAACTTTGACTCCCACAGGAGCTTGCAACAGGGATTCTGCATACACATAGACGACTTGAATTTTTTTGATATTTCAGTGTATCTTTCACAAGCAAAGATATTATCAAACTCTTTTGGAAACATTTTATCAGTACAAAAAAGTTAAACTGAATTGTGATGTCCAGAACATTTTCATCGCAGTTCCTCCACACAGTCATTCAAATAGACTTCCCTCCTGTAACGGTGCTATCACCAGTCATACGTTACCCATATATCCATTCCACTGCTCCCTTCCCACTAGAATAATACTGTCCCAGGTCTTCGCTTACTTGGAAAACGTACTGACGCAACACACGCACCCCCTTTTCCTGCCCCCTCTCTTCTCCTCCTTCCCTTGTCTTCTCATACATAACTTACACAAAGCACGCAAAAATTCTTCTTTCAAGAGAACTTTTTCTTATATTTAGACAGTATTCTGCTTAAAACAAGGACAAGCAGCATTATTTGGAGATAAAGAAAGCAAAAGAAGCCTTGAGTCTTTACAAGCCATAACAAAAAAATTTACGTATGGATCATCTACAGAGCAGAGATATGTGTGTATGTGTATTTTCAGCTAAGAGGAAGGCAACTGTCCAAGGATTCAGACAAATTATTTTTGCCTCAGCCTTATTTTCCATTTTTCCCTCCACACTTTCAGGTGAAAAACAAGAAAACATTTCAGTTTGATGTGCATCTACAACTACCTTCCGCAACAGAAGACAGAACTAGATGATAAAAGGTTTCACGCAGGGATTTTTGGGGGTAGCCATTGCAGTAGTCTGCCAACAGCTGTGCCTGGATTTAAAAATACAAAATGAAAGTTTCCTATGTAAAGCTGTTCAAGAAAGCGGGGATTTTCTTTATACATTATGGGTTGGACACTTTAAGATAAGTCTTCCATTATCATCATCCATGGCAAAGGCGAAGTGGGTTTAGAGCAGCTATTAGCAATCTCTAACGCTCAAGATAATGGCGAAGGAACTAGCTCAGGCGCGTCTAATCCACCTGCAAGGCTGGCTGCTGAGGTGGCGAGGCTGCTCCCAGGGGCGGATGGAGCCCCACGCCCGCAGACAGCGCCCGAGGCCCAGCTCAAACCAGCGGCCAAACTGGCTTCGCCTTCCCTACACGGCAGCACGAGCCCCCGATGGCCGGCCGGCCCCGCGGCTTTGCTGGGCCCCGCGGGGAGACAGCTCTGCCCAGGGCGCCCGTCCTGCGCTGCGGGCCCTCGCCCCGGGGCGGCACAAACCCAGCCCCCGCACCGCGGCCTCTCCCCACCGCCCCCGGCGCTTGGGCTTAGCCAGCCTTGCACCCCCGCACGCAGGCCCCGTTTCGCTGACATACGAGTTTTGATGCATAACGCAGTAGGAAGCGGCTGCTGCTGGGAGAAACGGCTCCCCGGTATCAGCTGGCTCCAGCTAAGAGAGGATGCTCTAGGGGCGATATGAAATGTTAACTGTCCGGGAATAGCTAAGAAGGGCATGTTAAACAGTAATCGCTAGGTAACTGTCTCAGACAGACAGAAAGAGAGGGGAAAAAAACCTGAAGTAGCTATCTTTAAAGAGAACAAGCAGATCTGAGTAATCCAATTTAGGGGAGATAAGAGTCTGCTGGTAGCACTGTCCTTTAACTGGACAAACGCCTTCGTTCAAGTGTCAACCCCAATCCTGGGGAGGTCAGCGTGCGGGGCCTGCAGCCTAATGTACTCCTGAATTGGCTGAGTGGATTTCCGAACAAACACGCTGGTCCAACAGAATTGATTTTCAGCAGGCCGTATGGGTCCCTAACGTAATTATCCTGCAGTGAGTCAGTTCACAGCAGCCCCTGCATTTAAAAGCTGCTGGTCAGCCGAGAGGAGAGGTTACCGCTGCTGCCTCAGCCTCTCCGCCAAGTACAGCTTCGCTTTTAATTGTTTAAACAGCAGTGGAATTTCTTTTGCTCTTTCTCAACAGAGAATCATTATATCCCTGTTTAAAGAGGTCTGGAGGGACCTCAGAAGAAACTTTCCCTTCAAGCTTTGTGTGCTAATGAAAAAAATCAAGTCATAGCTCTCTAATAGGCGAATTCAATTTGTAACAAGCAAATACAATCACCTCGACACCAGCGCCGCACCACAATAAGACTTCCCCGGTTTTCGCTCCTGCACAACGCAGCCCGGCCCCGCCGCCCGCAGGCCACCCCCTCCAGCTGCCGTGGCCCGGGCGGGCGCAGCCACCTCGGCTGCCAGCCTGCCCCGACCGTCCCCGAAGCACCGCTCCCGCCCGGGGCGGCCGCCGGCTCCTCGGGGCAGAGACCGCGCAGGTCACAGCTCTCCGCCAGACGGGCCTCAAGAGCGGCACGGCGCGGCACGCTGCCCGGCTCAGGCGGCGTTACGGCGCGGCTGAGAGCAGCCTGCGCTTCCAAGCTAACAGAGGACTCATTTCCAGGCACTTTAATATACAGGTTAATTCCTTAACGAAGTTCCTATAGTGCCTTTCCTGGAACTGCTGACATGAATCAAATCACATCTAGGGAAATCAGTTGGTGCAGAAGAGCCAGATTTTTCCATGATAAAATAATATCAGATTTGTATACCAACAGGAGAGAGCAAGATCAGTTTTACAGTGTTTCCCCTAATTTCTATTCTTCTCTTTCTCAGTGAAAGTTTGGACAGACTCTGAAAGCCAGGAGGGAACACCAGAAGGTCTGTGGTTCCGAGATATGCACAAAAAAAAGCCCATGCCATAATACTGGGCCTTCTCCTACAGACCTTGCCAATAATAACGATGTGAAGAAGCACTGAGTACTCTAATGAGATTCTCCCCTTCCCTCTTTCATCACAGCAGTGTCAGATCTCTATAGAAGCAGAGGTATCACCCTCAGCCAAAAAGCGCAGCCCCGCTATGCTTGTTCTAGATGTCATTGCATCTCTCACAGCTTTGTCCAGCTGAGTTTTGTCCCGACTACCTAAAAGTTTCCCACACTGGGGAAACCACCAGCACTGTAGGTCAATTCACAGCAGTTGTGACAACAAGGATGCATCTGTAGTACAAGTACTCATCTAGGTGCAGACATAAAGACGATGAAGTTGCTTTATGATCGCCGCTAAACAGAAGCGATGAGCACAGGACGTTCCAGTGTTGCTGACCTCCAGCCCTGGGAATGCAGCACTCCGCACACCACTGGATGGGGATGAAGAACCGCTACGCTGGCTCCAGCTCAAAGCCAGGGTCCTCTCTGCGGCCGTGGCCAGAAAACACGGGCAGTGCCGCGCGGCATGGCAGGCGGCAGCTCGGGGCCTTACCCAGCTAGATATCTCATTCGGGCTGCTGCGTTCCTTACCCACCAATGAACCTCCTCTCCATGAATTTGTCTAATCCATTCTGAACTCATTTATTCTTTTGTCCTCAACAATATCCTCCGCAATAAATTCCATGCGTTAATTATGTGCTCTGAGAAAAGGTACCGACTTCCCTTTGTTTTAAACTTTCCCCACTTGGCAAATACCTCTTACTTCTTGTACTCATTCCCTCATCATCTTTCCTGTGCCGCTCACAATTTACAAGCTGCTACTGCATTTCCCCATCACATTTGTTATCACAGATGATGAATTCTAGCCTTTTTAGTCCCTCTGCTCATAGAAAGCATCACATATCTGTAAACAGTCTATCTGATCGACTCAGTTCCCCGTTTCGACGTTTTCAAGTACGGCCTAACATCCTGATTGTCCTTCCAGGGCTGCAGCACTTACACAGAGCCCACCCCTCATATCTCCTCTGAAGAGTGCCAAAACAATGTTATAATACACCCTCAGCTTTTCACAAAGCCCCTATTTCATCCATGGTGCTAAAAATTTCTTGGCAAACTAAAGCTCCACCCAGACAAAGCTGCCTGATTTATTTTGTATTGAGAGAATTAGTGCAGATGCAAGCTGCTTCGGAGCTCGCCAGCCCAAAGTTGCAAGCGAGCAGACAGCAATCGTTCCTAGACGGAGCGTCTACCTGAGTAACGGATTCACTGCAATACAATTTTGTGCTGGCTACATCTGCGTTTCCTCCAGTCAGTCAGATGCTGCTTTAACTGTACTCTGCCCTCCCCGCTGCAGTCACAGAAAGCCATCTGTCAGATTCTCAGCCTTATTTCCCTTTTCCTGTCTTTCCCCAAAGTAGGAGCAAATGGGGCCAGATTCCAGCTGTATTTTTCATCCTCCAATTAGCAGGCTCCAATTCATCACTCTGAGTATCTCCTGGCATCAGTGCTGAGATTCCCTCCTCACGCCTGGTAAATCGGTCTTCATTTAAAACCCTCTCTCTTAGCCCTAAATGGAAATCAATTCTGCAAGTTTAGCAAATAGTTAATTACTCCACAAAGAGGATTGATTGGCCTTTGATCACCAGAAAGCTCTGTAGTGCTATTAGTCTCTTTCATCTGTGATTAAACCACAGAGAAAAAGAAACAAAAACTAAATTAGGCTTCTCCTGTTATCCTACAAATATTTAATGACGGGATAATCTCCTAAAGGTGCGATCAGGGGATATACATTCCACCAGGAAATGTCTCCAGCTCAACCTTGAACCCAAATTCTCTCCCTGCAAAGAGCCTGGCAACGAACTTTACAGAGGAACAGAGCGGAGCTCAAAGAGACGCTTTGTAGCACACACTCTTCTTGGCCTTTTCTTCTTTCCTCTTCTTATGTACGTTTTAATGCAGATAAAGATTTTCCCAATGGAGCCCTGACATGAATAATAATAATAATAAAGGCTTTCTTTAAATTCAGTTTTGGCTCTGCTGACTTTCTCAGCAGGACAAGACTGTGTCCTGTTGATTTGCAGCATTGTACAGAGCTGTTTCCCCAAATGATGGGATCCTCCCACTTCAGACAAATTGCAAATATCGCAGTCTCCCACTGCTAACCCACTCTAAAATTCAGTCCCAAAGTAACGCACTAAGCTCACTGCGCAGCCACCTATCCGCGCTGCAGAAGAAGCCACGACAGGAAGGTCACAGGATGGAGAGCAAGGATCGAGTTGCATTTCTCACGTCCCGGGCAAAGATAAGGTCCAGGAATCTTCCTTTTGTGACATTAATGCAAACCTCATTAGAGGGTGGCTGGCAGATCCCAAGTGGCTAGCACAGCCTGCATGTGCTCCTCGCCATTACTCACTGCAGCAGCCGCCACGGTAACCGTTATCAGATGCATTACAAGCCTCTCCAGAGGACTCGGCAGCCAGGGCTACAGCTCACGTTGTTAGGTGCTTTATCAACACATACTCAGGAATTGCTCCTTCCCCAGCGCCGCCAGAATTTTAGGAGAACTGTGGAAACACACCTGCTCTTCTCCAGCAATTTTCACCGGCTGCAAACGGTGCTTTTCCCGGCATACGCTCCCGCATGCAGTGAGGAAGGTCGAACCCAGCACCGGGCAAGGAGAGCTGCCCAAATTTCTGCAGCCTTTGCCTCTGTGGCTGGAGAGGGCAACGGCCGTGGCGTCTGGCTACCGGCCAGTCCCTCAAAAGTCGGCGTGTGACACCAACAGAGCCGACGGGGGCGAATGGCCAGCTTGAAACGATCGCTTCCGCCATCAGGCGCGGTACACAGACACGCTGTTCCGCGGGTCCACCAAAAGACAAGTATACAGACGTACACGGAGGAGGAGGTTAGATTTCAGGAGGCGTATCTTGCCAGGTAAAAGGTGACCTGATTAGATGCAAGACTGGGAAGCAAGGAATGGAGCTGGTAAGCCTGCACTTCAAGAAGTTTCACAACTTGCTAGGAAAACTGAGAAAGTTATCGAAACTTTTTTTAGCACTAAAATGTCATAATATTCTTCATGCAAGAAAAAAGAGGAGCCTCCTGACATGTTTTCAACTCTCGAATGGCAAAGAGTCCTTGAGGGGCCATGCCACGCATCAGGCAACAGCAGGCGTTAATTAGCCTAGATTTTCTATTGAATTGTTTTGTGTGTGCGTGCGTGCGCGCGTGTGTTTTTCTTTCCCTGGGTGTCTCATTTGCAGAATGTTCAATCATCCCCTCTCTCTTTCTGATTCTGCGGTCGTGCGTACTCCTGTGCGACTGTCGAGTCCTGACACCTGTCAAACAGTGCCACAGTAAATTGGACGTGTCAGCCCCAGCGTGCTGGTGCCAAGGTGTGAATTAGATAGAGGCTCTCGCTGCTGTTCTTCCGACCTCTTTACTCCATTGCTAGGACATCCCGAGACACACCAAGCCTCAGGGCATCCAAAACCCAAACACAACAAAAAAAAAAAACACAAACCCATCGCAACCACAGCCGGGCGCTTAAGGACTTAACACTCTTTTCTCTATATGAAGGGAAGAATTTAAATAAACAGAATTTGTAAACATGCTGATTGCATTTGCAAAACTGCTAGAAAATGGGCTTGGCATTTTTGTTTCAGGCCATACCAGGAGGCCAGAAAGAAAAGGGAAAGTGAGGGAGTAGTTAGTGGACCTTTCAGATTAAAAGACGCATAAGTCATTCTGCACAAAGAAAAATATTTGTTTATAAGGTGCCCATCACTGTAGACGCGGTTACCAGAAAACTGCGCAAACAAAAAAAAACAACAACCCAAAAAAATGTATATGACTGAAATCACCCCGACTCCAGTTCCTTACCTTGCACGGAGGTTGGGGGGTTTGTTTTGTTTTTTAAAACAACAGCTCCCAGAACAAAAGGCTGATTTGTGCAGCAGGCAGTTCTGGGGACCACCTATTGCACAGGGCTGCAGACACATATGGTGCTGCACAATAACAAATAAGAACAACAATAAAGAAAGCTGCACCCACTTTGCTCAGTACGGTGTTCTCAAAGTTACACAGTAAGAAGCAATTATCCCAAAGTGGCAATTTTATTTGAAAATAACATTTAAATTAAAATGGGCATTTCAGGGCCTCCTGCTGAAGAGTGACACGGGCTGTTCAGGGGCCCACTGTCACTTTGTCAGCTGTCACACGCTGCCTTCTGCTAAATGGGCACAGTTTGCCTTTACCCTTTATCCAGACTCTTAAAAATGCTGCATGCATTTTATGAAGACCAACTAAGTGGGACTGCATCTCTGACAGCTGTTCCAGCTTGGATTCTGTGAAAGTGCTTTGCATACATCTATCTTCTTGGCTCACAATTTGGATAGATAACAAAAGCTGAGGGGAGAGGGTTGAGCGGGCTGGGGACAGGGGTGGAACAAAGAGCTTTCGTGCCCCAGTCACCTGTTAGCATCCAGGCCAGGGAAACACCAACTGAAGTGGATGTTTCATGAAAAGTCAGCTGGGGGGCTTTGGTTAAATGGAATTTTAGCTCTTGCGGTTCCTTGCAGTAGTTAAGTGTACCTCCTGCAAAACCCCACCGCAGTCAAGTGTCCTCGTAGAGCTGGGGGAAGAAGGGATGCCATTCTGGTCTTGGCACCGAGCGCTACCGACCATCAGTACGAAGCTGACAGCGTGACAGGGAGGCAGGACTCCGCTGCATTCCTTTACATTTGAGAAATTCTGAGGTGCTCCTCAGAATCTGCCGATTTTCCTTATTCTCTCCCCTCCTCTTTTTAACCAACACATTTATTAAAAATTGCCATCTAACAAAACCTGCCCTTCAGTTGATACACAGCCGTGCCGAACCTCTGACGCTGCAAGTTACTGCTTTAACGGCTCTCGCAACAACCTTCCCTTGAGTTCAATGTTCCCCATAACCCAAAACATGTTTCAAGTTTCAGATATTTACCGGTGCTCCTATGTGCACAGGCTTACGTTCTCCAATACGCGCAGGCACGTTCAACAGCAGGCCCACGTTGTCTCTAGTCTTCCATTTGCTGCTGAGGTACCTGTACAAACCCTTTTGGTTGCCCTTCGCTCCCCTCACCAGGTTCACCTCCAGGTGGGCTTTGGCTTTCCTAAGCCTACGCTTGCATGCTTGGCTAGTATCTCTGTGATCCTCCTGGGTCTCCTGTCTAGGCGGAGGCAATCCCTAAAACCAACATAGCTCTCCTCAACCCGCCTTGTCTCCAGGACCACATCCCATGGGAAAAGGACAAAAGGTTCTGATGAAACTGGCAATTGCTATTGGCAAGGCAGAAGCGAGGCATAAATTTAACATCATGCCAATACTGTCTGAAATGATTCACTAGAATCACTAGTTACGTATGCTGAGGACTTTGCAATTATGAAGAGTTAAACTGCTAAATAGTTGAATATATAAATATTTTAAAAATTAAACCTTGTTCATAAAAAATGCCCATAGATAAAGGAGCTGAATGCTTTGACAAGAACACCACAATCTGATGTATACAGTTACTATCGCTCATTATTTGATTTCAGCAGTGCTGGCGAACAACAGACCCAGGGTCCCTTTGTGCTAGCAAGGCACCATCTGCAGAAAACTCAAACCAAACACACCAAAATGAAATGAAAGGCCAAGTGCATGTGAGAGAAGCACTGCTTCTCTACAGGGATTAGCAGGAGCCTTGGGGTAGCTACCGCCGCGTTTCCTTTCCAAGTGCTAGCGGTCCGTTTCGGCACCTCCTACACAATACAGCTGAAGGAACTGGTGGTTACCAAAACTCTTCCTTTTTTTTTTTTTTCTTTTTTCCCCTGAGACTCAAGAAGAAGTGTTTCCCACTAAAAGGCCAGGGTCTTGGGTCAGAAGTTTTCCTGCTCTGTTAGTCTCTCTGTGCCTTGATTCCCTTCCGCAACATGAATGTGTTTTCATGCGAGGTTACATTACAAAGGTTTTCAGAGCTGTGAGATTTTCACATCTATGGTAATGAGGACCACTTCAATACCTAGAGTAGATGGAACGTGTGCAGGAGATCTACTGATGGGAAGTAAATTCTAATTTCTTCCTGCTTTTATTGCTGATTAAAGTCAAGAAATGTCTGTAGTTTGCTCCATTCTGTGTTGTGAGATCTCACATAATCGCTGACAATAGTTTAAGGTATTATCTGATCTATGAAAGTACATGTATTTAAAAAGAGGTAAAAGTCTTAAACCCAACATATTAAACATGAAAGGGGTGTCTGGTTTACTTGTTCAAAGTAAGGGATTTGCTCCCAGGAGTGACACATCTATTACTAATTAAACAATTAATTTATTATGCAGCACTTGCAGAAAACAACACATTTGAAGTCTGAAAACGTCTGCTAAAGAATGGAAAATAATTTGGATACAAATAATTATCTTCAGGATTTTTCTTTACATTGGAATATGCTTAACAGAATTCAAATGTTGTTTTCCCAGAGCTGAATAATAGTCACTGTGTCACTGGTAACGCACAGGCAAAGCAGAGCAATAACGGGTCGTCATCTTTCCTAAACGTGCCTGTTTCTGAATCATTTTAGAGCACGTGTAGAGAGACAGACAGACAGACATGTATCTACAGCTTTTAGTTGTTAGTCTGCAGGATCAGCCTTAACATGAGATTCTCTATCAGAAACTCACACAACAAACTGCCACTTGGCTCCCCAAGATCTTTGTACTGGGCAGGAAGGCGAGCTTCTCCATCCTTTCCCTGTGACCAAACATCGAGTGAAACCTTAGGCACGTTAGGGTTAGAAGAGGAATTGTCACGATTTTAACCAAACGCTGCAGAGGAGAGCTCATTGTACTGCACACAATGGTTAAGTTTATTTCTATAAACAATCAATAGCCATGCTGAGAGCTGGAAGTCCAATTATTTCCTCAAAATATTAACTGCAACGTTGTTGTGTTTCATCTTCTGAGGCAGATTATGCAGCTGGCATACGTCCCCGCAACAGCACAGTCCCCAGTGTCTCCCTGTTCAGCTTCAGCACTGAGGAAAGCTTGTCTATTGGGGCTTTCTCTGCCAAAGCACCCAAATGCTGGAATGTGGTCAGTTTTTCTTTTCTCCAAGATCCAAAATTCCTTGCAAGCAAACCCACTGCACCTCATACATATATATATCTATCTATCTATATATCTGTTACTGGACAGGAGGAAATGGGTATTCTCAACCCCAAATAAAACCTCAGTTACCCCTGTGTTGATGATTCAAAGGTCTATCCCTCTGTCTAAAGGTATAATTCAAAATGGCATCCAATATCTTGTCTATCTCATCAAGAACTCCACTTCGCTAGAGCAGAGGTCCTAATCTTCCCTGCAAAGTCTCTTTCACTACCAGCTTTCTCAAATACTTTAACACTGAGGTCCCTATCTCAGACATCATCGGTTACTCCAGCTTTTCTCAGATTCTTGTCTACATTTGGCTTTCTTTCTCCACAACATCTCTAAAAATCTTTTACTAAACATCTTCATTTCTAAAAGACGTGTCTAGACACACAGTTGTTTGTCACATACAAAATGGAAACGTCCTTTCTCTCGTCTTAACATCTTCATATTCCTCTGAGAGCTGGGATAATCTTCCAAGTTTATCGCTGTGACACTGCAACCGTCTACAGGTGCTTCCTTTTCTAGCGCATACATAATATATTTATCTCCCTCCTTTATAGCTCCTTATGATCTCTTCTCCACTACTTCTCTTTTGGTATCTAGAGGCTGATTCCGCCTTTGTACTTTTCTTTCTATCAGCTTCCATTACAATTTTCTTAAAGTGTCTTCAAGTTTTCTACTGCGCTGCTTTTATAATTGGGGCTTCTCTAATAATTCATAAAATGGACACACTATTTCACAATTGTTTATTAAAGCTCTCCTTTTCCATGTTGGCTGCAGTTACGCTGGTTGCATATGGAGACCACAGCTGACCACACCATCCAGTATCACCACAATTTCTGTGCGCATCACCTCTTAATTTCTGGAATGCTGATCTCGGACTTTACAAGAAAACCCCTTATGCAGAGATTGTTTTTATCCCATTCATGCGACACCAAGTGCAAAGAAGAGTCCTGCTCAGGGGCACAGATCCAGCTGCTCAGGGGCAGAAAGGGAGGAACTATTAATGAAAACAGCCCTGCAGCTCCCTTTCCCTTGGCCACTTCTGATGAGCTGCCTGGCTACACCTTCCTCTGTGTGTCCGAGCCCACCAGCATAGTCGCAGCCGGTAGCCCCGGCACCGGCAGGAGCAGACGTCACCCCAGCCTTCCCTCGGCGCCCGAGATGGGGTTGTGCGGCTTCCCCAGCTCAAGCCAGCAACTCCAGGGCTCCCCAGTCTCTGAGAGCTCCCCCCAGCCCTGGCTGCTCAAAGTAATGTGTCTGGAGAGCGCGAAACAAAGGCAGAGAAAGACGACTTTCATCACAGTCCCTTTAAATGTGAGAAAGTTGCAGATCTTCACGGAACAAAAAATCCTGGAGTTCACTGCTTTACGCCTCAGTCTCACCTCCTTCATCCGCCCCCGCAGGGCTTGCTGGCAGCGGACAGGGCGATGAACACGCTCCTGTCTCCAAAACAACTTCCCCTCTGCACTACAGCCTCTCCTGCTCTTGCAGCACATCTAGACTGAGAAACAGCAAGTCCACAAGGGCTGGAGAGGGCACCAACAGGAGAAGACAGTCAGACGCCAAGTAGGTTCATCAGGAAAACAATGGGTGTAACAGAACCCGTGCTAACGTCCGAGGTGTGCAGCACCGGACAGAGAGCAGAGATACTGACGCAAGCCGGAGTTTTCCTTCCGACCCAGTAGCATCCCGCCCCACCTCAAATGGTATTACTTACACAGCAAATTAAGCTGTGTGAGGTTTAATGAGCAAACATGACAGTTCTCGGGAGCTTATGGCACTGCAACGCATCTTGCAAGAAAGGGGGCTAGAGAAGGAAAACATGATCAAGCAATAAAAGTCACTCTTAATTCATCACATTTCTTCCAGCTTCTGAAGATTTGGTATGTGTTTTATGAGAAATCAAACTCAGGGCATGACAACAGCCAAAAGCAGCAGGCTTAAAGATAAACACATTGAGGCTTATTCAGCGCATCAGAGCTCACTGAAGACGTAGGACAAAGCACGGTGAAAATACCACGCAGAACGTAGTGAAAACATGAAGGAAATAAAGTAACAGATAAACAGACCTCAGCAACCGAGAGGAGGGGATGAAACACGGGTAGACGCAGAGCGACACAAAACCACGGAGATGTTCCCAGAGCACACAAGTGCAATGAGCACGTTCATGAGGAACAAAACATAACTGTCAAGTGATTTGAGAAAGGAAGGAAAATGGGCAGAATGCCATAAAATTAAGATACATCTAGGAGAAGGGAGGAGAACAACAACACTCTTTTCCCCTGAAGATATTTACCTTATTAATAAAACTTGATAGCAGCAGCGCATTGCTGGCAGTTTGATGCTGGACAGCTCTGCCCAGAAGGGCATCAGCAGAGCTCTGCCCATGGAGGGCTGGACACACGACCACACCAGAAGCCCAGACAGGCACGAGATCTGCAACCTGTGGCGGCATAGCGGGCCCCGAGAAGGGACGGGATGTGCGGGCACTCGCCTGGTTCATACACGCGCTTCACACGCACTGCGAAGCTGCTCTCTTGCAGCTCTGTCGCAGAAGGTAGCCTCAGTGCTTTTGAATGTGATTAGGAAAAAGACTGGAAAATGAGATCCTCGTGTTCATTATGAGAAAACTAGTGCTTGAAATAAAGTCCCAAATATGCTTCGTAGCTGCCTTAGATATAACCATTATTAGCGGCCTTAAGAAGTGCAAGAAATTTCTATAACTGAAAATGTAACAAAGGAACAGAGTACTTGGGGAGAACAGTAGAAAAATCAAGCCCTTTTTTTAAAAAAAATATTTTAAAGGTATACATTTCTTGCGATTTAAATTTACCACCAAACCTCCCAGCTTCTCCCCCAGTGTACCAATTCAGAGCTACTTAGAAGGAAAAAAAAAGAGAGAAAAAGGAAAATCATTAAACAACCCCCCAAAAAGAGGGCTCAATGAGGTCTCATTTCGTCGTAATGAGCTCCAATTTAACATGATCATTATTTCTGACATTAAAGGCCCGTGAATAGTGTCACATGCCCAGAAGCTATTTTTTTTTTACCCTCTAATGCCAGAAATAACAAGCTGCAGTTGAGGGACAGTGAATCAGGGTCTGTAAAATTACATTAAAATAGGAATTTCACTACTGATAGAATGACTCTTATCTAGGCAGCCATTTCTGAAGGAGGTTTCTGAAGTGCATGTTGCAGGATATTGGGCTGGTACCTGCCATACCTCGCGCAGCAACAGACCGTGTCTGCAAAAGGGAGAAGAAAACCAGAAGTCCTCCTGCCTCGGTGCAGGGCTGCCTTGAGCGTCTCAACGTAAGTGCAGAACAGCAGCCATATTAGGCTAGACCAAAGGCCCGCCTAGCTCAGGAGCCTCGCCGAAGGCAGCCAGTAGATGCTCAGGAAAATAATCGTAAGAACAAAAGAAACACTGGGTAATCCCTTTTTTTGGTAATAAGCATCTAGCTCCCAGCAACCTGAAGGTTACGGATTCCTAATCCGCAGCGAATACTTTATCAAGCTGTGAATTTATCAGCACAAAACAATTCACATCCGAAAGACTGAAAGAGCTCTCAAATTCCCGAGTTTATTGACCTGCACTGTATTTTTAAAAATTCTACCGTATCTTTGTTGAAACGGGTAACAAGAACCTGACAGAGCAACAGAGATGTGGCCACCCTGTGCTTACACGCTGGGTGAGAGTATCTCTGTGCCGGTTTGTCTGTCTGCCCTGATAGCTCCTAATGTCCTGTTTACTTTTTTTGATCAACATTAGGTAAGTGGATGATTTAAGAAATTTGGCTCTGTTTTCAAAATCTCTTTCTTCTTAAATATTATTGGAAAAAACCCAGTATTTCAGATACGTAGCTAGGTTTTTTTCCCCCCACTCGCGTGCATTTGTTCACAGTTACAGACACCTAATTTCCCCCCGCTGTTTCACCACGTCAGCCTTTTGCTAGTCTCCAAGCCAAGCTCTACTTTCAGTATCACTTATCTCATCGGACACTGCGACTTCAGCACCCGCTCCGCTGCAGGACACTCCTGAACATGCTGCGCAGCGCGGCGGGGGGGCTCCATGCAAAACCTCGCTCTACTGGGAAGATGAGCGTTAGCTGGCAATCGCAGCCCACTTGCCCTCTGCCAGCACAGCTTCCCTTGGAGTGTTCCCCGAAAGGTTTTTTTTTTTTTTTGGTCAAAACTTTTGGGGGAATCTAACACGTTCTGTCATCCAACCGCTTCACACCTGTGAGTTTATCGATTTCTTTAAAGCAGCGCAAGAGGTGTGTGATGATTAGCTTCCATTTGCGAAAGCTGCGCTGATTCTTCTCCATCACGCCAAACTAGTTTGTGCGCCTGCAAATTCCATTTGCGATATCCCTATTTTTCCACAACAGAAATAAAGTTTACTACTCTGAAATTCTTTACATCACCCTAGAGCCCTTTTAAAGAACCGTAATCGCAATCAATTCCTCCAGTGCTGGGCCAATTTAAACTACAGGTTACACAATACAGTAATTTGGCTATTTTGAATTTGAGTTCATTAACTCTTGGCATCTTGTGCTGACAATTTGTTGCAGTTGTTTTTATTGATTTGTTTTAAAACCTTCTCTTGACATTTTAATTTGAGACAGTTTTTCATACCTATTCCCGCTAAAAAGAAAAGCTTCTAACGCGGTAACCTCTCAAAGCTCTTCCACAACACACACCGGTGCAGAGATCACAGCCAGCTTCTCCGCCACCGCTTTAATTTTGATAACGGCTCCTTTTATAATTCAGTCATCTGCCACCCCTTCAGACCTGCTGGCAACCTTCACAACACTGATGTATTTGAGCAAGTATCTAGCGTCACCTTCTATGTTTTCAGCAATTTCTTCCTGTAATTTTTTTTTTGGCTTATGATTTTATATTTAATTGCCAAAGCTTATGCTTTTTCTTTAAATACAACTGTTGCTCTCTCTTTTTTTTGTTTTTTTTTAAACCAATGCCCTTTACTCAGCTATACTAACATTCAGGTTTTTCCAATATGGGCTTTTCACTCTAAGACTCCGATATGGTGTATTGGAATTGCCACCATTCCACTCAAAACATTTCAACCTTCTGGACGCTTTCTTAAAAAAAAAAAATTAAAAATTCATTTTCCTGTAGTTCTCTTTTCAAAGTTAGACTTCACTGCACTCAATTTCTGGAGGCTTTTTCTTACCAAATGGCTATACATCAGTTACCACCTGCACTATGTCCTCTGCACTGCAAGAGAATAAAAATAACCAGGAATGTTCTCTCCACGACGTTGTGTCAAACAAAAGTCATTTAGAGTACCTAAAAAATTGAGTCTCTGCAACAGCCTGCTTCACAACAAGTGCATATGCGGTCGTCTCCTTTTCATCAGAGGTCCAGAACTCAGCTACTGCTAGTTCGGCTTGAATTGCTCCCCGCAGGGACCCTCGTTAACTCTACTTACTGCTAGTTACATTTCTGCCTTAATTAATTCTACTATTTCTTCTATGTCTAGATTTAGTCTTATCAGCACGCCTTGCTCCATCGTTCCTACTTAATTTACACCCTTGGAGAAAAAAACGTGTTTACTGATTATCTTCCTCCTATCGAGTTTCTGAGATCTATTCTGACAACGATTTGAAGGGGGTAGTGCAGAATACTCGCCTCATGCTCAGGTGTCCAGCTTCGTGTAATTATTTCATTACTTATAAAAGGAGTTGGGAAGGATTCCGCGGAGTGCATCTCATCTCGTTGGAGCCCTTTTAAATCTGAGTTGTACGGGGTGAGAAACGAAGGCTGTCTTGGCTGTCGGTCTCGTTGGGGGTAACGATGCCACCCGCCAAGAGTCACTTCCAGCAGCACAAGCTTAACCTTCACCCGCCAGCAATGGGAGCTGCTGGGTGAATCAATAAGGTCCTCGCAGAGAAGCCCTATGGTCAGCGGTGGAAGCGAGG
This sequence comes from Phalacrocorax aristotelis, assembly GCF_949628215.1. Classification (NCBI taxonomy): domain Eukaryota; kingdom Metazoa; phylum Chordata; class Aves; order Suliformes; family Phalacrocoracidae; genus Phalacrocorax; species Phalacrocorax aristotelis. Next base: position 888,140 of record NC_134283.1, read on the forward strand.
GATGAACCAGCGCGGTAGGCTAAACGAATCTTGTCTCAAAGGAACGGTCGCGGTCTCAGAAAACACAGGTTGCCGCAGTGTAGGAATAATCTCTTTCTGAAGGGGGTGAGAAGCCTCGGGCTGGAGCGCAGCCCCGGGGAGCGAGGGGATGAGAGACGCCAGCGCCAGAGGAGCACTTCAAGCACGTGCTCCAAGGTCAGGCCTGGAAGAACATTCCTCTCAAACGTTCGATACCTGGACAAAACACCGCAAATTTTAAAGCCCTTTCTTTTAGCTTTTTGTTCTGAGAAGGTTATTGGTTTGCTACAAGTAACCTCCCACTTCCCGCCGTCTAATGCTTCCCAAGCTGATTTCACAGACTCCAAAACGCATTTTGATAAAGGTGCCAAGGGGTTGATTAATTTATTTAGGTGTACGGACAAGCTGCAATGCACTGAGGCAGCCGGTGCGATGCAAAGGGAAGCTCAGCTACAGATGCACTTCGGGAAGATTTGATCGGTTTTCCTTCCTTACATCAAATATACATGATGCCAAATTTCCACACAAAAAAAATACAGATCCAAACATTAGGGCGTGGTTCCAGAATTGGACAAAGACTCCAGCTGATCACAGCTCTCGTCTCACAGCCCGGGTGAAATGTTTCGTGTTACAAGAACACCCATTTTTTTTAAGACAGAGACACACAGGAATCCTCAGAAAACCCGCTTGCTTGCACACACCACATATAAAACAGGTGTGTTCTGTGGTATTAATTTCATTGTATGACCTCTGGTATATGAAGGCCTTGCTTATGTAAACTGGAGATGAACAGATTACTTTGTGGAGTATATTTTTCTGATACACACGCAGGTAAAGGTGACTTGCAACCGAAACAAAGACATTCTCAAACTAATGAATGACCCCAGCTCTCTTTTATAAAAGCACATGCACACAAGCATGTGCATGCGGATACTGATATTTTCGTGCAAGCCGGCACCAGGTCTGGGTACGAAGGTGTACGGTTAATTGCGAGTACGGAATTCGGCCTGTGCAAGACAGAGACAGAGCGAGAAGGGGCAGAGAGAAATGCAGGTTGATGCGTGTCTGTGAAACTTGGGGTAAGTGCAAGGCTGAGAGAGCTTTCAAGGAAAAAAGGACCCAATTTGTATCTTCATCGATAATTGGTTTGTTTGTGCGGAGCGAGCAGGCGGCTCGGGCGGAAAAGGCAGTGGAAGAAAGTGATGGAGTGAAACAGCAAGGGCTGCGATTCCCTGCCTGATGAGTTGGAGAGAAATTGTTAGTAACTGAGGTAGGTCCCAGAGGGGTTCATTAAGTGACTGGCTCTTCACAGTACCCTGCCACAGCTGACCTGGAAACATTAACGTGAGGCCAGTGTTACAACACACAGGCATGGGGGCGCGTGGGAAGCATGGAGCACGTGCCAGCGAGCACGCGTGCGAGCGCGTGTACGAGCTGAAGCGCTGCGGCACGGTACAGGCGTCTGTCGTGCGTGGGGAAACACCCGCCTCCTGCTCGCAGGCCCACCCTTCGTGGGCAGGGCCATCCCTGCCGCTGCGGGAGCAATCGCTGCGGCGCCCACACCAGCGCTGTGCAGCCGAGACAGGACGATACACCATGGGAGGACGACGTCAGAGCCCCAGAGTAAAGGACGACTACGACTGAAGACGATGGGCAACATAAAACTACCTTCTGCAAGAGATAAGGAATGTTTACCAGGAAACTAGGTCCCTGCTGGGACCAAGACGGGCAGGTAAAGGAGGAGTAGGGAAAACCAAAAGAAAGAGAGAAGGTAGGCTGAGTGAATTGCCCCAGTTTTTGGTCATTTAAAATCTGAGGATTTAAAAAACATCTAGCAGTCTTTAATCTTGAGCTAAACCTGGAACACAGCGTTTAGAAACATAGCTAAGAAGTGCCACACCATCCATCTAACAGAGTTACCCAGAAGAAACAAATGTTCAAGTCTGCATGGATGATCTGAGTGTGCAGTGAAGGGCATTTGCACTGCCCGGTGGGAGAAGTGACAGCGGGAAGAGCGTCAGGGGAATACAGCATACCTGCCTCAGTCATGGGCCACGTTATAAGAGAGAAGGGAACAGAGACATCCCCAGAGCACTCAGTTTAACCCGCATTAACGAAGTGATTCCTACAAATAAGACCAAGTCACCTCTCCAAAACATTGTTCACATCCTCCTTATGCGTATCGCTATCTCAGTCCTTCTAAAATCCGAGTCTTTCAACATCCTTCATGTGCCTCCACTGGAATATAATCACAGGATTTCAAGCATTACCATTCAATCAAAAAGTGTTTTAAAAGGCTTAGCAGAAACTTAAAAGACAAAAGTAAAAAAGGAAAAAAAACCAGCTAAAGATACTCAAAGGCTGAGCAGCTAAAGGAAAATATACTGGCAAGTTAGAAGCAAGGCATTCGAGGGAAGAGATGAAGCAAAAAGATATGGAGTATAGTTTAAAAGCTGGAGAGAAGAATTCTCTCCCATTAAAAGTTACAAGACTGTCTAGGAGGGACAGCGCTGGCACTCGGGTCTTCGGCAATTAGCCTTCTGAAAGCTGAAGGGGTGAGAATGTGGGACCCAAACAAATTATGTAAGAGGGAAGGGGAGCAGTGACTTTCATGTTCTGAAACAGCAGAACAGAGCCAACAACGTTAAGAAGAGAACTGAAATAAGGCACAAAATTGCATGAAGGAAACATATCTGTACTTCTCCAGAGGTACTTAGCAGGATGTAGTCAACTGTTCACAGCCGGGCCAAAGAAAATATTGGGGTCTAAATATAGGCAGGTCGAGCACGTAGTCCCAAAGTTCTGAGAACTTGTGAACAAGTATGTAGATAACAGCATTTACCTCTGCCTTGATGTAGCTTTTTCAAATTTTCTCTCAGGGCACGATTCATGGCTACCTCTGCGTTTGCACAAGGCATGAACAACATGGACCTCTGCACCCAGCAAGTCCTACAGGGGTCTGCTGCCAGCCTCAAACGTTGTCTGAGGTCAGCCTGGCTGGAGAACTCTGTGCTACCTTATTGTTCGTTTATTGGTTCACAAAGTCACATTCATATGGGAAGATTTTGACTTCGGCAGGATCTTTCACATGCGTTTTGGTTTTTTCCCGAGGAAAAACTTCCCAGTACCCATACATTAGATTATAATACGAGCCCATGGATAAATGGCCCCAACCTGCACAAACTGAAATCAATACGAGTGACATTCACCCCCCCTCAGTATGCAGACGTGTCTGTAAATGCAGAGGCCCTGGCAACAACACACCTTGTAACTCTTGCCTGTGGGAGCAAAAAGTGCCCATGGGACAGAACCACCTACTCCGGTCTCAGTCCTAGAGTCTAATTTAAGCATGTGCCAGGTCTAATAATATTTTCCTGAATTAACTTGCTTTTGTATTGCTAAACTGAAAAAGAAGCAAACTCTGCTTCAGGAAAATGCTCCTAACAAAGAGCTTTTACTGCTTGAGTATGACCTCTCTTCATCTACTCCGAGCTAAGCTTTCCGTAAGCGTTGTCAACGGACTGCTCTGTACTAGCAGACAATTTGCTAAAAGACACAGATCAGGAGAAGTAGGACTTGGTAATCATATATTAGTATTTTTTTAAATAAAAACTGACTCCAAGTTTTTTAGTCAATTAAACGCATCCGGCACATCATGTATGTGACGTAATGACAGCTCAAGACTAGAAATGCTTTTGATGCATTATTAACCATAAAAAAGGCATTAAATACCAAGCTTGAATGCCATAGGGATGCATATTTCAATAGAAATTATTTTTCAATATATGCTTAAAGTTTATTTTGGTAAACAGATGACTGTGGGCTGTCACAGATGGAGACAGATTTATGTTTAGTTGGAGTCTTTTTGAAACGAAGGGAAATAGCTGGACCTGTTGAACACACAGAAGGAACATAATTCTTTCTCCTAGCTAAAAGAAGGTTGAGTGGTAGCTTGGAAGCTTCCCCAGTTTGGAATATTAATTTCAGGGTGACAGTTGGGAATAGCACCAAGTAAATAAAATCTAAAAAAAAAAATATTTAAAAAATCTACCTGCTCTAGAGGTGTTATGGTCAAGCATTCATTTTCCAAATCTGGAAACAGAAGCCAGGCCAAAGTTCAAAAGTACAGTAAGTAAAACTAATCCTGTTGCTCAAACATCCAATAATCTCTGGCAGAAACTTGGGGTTTTTATCCAGTACTGCATTACCAACATTACAACCACCTATCAGCATGTATTTAAAAAAAAAAAAAACAAAACCAAACACACCACCAACAAAAACACAAACAACAAAAAAAAAAACAAAACACCCCAAAAACGAACCAAACCCAACCCAACCAGCCTTCCAACCCTCGCACCCCAAAAGAGACAACCCGCAGAGGAAGCCTGGCAGTACGTTTCTGCTCTTGGTTCATGTGATTCTGACCTACAGAATCAGAGCAGCTAAAGAAAGAAGAACCTGGAGGAGGAAACCCCTGCTGTCCCTCTGCCATCATGCATCACTCTCTCCCTCACGGTCCGGTATGTTTTTCAGAGTAAACATCCAGGCTGAAGGATTTTTATACCTTCCATTTTAGGAGAACTCTAAAATTTAACTGTATCTGTGTTAGAAATTTCTTGCTGATATTCAAATTACTTCACGTGCTTCCCTATATATGTATAAGTATATATATAATCATAACCAATTTTAGTTCGGTGTTGGGGTTCAGTCTTGCAACCGTTATACCCAATGCCTATTGATTTTGTAGGGACATTATGAAAGTGAAATCGGCAGGATCAAGCCCTTCACATTTAGATCTTCAAACGTTTGTAGGCTGTTATCAAGCCTTCTCGTACTCATCTCTTTGCCAAGCTACACATATTTAGCTCTTTTAATCTTTTCTCATAAATCAATCCCCTCAGCCCCCTAATCCTTTTTGTTGCTCTTCTCTAATCTCCTCCTGGTTTGTCAATACCTTTCAGTACTGCGGCGCCCAGGACTGAACTCGATGCTCCAAGGGGCCGCGGCGCTGCGCGAGCCGCCGTAGGAGGATCCTCCAAACCACGTGGTGTTGTGATGTCTCGCTTGGCAAACTTCAGGTGTGGGACTCCCGCGCTGCCATCTGCTGCCGGGCTCCAAGGCAAGGTTTGGCCTCAGCCACGCCCCATGCCGGACAGGAGTGTCTCTTTCCGCATACTCTACGGCTCTTCTTGAGCTATTCTACCTCATGAAGACGCGCCGTTCCACCCGCTGTGGCGACGGCCAGCAGGCAACGCTGCCCGCCTGCTCCGTTTACGCTGTTCTGCTGCACCCGGCTTCTGACTCACACAAACAAGCCTCAATGGCCAAACGACCTAAATAATTTCAACTTTCAACCTACCTTTACCTCACTCTGCCTCCGCCTTCTCTTATTGCTCTTGGCTAGATTCAAAATAAACAAACAAAAAAGAAGTTTCACCATTCCTGTACCCACTCTACAGCCAATGGAAAGGGATCGGAGAAGCTTCCAGAACAAATTCTTCCACCGTGAAGCAATTTTCACCTTAATGACGCGCTGACTCCACACGATCTGCAGCTATAGCAGAAACGGGGGCACTTCTCACCGCACCCCAAGCGGGTGCCTCTACCTTGATTCCCCACCTGTCCCGGTGACAGGAGGTGGGCAGCCATGCCCAAGCGCTGCTCTCCAACGCAAAACATGACTACGTATTTAGGTGCAAAGTACACCTGATCCGTCCCACGACAGGTCAGAGCTGCACCGCTCCGCAGCACGCTTCCCCAGCGCAGCCGCGTGCTCTGCCGGGCACCGATCTCCCCACGTGGGAACCACTGACCATCATAAACCGGTGCTGGAGCCACGAGGAGAAGAGCCCTGTATAAATGCTAATGATTATTTTAGGCCTGCAAGGCCTTTCCCATTGTACAGACACGGCGAGATGGTAGCTCTGATCCGGGAGGTGTGTAAACTGTCGGGTGTTTTCCCTACATGCTCACACACCCCTCTTTTTTGATCAGAAATGCCGCTCCACCATTTCACTACCAAAGAACATTGCAAGAAAAGAAAAATACAGGTTAAGTTGCCTTTAATCTTTAATTCATACACAAGAACATATTGCACATGGTAAAGTATAAAGGAAGATCCAAAGTCAGCGGGTTATGCAGACTCTGCCAGACCTTCACTTTCAAAGAGACACAGCCTGGGGAATTACACAAATGGCCTTCCATTGCCCTCTTAGTTCCTTTTTATGGCAAAATGCTTTGCTTTTATCAATTCCTCCCCCTTCTATGAGTCCCAGAGGCTTAGGCAAAACAAAAGGCAGATGCGCAAAATGCACCCTTCTCTGAATGGAGTGGGAGACTCGCTCCGCAGGAAAGCAACGGACGGATGGAAAATGCTCTCTTGAAAAGTAAAAGCCAGTAAGCGCAGACGATCTTTCTGCCTGGGTGAAGGAATTTGGCCTCGGCCAACAAAAAAAAAGAAAAAAAGAAAAAAAAAAAGGGGGGGGGGCTGCTCTTTTCAAGCCCCTGTAGGCACTGCTGCATTAAACTGCCGGGCTGGAACAGACAGAGGAGGAACATGAGCCCCTATTTTTGATGATTACCTCCAACAATAAGCAAAGAAGAAATGATCCTGCAGCAGGACTCTTGCAGGGAACGGACACTAAAGCGAGCGCCGGCTCCAGCTGCGGGGAACAGCGCGTTTACGGCGGGGTTCAGGCCAGGTCCGGCGAAGGACGGGCACTAACCTCCTGGGCAGCTTCCGAGCGAGGGCAGCAGGAGCAACGATCCCAAGCGCGTGTGCGCAAATAAGGGAAGGACATATTGCTGTCTTACACACAAAGACCTGAATAAAGACTAATTCTGTAATAATTCTCCAAAAATCAGATGCTTGCACAGTATGACTGAAGTACTACCTATGTAATAATTCAGCTTGAAACACTAACTAAAACCAGTGTTAGCTCACGGTAGCAACTAACATCTTGAATTTTCTGCAAGGAGGAATGTTAAACACTGGATTAAATTTGCACACAAAACCCGAACGCCTCGCCAGCAGGAGTTCATATACAAGGCATCAATCTGTTGTGTAGGCTCAGTCTACATTGGAGATCTTCTCGGCTGCCACTAATTGTCATGTTAGATTGTCACTCCTCAAAAGCCTTCTTTTACCAGTACATGGTGCTTGCAATCCTGGGGCAATGAGCCCAGCTATCGGCTACGAGGAGGCTGCCTGAAGCAAGGAGAAGCACTTGGCATCCTCGCTGCAAGCTACTTCACATGAAGTAATTTGCTAAACTGTGGGAAAAGTCTATTTTAAATTTGGGTTTCTGCTTTTTACAAACATAACCCATGGTCGTAGGTCAGCACATAATCTTCCCGTTCAAATCTATTTATACTCTCACTTAGCCTGTTTGCAAGTTACATTGGCGAGACGTGCACGCGGAGTAATTCATCGCGCTTCTGCCCTAACGCTTATCCTGCGGGGCCCAGTGCAGGAGAGCAGCCGAACAAACGTTTAAGCGTGTGCTGAACTTTGCACATATACTCAAGCCTTCTTGATCGGTCCAAAGGTAAGCACATATGTAAGTGCCTTCCCGAACATGCACGCTTTCCCGAGGTGGGACCGCTCTACGAGCAGGTCCTGGGACTGCTGGCACTCCCACGCAGGGCGGGATTTCACCCAAGTCCATGACACGAGCGAGCGATGTCACGTAATGCCTGGGCACGAGCGCTGCTGGAACAGCACCCCGAGTGAGTTGCCAAAGGCATCCAAGAATCAGTGGTAACCTGGGAGGAGTACCACTCCCTTCAGATTTTCAGTCCCACGGTACGACTGTTCAGCTGTGCTCCTACCGTCTCCTGCAAATAACTTAGAAGAACAAGCAAGTACAAAGGTGGGATTTCAAACAAGTCATGTCTGGAAAATGGGGGCGGTAAAAAACCCCACCAAACCAACATGCCGAAACCCTCGTCCTGCCCTCGCCTTGCATGGCAAACATCGCCAGGATGAGGCACGGGCAGAGGGTGCCACAGCCACCAGCAGCGCTCCCCGGGCTCCTGCCCGGCACCCAGCACGCACAGCGCGGGTCAGCGTCTGCCTGCGCTCACCACTCTCACCTGCGGTCGGTGCTTAGTTTTTATTACTTTTGGACAACAGAAGGTAAACGAAACCATCAATAAAAGCCCAGATTTGCCAACGTTCTGCTCAGCTCCACTGTCTTTCTACGTTGCCGTTTTGCTTATAAGCATCATTCTGACACAAACGCATCATAGCAAACCGTTCAGAACAAGCCGGCACATACACTTACCATTAATTTAGCTAATGAAACAGTAATGTAAACATTTTTCATTTAAAAAAAGGGTATCTGTGGTAACAGTGGAAGAGCGAATGGAGTGGAGAGCAGCTTCCACCCAGCATGCAAGGGCAGAACACCAACGATGCTGGAAAGCATCGCTCTCGTTACCACGGTGGGACCTGTTCCTAAGGGCAGTTCGGTACAGCAATTTGGTGTTTTGACCTGCTTTAGTTTAAAAGAGTTTTAAGGCTGCTACTTGTATTTACAAACATAAGATATTGACAGTTTTCATGGGTATCTATGATTAAAAAAAAGTAAGATGCTGCCTCTATCTTTAAACGTTTACATTTCTGAAAGCCTGGAGAGCAGCTAGTTTAAACGACGTGTGTATTCTGAATAACGCGTCTTTGCAAATGCTCCCTCTTTCACTGCGATACCCATTAGAAAGTGTAAAACGTTCCACGCTAATAAGAATCAACAGGGAAAAAAATCCTAAACACAAGAGCTTAAATAAATTACCATCTTTGTAACTCTGCCATAAATCCCCCAGTTGGGATATGATGATTTAGCATTTGCTGCTCTGGCACAAATCCAAAAGCCTTGGGTTTCTTAATGGATAAAATATTGCTTTTTCACCTTTCTGACCTTACTTCAACTTCAGTCTGAGGTGACACGAGTCTCCTGGTCTCTGCGCAGTCCTTGATGGACAGTAACAGCCAAACTGCAAGAGCATTTCTTACATTACTGCAGCCTTTCGAGTGCGGGGGCGGGGGGCCGGGCACAAGTAGCGAGACGCCTCCTGCCAGCATCTGGTCCCTGATGGAAGAACGCTCGCATGCATGTTCTCATCTACTGAGCAAAACTTCAGCCCCAGAACAGGCAAGCAGGAAAGAGGCAAACAAATCCCCTGCAGTCTATGAGGAGAATACCCTAAATCCAGAAGAAAGAAAAAAAGAAGCCCCCCCGAACCTACAACTGAACCCAAACCAGAGGCGACACATGTGAGCTAGTGCTTGTTTTTTCTTGTTGGAAAGAAGCATTTGCTACTCACTTTGGAAAGAACAGTGCTTCCATCCAAGGCGAACACTTACACAGGTTGCTCTGATTTGAAATGTAAACATTTGCTTTATTCATTCAGAGTTAACGCCACGGGGGAAGAGAAAGAGGCGTGAAGGTGCGGGGGAGGAGGAGCTCCCGGGCGCCAGCCTGCAGTGCTTCGCCTAACGGACCAGGGCAGCATCACCTCCTCGGTCCCACTTTGGTGGCAGATCCTAAAAACCACCCAGGGCCTGGGCTTCCTTTTTGGGGTGACCGAGGGAGCTTCCTCCAGCCAGTAAGTGTTGAAGAGCGCATTGCCTAGGATCACGTTTCCCTGCAAGAGTTTGCTAAGTTGCTTTTCAGGAGTAGTGCCCCAGGTGCGTAACAGCCTTGTCCACTCCACTTGCCGCTTCTTCTTCAACATTTTAAATACCGTCTGGCTTTTCAAAAGGTGATTTGTAGGCCATTTAATTGAGGAAGTCAATTCCTCAGCTAAACCGTTTTTATTAGAACATTTAAGGAGTAAATCCTGTAGCGCTTACATTTATCTGGTTTATCTAGCTTCCGGGGACCCAGGGAAATCTCATTTTAGGGGTTTGGTTGACTTCTCTCCCAGCTAAAATGACAATTCTCAATGTCTTTACAAACTGTATGACCCGAGACCCCCTTTACTGGGCATCATTCGGTTCCTACTTTCCATCAGAACCACAAACTTCAGATTAAGCAAACCTCCTACATCTCTCCTGAGTGTAACGTCAGGTAGCCGCTTCACGGCTTCTGAATGGACGTGGGCAGCAAGGACCAGCCGGCTGTTGTTGCGGTGCCCGTCAGTCCCGGGCAACCTGTGTTGGGGGGGGTAAGAGCAAGCGCGTGAAAATCACACGGCTCTGCCTGCAGCCTGGCTGCTTCCATTCGTCGTAGTGCAACCTCTGCTCTGAACCCGCACGCCGGGGGTCGTCCCTGCTAACCTCTTCCCGTGACTAACGCACGCAAACTTGCTGTGAACGCTTGCCTTTGGATACACGTTAGAAGCGTGTGGGTACATAACATGCCCAAAAAATTGTTGAGGAATAAATATTCTACGCGAAACGTTATTACACCAAGACAGAGCTTCAGCCTGTCCTGAACAAACACCAAAGCACAGGACCACCGAAGCAGTCACGAAGGGGATACAAACGCAACTGTTAGAGTGATTTCTTTGTGTTACCACCTTCTCTCTGTTGTAACTCCACCTGCAAATAACATGTCCTTGCTTGCACCTCACTTACCTCGGATACTCTCTTAATTCTGCTTATACATTGAGCTACAGCTAAACGCAGTGCCAGGATAACGTACAAGCACTCATGTATTTGGGGCACTGGCCAACGCGACCACACAGAGATTCTGCTCGCCCTCGGTCTGCCTGTGGCACCTTCTGCAGGGTGCTGCGTGGCACCCAGAGCAGACTGTGAACTTCTCGATGGGAGGGTGGAAGCACCATTCTCTGGTCTTGGCTTTGCCGACATGACCTGACGGGCGCCAGCAGCGGCCGAGACATGCCAAGAGAGAATCAACCCTGGGGCCATGCCACGAAGTGCAATGACTGTTGCTCACTAGAACACAAAAGCACCTAACCTGGGGGTCGGAAAGGCTGGTCGCGCTAAGGCAGGGGAAGGACAGCCATCGCTGGAGGTGCAGAGCTGGGCAGGGAGCGAGGGACACTGCCAGGGCTTCACCCATCTGTGGGGACGGGCTTTGTCTCCTGTGGCCCACGGACATGTACTGCCTCAGCCCGCCGCCCCCCCGCCACTGACCCGGGGTCGGAGGCACACATGCTGGCCTTGAACTCTCCGTCTGTCTCTCTGCTGTCTCCCTGCCATATTAATTACCATTCCCCTCTGCCAGGGCCAGAAAACAACCTTCACTGCATTAGTGCTAATTAAGAAGAGTGAGCTTCCTATTCTGGATGCTTAAATCACACTCCTCTACTCATTCAGAGCAGAAAGGAGTGCTGACAATCTTATTAAAAGCAGAAGGGAACACCTCGGTCATGCTTCGAGCTGGCAAACGAGGCCAGCAAGCTTCTGTCCTTCCGCAGGGACAGCGAAGCTGCAAGTGTCAGCAGAGGAACAGAAGGGGAGGGTGAGAAAAACAACACGTTTCCTAGGACTTGGAGATCTGTATCTCAGGGAGAGATGGGGAGAGCATCCCCCTTTGGAAGCACTGATACTTGAAAGCAAACACTTAAAATGAGCGTTTAAAACACAGCCCTGTGAGCCGCGTGGCTGTGTAACTCCCCATTAAAACGCGGACCCGGAGCAGCTCCAGGTGACGGCCTGCAGAGATGCCGTATTTGGAAAATACGGATTCTGATCCTCTGATTCTGACTCACTCAGTATCAGAGCAAGATCTGGATTTGCTTGAGTCATGTAAAGAGATAATGAAGTCAGTAACAAGGTACCATCGCTGCCCACTGAGCTGCAGCCTGTGAAGGCAAATCTTCCCCTCGGACACTGTGCCGAGTACCCCACTCGCCCTTTGACCTCTGCTGACTCTGTGCATTTTTCATCTAATACACGAAGTTTGTCTCCTCTATTTAAAACTGATCTTCTTGGATGATGTGCTTGCCAGTTTTAATTAGAGTGTAATGACAGGCAGAATTACATTATTACAGGGGGAGGGGAGATCGTGACGACAAGAGTCCAATACTGCAGATAAATTGGTTCTTTATATCTAAAACATCATTCTTCAGAGTACCGTCAGCTATCCTTTGGAAAACAGAAATTCCCCTAAACCATCCAGGCCAGCCGGGATGAGAGGGGAGCCGGACTCGGTCCTCCTGAACGAGCCAGAGTCCTGAACTGTCTCTCTCCCAAAAAATGCTTGGCCAACCCAAATTCCCAAGACTTAAGCCTTCTTTTACTGTCAGAAAACACAGAGAGATCCAGCAGAACAATGTGTCTTATTCTTCTCTAGTGGCTAGTCCGTAAAGTGGGTGATCATTAACTACCTCTGCTGTGTCTTCCATTAGTGCAAGCAGAAGCAGTTTAGGCTGTGACGTGGAAGGCTCCTGCTATGTCTGTTAGAATATGCATTAAGAAATTCCTCAAATTTTTAAATTTTTTTGTTTATGTTTCTTAAAAGCTACAACAACTCACAGAGAAAAATATTTATTAAAAGATTATTCATATATAAAGCAAGAAATGAAGTCTCCTTGTTGCATATGCATTAAGATACCAACTCTTGTTTTCTCAAGACATTATTTTTCCGTAGGATGCAAACCCTGCTCGCTGCACAGGACAGACATACGCGAGCTGCTGCAGCTGCTGTGCCCCCTTCCTGCAAGGGCTTCTCAGCAGCGTGGCTGTGCCCGCAGCCCTGCAGCTCCAGCCCCTGCTGCCAGCCGCCCTGAGAGGCGGACCAGCCGAGCAGACCGCAACTTCCACGCTGACTATTCCTTTTCTGCAGGACACGTTGTCCCTACCTCGAGTACCCGTTATATGTGACTGGAGGAGCCCTAGAGAGATCAGGAGTTTCAGTTGTCCGAGTTCAGCAATATCTGAGCCTTCAGCATTTGGTTTATAGTCCTCTGGGAATGGCAGATGTGTGTTAATCGCATGCTATTATTTTAATTTTTATTGCTGAACAACTTTCCGAATCAATAGAAGGCAATGTCCTGCTCTGAGAGGGATGCAGGTTAAGAGACTTGAGCAAACACTCCGAAGTGGTGGCAGGCCCAAGATGCAAGGCCAGACCGGTTCCATCCAGAGCACGGGCTGGGAGCCAGCACCCAGTACTAGATGGTGCTGATTTCTCCTTGCACCACAGGGCTAAATCACATTAAGTCATCCAGAGAAGCATTAAATAGTTTCCTGACATTACATTTCTATGTAAGCAGTTAAAGCTGTTGCCATAGGAACATTAACAAATATAGCGATGTGTATAATTGTGAATAAAGTGGACTGGGGAAAAAAAGAAATAAGATGGCCTGTAGTACTGAAAAAGTCCGGGCTCTGCACCGCGCTGCTCGTAACACCCGCAGCACCGGGCAGCCCGCGGAGGAGCGGGCTCTGGGCACATCCTCGCGCCAGGGCGGCGGCGTCCGTTTGCCGATGCAACGCCGTGCCCCGAATAGGCCTGGCTCAGGCGAGCGGCCCCCGCCCGGGCTGGCAGCCGTCCTGCTGCGCTTCTGCTGGCGGGCTCTGCCGGCGGGAAAAGACCTCGGGAAAGAGAGGCTACGTTTTAATCCTGGCAGCTCAGGCCCTCCTTCCCCTTATTCCCCCAGCTTTATAAAAATAGAAAGAACACATGTTCCCATTAGTCACTTGCTAGAGGGAAGCTGTGGGGTATGTGCTGACAGTCTGAACGCTGAGCTCCAATTTGAATACCATTTGCATATTCCAGGTAGACAAAGCGCAACCGTATTAAAAAGAGGTGCGCGCGAGGCTGTGCAGAGCGAGACAGCAGTCTGATGGCATTTCCCAGAAATCAAGCTTGTTTTCCCAGCACCTTTCCCAAAACGTGCGAGGGCACCTCGCAGCTACTAATGCCCAGCCTGGCTAGTTTCAGGGAGGCTCTTAATTAAACTTCCGCTTGCCAAGAACGGTTTGTATTTGCAGAAGCGAGGACACAGCCATCCTCAGGGGAACATCAGACAGAGGGTTTTTCCCTCCGGATAATACCACCTGCTAGCCCCAGCAAGCAGGAGACATTTCAAGGTAATCCGAAGGCAATAAATGTCTTTCACTGCTGTTGACTAAGCTGAAACGCTGCACGTTATTTTCAGGCATTCAGTTAGGACTAATGAGCGTCTAAAGCTTATCGTAGGTCTGAATGCGAGCCATCCTCCTCACTGACATCCTCTTGATCTTTAAAAGCTCAGTGATCTTTGGCTTGAGCGCAGCCCCTGGGAGTTCAGAGGTTAAGTTTTGGGGATGCAATCAGCGTCTGAGCGAGGCAGGACAGAAATGCACCGAGGTTATGTCGAGGCACCGCCGGGGGAGGAAGAAAGCCCCGACTCACACAGGTGTCTGCGTTATTTATGCACCAGTTCACACAACAGGCGAGGCGTTGCATCAAGAGCAGGACACCTCACCAGTGCTTCCCCAAACCTCTGCTGCTCTATCGAGACCCATGCTCAACAGAGATCAGCTGTCTACACAGAGGAAAACATCGCATGCATCACATTTCTGTCTACCTGCTGGTCCACTAAGAATTTTCAACACAAGAAATCAAAAACTGAATCATATCATCAGCATATCAACACTGTTGCACACATGAGGGCAAAAATAATGATGCAGCTGTTATTTTTCCCACGTAGTTCATGAAACACAGGGGAAGGAGGCTTTTCATTTTCTTGCATTCCCAAGTAAAGAGCTCAGAGCATGACTTTCCCCCCCTTAGATACCTGTTCATTTACAGTTATTTAACAGACAATACTATGGCTAGATTAGACTATAATCCATACACGAACAATATACAGTAAGTTGCTAACATTTTGGCAAAATTAATGTAAATATGGATACAATTTGAAAGAAAGGATCTGGAACTTTAACTTGTCTGGTCAGTTCTGAAAAAAAGATTATAATTCAGCATTGATTCCTACAGAACGGCTCAAAAATACCCACGGCAGTTTGCAATGCTTTATCAGATCCTAAAGAATGGCCGCTATCTACAACATTATGCCATACGCCTTTGCAATACAAGCATGCAGAAGCTTATATTTAATTCCTGTTCCTGTTCACCTGCGTGCAAAACACATCCTCTTCTATTCGACTCCATTTAAATCAAACTCTGTCCACCAGCGAGGCAGCCGAGTGCTTTCTAGACGTTCACTAAGCAGCGTGACTTGCAGGTGCCTTACGTAGCTCCTACCTTCTTCCCCTTCCTGGGGTAGGGAGCTGTTTATAGACTGATTCTTTTTCCCCCCAAGAAATTGATGATGTGCTCCATCTGCCTATGCTACTGCCACGGGGACGAGGTGAACGCGTGCCATGCCCGCCTGCTGGGGTGAAACTCGGCGAGGCGTGGCATGGCTGAGCTGCACGGGACGAATCCTCCTCCCTCGGAAGCTCAGCAGGTCACACATCCCAGAGCGTATCAAAAACTTCTGCAACCTTCCCAAAAACGGTTTAGCTACCGTTGCTGAAACTATACCCTGAATGATACGGTACAAGTACACTGAGGCAGAAGGATACATTCACCCGAATGGAAAAGCTCACGACCTGGCAATATCTATTTACAGTAAACTGCCAAAGGATGTTTTTAGGAGAATTTGTCAAGAACTGTGTTTCTGCACATCACAGCAACTAACGTGTGATGCCTTTGGCTTTACATTTTTTTATATAAGTGGTTTGCCAACGACAACAAAGACGACGACAGAAAAGGATGCAAACACAGTCATCCAAGAAGCGACTGGCAGGTAGGAAGCAAAACAGTTGGGAAGATCCTTCAAGCAATCAGAAAAGTAAATCTCTGCCATCCAGTAACAGACCTTAGCGCTCCGAGATACAGCTTAGGAACTGCTGTTTTGGAATTATAGCATCGTCAGCCAGAGATCGATTTATGGTGGAGGAACAGGGGTGGGGATATTTGCATGGGAACAAGGGCTGATTTATCGGAACAGAAGAAAGAACATTAGACACTGACCAGTTATTAGCAAAGTGTAACGGTTAGATGGACATTTGACCATATAGGGCTTGAGGCTCCTCCTACTCGCCCAGTAAGAAGGAGCTTCCTCCCTCTGTGGCTTTGTTCTTCATCCATCCTCAAAGATAGTATCTGACATTTTTCCCACCCTCAGGATTTTTCCCTGTATGAGTTTCATTGAACACCATCCTTCCACTCCTGTTCAGTGACCCACTGGGAGCTCCGAGGAGAGCCAGTGCAGAAGTTCAGGCAGACCGTGCTTTCAGTGTACTGATTACAATATATATAAAATAATATTTTGTACAAGTTCAGAGGGAATAACTAAACATTGCTCTCGGCAGCGACTTTTACAACACTGTGTAATGAGTTACCACATTTTGACCTTTACACGCAACTCACCTTCTGAAATTTGCCGAGAAAACTTTGAACACCACATAAGCAAAAATACCCCGAAGAGTCCTAGAAGGCAGGCACGGGTTACGCTGCCAGTGACTGCAGAGAATCGGACGCCAACATCAGGTCTCCGTACAGGAAGCAACGGAACTACTTCCTAGTGTTGGATCTAATAGCAAATTACCAAAGAGACACTACACATTACTACAATCTGCACATCAAACCAGGCAGAAAGCAACCTGCAATTATACAATTAGGCTGATACACAAGCTTCCCGCTAGTGTTTATTTCTGCTGCCAATCATGCCGCTTACTGGAAAACAAGGGCTCTCAGCAGCCATCGTGCCTCACACTTTTTCTCCCCTCTGCTTTTCCATTTTGAGGGGCTTTACTGATCACATCTCGTTCTTTTAACGCCCTGATGAATCTGTCTTTAGGATTACACCTTGCCCAGGTACCTTTCGGTCATCATGAAATCCATCTTTATGCGTGGCGCGTAATCTATCCCAGCAGCAACTAGCTGCAGTGACCATGAGAATAGGAAAGAAGAGACAAATACATGTTTGTTATTAGCTGATGAAGGCAGCTGATTGAAACCTAACAAAACCCTTGATTTCAAATGAAAATTATTAAATAAAAATCATTTAACTACGCCGTGCCTTGACAAAAAACACAGAAGGTGAATGCAACTAGAAGTCTTTGTCTTTGAGCTTGGTCTCCTCATAACATAGTGCCTCTAAATGACTAAACGTTGAGCACATCTCAGATACTTCACATAGGTCTTCTAGCTCAGGTTCGATGCATGTGTGATCTCGCAGGTCCCCGTGATAATTTGTTTTTCCCACCCTATCTTTAACCACACCTGTTCGAACGGTTGTGCTTTCCATGTCTCTCGAGCATCGCTCACATACGCGCACCTATTATCGCCTAAACGCCGCGAGCTGTGCGCCTTTTTGTAAAGTAAGTCCGTGCAGCAGATGCTATTTGTACAGTATAGCTAGTCGGCAGAGCTCACCTACACAAACATACATTGACCTGCCTGGCTACAGAGTCATCCTGAGCCCTTGGATCACATCGCATCTGTATGAGAAAGCAGCTTCTCACGCCCACCCAGCCTAGGGGAACAGGCGCCGGAAGGTAAGCGAGGGCGCGCACCCCGTCGGGAGCACACCGCTTCAAACGGCGGAGGGCACAGAACCTCCCAACACACCTGGAGGCGCACGGTCTGCCTCGGGTGCTGGTAGCCAGGTAGCGGCCAAGTGGGTACCGCAGCTGTCAGTCACACCCGTCAGAAACGCCCGTGCCACAGCGACAGCATTACGTATTTTGTACATATACGCAAATAAAGTTTCTGACAATAATTCTGTTCTCACAAATCATTTTCTTTAGGTTTCTGTATTTCATTCAGCTTTCCCATCAAACTGTACCACCAGAGAGAGGCCTTCATTTCCCAGTGAACGTTGAGAGAGTTCTCTCAAAAAACTGCATTTAGCAGCTCAATCTCCGTGACTCACACACGCATTTTCTGGAGCCCACATCTCACGCTGGTGGTAGATGATTCAGATATGTGGAGGCACGACAGCTTAGAGACACGGGGTGGCATCTGCAAGAACTCGTGTGGCACCGCCCTGGCAGCACGGGCCGTGAGCACTGACGGGACAAATCAAAGCATGAGTTACAAAACCTGTAAGGCATCTGCTTGCTCGGGTAGCTGATGCCGTGGCTGTGAGGTTCAGTTTGCCCTGATCCACTCCTTCCCATCTCAGGGGATCAGCTTTCCGACGGTTCCCTCCCGCACGTTTTAATCCTGAAGGTTATCTCGCTGTGCCATGGGATCACCGGCTCCGGCACAGGCTCCCAGATTAGCAGACCTGCTATTAGCAAATTGGAAATTTCTGCTCCCTTTCCTCCGAGGAACACATGCTTACTTTTACAGAGGAACCAGCCTTCCTTTCATACACGCATCAGGATTCCCATTTTTTGACCGTTTTTTATGACAATTAGAACATTTTAATTTGTCACACAGTTCTATGGCTTTTGGAAAGCGTATTCATGGATTTCAGTGAACCGGTTAGAAAGAGAACACAAGTCCCCAGGTTCCCCTACTTGGAAGGGCCAGTCCGTCTAGGAAAAGCCAACGTCTGTTCACAACAAGGCACAAAGCAGTGCTCCCACCAACGGCAAGAGCAGAGCTCAGATGACACAGTGCAGCCAGATTAGGAAAGCACCGAGACACCCCGCAGCCATTTACAGGGTTTACGGACCAGCTTGCAGGAGTGGTTTTTTGTTTCATTGAGATGGAAAAATCGATGTTTGACTTACATCATGGAGAAATTGCTCCAGGTTATCAAAATAGAGAACCTTGGCACCGATGAGCAGTTGTCTCAGGACAGATCACTCGGGACACAAAATTATTCAGCTTTATGCACCCATCTGAGCAGATTTGTTACCCAACGACTAGGAAGTCCTTAGTCCATGAACCACTTCAGAGTGGCAAACAAGCAATCTTCTAATGAACAAAAGCCTGCTATAAACTTGTTGGAGGAGGCGGCGGTTCTCTGCCGCCGGTATCTATTTTTGAGCTGTGCCACACAAGGCACTTCAGAGTTTTTCTTTGGACTTGAGCTCGAGAGCTGTTCTCCAAAGTAAGGAGAACAGCAGAAATGTACCATGTCACCGTTTCAGCACCAAAAAAATTGTCTAGCTGTCATTGTACAAGGGTTTAAGAAACAGTCTAATCAAACCCAATGTAACAGGCAACACGTTGCAGGATTTTAGAGTCAAGATGGTAACTTGGAACGACACCGAACTTACTGGCTCAGGAAACACTTCAATAAAGAGAACAGGATTAGAGCAATACCCAGAGTCTCTAAACCTGGAGCACCTGCACAATAAACATTCGCTTTTCTTTCTTGCTTTCCCAGAATCTCCACAAAGTTGTAGGTAAAAGGTAAAACATGTTATTTTTCACTATGTTGACCTTTTACCTGAAACACCACGACAAAACTATTTAAGCAAGACTTTTTTTGGCATCGCTGGTGAGACCAAGAGTCCCGACGGTCTCTCGGGTCCATCACCACAACGATCCCTAGAGAACACATTAAGCATCCCTTGCAACCTGCATCTTGGCAGAAATTCTTTTATAATGCGGTGCAGCGTTTGGATTTACAAGGGAAGCTACATTATATACCGGTTTGGTATTAAAATGAAGCCTTTTTCCTCAGGGCTCAGGAGGCCCGCAAGACCTCCATCTAAATTTTCTAAGAACGCGGGGATTCAGCTGTGCCTTTCGCTTGTGAAAATAAATACAGGATTAAAACTGAACGCATTGTTCTGGAAATGCACGTAACACTACGATAATTCAAGCACCAGGTCACACGGTGGACAGGCTGCCAGAGTACCTCCGCCAGCACGGCCGGCATCCCATTAAACTGCCTTTATCTCAACCCAATATTGAGTTTTCCCAATTTTGCCCTTCCAGTTCTCCCCCATCCCACGGGAGGGGAGCGAGCGAGCGGCTGCGTGGGGCTCAGATGCCAGCTGGGGTTAAAGCGCGGCACCTTCCCAGGGTCCTGACCAGGACCCGCACGGCTCACGCTTCCCACCGCAGCTCCTGCATTTCAAACCCTTCAAACGATCCTGCACTTTCTCACTGGGCAAAGAAAATCTTCTGTATTTAAGAGACATTTAGTAGGCTGCAAACAAATGGATCAAATTGTGCTCTACCATTTTCGACATAATCTAAGTAGAAAGCACTTACCATCAGTGCACAAAGAGCTCAGCCATGCTGGAGAAGAACAGCACAGCAATAAGAGGAAAGGTAGAAAATGGAGGATGCAGATTATAAAATTCAGTCACATTTTAAAATTTTCTGCTACAATAATTCACTTTATGTAGAATTAATGTGGCTGATTGAACGTTTGTGCTGTAATTTACTTATAATTAACATTTTATGGTGAACAGATTTCACCATCTCCTTCATGCTGTGAACTCCAAGCCATAGGTCAAAAATAGAGATGAAACAGATAAGCACAAAATATTCTCACTGAAATATTAATGAGATTTTAATTTACTATTTTAAAAATACATCTTTCATCAATGCCTGTATATCAAATCATTATTTTAATTTTTTTACATTGTATTAAAAATATAATGAACTTTCCTAACTGGTTGAAAGACCCTGAAATATCTATTGTGAAGAGACAGCTCGGGGGAGCACAAAGGTCCAAACGTTCGCAGCTACCAAACCTCACACGGCGGCTGGATGAGAGTCAGCTTGAACTGAGCACAATGCCTCTACCATTAACCAACTAAAACTGTGGGTCTCTAGTCTCACAGAGGCTGCGGTCCAACGAGATGCTATTCTTCCCGCTAAGATGTTACTTAAAAGCATAAGGTTAGTCTCCAAAAATATTCAACTGCCACAAACTTCTTAATGGGTTTCAACAGAAGTCGTTGCATTCTCTGTTGACACAAAACACATACAAGGCGTTGCTTTGATCAGGCATTCTTATCTTTTAAGCCAGTTCTGGCTAAAATTGAAACCCTCCAGAACAAGGCTCTGCCATTACGGCAGACACCACGAGTCAGAGGAAAAATATGCTTCTTCATGGTCTAGGAAGAAAGTCAGGAGAAAACGTGCATAAAATCTCAAAGCCACTCACAACGTGTATTTAAAGCCGTCTTTCCTATTACCTAAAGATGACAGACCACGTCTGAATAAATTATCAAGTCATCTGCAATTCATACAGTTTCCTATATACCAACACGCTATCAAACAGGCAACTGAGGACATTCCCGGAACGGTCTGGTGACAGAGAATGAAGATATGGGATGACAATGAAAAAGTCAGCAGAAAATCATAAGTCAATGGAACTATTTTATGCTCTTTACTTCCTAGCCTGCACCAGTCCATTCAAAAGCCTCATTAGAATTTCAAATGAAAAGCTGAATAATACAAGCATTATAAATCTGTTACAAACAAACCTAAAATGCACCAAGAAAAATATACGTGGAATTTTCCTTCTTAAATCGCAGTGTTTTCTCCTACAGGTTTGTTTGCTGGGAATCAGCAGCTACTTGTTTTTAGGGTAAGGTTGTCTTTTCTTTCCTTTTTTAATTTACTTATTTAAATTGAAGGCCAGTGCCTGCCTGTCTCCTTGGTCCTTCTACAGCTTGAAGAATGGAATCCAGACACCTTTCTGGTTTCTTTAGGGAGCCATGGACTTTTTCTTTTTTTTCTTTAAAGACATTACGAGTAAAAAAATAAGTTATTTGGCCGTGGGAGAAATCTCAAGAGAAATCAGAGGCTGAGCTTACTGTGGCATCCCACTACAGGTTGACTCCTAATGGGAAGGTCAATTCTTATCTTGGAAAGTAAGACCTCTTGGTAGAATAGCAACAGGAAGGTGATTTCTGACGGGCCCTGGTACCTGCACCCTCCTGCAACACAGTGGCAGCACGTGGGTCTCCTTCCAAAGTTGCTCTGTAAGACCAGGGGACTTGGTCATACAAACACCTCTGCTGATGATTAGAACTATTCATCAGAAGCCCTTTAAAAACAAAACAAACCCTTATTGCTCCCTTCCAAGTAAAACAGTTCAGACCATTCTTAGTAATAATGGATCCAAAAAAGGTAACATACAAACTGCCACCAAAATCTGAGTGGGGGGAATGGATTCCTTCTGAGGACAGAAAGAAAAAAACCCAAAATTACAAGGAAATACATAATACTATATTAATGGATAAGACTTATGTAGCATTTTTGTGGTTTTTCAACATTTTTCATTGTCAGAATGAAAAAAATAACAAAAAAAAAACCCACAAAAATACCCCACCAAAAACCCCAACCCCAAACAACACGGCAGGGAAAATCCCCAAACTACAGTAACTGACACCGAACCAGGGATTCCAGAATAACACGTTATAGCTTATCGCCCACAGAAATCCCAGTAAAACGTCTGGAGTTCTCGGGCACCGCCAGGCAACAGGACCACGGCGGCGAAGGCGGAGCGCGCACTGCACTTCGGGAAGCCGGAGCAGCGGCAGCAAGGGGAAGAGGTGACTGTCAGGTGGAGACGGGCTCACGACCCAGGGGAGCACGGGGCTGCTCTGTACGCTGGGCCGGCGGGCTCAAGGGGGGCGGCGATAGACCAGGACTACGCGGCGGCCTCCAGGCTGGAGAAAGTGCTGCCTAAGTGGACAAAGTCACTCAGTTGCTCAAAAAATGAAATTAGAAGATTGCGACATGGTAGAGGTCTTCATCCCTTTGATCTCTTACCTAGTGCTGATATGCCACTGAAGCTATACGGATTCATCTTTAAATGAAGTATTAATGATGCGAAACTATTCTGACAGATGTTATCTCTGCACTTTCTCATTCCCAGGACCTCTGTTACCATTTTCTAACACATAAGATTTTTTTCCAGAACATCAACTAGGCTTCTACTCAAATATTGGGCTAAACCCTGAGAGATTGGCTTCCACAGGCACCTGCGTGAAGAAAATCTTAATGCAAAATCTGAAAGAGAACCTTAAATTCTAACCACCGAATCCCAGAAATATTGTTTACTAAGCACCAAGTTCACCCGGAAGAAATGTTAATTGTGGCTGAAACCCCGGGGCTCCCCGATAAAGAGGGCCAGCCAAGGCATATGCAGAGAAATTCAGGCATATTCAGTATCTGACATGACGCCGTCACCCCGCTCAGCTAGCGGGTATCATCCCCAAACGGGGCAGGCAGCATTCCTGCTCTCGGCTCAGTTGGGGAGCAGGGGAAGACATCCTACATAGGTGTTAAAACAGCTTTCTGCATCTTAAGGAAACAGAAATGAAATAAATATACAAATAAACAAACACTTCAAAGATAACAATGAAATCTCACCAGTTGCAGCACATGTCCACTCAGTCTCTTTTTTTTCCTAAGTGCCTTTCCTTAGTAAAAGCCATCAAATATCATTGTTGAATTAGTAATAATTTTTTAGCAGCATTGAAGAATTAAAGCAAGAGAGAAAGGGAAGGCATGCAAGAGAGAAAAGGAGGGAGAGAAAGAGAGAGGTTAAGCTCAAAGGCAGAGAGAGCGAAATGGACCAGATTATACAAAATTAAAAAGCAAATACGCGCAGACAATTTGTGCCGAGTGATTGCAAGCAATTACAGTCCGGCTTTTCTGGAGGGAAAATTGGGGAGGGGGGGGAAGGTTATTTCAGCTTAAAAGGAGACTTTATTCATTCCTGATCAGCTTCTCCTACTATTCTCTCTTTTATTCTTGGATATCAATTTAAAAAAAATCACCCTTCAGATGTTACATGTCTAACCCTGGGAATCCCACCCCTGGGCAGAGAGGGAGGATTTCAGCTTCCAATCGGCTCTTTCTATAGCCCTGAAAAAGCAATTTGCTCATAAAGGATAAAATAAAAAAAAAAGGGGGGGGGGAAGAAAGAAAGAAAAGGAGGGCAAAAAAGGAAAACCACAACAAGGGCACGCGTTTCTTTTGGAGGAGAGCTTCAATTTTACTGTAATTGTCTGAAGAAGAGCTGCTTTGATCTGCAGAATTATTATTATGCTTCAAATGCCTGCCCGCTAATGTCACAGCTGTGCTTTGGCATGAGCACACCAAGGGGGACCAGAGGCTAACCCGGGCTTGGCCCCGGCCGTGGCTCCCTCTCCCCCCTCTCCTTTGTGTCTCTGAACTTTATTTCAGGAGCACCCAAAGCAGCCGCCCTCCAGCGCGGCTCTGCTGCCCGGGGACGGGGGCTCGGCGCACTTGCGGAGCGGCGGCACGGCTCGTGCTCACCCCCGTTTTGCTTGGGAGAGAGAGATTAAAATGCTGAGACCGCCTCCCTGGAAGGATCAGGAGAGAGGGTTTAAAGCAATATATTTTCTTCCTGCTCAGTCTCGCTCAATTACTAGCTGAGGCAATGGGAAGAAGGCTTTAAGGCCTTTATTATATTTCTTGTCTTACGTCACTACCTGTTATTGTTGTGAAATTCTTTTTTTTTTTAAATTACAACTTAATAATCTGCAGTGTTTGAAAGGCATCTCCCTCTCCCCACGCCGAAGTCGGACAGGAGTCGCTGGTAGTGGGTGGGAAGCGGCGGCCGCAGCCCGCGCGCCAGGTGACCCAGCACCCACCCGTGAGGCACCGAAACGCGGGGAGCAGAACGGAGCCCGGGATCTCCTGTCCCGCAGCAAGATACAGACCCGCGTGAGGAGGAGTGCCGCCTCCTTCGCATTCATTGTGGGAGTTCCACCACGCTCCTGTTCTGCCAACTAAATTTTAATGCGGTTCCCTGAGAATTGAAGAAGTCCCACTAACGCAGCAGAAGCACTTGCCACTGTGGACCCCCTTATTCCTGGGGACCTGCGGCCTGGAGTTGTTTGACTTTAAAAAGCCCAAATGATTCCACAAAACACAGAGAAGCTCTACTGCTCTTCTGTTTTCTTGCTTTTATGCACCATCTCTGTGCTCATATGAAAACACGTTCCAAGGATACAGGTAGTCTATGGGGGTTTTGTTTTTATAAGTCAGAGGTTAGGGTGACCGAGATATTCTGCACACCAGGGCAGTGGCATCTCGTTTTTCAGGTCTTTCATGACCGGGGCCCAGAACATCAATACCATATTGGTGTCTGTTTCTTGTGAGCTATTTATATTCAGATAAAAACTTTTAGAAAACATGTCTATTTAAGAACATTATCAGAAATTATTGTTTCTAGTTATTTGAAAATAACCATAATTAATGAATAAGTTTCTAAAATTCCTCATTATGCAAAGCCCCCTTCTAAAGCCTGTCTTTGACTACCACCGTGCTGGGGAAGTCAGCTTCGAATGCCCCGAGGCTGGTTTGGAGAAGCACCAAGCGCCTGTAACCCCGCGTGAGCCCGGGAGTACGGGGCATCTGGCTGACCGGCCCAACACAATGCGGGCTGGACGCTGAAAAGGGAAGCAAAGACAGATCTTTCAAAATTCGGCTGCACCCATTCAGCTGGGCAAGGCTCCTGCGGGCCGTAACAGCAAGTCACATCAAAGATAGCTTTTCATGCCCCCGCGTGTCGGCCATTTCTAAACTATGCAGTCTAAAAGCAGGACCAGTATCCCAGAAATTTAGCATTTTCTCTTATCAACTAACGTATAACTCCTCTTTCCGAAGCTGCTGACCCCTAAGAGGAATCTTTCTGTGCTGCTGACTACGTCCCGAGTACCACTTACTGCCAGGGGAGGGCTTTGGCCTGCGGGTGGTCATGCTCTGCGGAAAGCATGCCCTGCACCCTCGTCTTTCTCTGTCCAGTTTACTTCAAACATCCCAAACCTCCGCTCTGCGAAGAGCTGGCGTTTGTGTTTGAAGCAGGAAGACATTTTTTTAATCAATTAGCGCAGTTTTTCTTCAGATGTAAAATTTCTGGTCCAAAGCACAGTTTTGAGGCGTGGCAGAGACGGCGGGCAGTCACCGGGGAGGAGACATTGGTGACCGCGTATTTTTGCAACTCATTAAAAACAGAACAGGAATTTTGAGATATTACAGCTTGCCACTGAGTAAAGCACTCTGCCTAGGAAGTTTAAGATACACATGGTCTTAAAATCTTACCATTATTATATACAAAAATAATACTTGGTGTAAGTAAAGGCTTCTAAAATCGTATCTGCACACTTTTTCTCTGCTCATGCAGAGTCAGAGCGCTGGAAGCTGGCAGTCTGCCTTCACGTGAAGAAGTCTATGAAAAATGGTACAAATAATTTCTTAAAAAGTCTCTAACATCTTTCTGAAATAGTTTGTCTGTAAAATATGTAGCATGCACAAAATACAGCGAGACTCAGTGTGACACAAACAATTTATTGGCATTAGCCTGGGATGAGCCGCATAAGTCATGCAGAGCTTCACTACTCATAAGTATTGCCGTCATCTCAGACTCATCAATAACACCCTTACTCTATTGCATCCTAGCATGAACTGTGTATCTATCTAAACTATAAACATATACAATTTTTCAGTCAAAAGAGTAATAGGCAAATAGCTGGATTTCACTCATTTTGTGTTCTCCAGGTAGTAAAATAGACGCATATTTAATGTACATACCAAAAAGTGCAGTGCCAATAAGTAGAGAGAGTCATATTTCCGAGTTAGTTTATAGATGGCTATATTTTATGGCTGTACTGCTAAAACCGTATATGCATGCATATAAATACAGATAAATATCTGTACGGTCAGAATCTGAACACATGAAATAGAGGACTGGATAAATGCAAGACAGTACACGATAAAAATAATCTTAATTTCTATACACAATTATGACCTCTTGACTGAAATTACTACCTAGAAATGAGATCTTGAGGTTATACAGTGTCCTCTCATACTGATCCTAGAGGTTGCTATTGGACACTGCTCTTTTGCTTTATAATTTCACTAATTGGTCATTAAGAAGTCTATAATTCTAATTCTGCCTTTGCCGGCAACACACTGCGGGTCGGCAAGTAAATTAATCTACCTCTACACCTCAGTTTCTCCAACTGCAAGACAGGGAAACACATATCCATCACAAGGTCCTGTAGGAGTTAATCTGTTAATGTTTGTATCAATCAAGTTGTCAAGTGCTATTTAAGTGCTTATTATTACTCATACAATAATTCTCTCCTTCAGGGCTCCGTAGGTTTGTAAATGCCTCTTTCACCACACACGTGAAGTTCTTTTGGGGCAAGGAGGCGATCTGGATTACGGGCCGACCAAGCACATCTCCTGGTAGGTGGCCTCAGAACACCAAGTGCTCCGGAGCACAGCAGGCCACGCGTTCCCCGTGTTTGCTCCCGTGCTGCAGAACGCATTGCCCTTCCTGCTTCCCCGCAGCACTCTTGTCAGCTGCACTCTGCGCTGGATCAGGGAACTGATGTGGCTTAAAGGTATATTTGTATCTTACGCCCAAGTACTGCTACACGCATAACCTCGCATGAGCGTCTTTCCCACAAGGCGAGTGTCTTCGCCCACCTTCGGTCTGTTCTTCCTGTGTGTGCCCCCCTTTTTGGCCTCGAAGTGGTGAGGCACAGACTCTGAGACTCTGAGGAGATGTTCTGTTTATCCAGAGCATCACTTGCTGTGACTGTTCCAGAGAAAGACTCTGCTTTTTCAGGATGCCTGGCTCTGAAACGTCTTGGCAAGAGGTCCCGCTCTGTGGCACACGTGCTCTACTCAGCTCGTGCGTCTGGGCAGGAGGAGGGACACACCACATCTGCGACACCCGCAGAAGCCCAGCGATGGCCCTCGTGGGCACACTGTGACACCAGGACATGTAACGTGGTCAAACACTTTCCGGAAACCTCAGGCTCAGAGTCTGCACGGTCACGCTGAGCGCCTGCCGTTGGCCCGAAGCTTGCGGAGGGCACTGCGGTTATTCCACAGCAGTCGTGCTGTTGCCCTGCAGAGCTACGAGAGCTTGAAGATTTCTCTCATGGGCATGACACACCGCTGTCATTAGACAGCATGCCGAAATAAATCGGTGTATCAACCCTTATACTCTTATACAATGAGTTAGTGCTCTTCATCTATACGACTCTTGTCTCTACAGAAGGCATGCAGCATTCGAGGCACGTGTTAGCCGGGATTCCTGGAGCCTGCATGCCTTGGGAGCCTCTTTAGAAAATATAGTAGCTATTCTTCTAGTCTTCTCATAAAATGAATTCTCTCTACTGGCACCAGCGAAGCTAAATACAACTTCTAAAATATTGAGCAGATCTTCATAAGGAATACAACTAAAAAAAGTGACACTTTAATTATTCTCTTTATGCTACAGAAATATCCCATCAATATGAGGAGCAGATAATTCACAATACCGTTTCAACCACGCTGCAGAATCAGGAGATACCTGTGCATCATCTACACCAGGCGTGCAAACGTTAGTGCTATGTATCTATGTACGTAGCCTGTAGTTATCAATTGTTTATACATGCACTTATTTATGAATTTATTTAACTTACAAATGTTTATATTGTAGAGCACGAGATGATAAGTGCAGGAGGAAAACCACCAACTCGTAGAGCATGACCCTCCTGCCTCGCTTCGCTGAGGACTCCCCGCCTCGTACAGGCGGGGTGACCTGGCCCCTCCTGCCAGTGGTCGGCAGGTAACAGCCCCCAAAGACCTGAGGCTTTGGAAAGAGCAGAGTTTTAAGTAAATCCCCTTCGTGTGATTTTCTCCGCAGTGGTCTTGAGCAAACCAGTTCTTCCAATCTCGAGAGATCAGTTTAACAAGTCTTTTGCCCACGATTGATCCTTGGGAAATTAGAGAGATTCTGTGGGTGCTAATGTATCAGCAAATTATGTAACTTCCAAATTATTTTTGTATTTTCAAAATGAGCTCTGCTATGTGCAAAATTGCAACGCTCCCAGTAAATCACATAGTAAGTAAATAAGTGCCTCTGCATAATTACTTGTTAAATAGCTCATTTTCCCACTGCTCCAGCACCGACAGTCAGCCTCCTGAACTCCGAGTCCATCCGTTTCGAAGGAAGACATTTAGCAGGATTATCTTTACCCCAGATTTCTTTTCCTCCTTACCCTTGAGTCTGTTTTCCCATAAGGAAAAATAGACTTTTGCTTAAAATCTTTAAATGTATATATTTTTATATTTCCCTAGATGTACCAAGCATGACGGAGGCAAACAGCATTCATGAAACACATGGCTGGACGTGCTGACTATACATATTACTGACATTTCACTCTCTTAGTATCTTCAAGTACCTCGTGGTATGTGCTACATGGGTGAAATGGCAGAACAAATGATACGGTATACTCTGCTAGGTGCAAATATACGCCTGAGCAAGCCGCTAAGGAAAGCGGGGCAGTAAGCGGCTCCACAACGCCGGGGATTCATTGACAGGCATCTGTTAACGCAGAAGCAGAGAGGCTGGTCCGTGCTTCACGTTATACTCCACCTTCCAAAGACCCCCGCCACTTGTAGGACGGTTCGTGTGTCACAAGACGTGACCTGGGAGCAACCCTCTGGCTACAGACAGCGCCGAGGCTGTCCCGGGCGAGGAGGGCGAGGCTGGACGCAGCCCAGCGAGCGGTGCGCGCTGGTCCCCCTCCGGAGCTTGGCCGCGCGCACCGAGCCATGGATGCGCAAACTGCTCCGTCATTTATTCTCCTTAAGACTAAGTACGCATTTTAAACAGCATCCTGACTATATGTGAAATCAACATTTGTAATAATTTTGATCTCTTTTTCATCTTCTCGGATAGTCTAGACCTGAACCACCCCTTGGTTTGAGTCTGAGATTTCTGCCCCCAACTTTCTAAAATTATTTATTTCTTCTCTGCTACAAGCTCTGCCAGCTCAGTGTTTGTTCTCCACTTTCAAGGGTATTTTATTTATTTTCTTCACTTTCAGCTATTGAAATCGGCGAGAACAAATTTATATAATGAGCCTTAATAACAGTTTCTCCCATAAAGTTACCTATTTATCTCCTATTGTAGTGGTTTAGAAAGCAGGAAAATGATGGAAAAATATAGGTGTAGTGATAAATCTCTGGGACTGATAGTGAATAATTTAAAATAGTCTTTAACCATGGGGGTGATGCTTGGAACCCACCCACTCTGCGTGAACCTTTCCCAGGCACTGAGACTCCTCCTTCCATAATACTCACAGTAATAGCCTCTCCACACAGACAAATAAAACCCTGTTTATCTAAACCTTTTAATCCAAGTCTGTTCTATCTCTCAGCCTGTATCACTCACCCAATAGCTACCACCTTTATCTGCATGTTTTTGATGTCCTGGATCATTCTGGATAAGCCGAGCTGCTAAGGGAGCACACGCACACACATGCTGCCAGCCACGTTTCAGAAAAGCTCACTTACCCCACAGGAAAAAGGTTTTAAAGTTATCGGCAGCAAAGATTCTTCTGTCGTTTTTTCCCTCATAAACATCATTTAAGCAAATTAGAGACAGCGGAAGAGCAGAGACTAGGTTTGGTCTTTCTCCTGACCAGCAGGAACGACACTATTTTGAGACCAGCCCTCAATCCCGCACGCTGCGCTGCAACGACAGCGCTCCCCCCGTCCCCTCCAGTGCAAGCACAACGTGGGATATGACACTTCACTTTAAGCATAGCAAGACTCACCCTTAAAGCAAGCTCCTTGGGAAGCAGCTAGAGACTGGCTCTGTTTTGTACAGCACCAGGTACACTCTCGACACCGACAAAAGCGATGTCAGCATTTGGTTCTTAATTATTTATCCATTTGTAATGGCGGGAAGAAACAAATATCACAAGTGCTTTCTTTGCTCAGAAGTCCCCGATGCAGGAAAGGATGAAAACCACCCTTTATTTCCCCCCGGTTCTTTATTTACAGACCCATCTGCGTGCAGTTGCGGAGTCCGGTTGAGCCCTGTCTATATCCCCGTTTCCCTCCAGCACTAATTAGTAATGCAATCCCACAAAGAGTGAAGTTGCCCGAAACCTCCCCTCACTCACAATGATTTATGTTCAATTTGTACAAATGGAGAAAATGAGATTTCAAATTTCAATGCCATTTCTGCAATGAGGTGATTAAAAGAGAGAGAGGTATTGCGTTCTACTGTATAGAATATTGATCCCAGTGCTATTTTCTTTAGCAATAACCATTAGCTCAGTATTATTTGCAAACCTCTAATGTGAACCTGGAGATGTAATTTACATTTGTGCTTTACTTATTTGCTTTAACAAAACAACACAAAAGCTTTGGGTCTTTCAATCTATCCTTATTGTCAATAAAATTAGCAGTTCATAAAAAAATTAATGTATATGCAAAACCATCACTCCCTTGTAAACTACACAGAGACTGTAAATGTTGCTCAGAACAAAAGGGAGATAAACTATTAAAAGCCTCTGGCCATTTAACAAATTGAATACCAAACGAATTAAGATAGAGTTCCCTTTTGTCCCCCTCCTTTAATTTCTGGGCCCCTGGGAGCCCGCAAAAGTTTCAGAAGTATTGGGAGGTTTCCCCCGAGGAGCGTGGTGTTGACAGGGGGTGTCTGACGGGAACATAATGGGCACAGGGAGGCACACGCTTCTGCTCCCGACCGGTGCCGCTGCTGCTGCTGTCGCGGGAGTCGCCCGCTGCGGCCTTCACAGCAGAACGCACAGAGCGCACGCGGGCACCGGCGCACGCGGCATCGGGCACCGGCACAGAGCGCACGCGGGCACCGGCGCACGCGGCATTGGGCACTGGCGCATGTGGCATCGGGCACCGGCACACGCAGCGGTGGGCACGCCAATGCTTCTGGGGAGGATGCCAAGGAAGCAAAAGTGAGAAGAAAGAGCGTAAATAAAGAGGGAATAAAGAAGAGCGGAATAAAAGAGGACGGCGCTCACGCCGCCCGGGCGGCCGTTTGTCAGCCCCCAACCCTTGATTAAGACAAGGCAGTTCCTCCCGTCGTGCTGCTGCTCCCTGCAAAAACATCAGCTGCTTCTGCTGCCTGGCAGAGTTTAGAAGATGAGAACAAGGAAAGAAGAGGGAGAAAGGGGGGGGAAAGAAAAAGCTAATGACCCATAATTGCCATGATAGTGGAATAGGGCCCAGGCAGCTGTTTTACATTCCCGGTATGTATAGTATGCAAATATCTACAAAGGGCCGACACAGTTTCTCTATTGTGGATCCTGAGGGTAACCAAATTAGCCTTTGGCAACCATGGTAATTGGGAGGTGCTGTTCCCATTAGGAGTCCTGCAAATTATGAAGAAAAATGGACCAAAGGCTTTGTCACAAATAATAATACCAAGAAGAAAAGAGCAGGCGGCCGTCTTTGCTTTGCTTTTCTTTCTTTTTTTTATTCCTACATTGTGTTGTTAACATCTCCCTGTTTAGTAATAAGAAAACAGTCCTCGGCGCCCTGCTGGACCCTCCTGGCCTTCCCATAGCAGTATTAAGTTCTGGGGAATACTAAATATGGGACAGCAACCTCCGTTGCAAATTCCCCAAGCAGAAGCCTCACGAGCAGACATCGTATTCAGATACACAAAGCTGGCCCTGCTCTACGCTGCTGTTAGCTGTGCGAGTCAGGATTAGGAAGAAGAAAGAACAGCCACCCGACTTCGCTAGTACACTTATTTGCATAGGACAAAACAGGACGCAGAGCGCCAGCTAAGTTTTTTTCTCCCAAACTTTGATTCACGCAGCTAAACACAGATTTGTTCTATGAATCACCCAGCTTTGCTGCACAAGAGGCTACATTTTCCACTAATGATTTGGATGTCTTTCACTCTTCCCACCTTCTTTGATCATCCCATATTTCTCAATTCCAGCATGCAGAATACTGCTTGATTGTTATGATCTGCTAAAAAATTCACAACTGCCAACTTTTTGAGCGGAGCTCTCCGCTGTGACGCTACAAGTCAATGCCAAAAACATTAAATGCTTCTGTCTCTAACTCCCCCAAAGAACAGAGCTCGCCGTCTCCATGATCTGAGGTAACAGGTGAGCTTGTAACACCCAGTGACACGGCAATGAGGTCAGCCCTATGTGCCGCATCGGTCGGGTTCAGGGAACGCTGCACATCCATCCCCTGCAAAGCTCAAGGTTTTTGGAAAAATAAAAATATCACACTGACCATGAAAATTAGGAAGTGGCCTCATTTGCTTTTGTATTTCTTCCTGTAAACTTGGTAATTACCTCTCCGGAATTAGACAAAATAACTTCCTTGGGTTCTTTTTGGTTCAGTACAAAAACTAAAGCAAGGTGCCATGACCGGGGCTGACGAGCGCAGCCTACGAAAGCGCAGTACCGCTGCTTCCCAAGTGCTAATTCTAGGCCAGGCTCCTGTTTTAAATTTTACCCAGCTTTTTGCTAATATCAGGATTTAGAAGAGGACAGCAATTACAGAGAGAAAAGAACTAACTACGTTTCTGATTTGCAATCCAGAGGACGGAACAAACAGAAGCAGAGACAGGAAGGAAAAAAAGTGTTTGACTACAATGGCAAAAATACAGGAGAAAAAACCAGACGAAGCAGGATGGCCGGCAAAGGAAGCCCTCACCCCACAGCCGGCCTCGGATAGATGGACCAAAGCAATTAATTACTCTCATTTCTAGATACTGATTCAAAGGACAAAACAAAGCATAAAGGGAAGCAAACACCACTATTTTCAACATTTATTTGAATTTTAGAAAACGGCACTTCATAGTGGAGAAGTGCACCCTGTGTGACGCACACAGACACGAAGACCACAAAGGCAGTCGGGGGACCCGAACCTGACCCGAGGCTGCAAATTGCCTTTGCCTGTCATAAAAGTGAGCACTTCCCAGAACTACACATTTTTTAATTTTTTAAAAAATATACATCTGAGTCGAGGCATGCACCTCTTCCAATGAAAGGAAGAGCTGAGAATACTGCCCTCTTTTAAATAATAGTTTAATTTTTAGATACACAATAGAGCCTCTGCGGCCCAGAAGAAAACCCAACTCTCTTAACGCCCAGGCTTATCTCCTAACTGACCTTTCTGCCCAAAAGCAGCCTCCAGCCAGGTTTTCAAGCGCTCTTCTAGGAGAGGAGGCGTGGCTGTGGCAGGCAGGAGGAAGCATCTCCGGTGGGGCTCCAGCCCGCTGAGAGCAGCACCCCCACTGCGCCCCAGCACCCCCGCTGCGCCCCAGCACCCCCGCTCCCACATCTGGATAAGGGGACAGCACCCGCTCGGTCAGTGCACCGGGCGATCTGCAACTTATGGTGGGGGGAGACACCAGGAGCTTTTGGAGTGCAAAAACAGGGAGCAGCTCTGTTGTGGACCCTGACCTGGGTTTTTGTGACACAGATACTGATTTACTTGGCACTAACAATTGATACACTTTTAATACCAAAAGCAATACTTTAGGCACCTTAAGAATTTTTCTGGCAGGAAATTAAGTGCCTAAGGGATTAGTTGGTGATTTTAAAGACACATTTCACATTGAATTAACTACTTCTATATAAATCTTACTTTAAGAATCCTTAATTTCTTTATACACATCCAAAATGCCCTGAAGAGGCTTGTACAACCCTGATGACCACCCGTTTCGGGCAGCTGTAAATACTGAAGTAATGAAGAAGTACTGAATTTGTACCTAAAGCAGTCTAATACCACGTCAAAGTGACACACACAGACTTTCCAAATCGTAGATTGTCCCCTACAACAGGAAGATCAAAACCCCACCACCGAACGTGTTCTCATTGCGTTGGTACCCATTAACGTTCCACATTTTTCTGCTGGGGGCGGGCGGGGGGACACGCACCTTGCTGCGACAGACACAGTCCGATGGGGGTTTCTCCCAGCTGCTGCAGGCTGGCAGCGTACACGGTCACTTTAAAGTGCTGCAAACGCCAGGAGAGCAGCCAGGCCTTTGAACAGAAATAAGGGTCAGAACAACAGCTTCAGGAACCTACCGCCATTGTGGTGGCTGTGAAACCTGAATCGGTGAGGTCTATCAAATTTGTAGGAAAAAATAATTATAAGCCAAGTCTCACATAGAACA
Source organism: Phalacrocorax aristotelis (assembly GCF_949628215.1). Classification (NCBI taxonomy): domain Eukaryota; kingdom Metazoa; phylum Chordata; class Aves; order Suliformes; family Phalacrocoracidae; genus Phalacrocorax; species Phalacrocorax aristotelis. The sequence goes on from NC_134283.1 coordinate 922,955, forward strand.
GGAGCGTTTTAATTTTTCATGCTCAGACTAACTCTTCATCTTAAAACCACTACAGCAAAAGTCTTAACCCCAGATCTTTATTTTTTCATGGTTTCCCCTCAGGGCCTCTTTAAATAGCCGGCAGAAGAGTCACTTCCCAGTCGGTGCAGTTGGCACGCCTGCAAGTGTACTTAAAGTTTGCGTCTGATCAAGTTATGTGTATTGGATCTGAAACCAGTTAGTCAATTCTTTCAGGTCCCTAAGTGGCGATTTGTGGTAATGTCTACATCAATACTAACAGAGCGGTTTGCTAGCTGGTTTACGTAAAGCAAATGCCTGAAGGATGGAGGGGCTGCCTCCAAGGGTTCTCTCAGTTAATGGAGATGTGGCTGCAAAAAGAAACGCGCAGATACAAAAGAAGTGCTGCTTTTAAAAGGACCATCCTTCACAGAGACACGCAGCCCAGGGGAGCTGGCGGACGGGCATCGCCCAGGCACATGCGCCCTGTTCCCAGCTCCCTTCTGCCACTGCGCCTTCGGACCCCCGCCGCCCAGCCTGACTTGGCAGCAACTCCGTTGCATTCGTTAATTTTTTTAAAATTTTTTTTTTCGTTTTCTTTTAAGGAACAATCCTGGTCCTGCCTTCCTGCATTCCCTTACTCCCTGGGCTCCAAATGGGGGACACAAGCCACAAATTAGAAAAAAAGAAAAAAGGTCAACAAAATGACCAACAAAACCAAAAACCCACACATTCGGGTAAAGTGTAAATAAAAATTAGAAAAATGTAAAGGATGTTATATGAAAGAAAATGACAATTAAGGAAAAAAAGCAGGAAGTGGCTGCTGTTAAGCAAAAGTTGCTGGTTCAAAACACAAATAATAGAGGATAACTATAAGCAATGTACACTATCGAATTAAACTCCTCCTTTCCAATAACAGCTTTTCCTTCTTTTATATTTTCCTTTTTAGTCCCAAATAGAACATAAGCTTTTCAGAGCAAGAATTATCTTTGTTTGTGAAGTGCACAGCAAAATGGGCTGATCCCAGTAAGGCCTTGGAGCGCCACTGAACGGCAAACAAATATACCATAGGCCCGTTGTATTCAGCGTAGAACCTCTTTACACGTGTAATCTCTCGTGAGATCCCACGCGTGCCTACCGCACTGTGGAGAAAGCATGACCCAGCCCTTGGTGTACAGAAAATCCCGTATGAGGAGGAGATGTGCTGTCTTCCTTCTAAAATGAAACTCCTCTGAGTGACGAAGATGCCTTTGTCTATGCGGAGCTCTGGGGTTTTTAGGATTGTAACAGAATTAGCAGCTTATAGAAATAAAATAACTCGGAGAAAAAAGTTGTCTTGCATTCCCTGGGAGAAAAAGCGGGCAGGTTAGCTCTTACAGGTGCTGGACTGTGCAGGACACCCACACAGGTCAGGCTGGCCGACTCCGTTTCCTTACCCTGTTACAACATACCCAGGCTGCAGCCGAGACCGCGCGGGAAGTCAACAGGAATGTTGGCCATTGGCTTAACTGATAGCCCTCACCGAATTCAGCGCGCCCGCCCCGAGCCAGAATACATGAATACACCTCTTCTCTGGAGATTTTGGTGAACGTACACGATATTTAGCTTCTGCTATACAGCGAGCAGAAGCTTCGTAGTAAAGTAGTCACACGAGAGCCCAACTCCTGCGGCCAGGGCCGAGGGGCATGCCTGTAGGGCCTGGCCGGGACCCCTCGCCGGCCTCTTCTCCTCGGGTGGCAGAACGGCCGAGCCCCTGTAGCGGGTACTCTTCAGAAAACGGTGGAGTTAATTCCCATCCCTGAGCGTGAAAACTGCCAAAGGTTTAACGAACCAGAATGCAAAAGGCAGGGAATATCTACTCTGACGTGGCATTCAGGAATGGGTCACCCTCTAGGAAAGGATCCTGAGCGGCAGGGATGCAAACAGAGGCAGAAGGTATTTGTAAGTAAAGATGCAATTTGCAATGGATTAAACATTTTCTGAAAACTGTTTCTCTAAGTACGCTGCGAGATTGTGCTCTTTCCTAGGTTTGCCATCATTTGTTAATTGGTCGCTTTGTAATTATACATCACCATCTCCGCAAGCATTTAGCCTAAAACTTTTGGAAAATTCCCAAACACGATGCTACACGTTAGCTGGGGATTTGCAGACCACCAGGCAGCGAGCACATGTCGCTCGTTTATGCGGCTCCCTCAACCTGTAAACGCCAAGGCAAAGCGCTGCGCTGAAACGACAGACAAGCTGGAACAAGGGGTCTACGCTCACAGCCTCCATCCGCACGCTAACCCGAAAATAAAAGCACCATTCCTTTAGACGTTTCATCCCGTTGCTGACCTTATTACCCGCTATAGCTGGGTACTTGCTGCTGCCCGCAGAGGGGAGCACAGCGTGAGTCTGCAACGCCCAAACTCCGCCAACCCAGGCCCCTCCGAGGGCCTTTCTGGGCTGCCTTTGGGTAGAAAGTACGTAAATAAGGGAACACACCCCAGCTGAAAGACCTGAAGTTAGCTAATACGAGTAATTCACTCTACCAAATTCATGCTGAGGGATGAATAAAGTTTGCCTGTGGATTGTGACCACACGTACACGTGTGTGCTATGCCCGCGGGAAAGCGAGCGGCATCGAAACACGCCTGTGGCTGGGAAGGAGATGCCAATGGAATAAAGGACCTACGCTGGAAGCTGGGGGGAGGCGAGACCACCCCTGGTTTGTCACTTCAGCCCCACAGACAGCACGTGTGGGCAGCGATACAGTGGTGCCCCGTGGAACACACAGATGAGGAGAGGGGGCACGGGGGAGCAGAGGAATAAGCAAACAGGAGAGGAATCACAAGCTGAAAACCCACGTGGGCAATGCACAGGAGCACGGGTTACAGCATGGTCTGTTAGTTTGATTTAGGACCACAATCCCGCCCTGTAAAAATACATCCGAGAACCGGAATGACAATCTCCACAAAAGTGGAGGTGCTACTACTGCGTCGTCTGCCTCCAGCACAAACAAGAATTTCAGAGATCATCAGTGATCATGGGGATTATCCCGTTATTTGGGATTATTATCCCAAGTTTGCTAGGGTCACAGAGAGGGAGCATCCCTCAGCACGGCATTTCCTGGGGAAGATCTGTTGCATCGTGACCTCTCTGCAATGGTGAAGCGTCCACAAAGCGTGGCTCAGCTTCCGACCCTGGCTCTGCCCAGGGAAAAGATGGACCCCGTGGACTCGCTCCGTGCCCTCGGGCACGTCACTGCTTCTGCGCTCTGCTGCAGAGTGAAAAAACCACTACTGCCACACCAGCTACGTGTCGATTTACACTTTAAGTCATTTAGATATAGCACCTGAAGTGTAAAATCTGTGACCTGTCAGCAAACTTCAACTTTGCAAAAATTGTTGCGGTTTATTATAAAAAAGCGCTAGATGTATACCGAGAGCTGGCTTTGCTACAACAGACCCTATCTCAGCCAAAAATATGGAATAAATGATGTCCCAAGGCCTCCTTCAACCCGTGGCTTTACAAAGCAAAAGAGCCGAGCACAAGCCCTTCGGGCCAGCTCTCCTCCGGCCCCGTAGGTCCCAGCACCGCTGTCCCAGGGCACGCAGCCCTTCAGAAGGAGGCGCACGCCCGCAGCCGGAGCACGCCGATCCCTCCCCTGCTCGAGCACTGCAACAGGCTCAGGCACTGCAAGTTTTCAAGCTGCTGCCAGGAATGAAGATGCTTTTTCAGACCCTTATTCGTACCATCTAAGACTTGATGATTTCAAGTGAACAATAAAAAGCAGCATAAAAAAACCCAACCTTGAGTCACCAAACTGCAGCACGGGAAACATTTCCAAATCCATCAAATCTCTACAACCTCAGTTCTTCCACAGAAGGCAAAGAGGGTTTTAGCAGCATTGTTCAAGGGATTTTCAAACTGCAATTTCATTTTCTTTTACTAACAGATCCCGCCCAACAATTACAGGCAGAAGAATAAGTTGTTTTATGGGGAAAAGGAAGGCTAGAACAATTATTTATTCAAATAACTTTCCTTAAATAGAAAGACATGTTTATAATTTGAATTTTTAATTTTAAAGCTTCGGTATGCGTATCATAAGAACCTTGTAAGTGCCACCTTCCAATAAATTTCTGCTGTTGCTCTCAAACTTGGTCAGGACCGGCAGGCCGAGCGCCGGCCCGACAGCACCGCGGGGCAGGGCAAGCCCGCGGGCGGGTGGGCTTCGCACCTCGCGAGCACCTACGAGAGAAAGGCTCTTCCACGAACAGCTCGCTGACCCTGTTTTGTTTGAAACTCCCGTTGATTTGCGGGAGAGCAAGTCAGACTTGAGACTACGCTACAAGGATGTCGGGAGAGAAAGGGGAGAGACGGAAAGAGATGTTTGTTCAAGAGAAGGCTGTATTTATTTATGGTAAATACATTTTTAAAACTACCAGTAGTTTTTTGCAGGCATGGTAACATGTAGTATGCATTATGTTTGTTATTGCTTTTGGGGTTAGTTTTTATTTTTATATTCATTTTTGTTGTTGTTTTTAGATCAAATAGGAAATGATTGGCAGGAATCCTGTAAATCTGAAAGAACCCTCATTTATTTTCCATGTTTTCCTCCTGTATTTTCAGAGATTAGTGCATGTAATATTTTAATGCTGTGGCATAAATATGAATGACAGCGAGAGCTCTTATGTTTATACACTTGCAGTGTGTGCGATAGTGGTGTCCACATGATCAGATACACGGACGTGTGGCACAGCACACTTCACGTGCAAGCCTGTTTAGGGTGCAAGGCTGGCAGAGCGAGCTTCGCGCCGGTGAGATTCAGCGCTCAAGCCTCTGTCATGGTGGCCAACAGCTTAATTTTTGACCAGTAAAGAGAGAAAGTCTGTATCACCAACATATGCGGTATTTTCTCTCCGTTACTGATGTCCCTGAGAAATAACATTAAGATTGAGGTCTTTTGGAATAAAAAAATATTAATTTGTTTTAGAGACATTCTAAAAAAAAAATTTCAAATTTTAATTTTTTATCCGAGTTAGATTTATGGCACGTTAGGAAGTAGATTTATGGGACAAAAAGCTACTTTATGAGACACTTTTAATATATATTAAAAGAAAAATCATTGAGCTACAATATTCAAAATATGTGAAATCAAATCTAAAGGCCCATCTCAAGAGTCATCTTCATGAAGACTCTGCAGACATCTCTACTTCTGCTAATGACACGTATGCAGCTTAAAAAAAACCAAAAGTTGGAAGCAAAAGTGGGATAGATGGGATATTCTGGAACAAAGGAAATAGAGATGTAGTTACTGCAAAAATTAAAACGCATTTATTCAATCAAGCCTAGAGTCCCCCATTACAAAAGGCTGAACTAACTTAAAGGCTCTGCGGGTCCGAGAAAGCCCCGCTGCCTCTCCCCGCCCAAAGGGGCGAGCTGTGCAGAGGACCCTCGCCAGCACTGGGGTCACACCGACCTCCAGGACACACAGCCACGGGACGGAAAAGCTGTTTTGCTCCTGAACCAAAAGAAGCATCTGCAAAATTCACGCTCCAGGTGTGTGGCTCTGAACGCTTCCCAAGTTTTCTGGTCCGAACTCTTGAAAGCGCGTGTAGTCCCCGGCACAGACGCACGCAATTTTTACTCTTCGCTCGCGGCTGCAGTCCAAATGCACGCCCTCGGGAACACACGCGACCAAACCCACGTTAGTGTGCCCAGCCACGCCGCCTGCCCGTGGGACCTCGGGGGCCGTCCCCGAGAGCCGGACTCCCCCAGTCCCCGGGGGACGCTGGCCTTACGGGTGCCGCACACCATCCCGCCTCCCCGCTCCCTCTTGCAGAAGGATGTATCAGTTTTCCTAATTCAGGCCACCTCTCCCTTCAAAACCACGGGCAGGATTTATTTCAAGGGATTAAGTGACTGAAGATTATCCTGAAGAGGAACAATCAAACATCGTTTAACCAAATGTTAAAGGAAAGGTGCTACCCAGCAGAATAGTTTAGTACTTCAGACAAACATGAGAGAGGACTGATCAATTTTTTTTTTAATGTACATAGGCAACTGAATCAGTTTGGGCCATTTCTTAGTGAAATTCTTGGGGTTTGCTACCGACAGGTTTGGTCTGTTTACAGCACTGTGCTCTTACCATGGTCACGATCCTGTGCTTAAAGAAAAGTGACGGGCGTGCTTCAGAAACGGGGAGGAATTTAACGTCCTCACAGTATTTATTGCCTGGGACCAAATATTTTGACAAATCACTGGCTCAGATCTGGGCTGATGGGATGAACTTCAGTTCCTTCAGAAGTTTAGCCCTTCCAGCCATCACTCAACAAACACCTGGGCAAGAACTGAGCCAAAACCAGGCACCTGACATGCTTTGACAAACAGCAGTGAGCAAGATCAGGGCAGAAACTCTGCTCTTGACGACCTTGACGGCCCGTCTCTGTCCTTCTGCCTGAAGAAACGGCACTGGAGGCAATGAACAAACACACAAACTCATTCTCCCAGATTTGGGAAAAGAAAAATTCACTCATGTACCCATTCTGTGGTCAAAATAATTCTGTCTCCTAAATACCTCATTAGAAATGAGGGGGTGAAAAAAACCCATAAGTATTCTTTGATTAAATTCAGGGATGGGTAAAATGTAAACTGACAAACAAAAAAAAAAAAAAAAAAAAAACCAACAAACAGGAAAAACAGGAACAATTGTGTTAATGGAGATTTCAAGGACTTCTTGCTCCTGATGTCCTTTCCATCTCTGGCATGATGTCTTTCTAATCCCTGATAACGTTCCTCTCTCTTCACTAGAGACGTGGACGCTGGGGCAGCTGGGGAGAGGAGAGCACCAGCCTGACCTGCACCAGGTCAGTCCCACTAGTCACAGGATGATTCAAGACAGTCTTTGAGCAAGAAAATGCCTCTTTAATTGTTGGGGTTTTTTTTTTTGTAATATTATGACTAAATCTGTCTGGGAGCATGTGTACAGGTCATCTTCTCCCAAACCAACCCAAAAGTTAAGGTATTTGTTGTGAAAAAAGGCAGCTATGATTAAAAAAAAAAAAATCAAGCTAAAAGTGCAAAATTAAATAACTAAAACAGGGAAACTGGGCCAAACAAAGACAAAGCAATGCACTTAACCCACCTGGAGAGCAAAACAGGCCGTCCAGCCCCGCTGGCCAATCGCCTGGGGTTTGCGGCGGGAGGAAAATCCGCTGGGGCGCATGTGGCTGGAGAGCATCTCTCGGCCGCGCCGGTGCCGCACCAAGCGCTCCGAGTCTTCCCACGTCCCCGTCGCGCGGTGCAGATTGGCTGCGGAGCACGGTGGGGAGGGGGGACGACCTGGCAGGCGGTTGGGGACTCTGCCTGCCTGGGCAGGGTGGCTCTGAATTTATTTTCTTTTTTTAAGCCACATACATCAAAAAAGAAAAAAAAAAAACCCACAACCCAACCCTCCATTTATTCCTTTTGGGTCATATGAGGGAGCCACTGGCAAAGATAATAATATATGAAGCAAGAGAGCGAGAGGGAGAAAGAGGGAGGGAGGAAGGAAGGGAGAGAGAAGCAAAAGGCTTTCTATTATTCGGGACACTGGTGATGCACACTGAGGCAGTTGGAAGATTAAATTAAGTATTATATCTGCTGACCCCATTGCCATGGTTACCGGACAGCGGAAAATATTAATCAAGCCAAGCCTTTTCAGCTGAACATACCAGAAAAAAATGCTAAATATAAACATATATGTACATATTTTCTGCTCTGCCATGCTAATGTAGAATGCCAGCAACCAAAGCACCCGATATCATCGAGATAAACAAATTTAAAATATCCTTGCCACACGAGAAGGCTGACGTCACCGTGGCGAGCGCAGCATGGGGAATGGGGGCTGCAGCGTGCTCGCTCTCCCTTCAGCTGATTAAAAAAGGAATTTGAATAAGGAATGGTAGCGTCGTGCTGGGTGCCCGAGCCAAGGGGGTGTTCAGGGCTCTCCTCCACAGGGAGCCAAAGCACCCTCTCCCCGCCGGGGCAGCACCCCCCGAAGGCAGGCGGAAGGGATCGGTCTGTCGCCCAGCGCCAGCCCCAGCAGTGCCGGCCACAGGCGCGGACCCCACCTCGCCGCGGCACCGCGTCAGGCTGCGCGCCTCCCAGGGGAAATTAAAGCCATTCCCACCAACTTCGCCTTCACCTTCAGACTAGAATTAGTGCTCAGAGGAAGCCTGGCTGAGGTGTCGATCTGTACATCGGGCAGTAGTCTATTGTTTGAAAATGCTGTACATGCGGCCTGCAGGTCTCTGCCTTGCTGTAAGCGTGCTACAGCCCCCGACTGCTGGGTACGGACACATTCTCGCGCTAAAAGACAATATTCAGGTATCTAACGCGATGGAGAACAAACACTGCTGACCTGGAAAGAGAACGTGACCGTATTATTATGGGGTGTATCGTATCATAACGCGCAATAAACATCCGTGTCTGCACGTCTGCAGCCCTGTCCGCCTCCGGCGCCCAGGTCCCACCTGGGATGGCTCTGAGGCGGGAGATCCGCAGGAAAGCTCTTAAGCTTTTGGAAAGGGAAAAGTGCAACCAAACCAAAACTGTGTCAATAATAATTATAATACTGATATAAAACGTCTATCCTTTTTTGAACTCTAAGTTTACACTCAGAAATGGGAATAACACCACAGATTAATCTGTCCCTTTCCATGCACCAAACCATCGGCATAACTAAAAAGGGTATCTAAACCCCCTCTTCTCTGCTTTAACCACATATTAAAAAGGAGAAAACCCTACAAAGGGAGTATTTTCTTCCAGACAACACGTCCGCTTTTGCTTTATTGCCCAGTTTTGTCTTTATTTTACAGGTAAGTTTTATGCAGCTGCTGCTGACTTGTATAATCTTCCCTAAAGTACTCAAAAGACGCAGAACACTGAGGTGACAACTGCACATCCTTTGCTGTGACCTATCAACATATTGAGGTGCTAGAGAAGAGATATTGGAACAAACTGAAAAATAAAGGAGTAATTAAGTCACTAGACCCAAAGAAAAAGCCAAGCGTTTTAAAGCAGTTTGAGATGGAAGCAATTAATACATTAATAAACGCGCTTTGTAACAGCTCCTTACAGAGCGCTATACGCGGTGTCTAGAAAACCAGCCCAAATGACAATTAAATCGAATGATGAAACATTTGGGTAAGTCTAACGCAGCAGTACAAATCAGCTGCTTAGCAGGAAAACTGCGCATCTTGACTCTACCGATGTTTTTGGATACGGTGGCAATTAAAAAAAGTAAAAAAAAGGGTGGTCTGACAAGAGTAGCATTTAACAAGCAGCTGTTACAGCCTTGCCTGTCCCCTTGGTACTGCACGTTAAAAAAAAAAAGGAAAATATGTTCCATAAAGTAAACTAAGCCCACACGGCTGAAACTGAGGAGAATGACTGCAGCGATGGGAGCCGCCGTTTGGCGGCCGGGGGAGCCCTGCCTCCCACGCGGGGAGACACGCCGCAGGGCAGGGCGAGCGCAGGGCCCGAGCCCCATCGCACGCGCGCACGCTCACGCCACGCGGCATAGGCGGACGCACGCAGCGTCCGTCATCTCATCAGAGCGTTCTCGGAATACGGCAGATTGAGAGCTCAAATACAAATATGCATATAAAATATTTTATAGATTATACAAAACAAATGTTCTGGTTCATTTACAGTTCTGTAAAAACAGAGCCAAATTTACTGAAGGCATAAACATGTACATCTATTTCATTTTTAAAATGTTAATGAAGAATGAGATTGTTATTTGTTCTGGGCCTATTTTGTGATTTTAGCCAATAGTTCTAGTGATAATTATCAACTGTTTATATTTAGATAAAAGCAGTCCATATGGCAATAGCAGAACAATCTGATGTTTAGATCCTCAGCTACATGTTTTCTATAAATAATATGATTGAATAACTGTAACAAATTATTTCATCAGTCTAAAAGCAGATACCAGTATATAACAGCTAAGAAAGCCATTTGCTCATTATCTGCAAATAATAAATACCTTCCTAAGTACATTTAACGTTTAGGAAAATACAAAAATATAAACCCACAGATATTAACCCATAAACGTTTACAGGAACATATCTTAAAATTTACTTCTTGATTTTCCATCAGTGCACACAAAACATCAGATGGGTTCTTATGATAATTAAAGGACCCGCCTAATTTTGCATACATAAATGCTTACTGTTATTTGAAATGTTTACATCTCAATCCTATCGAAATATCATCCCTATTCAAACTGTCCTACCAATTCTGCAGATTCCAAACCTTACGAATGCCCCTCCTGAAAGGGGCCTCGATTCTCGACTTGGGGACCCTCCTTCAGCCTCGAAAATATTCGCGACTATCAAATGTCATTCCCAACATTACAGCAACGGCACACGCGCCCGGAGGGAAAGGCTTCCCCAAAGCCCTCCCAGGGTTTTCGGTCTCAGTACCCTTAATCAGGATTCCCGGGTTGCACAGCCCTCCTCCTCGCACAAAGGAACGACCCCAAGCCAGCCCAGGACGGGCGGCAGCGCGGGCAGCGCGGGCAGCCACCCCTTGCCGGCGGGGAAAATGATTGCGGCACAATGGCCGGCACGGACAGCTTGGGGCAGCTGTGTCATATAAATTGTCAGCAATGACCATAAGCACTCAGAGAAACAATTTAATTCCTCACTCCCGCCATCATGGGCTGATATATTCTTTCAAGGTCATTACCCAAGGCTAGGAGGGTCGCATGATTAACGAGTGACATGTCCAATGAGGGCGGCTGTGCCTGAGCAGGCCTTATATTAATTAGACAGAAGCGCTGAAAAATAAACGGTGCTTGGCAAGGAGGGGCCAAACTTGAACCTCGATGGCTGCCGCGCCTCCCCAAACCCCAAATCACCATCCTGCTCCTTCCCCTTAACAGTGAACTGCTGCTTCATTACAGAAATTCACGGGCAGAATACACAAAAGATGCATCTTTCCTGGTTTAAATTACTTCGGCTCTTGCCCCAAAGTTTCCCTTGAGTCTTTGTTTTATGCTTTTCTTCCTCCTTGCCATAATTCATTGACTTATACCACTTGGAAGCACAAGAGATGACTATTCCCAACTAATTGTGCATCTCAAGAGCAAATTAAAAAAAAAAAAACAAACAATGAAACCCAAACCCAGTCCCAAGGCTATCAGGCTTGTGCCAGACACCTAGAGAGACCTGGAGCAAATACTAGAACAGACACTGGCCCATCATCGAAACCTTTAGCAATCTAATCCTGCCCAAAATAATTAAAATAAAATTAAAAATTCCTTCATTACAGTTTTGCAAATTGAATTTTTTCCTAAAAACTAAAAGCCACTCTTGTGGCCTAGGTGCCAGGCGTTCCTGACCACGTCTCTTGCCTCTCCACAAAGAGAAAAAAATAAAAAAAAAACCCCATCCATGAAACTTAGTTGATTTTCAGACACTTTGATCAATCAGAGGAGGCTCCTTGCGATGAGCCAGCAGAACGGACTATCGCCTTTAAATAGCAAAGACAGCCAAACCCAGCCCCAAACCCTGAAACCAGGCTGCTGCTAATGGTGCTAGAGATGAGATTCAGGGTCACAAAACACTGCTCAGGTCAGCAGCAGGTGAAATCCGCCCACCTCTCCTCGCCATTGCCTCCCTGAAGGGGTACAGAGGGAACGACCAGGTGATGCCATTCCAGCAAACGCTGACGGGCTCAATACGTGTTTTTAGAGCATTCTGAATGGTGAGCACACGCGCAGACGTGGCTTTGAGGCACAGCAACCAAATACAATAAGAATCCCTTCAAACAATTCAGCTCAATGGTACTTTTCCGCATCCGTGATGTTCAGCATTAACAGCGACCTCGGCATCGCTCCTACCAGCACGGCTGGGGCAACCCAGAGCTTCCTGCTGCCCCACGTCTTGGCGCCAGCGGCAGAGCCGCGCGCAGCATCTCCTGCCGTGACCGGCGATCGCACGGGGAGGCCCAGGGGAAGCTGCAGAGATGGCCGAGCCCTGCCTGAGCGCACACCTCAAGCTTGGGCCAGCTGCGCCTTTCAGGACTCCTCCCAGAAAGGGTCAGGGAAGTTCAGGAGCAACGGCTAATTACATCGGCTATCACGGCCCTTCGTTAGCAGTACGCTGCCGTCAAGCAGCGGGCACGCAAGGACCCACCCCAGCACCAGGAGCGCGGTAAGCCGCTACGCAGCACGCCTCTGCCAGCTGGAGGGGGCCCCTCGGCAGGCCGTTTCCAGGTGCGTCACCTGTAGGACCGTGTGGTTTGGGAGCGCCAGACCAGGCGGGAGCGGGAGCCAGTCTGAGCATGTGTGTGTGTGTGTGTGCACAAGCCAACAGCTGGCCATGGAAAGACCCAAGACCTTCTCCATCTGCGGTACCAAGCTCTTTCTGAACGCTCGGCTGTTGGATGCTTACGTCCCCTTCCAGTTGCAAGTACCAGAGCGCAGGAGAGCCCCTGCTGGGTGCGGTGAAGAGGTGTGCCGTCCGGAACGCAAGAAGAATGTGCTATGCAACCTCACTTCTTGACACTTATGCGTTTTCCATAATAAAGGAAATAAAAACATTTTGAACATTTATCACACCTCTCTCAGGTTTTTAGACGTTCCATAAAGACAGACAAATATTATGCCATATCATAGAAAGAGAAATAGCCGGCTGAAGATTAACTGACTTGCAAGGATAAGCAAATAACAAACAATGCTAACAACGATAAATTAAGGCCACACAGCTAACCAGCTATATAAACTTTATATTTAAGAAATAAAGGCCCCTCTGACGGCTGCAGCTGTGACCTAACCACTCTACCATGATGCCCCTCCAAGGAAACGCTGTAAATAGTACAGCTACCCACACAGCCTGCAATCCTCCCAATACCTTTTCTTCAGTTACTCACCACATTTTATAATCCTGCTTATTCTCAGAGCAAACTAGATGAATTTCTGCCATTTTGCTTCCCTGGTGGTGTGTCCTGCCAGCTCCTTTCCCATCTACCATTTCACGGGGTTTCATTGCTCCCCAACCATGCACTTGTACTTTTGCATGTTTACAGTGCTCCCGCCTCTGCCTCCCTTGTTTGTGAGCAATAACTGGGCTCCCGAGGACCCGCGAGAAGGTCAGGCTTTCCAAAGCAGTAATCCACCCTCTGATTAATGCACCCACGGCACACAGCACTGTACACACCGGTCTCGATTGGTCTGGGGATATCAAGCCTGCTGTGCCATGCTGAACTGATTTGATGCTATTAAACCAAGAGAGATGCACTGTCAGCAAAGATGCAGCTCAGGACTATCTGTACTTATTATTTGGAGAAAATATCTTTGGACACCACCCTCAGTCTCAGCTTTCCCCACAAAAACCTGGAAATCAGCCTGCTCACTCGAGACTACAGCACATCAAACTATGTTTGGTTTATCTGTTCAAACATAAAGAGGGGCAACTGCTTAATTTTCACCAGACTCGGGTGCTGCTAACAGGTCCATCTGATGCTTACGAGTTAGTATGAAAGTACTTTAAATGAAGGCAACATACTCAGGATCCGCTGGAGCAAGAAAGACCTAATTTTCCAAGATTCTCAGCACTCACAGCTTCAAACAACCTCAATGAAGTCACCTCAACAGTTTTGCAAAATTACATTCAAGCGTCCTTGATATCCAACTGTTCGTGCAGCCCACAATACGTGGTGCTTTCCAACTGCCCAGGTGAAGGACTAGAAACCACCACACCTTCCTGTATTTTACCTTGCAATGCTTACCAGACAGCACCTTGTCAGTCACGGCCACGCTTTTGGTGATGCAAACCACTCCTCTACCTCCCAGCAGAGCCCGGGGACGCAGACAGCACGCGGCTGGCACGGTCCAGGTGCTGCTGGGAGTCGGAGCCCTCCGGCACCCACCTACACGCTCCAGGCTGGAGCGGCTGCCCCACACGCCAAGACCTTCAGCCAGCAGAGTACTCACGCCGTTCCCGAGGCAGAGGCACCTTCCTGCCTCCACTCGTTGTTCTGGCAGGTTCTTGCAGCCGAGCTGGAAGCTCTGCCTGGTATGGGAGAGCAGCCAGCCCTCGCAGCTACAGACACAGGTGAGCGTGCCCTGAACTCATCACCAGCAATTAACCAGCCTGATTAACCCTCTGTGTTCTGCCTTGCTAGTTTGTTTTTTTTTCAGAACCCCCATTTCTATTGCCAATACATTATGACAAAAAGTCATCATAAAGAAGAGTAAAAGTTAAACCTGAGCAGCAGCTGCTTTAGCGTGTCACGGGCTTAATTACACTAATTAGCTTTACTTTATTCTCACTACACAGACTAAAATGGACAGCAGAAAAAAAGCAGAGCTCTTTGCCCTAGCTGCAAACTTTTTGTCCATTACGTGCTTCTTTTAATCTACCATCAGCGACTCCAGGACAATTTTAAAATTCCCCCAGAATGTCTGTTGAACACTTATACAGAAAAGCACCAAAACCTGTAAGACAGAATTTAGCCAAACAGCCAAATACTAGCGGCTGGAATGTTAACTAGACTCAGAAATAATTCATTTTTTAATCCAAACCAAAGGTTCAACTTATTTTCTAGCAACAAAATTCAGACTGATTTTCTTCTTCCTTCTGAATAAAACATTAACAAGAAATTTAAAAATTTAGCACAAAAGGAAGGTTTGTTGGAAGTGGGGAGGAGGTTCCAACAGCCCCAGTAGCATGTTCTCACCAACAAAGAATTCCGTGGCACCATTACACTTGTATTCTTCCATGCTAATTCTCCTCACTGACACGAGCCTAGGCTGCCTGCAGGCTAGAGGGAGTACTTTCCAGGTTGCCTCATCATAACACCCGTGCTGTCAATCCATACGCACCACAGTTCAGCGAGAGCCTCTCTAGTTTCCCAGATCACCTGCAAAAATCAGAACAAATTTACCCTCGGCCCAGACCAGCTGCCCCGGCCACGGCACAATTACGCAGCACGACGCCAGCATCTGCAGCCAGGCTACCCACGCAAAAGCAGGCTAACAGCCCTGTCATTTTAGGAAGATGCAGGACACTGGAGGACGTGGGAGGGGAGACAGGAGCTCGGTTCTTAGGGCACCTCTGAAACAAGAGGAGGAACAAAGGTGAAAACCAGTAAATATTATTGTAGGTGAACATCACTGAGACAGCGTATTACCAGGAGAGATAAACACGCGCACATAAGCATGTACGCAGGGGCCGGGGGGGGGAGGGAAACATGTCCAAAGAGCTGAATATGAGTACGCGTGGCAAGGCTGCATAACAGCAAAGCGGAGCACCTGTCTCCAGAAACGCGTACATGGTCACCACCTGTGCCGGGGATGCACGGACAGCGCTCGGTTAAAAGGTCTATTTTAGCTATAAGCAATTACCACTATGTAGGGATAAACAAATAAAAATATCATCTAGCAGGCATAGTAATTCTATAGAATCTATATCAGGAATAAATAATAACTACCAATAAACCCATTTTATTACAAAACTAAAAGCTGTGAGCGTGTCCCGCTCTCCCCCTTCTCCCACTCCTGCAGCCTCTGGCTCTACACTGCTGTTCATCACCTAAGGCAAACGCTCTCTCTCCCTTCCCCTCTCTGTTTCTTTAAAACTCTAAACCACAAGGCAGCACGCGAGCAACGCCATAGGTCACGATATCAAAAGCGGGAGCTTTTACAGGTGTCCTTGATAACACGGGCAATAAAAGGCGGCAGCGGCAGAAGCAGAATCACTGACCTTGTTTGATGCTGCACAGTAAAGGGAGACAGAGGCACTGCCATGAGGAGCGAGACGCACCACGTAAACAGGCTGGGCTTTTCTGCTTCCTTACGCTAAATCTTTCGAAAGTCACTTCAGCAGTTAATGCACGCAAAAAAAAAATGATGTGGCTACTAACGGCACGGGACTTGGCCAAGCGAGACACCTCTGAGCAGCCCTGGTGACCGCCAAACCCCACTCATGACCCGTACTCCTCCGTGAAAGCAGAGCACGTGCTGCACAAAGGGCGCACAAACACCAGCCCTTCACCGCAGAAGCCAGGCGGCTCCGGCTCGTGGCTGGGCTTCTCCAGCACAGCAGCTCCAGCACGTGGGTTACACCTCCCGCACAGCAGCTGCCTCACGCAGAGGTGTGCGCGCCCCCCTGCACGCACCCCTGCACCCACGCAACCCTGCATGCACCCCTGCACACGTACCTACACCCCTGCACGCACGCACCCTCCATGCATGCACCCCTGCACCCCTGCATGTGCGCGCCCCTGCACATACGTGCCCCTGCACGCATGCACCCCTGCACCCCTACACACGCCTGCACGCACGCACCCCTACACGCACACCCGCACGCATGCACCCCTGCACACACGCACCACTGCACACACACCTGCACGCATGCACCCCTGCACCCCTACACGCACGCCTGCACGCACGCACCCCTACACGCACCCCTGCGCGCACGCACCCCTGCAGGCACACCCGCACGCATGCACCCCTACACGCACGCATGCACCCCTGCACACACACCTGCACGCATGCACCCCTGCACCCCTACACGCACGCCTGCACGCACGCACCCCTGCAGGCACACCTGCACGCATGCACCCCTGCACCCCTACACGCACGCCTGCACGCACGCACCCCTGCAGGCACACCTGCACACACACACCCCTGCACACACACACCCGCACGCATGCACCCCTGCACCCCTACATGCACGCCTGCACGCACGCACCCCTACACACACCCCTGCACACACGCACGCCTGCACGCACCCCTGCACGCATGCACACTCACCACATGGCACCCAAGATCCCCTTGCACACATGGACAACAGCCAAAATACACGTCACCCACCAGGCAGGGCAGCCTTTACTGATTTAACAGGTAACTGCAATGTTGGCAGGAACAAAGGCACGCTCCGGCCCTTCAGGATGGTGTTTTTCTCTTCCCCGAGAGCAACCACTAGGAATTTGCCTTTTAAATAATTTTGGTTTACCCTGAAAAACGAAAACTTTCCCATCACCTCGTTCTCCAGCCCTGTATCTCTATGGCTACTGTCCCAGTGAAAATGCGCATCACGTTCGAGTGCCACATTAGCCCTAAACCCTTCCTGTGAGATGGGCTTCCATTACTCGGCGCTGGTAATGCCGCTTGATACTTCCCTATTCTGAAAGCGCTGCGGTTTTGGCCCTTCCTAGGAAGACTCCTCTTCACATCGATAAATTGCACCACCCTGGAAATGCAGAGGGAAGAACTGGGGTTAAATCGCATTTGGTTTAGGTAGGCGCCTGTGCAAATAACGAGGGGGTAGGAAAGAGACCTCTCTCACGGGGATCAGTCTCACGCAGCCGGACAGACCTCTGGTAACCGCAGGACAGACGTCCTTTTGCCCTTGGCAGGCTGCTGGGGGACGCCTGGGCGACTCTTCTTGCCTCTTGTTCTTTCTCCTAATCAAAGACTTTCCTCGTTGCTTTATTTTCTGGGACAATTTCTACCATCCTCAGGGAGGCCACATTTCCAAGGATACTGAATTTCTCCCTCTCTGCCACCCAACCCTTAGGTAAGGCTGCAGCGCAAGCTCTTCTGCGTTAGCACTGCCTCTGTCCTGCTGAAACACTGCTGTCAGACCTAGTCCTGTTCTTTTCCTCTCCTCAATCACTGAGATCAGCTTGGATCTAGGATGGGTTCTGGCGAAGGCAGAGCAGTTTGCGCTATTTTGAAGATCTACATCTACCGAGTAACGTGCGTACTACGTGTGGGCGCACCTACGGGATCCACAGGCGCGACGCAGAGACCACACGCTTGCTGTACAGTCGCAACACACGCTGCAAACAGGCAGAGCCCGCACACGCACGGGGCAATTCCACGCACACACGCGACGTTTCTGTGTCTGAACGCATCAGAATTGGCTGGGATTAATTTATCGGGTGCCTGTATACCGAAGATCTGCAGATGCATTCTCCGCAAACCTCTGCAAGCGAAGGTGGGATCGCCGTTTGAACGGTGGCTTTTCAGCACCATCATCATCACAAGCACTATCCTCTGGCGTGACACGAAGCGAAGGCCAACATGAATTAGCGATGCCAGAAAAGAAACATTCCTCCCCGCCCCGTTCCAGTCCTTCCCTCCCAGTAACATCCAGTGCCTGTACGTTTAGGAAGGGTGGAAATATCACAGTTCATGTGAAAAGCTGACTCTCATGCTATTTTTAATGTGTCCCCCGTGTATTAAGGAGTATTTACGTTACATCTATTTAAGTGCGTGTGAGTTTATGTGTTAATGCCTGCTCGCATACAGGATAAAAAAAATACACAGCACAGTTAGTCAAATACATGTAAATACAGACAGAACCCTATTTGTCTGGCAGACCACACAAAGGCTAAGAAATGAAAAATGCACTCACGCCCTCTGACACCCTGGCCGAGTGTATGCACGAGAGCTCTCGTGGTAGGGACTGAAGGCTGGCTTCTGGCTCCCTCTCTCTCCCTCTCCCTTTTCTGTTAAGAAGATACTTTGAGCGCAGGGATTGCTCACAATCTGGCTGTGTGATCCACATGCAGGACTTGTAATGTGCCTCCTCTTTCCCTCTCTCTCCCTCTCCCCCTGCTCCAAACCTCCCCCCACCCCATCCCTCTTCTTCTCATGTTCAGTGGTTATTTTAGCTTAATGTGGTGACATCACAGCTCTCTCGGTGAGATAAAGCCCTCGCCGTGAATACAGAACACGGCTCCACTGATCACTTCCAAATGATGGGATTTAGCGAGGTCTGATGTTCAGGGCTCCTCACTGGAGCGGAAGGTGCTGCGTGCCGGCGCAGCTCAGGGCAGGTTTCGCTGGAGTTTGCACAGCCCTGCGGCAGCGTGTGGGCGGCGGCGTGGTGTCTTACTCTGCGAACTGGGAGCGAGGCTGGGGGGAGACACCTCTAATAAGTTCGCTCATTCCTGAATAGCAGAGGAGGATGGCTAGACACCTGTCTGTTGCCACCGCCTGAATCTGGTGAGGTTTGTATGCAAAGACTGGAAGGAGACGGTTCGTAGCTGAGGAGGGAGATGAGCGCTGGAAGACATCTCATTTTTCAGCATCACAGAGCAGCCAAACCCCCCCTTTGTATTAAAATGAAAATACAATGTGCGTTTTTAAAGTCACCCAAGAACCCCTCTACAACTTTTCATTTATCTGCAATCCTGCTGCCCTTTTACATCAGATTTGCAATAGCCTCCACGGTTTTCATGATTTTGTTCTGCGTTCTTCTAAAATGGGAAACAAAGAAATAGCACGTGATATTATAAAAACTTAACAGCGGACCAGACAAGAAATGCAGGAGGAGAAAATAATGCAGACAAATAAGCTTTCCATTATTAACAACTGTGCCCTGAGGTCTGCGGGCATAGTCCCAAAACCTAAATAATCTTAAATCATGAGGTTACCAATAAAGACAGCTTGGGACAGCAGAAGGGGTCCGTGATTTCGAGGGGTTTGTAGACCACAGATATATGATTAACATTTCTGTGCTAAGGTTTATTACTTCACTATAATATTTTCCATCATAAATGAATAGGTAAAACACCTGGCTATTAAATATAAACCTATCCCTCAGGATGATCAGATCATCACTTGAATTTAAAATCTTTCTGAATTTTTAATAATGCGTAACAAATAAGATTATTTATGCACCTTCCTTGCTCTGCGTGCAGGGCCCACGGTTACATACCGCCTCCCCTCCCGAAGCGCAAGGTCTGAGGGGGGTGCGCCGGCCGCTGCCCCTCTCGGCTCCTTCCCCTCCCGCCTCTGCCCCAGATCTCCGCGTTTTTGCGCGAGGGGACGCGGGACCCTCCTCGGGCACAGCCAGCCCCTGGCCGCTCCGTTGCGGCGCGCGGGTAATTAGCACCGCGCGGGAGCCGTCAGCCGCGGCGGCGCGGAGGAAGCAGCTGAGGAATCAGGGGCTGGCTGATGGGAAAGTCAAGTGGAGGCCTGGCTGTCTGAAACCTCTTCAATAGATCTGTAGTCTGGACTTGAACCCTGCCCTCTCACCTCGGGGTCCCATATTTCTTCCCCCCGCCCCCGGGCGCCCTCCCTCCCGCCTCTCCATCGGCAGCCAGGCGCTGGCTGGCGGCGAAGGGCCGCGAGTGACCCCCGACCACCCGCCCGCTCCCCCCAGCCGGGGCAGGGGGAGGAAAGCCCCAAGGGAGAGGTGGGAGGGGGGGAGAAGGGTCCCTGACTTCCTCGCAGGTAATTAAAGGGACTGTTTTCAAGGTTGCATGAGCAAAAGACAATTCGGCCTAATGGCGCATCGATCGGCCGGCACTAGGGTAGGCAGGAGCTGACATTCACTCCGAGGTACCTCCAGCCGATGTAAAACGCTGCACTGGGAATCATCCTCCTGCTCGTCACTGCCTGTGACCTGCCTCGGGAAAGACGGAGTTGGCTTTAAATGGATATTCACTCCGTCATTACGCAAACTCGTATGCTGAGCGGTATAAAATTATTAATTAGGGAGGCAAATTATTTTTGTGGTGGGTTTGTTTGTTTGTTTTTCTTTCTCGGGATAAATGTTCTTCATCGTTCACATTATAACCCCGCCAATCAGCGCTGACGGTGCTGAATGCATGAGGTCAGTTATGGAGATGCAGGAAATTACTGGGGATTGGCAGGGACGTTTTTGTCAATTTGTAAGCAAAACCCTGTGTTATTGCCAGGTTTTCATCTTTTCATCACTGTCAGCCTGTGCCGGCACAAGATATCTGGAAGCAAAATCATCTCAGAGGCTGCTGGAAAATTAACGAGCCAAGATTAAAAATATATTACAAATATTTTCGTGTAAAGCAGAAATAGGAAACAGGTACTTACATAAAAAAAATTAAGCCAATTAAGCCCCCTGGAAGTGCTGACATATAAAGCTCGCCGCTTACCCTAGCCAGGCATCGGCTCTCTCGCTCGGAAGCCGAGCAGCTCGACAGCAGCGCGCTCCCGGGCTCCCAAACCTGCCCTCGCCTCACCCAGCCCCTTTCTTCTGTCCCAAATGTTTGCATTTGTAGGACGTCTGAATGGTAATAAAAGGGCCAGGAAATGATAGTTGTGCCAAGTAAATTGGGGTGAATGCTGGGGGAGGGGAGCGCGGATCGATTGTGAAACAACTTGTGCATTATCTGGGAAGGATTTGCTCACGGTCCTGCGCTGCTCCGTGTTACAAGAGGCCCCGCACTCAACAATAGCGTGTCCCCTCGGAGCAGGAAACACAAAGGGAATTTGCTCTGATTCAATCCACACAGTGAGGCCCCTCTGGGGCTAAAGAGGGTCACTTTTACCCTGGCTAAAAATAAAGAAAAAAGATTTTTTTTTTTTCCCCTCTAACACACACACACACGCATGCACGCACACACGATCTAGTTGGAGAAAGCAGCCCGCCTCCACTCGAGGAGATGCTTAAAAATCACGAGCCTTCTCTCTCATTTTTCCAGTCAGACTTTAGAATTTATCAGAATTTACTCGAAAAAAAATTTAAATAAGTAGGATGTGATCAAAGAGCGGCGTAACGGTCTCTTCCTTTTATGCCATCTACTTGTATAACAAGTGCCTTTACGAGGGGACTGCTGCAACGCTGGCCCCTAATAACAAAGGAGGTGACACCGGCAGGGCACAGAACTCTAAACTGAATTTTAAAAGACACGTGGGAGCCCAGATATCAGGGTTCTGCTGTATTCAGATATATTTGTTTTCTAATACTTTGCCTTTTTTGTTCAAAACAGCAGCTAGCGTTCTGCTTCTAATCCCAAATTCTTTCATCGAGAACAGGTCAGTAAAGAAAGGCAGTAATTGTGTGCAACACCTGCTGAAATTAAAAAAAAAAGTTTTTCCTAAAAACTGCTAAAATATAGCTCAGCAGATTCTATCTGCATTAATTTGGCTGAACAACAAGATATTGCTGGGGACAAACTCTGAATAAAGCGGTCCCGAGTTCCCAGAATTGGCACAGCTCAGCCTAAACAATGGCTGCTTCCTATTCACCTTAACCCAGCTTTTCAAAAGAACATCCCCAGAAACACAAAGCATCAGCGGGAAATGGCAATTTTATGAATCCTAATCAATCAAAGGGCTTATTAACTCAATGTGAAGCCAGATTAAAATCTTTAATTATAAATCGTGCTAAAAGGAAAAACAAAATGTACTTATGGTACATTGAAAATTCCGGATATTAACATAGTTGCCATTATCTCTCTCAATATTAAATTTCCCCTCCCTGCCCTGCAACATGCTCACCTTTTTCTGTTCCTAAAGAACAGAACTGTAGAGCAAACTCATTTTTCTCCTTCCCAGGCTTATTAAAATGTATTCTTTCTGCCCGCACACTCGGGTTTGCAGGGGAGCGGGGCGGGGGGGGACGCGGGAAGCCCCATTCCAGCCGCGCAGGCGGAGGCGAGGGGGAGCGGTTGTTTATTAAGTGGGCCGAGTCGGAGTTACAGATTATTTTTTTGGGGCCACAATCAAACGTGAAGCATTCCTGCTAATGAAAACGGCATGCATGTCTGTGCAAGCGCGGGTGATTGGCAGGGCTGCAGATTGCTAGCCACAGGAAGGGCCCTCGCTGCAAGCGCCGGTGTGAGAGGGGCGATGGGTGCTTTTTATCAGGCAGACATTTGGGAAATGACCACGGCAAATGTAATCACAGTTGGACGGGAGGGTGGGGGCGGGGGTGAGGGAGAGCACAGAATGAGATTCGCATGTTTTATTTATTTGTTCAAAGTCACGGTCATCCCATTGTGTGTCCCTCTCCGTGCCTGTCATCTCCGGCCCCTCCAGCCCACCCCCTGCCCCAGCCCCATTGTCAGCACCCGAGGCGGAATGCAGCTCGCCTTTATCAGAACACACACCTAACTTCTCCAAAGCACAGCGTTTGGCCAAAAAGGGGCTTATTTTCTGTTTGGAACATTAGCATTGTCAAAACAGGCTCTAACTATGTTGTTAAGAGAGACGTTTCCTGCGCAGTGGCTGCGCTGCCTCTTTAGCAGGTTATTTGCCACGCGGCCCTGGCCTCCCAGCCTTTCCCCTCCCTGGTATATTGGGTCTGCATCTGGAATTAAAGGTCTTTTTTTGCACAGAACTCATTTTTCCAAGAAAGTGAAATTTCATTTGGAAAAAGATACTACACGACTCGCTCAGATTGTGATTCTAGGTTGCTTCTTTTATACAGAACTCCTATTTTCCTTTTTACTCCTTTTCTCTTAATGCATTGCTTTCCCAGGATTTATTTCTCCAGCACTCCCAAAACGAAGAGCACCTTTTCTAAACTGGGATTCTTCAGATTTGCTGTAGGTTTTGCGACCACAATTGAAACCGTGAAACGTGTTTTCCTTCTGTAAAACTTAAGGAAAACACAGCTGGTTAATTTGAAATATAGTTTTAATTTTTAAAAACGTGACCTTAATTTTGTAGCTTACAAACGACCAGTTGGCTCCAAAATGCTCGCAAAAGCTAATTTCACACCTTAGAAAAGGGAATCACCTCCCCTGCTCTCTAATTGCCGTCTGGCAGTTCTGCACTCTGTCCTGAATTTCCACTGCCGTCCACAGACACCAGAGATTCCCAGCCCGGCTATTTCCATACCCACTCTGGAACGGGCAGGGGCCGTGCCGGCATGTGCTCGTCGAGGTCCTACCGCTTCTCGGGCAGGGTAAATAATTTGCAATAAGGCTTTTCAAAATACAAACACCACCTGTCTGTAAATTGTGCGCAGCAACACATAAACGGACGAGCTTGCGAACACGGAAAAGTGCATTTTTAAAATAATAGCGATCTGGTACTGAATCTTCCTGTGCTGAATGTGCCTTTCTCAGATTTGGGTTTTTTTCCCCCACAAATACCCCCTCGCACAAACACTCTGCATACCCGTGCCTGAACGGAATATTTATGCTGTATACTGTGTACACAGAATACAGACTGCCAGATTATTTTTTGCAGCTAAATACTACATATGCTTCCTGACTGAAAACACTAACGCACGAGCATTTATAGAACTCCTTTAGAACCCTAAATGCCGCGTAACAGCGATATTCCTTTGAAGATGATCATTAGACCTAATAAACAGGATACTGGAGGCACAGATCTTGTCCTCTTCAGCTCGTGCGACTGCCTTTCAGTAAATTCAGAAAAGCTCCTTTGTGCCTAACTCGGTTTTCATTTCATTGCTTTTAAATTTGTTAAGCTTGACTTTTGACACTTTAGAGGCTTAGCCTTTTTTAAGTACAAGAATATAATAAATATTTGTGTTGCCAAAGAAAAAGTGAATCTGTTGTTAGCATTATATAAAGCAGGATGTCTTTTTCATTCGTTTGTTATAAATAATTCACACAACTATGTGCATTTTATAAACATAATCTTTAGGAAACCGATACTATCAAACATTTTCGAGACAACACTCAGAAACATATACATATGCACAAAGTATTTACTACAGTGTATTCGAAACCATAAACAAAAAAATTGTTAATGAAAGCAGAAAAATAACGACATTTTATGTAAATAATTATGTTAATACAAAGTGTTTTCAGACTTCTTTATACAAATTAGTCATCTGAATGACAAAAAGCTTTGACAAACTACAAACACCTATCAAAAATCATATTATTTGGCTCATTTTCCCTTGCAATTTCTATCTTCAGCTTGCCTTGGAAAAAGGACAGACTCAGAAACTCCCCTGCTATCTGCCAATACAGTAGGAACAAGCCTAGTCAAATGCCTTTTGCTTTTCTTATGTTTAAAAGTGTTTTTGTGTTTTTCTAGAAAATATTTGAAGAAATTGTTTTTTAAAAAACATTTAAAAATAAAACAAGATAAATCTATTTTAATCCAAAATTATTTTCCCTAAAATATTCATGTGCAGCAAGTTTGGTTCGATTAAGAAAAAAAATCATATTTTCAAGTAACAATTTCATATGCAGAAAATATCTGCTTATTTTCCAACAGAAAACACTTTAAAATCATTCAGCAAAGAAATTAGATATTTAAGATGAGTATGAAAATCACTGTGCAGGAACTAGCTACAGCTCCAGTTGTGCGTTTTTTGTACTTTTCGTTATTGATCTAATTTTAGGATGTCACGTATTCCTATTTTGTTACCGCTAATGAAATGAATTTTCTTTCATTGTTAGAAATTACAATTTGGAGAAACTTCACATTATTTACAAATTCAAACCACAACATTTTGAACAAGCTATTTTTACTATTTCAAATGTTCTTTTAAATGTTGGGACTTCCTCGCTGTTCAGCTTTGCAGTCCAGCAGTGCCTGTACGAATTCCATTATTCCCAAGAACAACAAAACCCCATTTATATTAACAGATGCTTCTACACACAGTAGCGTGGCCAGAGAGAAAAAAGCGCTGCCATGTAAGTAGTTCCAAATCATTTAATCTGGATTAATCTCACTCTGCGTTTGCCTCATAAACCTGACTTTTCGGGAGCACAGTAGGCAAGGAGCGGCATCCTAGGGCTCTCCAGATGCCCAATTAGACTCGTCTCTGGACCCTGGTTCAGCCTCAGACTCTCTGTTGGGGTAAAACCATTTATCTTTATCATTCCCAGGGCAGGCAGGCGTGGGGGGGCGTGGGGGGGCGTGGGGGGGCCCCTCGTTTCGCCTGTTGTCAGCGGGCATTGATCAGCCCTTCCCGGCTGGTGGCGGAGGTGAGGGCAGCTCCCCCAGGAGCCCTTCGGGGCTGGGCCATGTCAGGGGAAGCTGTATTGAGTCATGATCCGAATGACTGCTCATTGAGGGAAACGGGTATTGGCGTCCCCATCAGCCGGAGACACCCCGGGTAACGCTTAAACAAGTCCACTCTGTTAATGTCAGGTCACCGGGGACACGTTTAGCCTCTCTGCTGACCATTAGGCCCTTTGATGGAGTGGACAATAAACTTGACAGGACAGGCCGGACACTGCTCTCCAGCTCGCCTGTGCTGACAGCGCTCCCTGGCCTGCTCATGGCCTGTTCATGACCTGCCCACTGCCCGCTGCCTGCCCGCTGCCTGGTCATGGCCTGCCCACCACCTGCCCGCTGCCTGCCCATGGCCTGCTCACTGCCTGCCCGCGGCCTGCCCACGCAGGCAGCTCTCCTGGGCCCGGGGCGGGAAGCTGCCCCTGCCTACCACAGGCACAGGAAACTAGAGCCGCCCTGACCGCCCTCAGAGGACGACCAACAGCGGGAATGTTATCCCCAAAATACCTCAGCCGACAACCCACACTGAGTATGGCAAAAGGGCATTCTGTAGTTTTCAGATTTTGCTTTAATTTCTTTCTTCCAAGTGTCTTTTCTACCAGCTGGACATTTTGGAACCCATTTCTTAACCTCCTTCCATGAGAAAAAAATTGTTATTACTCTAGAAAGAAGGGAATTTATGTAATTAACTACACTTTGGTTACAACGCTTTGAAGTAATTTTCTAAGAGTGGTTTATTTCATGCCACTTTCTTAAAAAATAAAATAATCAAAAAGGGAAAATAGCAAAATCACCTGCCTTTCTCCATCTGGAGAACAATTCTTGGTGGGAAAAAAAACACGTTTCAAAGTATTCAAAGTACCAATTCTGTATTCATCAACCAAAAATAAAAAATTAATAGGAAATACAACCTTAACTGTTTTCAGAGAAAGTGTTGATAATTACTTTTATATTATTTTAAGAAATTATATTTAAAATTTTTCGTTACGTATGAGCTTACTAGTATTTACTTTCTGAACTTCCTGCCACTAAAAAGGGCTTTGGGTTTGACAGAGCAAATTTTCCAGCATTTGGAAGCTTTTATCCCAATTTTAACACCTTATCTCTTTTCCTCTAGAGAATGAACTGATATTGCGTTAAAACAAAAAATGATATAGAATTTTAAACAGTCCACACAACTGGAAAACTGACAGGTCATTAAAAAGCTCTACTGGAAAGAAACTTCATCCTGAAAATTCAGGGGTTTCTATATAATATATGAGCGTATATATGTTTACACATACACATATACTCATATATACAGCAATTTTACAATAGCTAAAGAATTTGTCTAAAATTAATTTAAAATATCACCTATCTTTTAATATTAAGTATTTTATCAACAAAAAACATTAAAGCCACTGAGATTTTATTTTAACCTAATAGTCAACAAAAAGCAACACAGTTAAAGAATATATAAGCATAATCCAGATTATTCAGATATTATTTGTATTTTCAGTCAAACCTTAAAAGCTTTTAACAAAAGAAACATTATTTTTGTCACTAATGCATTTTCTAATCTGTTTAACGTGCTCAAATCTAAAGATATTTTTAAAAAGCCATTTAAAAAGACACAATAGTTTTGTGGCACATTTCTTACTACCCTAGTTAATGTTGCGTTCGCATGAATCCGAAAACAAAAGGATTTTTTTCCTGCCACCCATGTGATGGTATTTGCTAAATGCTTTCTGCGTTGGTTCAGACTGAGCCCCTCTCACACCTACAGTCTGAAAGCTGCCCTCTTAGGAACACAGGTGGCAATATTTCTATTTCTTGTTTTGGTTTGTTGTTGTGTTTTTTTATTTTAATTATGACTAAAATAAGATATAAAATTAAAGAGAATGCCAACTATTCTTTTCCCTGTAGGACCTGTTACTTTAAGAGAATATAAATTGTCCGGTATTCTCCACGAGTACATGCTCTCAGGGCACGAGGGCACACAGACTCTAGATAAGTAATAATTTAGTATATCAGAAGGTGAAAAGACAAAGCAGAGTAAAAAAAAAAAAAAAAAAAGTCCTATTTTTGTGGAAAGCCTTCTCCACCAATTAAATATAACGGCTCTTGTTTATCACGGCTGGAACACTGTGTTTTTCCCTGGGCCTGTGGATGCAGAATCCCAGTGTCAAAGGGGAGCCAGCATCGTTGCTTGGAGCCTCACCTATAGCTCCTCTTTGTGCTCCGCTTCTCTCACATCTTTTCTCTCTGCATTTCCATTTCAAGCGACGGCACAGGGATAGCAGCACAGATCAATTTCAGCATCGAATATTCAGTAACACAAGGTATGTATATTTTATATAAATATTTTCATTTAGTAGGAGCAGAACACTGCCTCTCAAAATGAGAAACACAAAAGCTCCTCAACGGCCGACTCGCAGCCAGTCACCTTACCCTTTGGTTCACAAAGTTTCCCCAAAGCTTTTGTGAAAATTTCTGACTACGCATTATTCACATTGCCTGCTTCATGAAGTAGTTCTTGACCTGCCTGTCATCCACAGGCACAAAAAGGTGTCGCAGTGCACAAAATTATAGCCTTCTGGACAGCTTATAGCACCAAGCAGGGCCCTGTTCTTCCCCCTGGTCCAATATCGCAGATACTGCCCCGTGCAAAGTCTTACAGAGCTTACGGAGGACCTGATTAGCAGAGACATCCGGAGAAATTGCAGAAAAAAGTCTGAACCCAGCACTGATTGCCAATCATGACTTTTATACAGGAATTTTGTGTAATGAGGAAAACGTCTGGGGCAGAATCGTCCCTTTGTGGGCACACACAGATTACGCAGACACTGAGGTCTTTGGAAAAGTGACTGTGTTGCCATTGCCCGCCCAGCACTGGGCACATCAGGGCCTCGGTTTCAGAGCGGAGCCCATACCTGCAGCGTGACACAAACCGCAATATTTACGTGCTTTCAGAGCTTAGTGACCACAGGTATCTGCCTCAAAGGGTCTGAAATGCTGCAGAGTCAAAACCTGATTTTGTATTTGACTAAACACTAGCCCTAAACGATATCCATTATACCTACAACAAAGTAATGAAGATGAAATTCGCAAATTTAACTTGACTTGAACTTTCACCTTTGAATCTACACAGAAATGATATTACAACGATCACTTAGGTCTCCCTGTGATAGTCATTTTATATATTATAAAATATCTACAACCTTGGAAAAAGAGATACTGTGAAAAAAGCAGGAATTAAAAAAATCTCTAATGACTTCATTTAGGAGTGCAAAGGAAAAATGTTTTAAAATACATAATAAAATCCTAAAAGTTGCATCAACGCTATCATTGTTTTTATGGCTACCTATTATGCATCTTGCAGAGGAAAACCCTTCCTTACACGCTGAAAAGCTACCTGTCATGTCCAGAAGCAGGACGCATAAGAAATAAACCTTAAAGGATAAGACATTTGGTGATGGCTAAGGGGCAAAGCTTCCCAACCTCCCACCACCCCGTTCAGGTCCAGAGGGGAGCTCACAGCACAGCACAGTGCAGCTCAGCACTCGTAAAACACTCTGACCAGCTCTGCTCTGTGCACCGGTCCCGCGTACGTACAAACTGCATATTGGCGTCGCATGTGAGTCTCTGGAACTGGAACTTCTGTAAGCTCCTGGTACCTCAAAGCGGTTTTTTTCCCTTTCCTAATTTTCACAGTGTCTAAAATTGTATGTAATCACTCCAGTGTCTTTTAATTGTAAATTGCATTAAACATACTGAACTTGTTTGTTTCTTTTTTTATTTCACCTTTTGCCAATCACCTGCATGGTCATCTGTTATCATTTTTGCCAGACACTTTCATGCTAACCAGCAAGGTCACTGCAAAACCTCTATTGACTTTCTTCCTAAATATCTAACTGTACAAATACATATTTTACCAAGGGTTCTGAAGTTGTCCCTGAGAGCTAATGTAAACACAAGCCAACGCAGCTGCGGAAGCCTTTGGAACATGGAGTCGTAAATGGACTTCTACAATTCCTGTTGGAAAAAACATGGCTGGTTAACCCTTTTTTTGCTGAGCGGGGAAGTCAGTTTTGCAACAAAGCAGCCGTGGCTACAAGCCGGGCACCAAACACTCTCGTACTCGGGATAACAGACTGGCCACCCGGGAGAGTGGTCACTGCAGCCCGAGCAGCAGAGTGACATTTATCTTACAAGCGTGTTCAAATACAGTATATTTTGCTTGGTTGATTGATTTCAGCATTCAAACATACCTTCCACTGTTTCAGCCCAGCGATATTCAATATCCTTACTTTGAAATATATCAAATGTAAATTTTCCAAACTTATCACACAAAACTAGAATCTTTTAGCAATCAAGATAAATACCTGTAATCTCCCCTCCGTCGATAGGGAGCCTGGTGGGGCTCAGAGCCTGGCCTAATACCTCTTATATTCACCACAGTGTTTAAATGCCAGGCCTGGAGCTCACCGGAAGAACACCCTGCTAGGTCAAGAATTTCATGTTGTTAAATGATTTTTATTTCTTTTTCCCCAAGAATGACAGAGCCCTTCTTGCAGCTGAATGAGGACCAGCTCTCTCCCTGAGCCCACGAGCCACAGACACTCTCAGGTAAAACCAGATTTTCTTCCTCCTTAGCTTGGTCACCATCTAGGTACAGCAACATTTAAATCAGGATTACAAGAAAAACAGACGGACAGACTGCGGATGGCTAGAAAAGGCGATTCAATGTGGGACTGTGCTTCAGGCATACATTTATAAGAAACCAACTTTGAATCATTGTACCAGATGCAGTCCCAGGGAAAAATGTATGCAGGCAACAGGGAGTTAAGTAAATAAATTTTTTCTTTTCTTTGTCGATGTGTTTAGTTCTCTTCCTGCCAAGACTCATTTCACTCTGCTATCTTGTGAGAGACACATATGGTGCAGTGAAATTGCCATCCAAGAAAGCATGTCCCAGCCTGTTGAGACATCATCAAATAAGATTAAAGCAAAGTAAAAATAAAAAGATAGAACGATTTTTTTTTCTTTTTCTTGTACAGAGAACATCTGATGAAAGTCACCGAGGTACCTGAATGCTTCTAAAGGTTTTGCAACCATTTCTTTACTTTGCCTGGTTAAGAAAAAGGCAGAAATAACAAGCCAATATCTCCTTTTTCTTCTTCAAGTTAGTGAAAAAATGTGTTTCATAATAAACCTGATGTATATGAACAAAACACAATATTGCCTTCTGCGCTTCTGTGGAAACAGCACTTAAATGCACAAGAATACCACCGGCTCTCTGCTCAGGTTCCCTCTCCACCAGCGTCTCTCACTTCAGCGTGCAAAAAACCTTTCGGGGCCAGGACAAAATAATTAGTCCGCTAACCTCACCCACGGAAAGGTACAAGTTATCTCCCGGGCAGCACATGCCCGGGCCTCTCCAGCTACCAACTGGTACACCAAAAATGAAAATTCATCACCTGAGAAATACAGAAGTCCAAGCTGCAGCATTCAAAAAAAGTGTGAAACTGTTGTCCGTTTTCCTTACGCGCGTGAAGGCCTCGGGACGCCAGTTAGGACGAAGATGACGTCACGGGTTCTTTCCCTACGAGGTCTTTCCAGTTCCCACATTTTACAAAACAAAACAAAAAAAAAAGACGGGGTAAAGCAATCGCAGCTGATGGCCACGTGCTCTCGCACACCATGCTTACGACAGGACACAGGGCCAGAGCGGAATCGCTGGGAGGGGTTATCACACTGTTATATCAACAGGAATCGCTGAGAAGCAACTTGCCAGCTACTCTTCACTGCTTTGAAATCAGGCTCTAGAAATCTTTCAGAATTATTGTGCCCTACCACCAGGAAAGCACCAGCACGTACAACACACACTACGTGCTATAACTTAAGTGAATAAACAGCAGTCAGCTCAAGGCCAAAAAGGAATCACAAGGGACAGGAGGAAGCCAAAATCAAATTAGCATTGTTGATCATGACAGAAGTTGAGGGGGAGCTTCTTAACCACACAAAATAATCTGCAGAATAGGGCTCCACTGCAGAAACAGGAATACAGCTTGTGTGTTTCTTTGCTAACCTCTCCAGTTCGAGACTGCATTTCCAGATCTTCTTTCCAATGCATGGCCTTAACTGGACTGCAGGAAAAGCAACAACGCATCAGTAGCAGAGATTATCCCTGGCCTTAATAAGCTGCTGTTGGCTTTCATAACAACTGCAGCCTAGGACGAGTCACACCGAGCTCAAAGACAATCTTACCAATAGCCTGGAGCAAGGATTATAGAAACAAGAATCCAAGGGGGGGTGGGAGGGAGCAAAAATCCCAAGAAACAGGGGCTAATGTAAAATCGTTTACATATTAACCTTCTTCCCTTCTGACAGTGGTCAAGTTCTGATTCAAAATACAAATTATCTCCAATTACTTCAAAAGAGGCAGTCACAGAGCTGTCACTTAACCTTCACCATCTGTTTGGCTCAAAAGAAAGCTGTACAGCCTGCCACTTTGACCTCATCTTTCTCTTTCCACACTGGACAGGCA
Source organism: Phalacrocorax aristotelis (assembly GCF_949628215.1). Classification (NCBI taxonomy): domain Eukaryota; kingdom Metazoa; phylum Chordata; class Aves; order Suliformes; family Phalacrocoracidae; genus Phalacrocorax; species Phalacrocorax aristotelis. The sequence continues at coordinate 955,182 of NC_134283.1, forward strand.
CCAAAAGAAGAGAAGATGGCTTATTGTTCTCCAGAGAAAACCTCTGCCCTTGGGAGCTGGGGGGCTGAGGGTGCTGGGAGGGGAGGGCACAGCTCCAGGAGGTGACTTAATTTAACTCTTTGGGGGGAGGGGGGTTTGTTTTGGGAGGATGAGTTTGCAAACCTTCCTCAGCCCTTCTGCCAGCCGTCTCCAGAGATGAGGTTTGTTTAAAAGTAGAGCCTCTTGCAAAAAGCAGTCACTGGCTGAACAACAGCGGCGGGTGAAAGAAGCAGAATCTGATTCACAATGGATTCTGGCTTAGAGACTTTTGTAAATCTAGTAGCCAGATTTACATAGAAAAACACCAGCTATTTGAGATGTCAAAGGGAAAATAAATCCTGGAAATGAAATAGCTTTCTAGGAAAGAGAGCAGCACAAAAAGACGGGGCGGGGGGGCACACACAAACAAACCAGCTGAAATCCCAAGCACCAGAACACAAGGAGGTGCGCACTCTGGGAAAGCACAACTTAATGTTATAAATATGACCTCACTGTAAGATAAATCAGAGTCCACCACTCCTTTCAGCCGTACAGCTTAGGCCAAGGCTTCTCCCAAACTGCTCATTAACCACCGCATGTCGCAGCCGCTCTCGTGGCTCCAGGGGAAGGAGGGAGTTTATGGTTCAAGCTCTCCCTCGAGAACGGGCAGCAGTGAAGGACCAAGCACCGATCCCCTGCAGCCACCAGTGGAGGACAAGTGGGGTGTCAGGGAACTGGGGATCAGAAGCACAACCTACAAATGCAGAGGTGCCAGGAATGAAAAAAAACTGTTCGAGAAAAGAGATTCCAGAGGGGCTGGAGGGCACAGTAATAGGGTGCAAATTTTTGAATGCCTCATGGTTTATGGGCAGCTTCTAATGCTTCTACCGAGAAACGTTACAGCATTTCCATTGGCTCTGATCTTTATTTTTAGTTTTATTACCCACTGCATAACAGGTTTCTTCAAGAGAGAAAGAAAGAAAGCAGATCCCTCTGTAAACAGGAGCAACTCCAACTCCCGAACATTGCACATAGCCGCGGTTTAGCATGTTTTCATATGTGAAAGCAGCTCTGAAAATAAACATCTCCATAGCTGTGCACGCTACATGGCACTTCTGGCATCATTTGGCATGGGGAGGCAAGACCCTTTTCTTGTCACACAGTATTTAATCCAAGAAACGCACACCACAATGCACGTAGCTGTATGATGAGAGCTGCGAACTTCCCATTTCCATAGCAGATGGGAGCAAGTCAATTAAATACACAGAGCTACAGTACTGCTAATAACAGCATCTAGTCCAGAGCATTTTGCGTGGTGGGAGAAAGGAGAGCCTGCTACAAAAGGTGCTGAATCAGATAATGATCTCAAGCAAATAGCCCTTTACTTCCTAGAATCCAAACCCTCTGCTACCTTTTTTAAAACCGCAAACAGAATATTGAACTCGATTTGCAGTTCAGAGGGGGCGAAAAACCTCCCTGTGCTCCCGCGCTGGAATAGCCTGACAACAGCTGCAGCCACACTGAAATGTTTAATTTTACTTAAAACATTCTCTCAGGCCTATGTATTATTTGAAGTATAATGTACAGAATTATCTAATGAATTCTCAAATCAAATACTCTTATTTTGCTGCAGGCCATTTCCCGAGAACAAACTAAAGGCACACAGGCTTCTTTCTGTGTCTGACTGTTGAATTTAAACAGATGTCCAGTGGACATCAGCTTCTTTCAGATTACCTCTCCCATTCACTCCTCTGTATCTCCGGCCAGTGCAAACCCCCTTAAATTAAAAACAAACAGAGAATCAAGATAACAAAAAATATGGCCAGACAACTGGGCACAGAAGGGTCTGTCGTGAATTCTGGCTGTCCCCTCGCTGCGGTAAGGGATGTGGTGACAGTGAGAAAGTCGCCTAGGAACAGCATCTGGCTCTGATTAGGTAACAAGCTGTAGCATCTGCAAACTTGTCAGTTCTCAGCCCACAACAAAGTCCAGCCAGCAGATCTGTGTTTAAAATGGGAACTAGCTGTTACATTTTATAAGACAAACATTATCTGTTCCCGTCGCAGGGTGCCTTTTTATTAAAAGCCGGCTATAAGAGGAGAAATTAAATGTGCTTGTTACATTTTACTTTTCATCTCAAGGAAAAAACCTATTTGGTTTTGAGTTTGTCTGTTGTCGTAAGATAACAGCAGTGATTTCACAGCCCACAGCAAGCAGTCGCTGTGAACCTTGGGTGCTCTTACAGCACTTCTCTGCTTTTTTCTCTAAAGAAGGAAAATAAAACTTCCATGCAGCAAATCCACAAGCGGTGAGAAATGCAGGCTGCGGCTGCGCTCCCCCCGGGACGCACAGCGGGGTGCCTGGGCCCTGCTCAGGGGCGTCGGGCACCTCCCTTCCCCGCAGCGTGTCCGGGCCGGCGGCCCACCCGAGCGGGTCTTCCGCGGGCGCCGACCTGCTTTGTTCGACCGCACAGCGTCTGAATTACAATTCACCCATCTCCAAGGTCTTGCTCACATACTTGGGCAGGGCATTTGGCTAAGAAAGCTTCCATATTTCACTACTTTTTCCCTCCTTTTTATCCTCAGTATGTCGGAGTTGGTCGTTTTCCCCGCTACCTGTACTACTGAATGGCATCTACAGTTCTCGACACGTCTTCTATACCCTGAAACATATTTATACTTCTCTTTTGAAAAATGAAAAGAGAATACTCCGTGTAAGACCAAAGTCCCACATAACTGAGGAAGAACTGAGGAACTGTTAAACTTGAAAAGTTAAATTTCTGTCCAACCTCCCAGTTATTTTTGAACATCTAAGGGAACCCACCTATGAGCACCTCCACAAAATATGTTCCTGTAAAACTAAGTGTTAGTCAAATCAGTAGTAGAGACTTAGATAGCGTGTATCCCTCTACGTGGTTTTGGAGACCTGAGAGACATTCATACAACTTAAAAATGTCTCAGCCTGAGCAGTTTGCTTCTGAATACTTCCCTTTGTGCCCCAGTCTGGCTGGGGACCAACCAGTGTAAACTGCAAGCATGGCCTTGCGTCTGGTGGTACCTACCACATCAAGCATAAAAATAGGTGAGTGGGCAGGAATGAAGAAAACCCCAGTCACAGTCCCATCGCAACGTCGAGCAGAATGAGAAAGCACTGCTGTTCCAAACCCCAGGGCTCTGCAGAACGCCAAAGTAAGGACTTCAGGGAAAAAAATGCAGGCGCTACAAGAACTGGGGGGTGGGGGGTGGGGTGGGGGGGTCGGCTTTATTTTTTTAAACCTTGCTAAGAAATCTGGCCTATTTATTAGTTGTGAAATACAAACCACGTTATCAACAATCTTAAGGAAATGGATTGATGTTAAGTGATACTTCAGAATCCGCCCCGTAGCAAAGCTAGTGCACCATTACAGAAAGATAAGCAGAAAATCCTTCCTGCAAATAACGACGACCTCCCTGATGTTCTGTGTACCACGCAGCTGATTTTTAAAAGCCAGTGACATAATTTACGGGTCTGGAGCATTTCTGTTACACAGTAGCGTGCAGTGCCTCCTATAAAATGAGACTTATTAAATAAGAACAGTGCTTAATTGAGATAATTATCCTGAAATGTTGCTACATAAGCTGCAACTCGTACTCTTTTTACTAATGGTACAGATGAAACTGCAGAGCGCACGAGCCTGAGCGGCCGCCGTGCTCCGCCACGGGAAAAGCCGTTTGTCTGTTTCCCAAGATAAGCCTTTTCTACCTTTACTAAGCCAAGTAGAGAAGAGACCCGCTTGTGAACCTCAGAGGCGGAGATCCATTCCCGTGTGGGCAGCTTGAACCACACGGGAAGCATTTGCTCACAGAAGCCAAGCTTTTGGGAAAGCAGAAGACAGGGCACCCTCGCGCGCACTGGAGAGGCCGCGCTGCCGGGGCAGCGTGGCGGGACCGCGGCGGCACGCAGACACCCCGGTACCCCCATGGGCCTGGCGCTGCCCCGTGCCCACACACCACCCCTCGCTGCCCCGCAGCCCTCCTGGGACCGCAGCCGGCCTCGGTCCCGCACCAGCCGCTAACGGCACCTCAGATAAAGGGGCTTGGAAAAAAGCGAAGCACCCAAAACCAACCCCCATTTTGCAATAGTCAGTAAAATCCCTTATGTGCAAAATTAGGATTTTTTTTTTCCTTCTGAAAAATTATAGGTGATCTAAAAAGCAATTCTTTTTTTTTAATTTTTTTTTTTTTTTGAGCAATTCTTGCTGCTGTATGATCACTGTTTGAAGTGAAGGTGTGCTGGGAACGGGAATGCGCTGAAGAACAACCGCTAGGAACCGCATCAGGCGGGAGCGCTAAGGCCGCCTGTCAGACATGCTGCCACGTGCGGGTGCTGCCCCGAACGCCTCCCACCCCCGCCAGGGCACTCCCCTGCCGTAAAGAGGCCTCTTCATTCTTTGGGAGCTGTAAGAAATCTTACAGGTTTGGTTTTGTTGCCTTCTTTCTGATTTCAATCTGATTTTGAATTGACTTTGAAATCTTAAAAGCCTTTTAGCTGACATTCCTTCCGTCAGCCAGCACCAGGTCCCACAGGGATGGACCCTATATCCCTGTGCTTCTCGTGCTGGCTTCCGCAATTACACAGGAGACCGATGGGTAAATTTTAGTTATTTAATTCTGTTGCCCACACTATTTCTGCTGTCATGCGTCTCGACTCAAAACAAAACAGCGGCTCTCAAATGCTTAAGTTCTCTCAGTGTTACAGCTTTTTTACAAACTGCTTTGGCTGCCGCTATAAAACCGACAGAGCCAGCATTCCCCTAAAACCATTTTAAGTCCTCAACAAAAGGCCGTGCATTTTAAATGCAGCATGGTTTGCCCATTATTACAATTCATTATTATCTGCATTACGGTGGTGCCCAGAGGCCCCTGCCAGGGTCATCGTACAGAACGCACAGCAACGCACCGACCTCAGAAACTTCAACTCAGCCTAAAAGGTTCCAGCCCCACTCTCGCGAGGTATTTTGTCACTGAACGTGTTCATCATTTTTATCGTTCTAAGGGGCACTTCCCAAACTCTAACAATTTTTATCCCAGTCATACAGATCTAGCAGTTTCCCAGCGCCTCTGCTTCCACTTCCAGGCACAGCCCTACGATTAACGCAGCAACAGGCTCAGAGGTCACCCGTGCCGAACTTAGAGCCAGGTTTTAAAAAGTCCTTTTGGATCGATCCAAGGACGTGCAAGGTAATTACAAGCATCAAGGTGATATTAAGTAGACTGCACCAAACCAAATAAGCAAAGGCGACCGTTGATTTTATGTGATTCTCTCTCCTTTAGCTGAAATGGAAAGCCCAAAGCAGCTGCTCTATATGAGAAAAAAAACATTCAGAAATGCGGTAAACAAAAAAAAGCAACGTGGCTACGGGTGCACAACGTGAGCACGGAAACAAAAGAAAGGTGCAGAGATTGCATATACCACCCTTGAAAGCAAGAGTGAAAATAGCCTCTCCTATCTCTAAAAGCAGCTGGGGATGATTCGCAGTAGATTTTTCTGTAATAAAATTCCCCTCCATTTCTTTACTTGGAAAACTCGGTTTATAGGTCAGTTAACAAGTATTAAAACCGCAAGAGAACATGAAACGCACCACCTTCTCCTTTTGATCCTTTTCCCCTTTGGATGAAAGTTTTGAAGTTTGGAATATAAAATCCCTGAATTTTTGTTATGTTTTATGCCTCCACGAAGGCATTAAAACAAAAGTTTGTGGGCTGAAGAAATATCCCCTAACTAGTAGGGAATTAAAGCAAGCTGGCGTGCACCAGCACACCTGCTCGCCAGGTGCGCGGCTGCCCCAGCGCCCCAAATGGAACACCTCATTTACAAACCAAATCTGTCCAGAAAATTACCTGCCCCTCCTGACTGCTGCAAATGGTTTTCATCAACCTGCACTGAACTGTACTCTGTTCTCCCCAAATTTACAGCATCGGGTATGAGAGTCATTGTAGGAGGAAAAGGCATAGAAGCAACGTTTAAAAGCCATTAAATAAATAGAGGGTCCCCATTGAGAACGGCCGGTGCCTTGGGTGTCCATTCGTTAAGGTAGCTTCCCGCTGAGCACACTACATAACCACCACCAAGCACAGAATTGGCTTGGCTTAAAGGTTTTAAAGGCCCTGTTCTCTTGCAGGATGCTTCGGTTTTGAAATCTATCAAAGGAATCTCAAAACAAATTACATGGTAAATTATTATCTCTGTTCTGGCCTCCTCTCTACACCCCACTGTTCAGCATGAATGACGATGGGAGAGCCGCTTGTGAAAGCCTGCAAGATAAGCAGATTACAGAATGTCAGGTGCCTCGGGCTACTCTAAATTTCACAGCCAAACTTCGCTGGCCGAATCAGTTCATCTCACTAATATGGGTCACAGGCTATTTCAATTAACGCACCTCTAATGACTAACATTCGTCCCTTAATGTGAAAGGAATAAATGCAGAGATACACAAAGCGGCAATGCAAAGCGGAACGCTCTCCCCTTGCTTCTCCTCGGAATCACTGCATTTAGTTTCTCTAACCAACTAACAGAGATGGGGAAAACAGGCTTGCAAGGAATATAGAATTTCTTTCAGAAAGAAACCTTTTATGTAGCTTTCCTATCATTACCGACGCATTTCTGGCAGCTTTCAGTGTCCTCTAGATCCCAGTGTAACAAGACCCGATATGAAAACAGAATGCCGAAAACAAATTAGCATTTTGGAAATAAAAAGCATGGCTTTTAATCCTATTAAGATCATGGCTTTTTTTTTTTTTTTAAGTTCCCTGAAAGATATACTGATGTTTCCATTAACATAAATGCTGAAATCAGCATTTCCTTTGAAAGAAGTTGTTAATATTTGGAAATGGTAGGATTTCCAATCCTAGATTTGATTGTTATTCTATGCTACCCTGCAAGTGCCAAGGTCATGGGGAGATTCACCTGCACACTGAGCTAAATGAATGCACTCGGCCACAATACATGTATAATTTAACATTCTCCTCTCAAGTACCACCATGCATTCCTAAAAATATTTTATTACAATAACAAATTGGTTTCAAAATCATGCATTATGTATTCTGAAATTAGGTCTGCCAATGAAACCTGTATATACAAACACACAAGCAACCATGCAGGACAGCATGAACACAGGAATTATAGGTTCTAGAGGAGCTGAAAGGAACAATTAATTCTTCCCGTAACTCCAAAAAGTCCTTTTTTATTACTTTAATCTGCATAGTTAAAAAGAACAAAACAATCAATTGCAGTGAAATGTATTTAGAAACCAAATAGCATGTCTGCTTCTAGATGTCTTTATAGAAAGAAAACGTTTACCTGCAAAGCGCACAGTATATTAAAGCACACATTTGGGAGTTCATTTCTCAAGGGTAGGGTTGGGAAAAATAACACAAAGCTTCTCAGATATTTAAAAGGAAATTAGCCACGTTTCAAAACTTTACAACATTTCTGAAGCTTTTGTCCCTTCAGATCAAGCTCCTCCAAATGTTTAAGATTAATTTATAAAAAAATTCCTGCTAAAGTCTTGAGAATTAGAGCTAGTCTTTTGCTGTTTCTTTTCCAGTTAAGCTAGCCAAAGAGTTAAAAATTTCATAGCATTGCTGAATTTTCAGGAGCAAGCGCTGCACCGATAATGCACTTTCATGATAGAGGGTTGTTCCTGATTTGCAAGTTTCATTTTAAGTTAAATATACATTGATCAAGCATCCTTTTACAGCCCAAATGTTCTTTTTTCTCATGCAAAATAAGCATGTTTCTTGGTCAACTGACATTTTGGTAAAATGGACTTGAGGTAGCTATTTATGAATAATTAAGATTAAAATGTTTCTGTGATTCCCTCAATGCTTTTTTTATTTTAAAACATTTATATCATGTCAAAATGGGCTTATTCTTCCAAAGGTAACTCTCCATTAAAATAATGGAGAAAATGACATTTCTAATTTTGATAATAGCCCTGAGTTCCTGACCAAAGTCAAAGGCTTCTGCTGCGGAGGCACGACATGTTTTAGGATTGATACAATCAGGTGAATTCTTTCTAATGGTGTTAAAATACCTCATTTGAACTATTTAAAATGTGACAAATAAGATCAACTAATTTTCCGTTTTAAAACAGCAGCCCCAACCCAGCCTTTCTTTTGGACGGCGTATTTCTCTCTGTAAAGACTATTTGCTTTTCTGTTGCTGGCGGTAAGAGGAGTCGTCTGGCAGGTGGGACTGTTAGTCAGACTTCGTTCCATTTTGAACTTCAGGAGACGTTCTCGAGAATAGCTTGTAAATGTATGTCCACACAGCACGTTCGTTATTTCATTTTTGTTCCAAGAAACAAAGATGCAAAATATCCCGAAAGACTGTGTTTTGCCACAGGAAAGCCAGGTTAGACTGAAGAGTTCACATTTCGAAGAGATTTTAATTCAGTAAATATTGCACAAAATTAGAACCTTCTCACGCTCCCTTTCAAACCCAAGTGCGAACGGCGCCCTCAGAAATTGTTTCTCCGTAATTTCGTTTAGATGTTCTGATATGACTAGACGTACAGCTTTTTCAGTAGCGAAATTATGAGAAATAATTATCTCTAATCTAATCAGTAGTATCTGAAAACGGTAAACGTTAGCAGCTTAATTTGTGATTTCTTGAAAAGCCTTTTGTATCACTGTTTAGACTGACACGTTGAAGCTTCCCTTTTAAAGCAATAATTAAGAAATTGTTGACAGAAATTAAATGTCACTGACAATTTTAAACAATTGTAAATGTTCTTCCCCCTTTCTTTCCTGAGGTTGAGCCTGACAAAAAGGGAAATCTAAAGTACCATTAGAGAGGGGAACACGAGTTTCCGGGAGGGTTTTTTGCAGTACGGAGATGTGATCCACAGAAGCAGTAAGCAAAGCCCATGCTACAGATTTTTAAATGCCCTGGCTTGTAATCCAGAGGTTAAATGATTAAACCCATTCCTGCACTTTCCAGTTTAGCTGCAGATAGGTTTCCCTGAATTTAGCTGTGGGCAATTTTTAGCTGAATAGGAACTGCTCTTCTATTTGTTACTGAAGTCCATTGCTATCTTTCAGAACTGTTTGTTACACATATCTGAACACATACATGCATTAAGAAAATCTACTGAAATAAATACAGGATTATAAAAATTAGACAAAAATCACTCGGTGCTCATTTTTGCATGGCAAATTACTTAACGAAAATTGTAAGCGGCAATACATTAAGTCATTAAATACAATCATTATCGTTCTTGTACAAATTTAAGTGCAAAACAAAACAAAAATATTTTCCAAACGTTGCATGTAATCCTCAAAAAAAAAAAGGAACTCGGAAGGCAGGGGCTAGGGCTGCCTGAGCTCCGGGAAGCAAGATGAACACAAGCATTGCTTCCTGATGAGATGCAGCCAAGTGGTCAGTGACGGCGAACGCGCCTCAGCCAGGAGCAGAAGCTCCGGGTTTGGAGGAGCCCTTTCAAAATGACACTTACGTAAGAACACCTACACGAGGGAAGATTGAAAAAGCACACGGGCGAGAAAAGATATATTAAAGCTTTCCTTCTCGATCACTAATTATCCCTCATCAAAAAGGCAGGGGCGTCTGGACAGGACTATCATAATTGTGCACTGTTGCACCGTTTGCTGCGGCTGTTTTGTTGTTGTGAATTCAGTAATTTAGGTTAAAAGACAGCAGACACTGCAGCAGCTTGCAGACCCTCTGTACTGCTTTCTGGCTGGCAAGAAAAAGATCTGAAGGCTAAAATGGAAGAAGGTTTCTACATATTTTTCCCATTCAGGATCCTGCAACCGGCTGGTGAGCTGCACGGCACTGGAAAAAAAACATGCAGGCTCCTAACAGGATTAAAGGCAGAGGAAGAAAACACAAATCAAAAGCACACCGGTGTTTTTCAGTACAGTTTTGTTTTGTTCCCGGAATAACTCCACCCGGTACGATTTAATGCTGCGAACACCCCGAGCGCGTGCGGAGCCCCAAGTGCAGGAGCTGCCAGCGGCGGGGGGGCAGGGTGCGGGGGCCGGCGGGGGGAACGGCCCCCCGCTTCGTGCCCTGCTGCGCAACCCGGCTGAGCCGCCCGACACGTGCGGGGGAAGCAGGTGTTGGTGCGCGCGTTACTCCTGGGGCTGGATACGTTCCTCGGTGCCTCCTTTAAACTAGCTTTCTGCCAAACGCAGCTATTGTAATTCATTATCCCTTTGACGGGTTGGAAGTAAACTGACCGATATCTGTGATTGTAACGGAAAAGTTACAAACCCCGAGAACTTCATTTTACCGTTGGTATTAGAAACTCAGTCCCATGGAAGGTTTTACTGGGCGGAGACTCTCCAAGCCGGCTTATTTCACATCACTGCCTTATATGACAAGTCTTTCCTTAAGCCGTCCTCAAATCCATGACTGCATTTTCCGGCTACGTGACATCACGGGGCCAGGTGTGACGCCTCTACTTACCGCATTCAGGGAGCCAAAGCCCTGAACCAAACCCACAATAACACTCCCACAAAGACGACGCCAAATCATTTTCCAGATGGGGCTGTTCACGGAACACCCTGGAGCCGGCAGCACAAGCACAAGCACCTGTCATACGTGGATCCCTCACAAAAACACCCAGATCAGACGAAGATCCCCGCCCAGGAGGAGCACCCTTACCTTCCCCCTAGTAACAAGCGATAGTACGAGAGGAAATGGCCTCAAGCTGCGCCAGGGGAAGTTTAGGTTGGACATTAGAAAAAACTTCTTCACCAAAAGGGTTGTCAAACATTGGCACAGGCTGCCCAGGGAGGTGGTGGCATCTCCATCCCTGGAGGTATTTAAAAGAAGGGTAGATGTGGTGCTTGAGGATATGGTTTAGTGGTGGGCTTGGCAGTGATGGGTTAGCGGTTGGACTCAATCTTGAGGGTCTTTTCCAACCTTAACGAATCAATGATTCTATGGTGTAACCGAGACAGTTCGTGCAGGATTTCAGCTTTCGCTGGGACCACGACCACGCGACAGCCTGGCCAAGGAGGCGCCCGCCGAGGGGCTCCGGGCACCACCGGCATGCTCCTGCCATGGCCATGGCGCGGAGGGAAGCTGGGTGGAGGCTGCACGGGCTGCGGCTGGCGGCCTCTCAGCTCATTTAAGGAAAACTTCTGATGGGAGCAGTTGACTGCCAAGCTGAATCCAGGCTCAGGATAACTTAGGTTTGGGGATTTGAAGAGTAGTAGGAAGGTACAATTCCATCCACAAGGTTAACTAGCCCAAGTATGCTACCAGAAATGCTATTAAGCAGCACTTTCACAGGCAGAGCTTTAAAAGAAAATTTAAAAAGCAAGTCTGTTCATTTGATACCCATCTATTTTTTGTAGCAGCATGTGAAAATAAACAAAAAAGCGCTTTACAGCATGTTCTCAAGAAATAAGACACGCTAAGATAACGGTGTGACAATTTGCTCCGTGAAGAAGTTATAGGAAGACGGTGTCCATAAAAAGGCTTCACCCTATGTTCAAAACACAATTGTTTTTAATTTCCTTGAAAAGTAAATCATACTACTTCCTTCTCCCTCTTATTTCTGCCTTACCTTTCCCCCCTCTAACACCAGGAAACAATCTTTTGTCTGACTAAGCTTAGCAGATCATCTACACTTCAATTTTTATTCACAGCTATATGAGTTTTCTTTCCACAAATGTTCTTCCAGCAAGTAAAGCAGGAAAGTGAGGTATACTATTCATTTACTAACAGCGATGAGGAAGCAGGAAGGTTTCTTGTTATACAGCGTTTTACACAGATTTTACACAATGACATTTAGGAAAGACTAAACCTGGAAGCGGATGGGGTCCCTCCCAGTCAGACTGGAGGAGGTGCAGAAATTATCTGTCGCTTGATATGGGTTTTATCTCAGATCATCTCTGGAAACTTCTTTCTCAGGATATTAGTTGAGGAAAGTTTCCTTCCCCCTTTTCATTTCAGAATCACTAGCTCTTGGTGTTTGATGTGTTTTGGGTGAAATGTCAGGCAATTATGATGATGTACTTGCTTTTATATTACCCTCTCTCTTCCCTCGATGGCTTTTAAAAACATGCGTAGCCCCTCTCTCCTCCGTGCCCTTGTGCGAGCAGGAGATCACCCCTGGCCCAGGTGAAGGGAGGGCAGCCCCAGCCATATCTCATGCTCCCAAAGAGACTCCGTGGCCACAGTAAATCCAAGGGCAGTAATTCTGCAAATGATCGCATGCATTTTAAACAGCAATTTAGAGCGATTCTGCTACACATCCCTCAGCAGGGCCCACACCAAATTACTTTCGTTTTACTGTTTCTGTGTTTATTGGGGCTGATTCATTACACAGCACAGAGTCCACAGGAACAAGCCATTTTTCAGCATAACAGGTTTACAGTAAAATTAGATTATAGTTTTATAAATCCCTAGGATAAACCCCCCATATATCCCATATGCGCAGAACGGAACACGCTGCCCACAGTGTCCTTCTTGATAAGGAATAGCTACTCTTTGGATTTCCCCCTCCTTAAACAGTACAGTTAAAGAGCTTTTTTTCTGTCAAACTATTGGCATGTGATTGCCACTACATCTTCCTTTATCCTCTTTAGTGTATTTATTCAGTCCCCTGAGGTCCTTTCCCCTTCTAAAAAGGAAGGCCTAAGAGGCTTGATGTTATTGCTATTGTCCAGGAGAATCTATGGGCTAGCAGGCAGACGGTCCTGCGTTGTGATCGCCATCATCTCTGAACTGGAACCTGGCTGCCCTGCTTCCTACGGCCGAGACATAGGACAGCAGAGCTGGAGGAGAAGGAAAGCACGAACCTAGCCTGAAAAGAATAGTTTTAGATTGAATGAAATACACCACCCACAAAGACAGAGAGAGCAAGGCCTTGGGAAACCACGGGCCTTCTTTCTTTCTTTCTCTGTTTTAAAGAAAAACACTGTTTTCTCTTGGCGTTGTTAAAAAACAATCCCCATTTAAGCAGTGACAGGCAGGACTCTGTAATCTGTACATACAATTTAATCCTTTAAAGAATCAGCAGAACCCACATCAATCAAGCCTTCATCAACTTGTAAAAACAATATTTTGATTCAATCAGATTCAAAGCCCCGAAATTCCCAACTAATTAATGCAGGGTCACTCGGAGGCTGCGAAGCAATGGCTAGCAGAGTGGTCAAATATTTACCCCTCAGCACAGTAGACATTAGGACAATCAAAGGACCTGAAGAGTGGTCAAGAATAGATAATGTGACTCTTACTGCAGCAGGTTTCATTCACTACAAGTATTTGGATAAAAAATTATTACAAAGGAGTGAAAAAAAGAAACTGAAGCCCCTGCCATAAGCAGCATTCTCACATCCTGCTCAAGGGCTGTTAAATGGTCAGTGACCCAGGCAACATCCTTCTCATTTTCTGGTTTTTAACATGCATGTCTCCAGACAGTTGAGTTGTTTTGGTTATAGTCCTTCCGTATAACATTCACAATAAATTACATTATAAGAATGTAGACAGCAAAAAATTACTGAGGAGTCCAAACCACTAAGACCTTCTGCCCTGCTTTGTATTCCTAGAAACAAGTCGCGAATTCAGCTTTTTCCTTTAAATATTCTTCAAATATAATCCCAGCATTCAGTGTATTCCGCGCACGGCAGAAATTCTCACAGCGTGGAGGGGGTGCCATGCGTACTGCACAGACGCCTGCCGCGTCTCACGTCTCCAGGTGACTCTTCGGAGTTCATTCGATGCAGCTTTAAACTCTGCCTTACGAGAAAGTATTTTTCATACGTTCACTCCAAAGCTAAAATTTCATTGATTCTTTTAAAGTGCACTCATTAAAACATTCATAACTTGTTAATGCCTAATATATATAATCATATATACGCGTACACGAGGCCTGTATGCAGCTGAGTGCATTCTTTGACCTCGGGTGTACGTGATAACGACGCATGGTATGCACCTACTCTGCATGTGTCTGCGACAGGAGTGGCAAGGCTGTATGTCTGAGAAAAATAAGAATACATCTGGAGTGCTGGTCTCCATGACACCTGATCACTAAAAAGCCAGATCTTTCTTGAGCGAGATATTTTTACATTTCTAGGCAGAGGGGGATGCTGGACGTGCTGCACCCGCTCGCACCCATTTACCCTCTGCTAATGCAGCTCCAGTGAAAGTACTTTCTGTCACAGACCGTGTCATACCTTTCCAGGACAAACCGCTCCAGCACATACTCCAAAAACGTACAAGGAAATTACTTGCTGCAAAAAACCAATGGAGGTTTCCTTTCGCGTTATAGTGCTTTTATCATATTTATGTACTTTTGCATCTGCAGTCTAGAGGTACACAAGGGACAGAAAGAGAATATATTTTACATTATGATGCTCTGACTTTTGCTTCTGTGTTCAAATTCGTCATCCCGCGAGATGTACTCTGGGTAGGTAGGCTTTAGATTAATGATTATGCAATTAATATGTGCTCTTCCTTCCACAAGAAAGTTTTCAAGAAGTTTAAGAGCGTCCATTTAACAACTCACAATTTTTACATTGCCTGTGTTTTGAGGCAGCTTAGGAAGGAATGATACACCCAGAGGAATTTTCAAAAAGCCATTTTGTAGAACCCATGCTGATGGAATTTCACTGGAACAACCGTCAGTGCCTGGCTGTACCAGAATATATTTTATCAGGATGCCCTCTTCCAGACTACTATAATAGTAGTAGTAGTAGTAGTAATAGTGATGCTGAGGAAAGAGATACAGATAATGCCACCTGAAAAAAACATATTTCAAGAAATCATCACTAATCTTTTCCTAATCTTACTCTTATTTGCATAGAAAAGACCAGACAAATAACTGGGCATTGAAGGAGAACTTATCTATTTCCAGACATGTGTCTTACAACGGAGAGACAAAAATTATCACACCTACCTAACGTGTTAGGCGTAAAAACCTGCATTAAAGCATCTCCTCTTTAACCTGCATTATTGCTACTACTCATCATCATAAAACAATATATGAAATCCTATTTGCTTTCCCAGACTACTGTGATTCCATTGTATTTTTGTACTTCACAAACCAGCAAAGAAGGTGGCTCAGTCCATTTTGAGACAGTTTCACGTCCTGACTCCAAACGCTAAGTACAGTGCTGAAGTCTGTGGGATCCTAAAATTATCCAAGCCTTAAAAATTGTGACCGCTTGTATCATTTTTACACTGGGTTGACCTTTTCAGCAGACATGTCATTCTGACACATAAAAGGAAAAAGAATCAGAGCCACGTGCTCCATCTTAGCAACTGGGACAGCGCGTGCTACGTTGGGATTGCTGACAGAACGCATAAATGACCTCGTTGCTACAAAACTGTATTATTTCCAGTTTACCCCTATACTCCACCTGGAAAAATTGCAAACTGCTCAAGTTACTACAGAGAAATTCTAGGGTGGAATCAGCATCCCTTTTATTTGTTAAGAAAGAACAAATACACTGTGGGATACCTCCCATTCCCGGCCCCGGCGGCTGCACTGGCTGATTCTCAGGCTGAAGGTCGCTGCGGGCCCCAAGGCAGGGTCCGGCTGGGATTCCCTGCCCTGCTTTACACGGTGCGTGGCTGACGTGACTTGTCAGAGGAGACGCCATGACCCTACGTTCAGTTGTTGGTAGGCAAGTGTGAGATGAACGTGCTTTCCCTACGCCCTAATTTACCCTCTACAGGTTTGTGTTTGGTCAGGCATCTGAATAGGAAAATGACAAAATATTTTCAAACTCTCTATGCTGCCAAGGAAAGGTAAGTAACTAACCAAAACAGGCTGAAAATTTCCATGCAACTCCGGAGACATTTCTTTCTTCTCCTTTAATTTGCCAAATTGCAGCTGATAAAGGAAAAAGCACTGATCAACATTATGAACTCCATTCCCACATTACTGCCTCACTTTTATTTGGACAAAGAACAGATAAACCTACTGATGCACAGAAAACCTGACGCAGGGACAGAAAAACGAATTATTTAGTCTGCTGCTGTCCACAACATGCTCCCACCTACAAAACTGTTCGGGTCACTGGAAAAGCTCTGGACATGGTGCATTACCGTGCACAGGGTTACTTTGAAACAGCTTATAAATTGCCTGGAATATTGTCTATGTTTTCCTTTTATCATTCTTCTCTTCGGATTTCACTTACATTCCCTTTTGCTATCAGACTGAGGGTGATAAATTGAAGACGAAAAAGTGCGCATTTCTCCATGTCTTTTAAAAAGCACTTGAATAAATATTATCCATGCAGCCAGTGTGTCCTGCATTTGAACAGGTGCGAAGCTGTAGGGCCGCCG
This sequence comes from Phalacrocorax aristotelis, assembly GCF_949628215.1. Taxonomy (NCBI): domain Eukaryota; kingdom Metazoa; phylum Chordata; class Aves; order Suliformes; family Phalacrocoracidae; genus Phalacrocorax; species Phalacrocorax aristotelis. The sequence continues at coordinate 971,508 of NC_134283.1, forward strand.
CCGCCGAGACGTCTGTGCTGCCGCTCCTGGGCCAGTGCTGCCCATGCGCTAAACAAGGACGCCCATTAGCAAATTGCCATGGTGAAATTAACAGCTCTCCCTGAAAGCATTACTGTTTCAGTTCCACCTTAAATATTAATCTAGCATCTAATCCATAACTGTTTGTGAAGATGCACACTGGGGGAATTATTCTTAGATACGTCCAAAGATCTTTTTTCCCCTCAGCAGCATTCCTCCAGTAATCCTGCGACCCAACCTGAACTGCTCCGTGAGGCAGTGTGATGGGATGAGGCTATTTGTAAGCTTTAAAATACAATAGAAAGACGAACTTTAACAATAAATCATGGATAAATGTACCAAGTGCCCTGGATAGTAATGGAACTATTACCTCACAAACAGAAGTTCTATCTTCTAACACTTTTGCCACTAGTATTTCAATGCAGTAAGTAACAGAAATTAAGGAAGCCTGAAACCTCTGCTGGTGAAATGCATTCCCAGGAGGAAAAGCTTTTTACATCACATTTCAGTGCCAAGTGTGCCCCTAATATCAAACTCTCCCCATTTTTTCTTTCCCAGAGCTGCTCCTGAAGAACGGAACAACCGACAGGGCACCAGAAAAGCCTCTCATCGTGACGTCTCTGAACCACATCAGCTCCTGATCTTTCCTGCCCCATTGTTCAACAGCCTGTCTCCCACCTCAGCCACCAAAACCATCACTGGCTTTGGACCTCTCCAGCTACTCTGTTTTCTCCTGATCCTGCAGGTCACCAGATCTGCCACGCCGCCTTGCATTTGGGCGCGAAGGCGTTACGCTGACGCACTGCCCGTCTTCCCCTCGTCAGAAGACGTGTCGCCTCACGCTTTTACCTATGGCCAATGTTTCTGTTGCCTTGCCTTGTGCCACGGCTACCGGAGCTGTCACCGTGTCCTCTACGCTTGTCCTCGTACATCTCCCCACAGCGCATGCCTCCACTCCTTGCATCTCTCACTTCATCCCGCTTCTACAATCAGCATTTCACTTCATCTTTACTCCCAGTGACATCCATCATGGGTTTAGTATCAGAAATTCTTCTGGAAATTAATTTTTGTCTCACTGTCTAAAAGAAGTGGTTTTTTTCTTTCCCCCACCAGAATTAAAGAGCTTAAATAGAACAGCAAGATAGGCACATGCCAAGACCAAGTAACTGTCACTGCTATACGGGCTAGCTCATTTTTCTCTTTATGATCCTCGCCATATATCTAAAACCAGACTGTAAGCTCTCTGAAGTAGGGCTTGGTTTTTCTATATGCTCCAGTAAAACAAATTACATAATAAAAATAACTGATGTTCGAAATGTAATTGGTCACTAGAATTTGCAAATCAGTAAGATAAAACTAGAACAGCTCTGTAAATCAGTAGGTGATGAATTGGCCCAGAATAAAGTAAGCCGAGCAGTCCCTGTCAGTGTGTCACACAGTATGTATATTTACAGTTCAGAGGCACTCTGCGTTCGTAGTAGAATTTGCAGATTTCTGATTCTAATCTCCAAAAGCAAGAGACTCCGCACAGAACAGCAGATGGATTATCAGCACAGGGTGTCTAGGAGCGCTCACACCCCTGCTTGGAGGTTAACGTTTGATTTCTCTATTGTATGGTCATCTTTGACAGAAAGAATCGATACACAAAATTAATTCCTAGTTCTCAACATTACCTTTTCAGTTACAGCTACAAAAAATAATTTGTTGTTCAAAGTAAATAAGAAACAAGCTAAATACTACTGCTGCCATGACTAAAATTTGAAAACAAATAACTGCAGTAAAATAATGCCCCCCAAATAATAAAACCCCCCCTCGTGTATAAATGAGCCTTTTCTCTACTGCAGTAAACTCTTCATTAAATATAAGGTTTAAAGATTTCATAGTATACGAGGTGCCTGTGACACCTTTGTCACAAGATGCTGATGATTCCATCACTGACAGACGGGACTGAGAGGGCTCTCCTGAGGCCTTCAGGCCGAAAGCCGGTCAGTAGGATACGCCGTGGCGGGGTCTTGTCCCTTCCACGCAAGTGCAGTCACGCTTTACCACCAGAGCGCGGTGCTGAATGTAGGAACCCGAGAAGAGGGTATGGCCTACCTCGCAGCTCGCCTCTTTACACCGATTAGTTACCCACTCCGCGGGGCTCTCAGTGTGGTCTTTGGATTGCCGGTAGTCCAAGCGGTCAAAAACAAGTTTCGGTGTTGAGAAGTATGATGTTTTTAACTACATGCATGGTGATAGTGCTTATGGTGGTCCGTGACAAATACTGAAGGACAGGCATGTTACAGCGAGTCCAAAACCTCTGTCGCAGTAACCTGTCCCGTAACGCAGGGGGGGCGGCACATGCAAAGAACAAAGCCTCGTCCAGGTCAGCCAAGCACGTAACGCTGCGGAGGGACCGTCTGCTGGACCTCCATCACCCACCGCCCCCACAGCTACTGAGAAGCCTGGGCTCATCACACAGACATCAGAATATCCAGGCTATCCCTACCCATATTTTTGAGGCTCGCTAAGAAGGTACAAGGTCCATCCGATTTTGGGCATGGGAGCCAAGAGACATCACCTGAAGTGCTGCCCAGCTCTCTGCCCCAGCTACACCCAGCGAGAGCTGAACGACAAACTTCTTGCCGTGCCTCGATTCTCCCATCAACAAACTTGAGTTTTATAATACTTAACTCCCCTGCTCTAAGACCTAGAGATGAAGATTATTATGTAGGCTTATATTAGACAGTAGTTAAAAGCAGTTTAAAATCTTACTTCTGAGTGTTCTCTTTTCCTCATTTTTTTCACAGCATTGGGCAAATTACTTACCCTATTTCTTGCTGCCTTCTGCATTTTAGTAATGATGATAAAAGTCTGTATCTAAATTTAAACATTTATGAAGAATTTTCACAACTTCCTTGTAAAATGCTTTAAAGAGGGCAACGGGTGACTACTTTCAGTGATCATTTGGAGTGGGTTTTTAATTCCTGAAACTAGTTTTTACTCTTGGCCTCCTGGATTTTGCCGTGTCTGCCCTGAGCTAGGTCAGTGGAATCTCATGGCGCTGCCCGGGATTCTGTTTGTCGGACAGCACATGGTGGTGTCAGAGGTCAAGGCTCTTCAGCACATTGATGATGCTTACATTCAGAGATTGTTATTTATCAGAGGGTTATTTTAAGCTTTAATTAACATGGGCAGTTCTACCATGGATTCAACTTTGCCATCTCAGACATAGGGTTATCAACACCATTTGTGTGGCAATGGCAGGAGCATCCAAAACATTCGCTGTTCTAATGTACAGTATACAGAAAAACAGTGTTCCGGATTCGTGACTGGAGTTCTTCCTTTGGATGTGTTATTTGGATGTCTCCGGTGTACACCAACACACACATTGCCGTTGCGCTCAGAGAGAGGCTTTCAAACTGTTTGGGTGCTCTTTACATTTGTCTGCATGAGTCCTCCTGCAGCTTATCTTTCCTGCTTTTGATATAGGCTTTGAACATACCCAGAACTGTTCTCAGGCCATTTTTAGAGAGATCAGCAAAATCCTTCACACTGATTTTTCTAACACAAAATAAGCTAACCAAAAATTGCAACCAAACCGTTCATTGTCCTCATTCTACAACAACAGCCCCCACCCCAACCCCCCCTCTGGTGTTTATAGGCAGAAATGAGCAGAAAGTGGGTTGTTTTGCTCTAGAAACCTCTATCAACCTATACTGAGGAAGGCAAAAGGACAGATCCCCGATATCAACTTCTATCCAACCCAAGGCCGTGCTGAAAGCAGCATGAAAACGAGGCGCTGGCTGCTCTGGCTCTCAGCCCGGAGGCACCTGGCACATCCTAGCCGGCAGGATTTTCTGGAACTTTAAGCAATATGGGTTACTGTGTGCTGGAACTGCTCTCTATGAAGAGAGACATAAAGGCAGCTGCAGAGAAGGAATCGCCACTTGGCACTGCTTTCAGCAGTGTTCCTGTCCAGCCCGTGGCCCTCCATGGAGCTAAACCGAAGCTCTCCTCTGTTTGCATCTCATCCCTTAGTACAAAGCGAGCGAGAAGCCTATAAAGGATTAATTAAGACAAAATGCATTAAATAAAACATCTCCTTCAACAGTCAGGGATTATATCTCAGCATTTAGTAACAGTCTTAGGAAGGACAGATTCCTACAGCGGGGAGAGGAAGAAATGGGGGAGGATGCAACGTTAAAGTGCTTCAGGCAAGGCAGCGCCGTGAACGGCACGGCACGGCTCTCACCACACAGGAGTGCTGCCTGCCTCACCTTCCGCTCGGGTCCGCTCCCGGCTGTACCTACTGCTCCTGAAACAAGTTTTGTTCTATTGTTTCGTGTATCCATGTCTATATCTGAGTGGAGAAAAATAAGTATTTTCTCCAGTAAGCTGTCAAGCCAACGGCCATACAAAGACCCAAAACTCTAATCCTATCTACATTACTGTCTGCTGAGCAAAGAGAAGCGAGCCCCTTTCCGAGATGCTTATTTACCTAATAGACTATAAAAGGTATCGAGGGAGTCATTCCATTCAATTGGGTCAATCTTACATATGTAAATATGTATTTAAATTTGGTAAATATGTACAGTATTTAGAGCATGTGGAGAATGAGTCTTCTGTGGAATGGGGCACCTCTTTCAAAAAGGTTTACACTACTCCAGATAAATTAAACTCCTTTACCCACCAATAATGAAAGCTGAAATCTGCCGGAAAAGAGGTGCCCTCTTTTGCTAACTGATTTGAGTAAACACTGCTGAGCTTTGCAGCATTCTAATTGCAGTTATTAATTAAATGTATTTCAATAAGATTAACTTAGTGGATTTGCTATAATATCTGATTTTAAGGGTAGAAATAAACATTCAGTTTCGCTTGGGAAATGATTCATTCATGAAAACAATTTCATTATTTAAGGAGTGTATACATATATGTCTGCCTCCATGCATGAACCCCAACTATGGGAAAAAGCATTAAATACATACACATGCATGTCTTTCTCTTCCCTGCCCTCAAAATGCAAAAATTTCCTAAAAATTAAATTATTGGTAACATTTTTCTGTTCATCCACTGGAAAAAAACCAAAATCTCGGTACCTTCAGCCTTCTAGCAAGAATACCTCATAGGAGGATAAACCTGTTGACACTGAATTACTGTTCCCGCTGTTCTACAACCCTGCGTTCGTTGTGCAACTAGCCTAAGCAGTCCTTTGTTAAAGAAATAGTTTTATTAAAGAGTAAAAACATCAGACTGCTTGATACATACTTGTTAGAACTCTTAACAGTTCTGAAATAAATATATTTTTGAGGTACTTATGTCAGTACTCATTTTTGTAGGAGAAGCTCTTCCACCATCCAATGGCTTATTAAGGAATAATGGAGGGTGGAAGGGGGGACAACACAGGAAATCAGCATATTTCAAGGCTTAGAGTGAAGAGGTTTTCAGCCATGGCGAAAGCTCTGGAGGTTTCATTTAACAGAAAATTCCTCTCTAGTCCAAGTTCACACCTCGCATAGTCGGTATCAAAGTGCTAGGCAATGAGAAACACATTAGACTAGACTTACTTATATTAAACCCTAAACAGCAAGTCTAAATAATTTAGAATCCCTACAGCTTGAAGGGCAAAAAAAAAAAAACAACCCAGTTACCATTTTTAAAGTCTGAAAGTGTGTGCTGTTGGGCCTCCCAGGGACATCAGCTTCCCTCGGATGAATGACATGGTATGCATAAGAAAATAGAAAACCTTTCGATTGCCCTAATACCTGAAGTTACTTCGGGGAGAGGCGAGCAAGGGAGGGAGGGAAAACAGTTTGGCTCTTGGCTCAACTTCCCTTAGTAAAAACACATAAAAGATAAAAGATGGAATTGAGGCGCGGACGCGGATCAGCTCGGGCTCAGCTTCTGCACGCTCCTTACAAGGATCCATTTATTTCATCAACTTCGTGAACATGTAAAAGTCATTTCATAGTTTTCCATTCTGAGAAGAGAAAGCAGTACGCCAGAATGTCCACCCTTCCTGGAATTTCCAGATACACAGTATTTATATATGTATGTATGTTATAGATACACATGCAGTGCGTATGTATACATATTCATTGATAAAAGGAGGTATTTAAAAACATGTAAAAATCAAACAGCATGTTTACATTTTATTAAAGGTAAACAGTGCTGATACATTTCTAAATATAGTAATTGAAATGTCTCGATTTCTGTCTTCAGATAGGCTTGTGAAAACCAAGTAACAGTATAACCCGCATTTCCATATGCCCGAACCCAACCACCATATTCCCGTTAACATTCAAGTCAGCTGACGTAAGGAAACGTTGGGAAGGTGAGATAATCCGTATAAATTAGAGTTGCCCTAACGACTGAAACTGTCCAAAAGAATGAATAATTTTCTAATAATGACCTTTCTTTCCCTTAACATAACGCAGAGCACACTGATCATAGCAAAACCTGGAAAGGGTTGCGCAACTTTCTTCTGAGTTCTCGTGCTAGTTGTGACTTACTCCTAAGCACGCTCAGAAACCGCTCAGGAGACACCCATTCTCCGCCTGATGTTGACCTCTGCAGATTCAAGAGGTTCAGCTGATAGAGGGAGAAGCCGCTGAACTTTCCTGTAACACGTATCAGCTCTTTTCCCCTCCGAGATGATTATTCTTGACAAGCGAGGTTCTGCAAGAACCAATGTATTGGAGTATATTTGGGTCTAGGCCCAGCTCTCGTAAGCGGAGCCCATGTTTACTCACCTTGTGTAAGCAAGGCTGCTTATTCATTTCACAGGACTGTGCTACGTCAGCGTGGAGAGAATGTGGGTCGCCTAATATTAGTATCATAATAAAATCAGCTTTTGCAATCAGTCCCGACACCTTCAGCTGACTGCTGTTTTCCATTAAAATCTTCTCTTAGATCAAGTTATACAATGAAATTCAGCTTTCTGCTGCCTCCATTTCCAACAGATTATAATGAACAACACCTTACGTTTGCATAATACCTTCAGTAGCGTGTCAGAAAAGAATAAAGTACTCTTTCCAACAAAAGCCTGGTTAGAGTAGAAGACACAGAGAAATCAAGCAAAAAAATCTGACGAACTAGTATTGAATTTCAATATTCTACTTGCTTATCATATGGTATAAATAATTCACACCTGAAAATCTTATTTTCAGAAATGTTTACTGACACAGCAAAAATCCATGTGAGAGGTTACTGACATGGCATGTGAATGCACACCTAAAAAAACTAGAGTGATCACCAAAAGGATGAGAAAAGAATTAATCTAAGGAGAATATCTGCTAAGAAAATAAATGGTCCTGAGTAAACTACCCGGTCATTAACACCTCACATACCAGAGCCTCCTTCATTCAGATTGTCCTATGGTAGACTTCTGTAGTATAGACAACAACTTCTACTACTTCCCGTCTTTGATCTGGTTTATATTTTGATTTGAAAGATATGAAGAGAAAATCACTAAGAAAAAGCTGCCAGGATAGGGAAACAATTTTTTCCCCTGGTCTTTTTAATTTATTCTATTGAAACGAGCTTTGTGGTTTTGAAAACATTAAATAATCCAACACACCAGAGGAGCGCTGGACCGAGCGGGCAGAGGCAGGGCCATCGGCGCGGGGCGCCTGGGACAACGCCGCAGCAGGGAGGGCCGAGAGGGCGCCGGGGCCTGGAGCCGCAGAAGCTGCTGCAGCAGGCTCGGCACACAGCTGGAAATACTAACAGCAGCAGCCACGATGGGTATCTGTCGCCTGCATTAACCAGCTCATTCTTTTGTGAATCAAAAAATTCCCCGGTTAAAGAGCTAAAGATGTTAATTTCTGTAACTGCCCTTGGGTAAAAGAAACCTAACAACGAGAAAAATAAATTTTAAAAAAGAATTAAAAATCATGTTAAGTCCGTTCTGTTTAATTTTGCATGCCGAAATGGCTGTTCCAGTGCACCAGTGTTAAAAACTACCCCTCTGAAACGGAGGGGCACTCTCTCACAGCTCTCTCTCCACTCTACACCCAAAAAAAGGGACTTTTGCAGACTACTCGGCCGAAATGGGAAGAGGAGTAATCAGAGGACAAGAGGCGGCTGCGATGGCGAGGGGTGGGGTGTGCTAAGTTGGTGTAGGGAACCACAGGCAATTGTAAAATCCACAAGACCGTACCTACGGTGCTGCACGAGAACCGAGAGTCAGCCGAGCCGAGCCGCAGCCGATCCGCGCCCCGGCAGCCACCCCCGGGCTCTCCTTCCTCCGCCCCACTCACCATGGCCACTCGCGTGTTTTTAGTAACCGTTACATCTTTTAAAGTGAAAAAAAGCGTTGAGTGAAAAGGTTTGTTACTTAATACAAAACCAGTTCGGAGAAAGGCATAAAAGCTACACGAAATTTTAAATGCAATTATCTTAGATTAGAATATTTGGCTTGAAAGATCTGGAGGGTATTGTTTTTGATAAGACAGAGCCACTTGACAAGGCCTGTCACCACTCCAGGTCTCTCTGTTGTCAACTGAAGATGAAAGGACATCACAAAGCATTAACTTCAGCTTTTAAACATTTTGAAAATGTCAGAGAGGTCATAGCTGATCTATTTCCTTATACAGCATATTCACTTGATGAAATTTGTGGTAACAATGTGTTTTTACTTTTCATTCAAATTGGTCTAAAATCCTGGTAATTGATCACCGGCTAATGAGAGCTGACACGGGACCGGCGCGATTGGCTGAGCTTTGTATCAATCACAGCTGCTGCCGGTCCACGCTGTGCATATTAGACTTTCTAATGGCACTAATTGGTGACTACAGAAAAAAAACTGCTAAATCTCCTAGTGTACTTTCCAGAACCATTTATTTTTTTTCCAGTTACACTAAAGCAAATTTAAGCCCTTTTATAACGAACACCTTCCTACGTACAGGACCTATTGTTCATGCCTTCTCACAAGCCGTCTAAATAGTCCTTAAAATATTCAGCGAGATGACTCTAAATTAAAAACGGGTCCAATCTGTGAAACAGCAGAAGTAAAAGTAGAAGCTAAATATTTGTATTGACCTTTTAGGAGCATTAGCCACGTCAGTAAAATATCTTAAAGGAACCTTATTATGCAGATAGAGGCTAAATTTTTAAATCCCATTTAAAATAACACGTGACCACATTTGCTAGAAACTGGTTTTATATCTCCAGAACATATTAGAATCTCTAAATATGAAAGTTATCAGTTAAAACAAGTTGAAATGCTGTTGTATCATGCTAATTCTTCCCCCACCCCCCCACATGATTTGGAGAGAAAGGTCAAGTCCGCTGTCACTTCCCTCTAACTGATGCTCAGAGACCGTGTGCACTGAGCATGATACATTTAAAAGAAACCAAGCAATCGGCCATTTTCTGCATCAACTGTATTAATCATAAACCCTCCATCTTGAGCTAAAACAAGAGATTAGGTGCACAGGAATAAAGGCAGAAAGTTTTCTCCCTGCTCAAAACTGCAGAACCCTTTTCCACTGTGGACACGTTCCTCACGTTGTGCAAAAGGGTAATAACATTAACTGCAATTTGTAAGACAGACTGCCAAGGAAACAGGCATTTAACTACAGATAAACTGTACAGCTGAAACCTGTGCTCGTGATAAACAGGATGATATATATATAGCAAAAGCAGGTGCGGGGAACACCAACGTAAAGATACGGACTGGGAGTGCTGCAGCACACCTCGGTTCTTCCTGCATACTTGCACGTTTCTACACACGCGCACACGTGTGCAAGAACCTGTATCTATGTAAATCTCTTGTTAACCACAACATGACTTATGCATACATGTCATATGCACACACACGTGTGTGTATACGCAGAGAGAATGCCCAAGATGAGAACAGAAGGGACAGAGAGCGGTGCTAAGCAATGTGAATTATTTCGTATTTCAAGCCATAATAACAATAAGAACAAGACAGAGAGACAGGGGTGAAGTTTAGAAGAAGCAAGCGCTAAGGTTTAGAACAAACAGACCTAATTATGCTGTTTGTTCTCCAACCTGAGATAAAAATAATCCTTAACGTATTAACAGGACTGTTCAGCAATACTTCATATACTCCGCTAAGCGATTTGTATTTGCTTAGTGGAAATAGCTTAGGAAAAATAACTAGCACCCACGTTTCTTGCACACATTTAAAATGGAGGGCACATGCAGGAAAACATTTTAATAAAGCTACGGTCTGCATTTGCAGCTATATGCTAAAAATGAAGTCCTTTAGTGTACAACTACTTAAATATATTTCTTTAAAATATGTGGCAAACTGAACAAAGTCACACCATCTGCACAGGCATGGCTCGCTGGATCTTTGTTGAGCTACCTATCGTCAGACGGCGACACCGCAGCATACCGGCTGTAGGTTTTCTGAATGAGAAAAGGAACAATTCCCAGCAAGATCTCCAGACGTCACCCGAGGTGATTGTTCTAAAGCCTCGCCATTCACAACTGGCTAGCCTGTGTTTTAAAATGTTTCCCTTATGTGAGGCACTGTTACGCCACAGGTAAATTTGATCCCAGTTCAATTAGTTGCTGGCATCAGCGGCACTTAGGCTTATAATTAAACGCAAGTATCATCTCAGCGCTTTGCCACACGCAGACATCTGAAGCACACGTTTTATCACACCGGTCACCCTGTTAACCAACGAGTTCCTTACGCAAATTACAAAGTAATCTATCTAACTGTGTTTTCATAACCTATCTGTGACGTACACATTCCCCGTTCTCACCCTTATTTAATTGATATGTAAATGCAGATCTGAGAAGCAATCCGGCCCACGAGGCGTGCGGGGCAGAGCAGCGGACGGGAGAGGCGTGGTATGAGGTTTCTGATCCACCAAAATCAGATTGTGCCAACACACTGACCCCTTCAACAGCCGTCTGCTCAAAATAAGGAAACGCATCAATGAAATATTTCTCTTAAAGACACTGACATGTGTTTTACTGAAAGTTAACATACAAAAAGCCTTAATTTGCCAATTTACACGTACTGAGAGCTTCGATTGATGGGAACGCGACGACTCCCCCCCCGCACCCCCAATGCATAAACAAAACAATGCATAAAACAAAACAAAGGGCAGAGAGGCTGCCCCCTTTGTCTCGCTCTCTCTAAGCAGGTTTTGCAATAAGCAAAGGAAAACTGTAACTGTTGGCGCTGTGTTGGTTGGTGCCTGCTTAGAGCTTCCTTGGACTGGGAAGTTACTCTGCATGCGCACGTAGGCAGGAGATACTGTGAACAGAGGAGAAATGAGGAGCCGCTTTCCAAGGCAGTCTCACTGAGGAGCAAGGAGCTCATCACAGACCTTTCCAGAAACATTTTTAAGTGATCCACCCAAAATTTCTACCAGTCTCTCAAAAAAAAGAGCAACACGCTTCTAAAACTCAATGCATGTTGAAAAAGCCAAGCCTCTGCAAGAAGCAGCAAGGTCCCCATAGCTCGCTCACTTTCTTTTTAGGCCAAAATATATCGCGCTGACATTGCAGGCATTTTGGCACAGCAACGTCTAAGAAAGGAAGAGGAAAGCCCTTGAAGGATATAATTTCTTCATCAAATTATATTTAATGGCAATAATAAGCATCTTCTATTTTCAGTCCTAGGATAAAAAGTTAGGGTAAATAATGTAAAGGCATTTCACATACTGCAGGTGAACTCTGAAACCCCTATTTTCTAATTAAGAGGGTTTGAGGTTAATCAGTTTAAAACTGCATTGATTTATATAATCATTTTGATTCAGTGAGGGAATAAATTGAAATTAATTATGAGGTACATCTTAAGTATACATTCTATTTTGCTGCTGGTTCAAGATTTGGGTATAATATAAGGAAAAGTAACGCTCACCCAGTGGAATTCTCATGGATCTACAGCACTCCCGGTGCCAAACAGGCAAAGCAGAGTCCCGGAAATAATACTCTGAGCAACAAAAATTTAGTTTATCAATAGTTAGGAGAAACTGAAAAATATTAAGAATTTTATATAATTCATGTTAGTGTGTTGTATTCACTATCGGAACAGAATTGCTCTAGCACTAAAGCAGCAAAGAATGAGATTGCTCCCTAAAGCAATCATGGCACCGTTCCCTGTCCTTGGCTGGTCTCACATTTGCTCCTCTTTGCTCATGTCTCACCAAAACACAAACTGGGATCCAGGTCCCTTTTGCAGTTGCACATGAACACACACACAGGAGGAAAACCGGTTAAATTACAAGCTCCTTGGAGCAGGTGTTGCGTGCTTTTAGTATATATGGGCATGCATGAAGATGCTTAGTACAAAGTACAGCAGGGCTCCAGTCCCTGAACGTAACCCTTGGGTTTGGGGCTATCAACCCAATCAAAGCCAACAGCACAACACTGGTGGGATAATCTAGCCACTTAAACATAAAGACTCTGGTTCTACTGACGTTTCTACCGTCATCTTCCTTCCACAATCTTGATATTCAGAGATCCTCCCTTTCTCTTTTTAGGGCACAAGTTATCTTGAGGTAACTGAAGTCCCATTTAAAAGCTGATTTTAATCAACTGCTTTGCTAAATTGAGAGGAATTTGATTAAAGCATTCTAATCTGCTCGACATTAGCAACCTTCATAATCGATTTTCACCTCCTCAAGTCTTCTGGACACACCAGCTCCCAGAATGTTACGTTCCAGCACCAGACATCCTAACTGCTGGAAGCCTGACACAGAATTTATTACTATCAACATGATCCTTCCTTGTTTACAGTGTATAACATCCAAAGGGCTATAACAGAATCTGGTCCACCAGGCAGTGAACAATACACAAATAAATAAAGCCACAGGGCAAATTATTAGCTACTGTACGGCACTGTTGCTTCACTGGCTTCAGCGGAGCTGTTTGTACCAGTTTACTAGCAAAGAATCTCTCCCAGAGCAATAATATGATAATGATTGCGCTCATAGAGCTCGGTCCACGCGGATCCTCACATATGTTTCTAGTCATCCATTAATTAGAGCTTCTAAAATTTTGAGGTAGTGATGGGGAGTGGTGACATCCCCTCGTGTCCACTGAAATGCAGACACCTCCAATACTGGCAACCAATATTTTAGGGAACACGATACTGCCCTATTCTATAGCCAGTATTATTTGCTGCAGCACCAGAGTATTCCCCAGAAATCTTTGCCCAGCGCTGAGCCAGCAGAACCTCGCTTGTTTTGCAGAGGTGAGCAGACCACAACGAGGCGGTGCGCTGCTGGTAGTGCGTCGGTCATGCCAGCGGACTAAAGCACCGAGAGCCCCTTCCTGAAAACGAAACCCTGCATTCCTGTACTCAACAGGAGGAACTTGAACTGCAAAGGCTTTGGTTTCAGAAAGCAGAATATTTCTTGTGGACTTAAACAAGTATTACCACAGCATAGTGAATCCAGAAACACTCACTTATTTGGAATTAACACTAATTGCATTTGAAGACAAAGACTTTAAAGATTAAAAAAAGGCAGGCAAGTAAACCTCGCTCCCAGACACGCTGTGACTGCTCTAAGGCCTGTATTTTTTTTTTCCATATGCCTCATAGCTGTATTTCCTTATGCAACTGTAGTTGAGATTTGAAGTCCTGCAGCTGACTTTAGCTCTCAGCCTGACTTTTATTTCCATCTGCTTTGATTTTGGCATCAGGCAGGAAAGGATTCTTAAATAGACACAAATACAAGTAAAATCTGATAATTTCCCAAAACCAAGATGTGTGAGACAACGGATGTTTAAGTCCCTCTTCTTGGGTGTCAGCTCCCGGCGAACACCTTTCTGTTGACAAACCCTGCTCTCCTCCGAGCATGCGGCAACTGTAACTGGGTCTGCTCGCTAAAAAACAGACTGCAGATATCAAAATGACTTGTCGGAAAAGCATATTATATTTTTAAAGTGCAACATATTTTTTTCCCTAATTCAAAACAGCGAATGTTAAACTTAAAGACTCTTCCTAGTGCATGTTAGTGACAGGCAAAGCTCCCAGAGGGGTGACTGCCTTCAAAGACAGGTAAATGAGGGCCCATATAAAACAGCGAAGTATTGATGTTGTAGTAAAATTCAAGAAAAACACATTGGCAGACAAGTAAATTTGTCACTAATAATTTAATGTAATTTCCCTAAAATGGAGGTAATAGGTACTCAGGGAATACACCTCCAGGGTTTACATCAAATGTGCATGTGGAAAATTGTGAAATAATATTTTTTTAAAATGTAGATGCTTTGGCTGACATGTTAGTTTATGATGAAAATCGCTCTCCTGAAATGATAAAGGGGAGGGAAAAATATAAGCTTCCAAACATATACAACTTGTATCTTCTAAAACCATCCCCAAAATGATGACTCCGAAACAGAGGCTGCTGAATGCCGAGATCATTTGTTTGTGTTTTAGTTTCCCCTTTAAAATGATGGACTGCAATTACCAAATAGTAATGAACCAATCATGTTGCAAACACTATTTCCTGTGTCATTCTGAGTTATAGAATCTAATATCAAGCTCATTTAAAATATTCCAAAATTGCATATTTTTCTCCGCAGTGAAGTGACAGCTCAAATTGTGTTTAGTTGCAACCATATGACCATGAGCAAATCAAATACAAAAATTTCATTTTCTCCAAGTGTTAAACACAATACTTTTAGCTCAACTCCTACAGTGGTTCACTTTGCACCACACAGGATGGTGCTGGATGCTGCTAAAGTATCGTTATCAATTATAATGTAGTTTCTATAAATTTTAAACAACACTTGTGTGTGACTCATGTAGGTAAGATTCAGAGAAAGAAAAAACAGGAAAAACCCTCTACTTCAGGCAGCAAGGGCTACTTCCAGCTACAAACCGAAATTTCCCTGTGCAGGCTTAATACAATAAAGGCCTGCATTTTTTTTTTTTTTTCCATGGCAGTGAGAAAATAGGGAAGGAAGAAAAAAAGAGAGGAAAACATAAAAAAGGAAAAATGCAGCTGCCACGAGCTCGAACACCGCATAGTGGGGGAAAGGAAACCCAGGAAAAGTATGAATTGATATGAAAACCAGAACTACAGAATCTCCATCATATTATATAAGATTAAGATAAACAGTCCACAATAAAGAACGCGTTATCTGCAGACACTACAGTCCGATCCCGCACGTGCACATACGTGTCACCGCTACTCGGGGAAAACCTGATCCAATTTGGAGCCAGGGACAGTAAGACATCTCGCTATAAATGCGCCTCAGGTTTTCTTACGAAATTGCCATGTCTTAACACCAACGCGCCGCACATTCGCTCTCTCTGCTCCTATTTTCACATCTCCGGAGCACCAGCCTACACGCTCTGAGATGTTACGCTGGATGTATATTTGCAGAAGAGAGAATTTTTCAGGAAACCTCACTTGTATCGGTCAGTCTGTATGTAGGCCGTTACGCTGAGAGGGGTCTGCAAAAGACCACACTGTTAATTGCCAAACCCTCAGCATCGCTGGGGCCTGATCCTACCAGCTGGGACACCTGCATCTCCCACGGAGTAACGCACTCGGGCGCTCACCAGAGACATTCAGCACCTTGTTGGTGTAGGACTTCTGTTCAGGGCACGCATGGCGATTTTTAACCTCAAAGGAGTACAAAGATGCAATGGGCTCAGGGTTACAGAGTCACCTCTCACTTCTTTGTCCTGGAGTTTCTCTGCCGTCTTTCCAAAGGTTTTAAAGAAAGGCTGACTTTAAAAAGCCACCTACGTTTTCTCCCCTTCGCGGAGTGAGGCCTGAGTGGTTTGTCACGCTCTGCTAAGGAATTTTCTATTGAACAGGCTGTTTTGGGGAAAGCGTGCTGCCAGTAATTAAAAATAATAATACCCTCTGAAATAGACTCAGCATTTTATCACTTTGTATAGGTTTGGCACAATTCACGTTCATTGGAAATACAAGGGGTTCTGAAAGGTCACATTTCTGAGCAAGAGCGGGGGAGAAAGCATGGCGTTACGATTGGCTCGGTAACGGCCACGTGCTCAGGGGAGAGCCGGACCGTGTCGCTCCCCACATTCAAACATAACCTCGAAACAGCTTTTTTTTCAAAAGCAGATGATGAAATGCTTCACAAAGGACATTAGTGTAGAAGGTGGTAAAATTATTTGCCCAAGGTAACACGGCCGGCCACCAGCGGAGGCAGAACCGCACCCCCTCAGCCGACACCCTGCGCTCTCCACAAGTACGTATATCATCTATTATTTTAGCAAACAGTGAAGAAATGTTCATGTTCGCTTTAGTGTTTTTTCTTAGTTGGATCTTCACAAACCCTTTTTTTTCTGTTGTAAATTAACTTATTTCCTTGTTCTGGATCTCAACAGTTGGGCTGTATACAGAAATAATATCTAAAGTTACATACGAATTATTCCAAGGGAGGTTAAAATAATAAATGGATATTTAACTTTTGAACTGAGGGTTTGATAGAAAATTAAAGAATACCAATGATGTCCCCAGCTACTTGGTAATGCTTGAATCTTATTTGCCACCTTCTGAAACATAGATTGACTTGAAACTTTTCCTAACTAAACAGAACGGTGTTTGATCCTAAATTTTGGCAAATGCCGAAAAAAGCAATAGAAAGGATAACGTAGGACGTGTCAGCGTTTGAAGGGACAGGAGAAATTAGACTGTGAATTGCTTAGACTGTTTTTTTCCAGTGGGATTACTATACAATAACTGAAGAGGGGTTCAAATTCTGGAGTAAAACCTGTGAATATGATCTGAAAGAACAGATTTATAGCCACAGAAAGCTATAAAAAGCCAAGAAAAAAACCCAACAATCCCCCCCCCCACCCCATAAACTGCAGCTTTTTCTCAACATTAAAAAGAACACAAAAAAGGTCACAAAGTTACCCCTCACAAGAGCCGTTTGTAGTCAGTAAAAATACCATAAAAATACCATTAAAATACCATTAGAATGAATAGCCATGGCTACTGGTGTCATTACCAAATACACACAGACGTGGTTCTGTTACCTGTACCTTACAGATAGCACACGTCCCACCAAAGAAAAATCAGTGTCATGAAAAATCAATATATATTGAAACCTTTCTCTCCCATTTGCTGTCCCTGACTGTAACGTTAGTTGTGTTTATCCGCGCGTTTGTTCGTAAGTACCCCGGCTGCTCGGACACCTATACGGGCACAGAACACCCACAAATACGTAAACAGCCAGAAAAATATCTTAAGAGTTTTCTCTTCTCCTTTCCTGCCTACCTTTGTACTGCTAAAACAACAAACAGGAGACAGAAAGATATTACCGGCACTTCGGTCAGAGCAGGTAAGCTAGATACCCAGATTCGAGGATTTTTCTTCTTATATGAGAAAACGTCTCTTTAAAATTGCATTACTGGCATTTATGATTCATTCTACAAATAGTGCGACTTCCACATATAAATCTGAAATTCATTTAAGATATTTTGAGTTTAATAAGAATAAAGGCACCCCATTTTTCAAAGCAATAAAGAAAGATGCACCTGCCACAAGCCTGACCACTGAGCAGACGGGGAAGATACTAACTCAGTAAAGGTAAAAATCAGAAAAAAAATATGAATTGATATAAAAAAAAGATAGCCCATCTATCACTTCTTACTGAAAGATGCACATAATAAGATGAATTTAAAACAATAAAAAAACCTGTCATTTTTCTCCTCCAGATCGGGAGAATCTGTGAAACAGCAATAGAGGAGAGATTTTGTAGACTATAACAGGCAACAAGGTGTGCACGGCCAAAGCGTAAATTAGCCCTACCAAGGCTATGTTGGCCAACAAACTTCATCGAGCCAGAAAGTGGAATTTAAGTATTTTGTAAGCTTTCATAAAACATTTTAATTACATCATTGCAGCAACAGATTAATTAGTCCTAAATGTAGCCTGCGCTTTTATGCCTTTCACCTGCTAATTTTCTCTGCTACTCCAGCCTCTCTCTTGGACAACTAGCCTGAGCCCGTCTCCAGCACTAACGTCCTTCCTGGCACTCGGAGTCTCTCTTCTGCCCTTCCCCTGCGCCGTTCGGGCCAGGCAAGCGCTGCAAAAGTCAGCCTAAGTCAGGTCCGTTCTGCAAGGAGACTGAAAGGGGGACACGTCGTGGTGATACAACTCCTTAACTACTAAAAGGCAAAGCTATCAAGATAGAAGAAATTATAAGCTATAATTTTAAGTAATTCCTTTGCAAATGATGAGCGTTTTGCTAATAATACTTTAGAATCTAAATTTTGTCACTTACTCAACAAAACACTGAGGTAATTTAGGTTAATATGAACCTTTGCAGAATATTTAATTTCTGCCGCCGGCTATTCTCTAGTTTTCTATAATATATTGTGTATGAATCCTTTCCAGAAATGAAAATTGTATAATGCTGGCATTGTGATACAAACTGACGGCAGCCAGGAAATTGGAAGTTCAGGCTGAGGCTTCATCCTTCATTTACACCACTGCTGAGAAGGGGAGAGCAGAGACGCAGAGTTAGGGACAGTGAAGGGCTTAACTTTTAATTTCCTGGATGTTATCATTTTAAATAGGAGCCTTGCTGTTATTTAAATCCATCTGGGGGAGGCAAGGGGGAGGCAAGAAAAAGGAAATCATACTGTTTCTTTGAGCAACTGGAGCTGAATGGTGTGAGTCATTTGCTCCAAAAGAAAAAAACGAGCCACACAACATCCAAATACCCATGGTGCTCTAGCACTAGTTTTCTAGAATTTTGCTGGATGATGTCAGATGATGTCAGATGATGTCAGACAGCAACTGCAGCCAGTCAGGAATGAAGCTATGCACCAGGCTACTCCTACACAGGCCTGCAGAAACCCAAACCTACAGGAGACCCTGGTCTTCACACAGTCAAGAGTCCGCTAAAAACAGAAGCAAGGAGCAGCAGTGATTTGTGAGTCCAGCCGAAGCTCCCTGAGGACCAGTACAACCCAGCTTTGTGGGAATCTGGAGTACACTCTCTCGTGCCAGCACTGGCAACGGGCACGTGTTGCTGGTCGCCCAGTTGAGGTGGTTTCCCTCGTGATCTACGTCGAACGCTTTCATTCTAGTAGCGCCAGGCTGCAGCGTGAAAACCCACAGCTGGATTTTGTCACCAGATGTCAACAGTTCCTCATCCTGGCAGAGGTTTTGCAAAGAGATGCAGAAAAATTCACAAGGAATATCGCATTACGGTCAGGCAAGTTCCCTACCACGTACTTTTGAAGCCCAAAGGTAACGACCTGGGTGAGCGGGACAGATTCTGGAGCTTGCGTCACCGCTGCTATTCCATCGCTGCGCATCGTGCCGCGATCCTGCATGAGGCGGCTGAGCACCCAGCGAACAGCACGGCTCCCCCGCGCCCTAGTCCCACAGCCACCAGTCACGACCATCCACAGCTGCTCTGCGGCTTTTAGTCAGTGTCCCAGCACTTGCAAAATTCTGTCAGCCCTCAACTGGTGTTTAAAAATCGTCCCTGTTCCTCGTTGGCATAGCGCACCACGCACAGGGGCCATACGCTGAACCTAAAGCTTCGTACATATCTTTCAGATGGCCGTAACGGTTTAGCCACGCTACCTACACCGTACTGAGCGCGGCATCTGGATCTCGAACCCTGCTCAGCCAGGCGATAGCCCGTGACTCTGGAATCAGCATGTCGAAACTCTCCATTTCAAAATTTTAAGCAATGTAGAAGCTAAGTACTGCAAAAATGTTACAGACAGCAACCGGACCTTGTAACGCTCAAGTCTTGCCATAACCCAGCAGATCCTCATCCTCTCACAAAAAAAGATATGGAAATATCGATCTCTGCTTGAAATACTCACCCCCAGCTAAGACACTCTGGGACTCTAGTAAGATCATACACAAAAACCCAGTCACTTGAAGCCCAGCAACTTCTCGTGTTATGGCCTGGAACAGAGCTTAAAGCACTCACATGAAAATGCAATTAAGAGAAGTAATATTTTAAAACTTTGAACAGTTACTATTCACCGAGTATTTCAACAGCTAAGTCTTATGCAAGAATGAATGGCATTCATTTTCACACAAAAATGTTATGAAAATTGATTTTGAAAAAAACCAAAAATATTTTCAAGGGAAAATATTTGCATTTGATTACTTCATTTAAAACGTTAAATAACAGAAGTAGAAAAAAGGAGAAGAAAGCCCTAACAAAAGGAGAAGAAAGCCCTAACAGTTTTTCACAGACTTCAAAGTAACTGCAGCAGACGAAATGGGACTTCAGAAGTGCCAGCACAGGGAGAATAGTTCAGGCATGCCTCTGATTTATTTCCCTCTTCTGCACAAAAGTGCTGACATACATCTTGAAGCGCATTTTGACATATGAATGTATACTAGACCATTTACTCCATAGGTAATTGTACAATTTCCACTGGAAGACAATTCTCGGGTCTTGTTGAAAGAATACTTTTAGTAATGGATGACACCTGAATAATTAATTCCTCACCATTCCACCAGTCTCAGATTCAGGAGTTAGTTTCTGTTCTCCTCCAAACGCTGCCTGGTATTTTTCAGAGTTCATCTTTCTTATAAAGTTGAATTTCTGGGTCCTAAAGCTTAAACTCTGTCTTTCAAAGGCCAAGAACATTTCGTGTCCTAAATCATGGGAATGTGGAACAGCCTGTAGTTCTACATTGAATCAACTCTTAGAAATGTCACTGCTTTGTGGTTTGAATGCTGAAGCGACCCAAGATTCATCAAGGCTGATGGTTGCTTATATGAACTTGTCGATAAGGCTCCAATTCCTATTTAATTTCTAATATACGAATCAACATTATACAATCAATAAGGTAATAAACTATTTAATCAATAATATAATCAACACCTAAGCTTTTATCTAGATGTTTGTGGATCCTAAACAGGCATTGCCTATGAAGAATTCTCAGGAATTAATGGGTTTACATATGTCATTGCTAATTTAGTGGGACCAACCAGGCCATCACTTAAAACACTATCATCATGGTGGGCCACTTAATTAATGAAGATACCTTATTCAGGCATCTTCCCACTGCTCGGATCGCAAGGTGAGAAATCTAATCTTCTCTTCACACTGGTGACATAAAAAGTAGATAGTGAAGTGAATTAAACCCTGTAAAATAATGCACAAAATGCATCTTAATGAAGAAGATGGTCAAACTAAAAACAATGACTGGCAGAAGCAAGAGACTCCTCTGGAACGGTCTCGTGGAAGCACAGGATTGCACAGCTCCACAGCAGACACCGCAACAACTTCATCCAGCGCACTACTGTGTGCTCCCTACTCTGAGATCTCACTCCTAAAGCTGGCACTTGCCAGCGGCACCACAGTGAGAAACCGTGCTGCTGCCAGGTGTCTCGGTGTCAGGTAGTTAGCCCAGGCCAGCGCACACTCAACCAAACGGACGAGGGTACCATAATCTTGTGGCAATATAAGCTCTTCAGCGTGGCTCTAAACTTGCCATGCTACGTCAGCCAAACGAGAAGCTTATCAGGAAGTTTTGTGTCAAGAAAATTTAACAAAGAAATTGTCATCCCAGTTTGCCACGTGGTCCTTGATACTGGTTTTTATTATTTATTTATCAGCAGCAACGGGCTTATATAATGATTGACTGTGGAAAGAAATAGTGTGTCACACTGGGAAAAAAAGTAGGGACGCTGGTTGCACTATCATGTTGTCATCGTCACCGAAAAAAATTCACAAGCAGATATAGGAAAAACGTGTCCTTCCTTGCCTTGCACGGACAGAGAAGAGACAGGGACGGGAAGGATGAGGAAAGATAACAGGCAGACACGTAGGAGCATTTGACATAACCTATGCCGAGAGCACTGATCACCTTAGGACTACAGTGAGTTAAAATCTGTTAGCATCCACATTGTAAACCAAAGCTAGGCGCAGTTCTAACATGCTTACAGAAAGTCCTTTCATCATGCTCTGCAAGAGTTCACTAGCAATCTCCTAAAATACAAGCTGCTGGAGACTGTATTCCAGCCTTTGAGCAAGCGACCACAGGTGAGATATTTAACATTTCCCTCTGGAGTCAGAACAACTCCTCGCTGACACACACGAGGCTGCTTACCTCTAACTCCGGGGTTAGGATACTGCCCTACTGATAAGTCTAAATCTCTTTGGGGTGAGGAAACATTAAAAAACAAGCAAACAATGCCCTCCCCCCAAAAAAAACCCCAAACAAACCACCAATAAAACCAGGTCTGCAGCCTTCTGGGAAAATCTTCTAAACTCTAGGCTGTCTTTAAAAGTTTGGCACTGATGTTCTGAAATAGTGAGCCCAGCACTCATGTCCAGAGGTGTGAGTAGAGCTGCATTTTTCCAGGGGCGCTTAGCCTGTATATGCAGGGAAATAACTCTGGCCAGGATTTCAGGCACAGCCTTTACCTCGCGGCACACTGGCAATGGTAAGCTGTATTATAAGATACCCATCTCTCCTTCCAACTGTGTAGGGAACAGAGGTGCTTTGCTCAGGTGCATGGGATCAAACCTGGCTGCCCGGCATGTACCAAAACGATGCCTAAGCCATTCTGTAGATCATTTAAAAATCCCGTGCTACCACTCTCTTCCTGAATAGAGAAAAAAAATTGCTTCCTTTTCATGTATAAGGAAGAAGGTGCCATCGAAGCCTTCCACACCCACTATCCAAACGGCCCTGGTGCTACCAGGTCTTTAGCAGAGAGAGTTGTTAATTGTTGGTGAAAAAATAACTGACGTACCCCTTGTTGAAAGCGACATCTAGGAGGACAATGTGGAAAGAAAGGGCCAAGGGCAGAGGCTACGGATGGGGCGAGGGAAGAGTCACTGAGAACAGACCAGCAGCTTATTCCAGTCGTTGCATTGCACCAGCTAATGAGCAGAAGACTCATAAGACAGATATATATACACACACACGGTCCTTAAAGTTGTACTCACACAGATGTACATGATTCGCTCTAACTACTGATCTGGGTGATCACCCCTCTGGCTTCCGCTGGCGACTTCCACGTGGCATAAGGCTAAAGGATGTTAGGTGTCCACTATTAATTTTCCTCCCTCTTAATGCATTGGCGCTTACTCCTGGCCAGTACTGCCTTCATTCATTCCCAGGTCTTGGCTACCCTTCAGGATGCAAAGCTCTTCCTTTTTCTTACTAGACCTGGCACTGATATGACAAATATGGTGACAAATACGGGAACAAGGACGCAGGAGCTTATTTCAAATGAAGAACATTTGTCTGTCTGTCTGCTAACAGAAGGCTACCAACCCTCCCTACACACACCCCCACACCCCACACCCCCCATGATTTTTTCTACCAATATAACTGGCATTTCAAGTAGCATAGTCGTATCTAGTTTCTGGTTTTGCACTAAGAAACATACTGTAAAAAGTAATTGGCTTCTGTATTCAGCCAGAGAGCAAAGACAAACCATAGAGTATGTTTGGAAAACCTCAACATCTGGTTATGGTAATAACCTCATAAAGAGAGAATTTTAACTGCCTGCTTTCCTTCTGTCATTCCAAATACCGACAGAAGAGAGATGTCACCAAACCTTTGTTAGTCTTTTAACATCCAAGCGATTAATTTAACAGATCACTCTACAAGGAGGTTGTTAAAGGGAGAAGGTTTGTGTCCGAGCACGTTCAGTGGAGAAGGGAGGAAGAACTTAGGAGAGGGGCTTTACATGTCTCCATTAATGACTTCTGAAATGGGGAAATGACAACCCTGTCCTGATAATCTGCAACATTTTGAGGCAAATCTTGTAAACAAACAGGCTGCAGCATTCAGCATCAGCTTGGGATAATTACATGTAAATGGAAAAACAGTAGAAAACCAGAGCCAACCCTGTTTCAGCTACATAGTGCAAGCCCAGTGACAAGTGTCTTTCAAATGACAACGCTAAAAAGCACTGGGCTACACCAGGCTGCCTAGAGCTTGCACATCAAACACTCATCTACAGAATTCTTGTTTTTAAATACCATTTAAAATTATTTTTAAACACCCTGCTCCATAGGAATTACAGCAACAAAGTAACCTGTGCAATTTTTGCTTCGGATTCACGAATCGTTTCTTGAAGAAACTTTGAGTACTTTTCCCAGTTCGGGAGCAGCTTAACTCTAAAAGGAATAATTGTTTTCCGACATCACAGGAAAGCAGCTAACTGCCAGTACTCGCCTGCTGAACTCCGCCAAAGTTTCTTTCAACAGAAGTTATATAAACCGAGATAAGATCTTCAGAAATAATTGTTAGTAGGACGAGAGGCACTAGGTCCTCGTGGAGGAGAAGCAGCCACACCACGAGAGGGACTAAGCAAGTAAAATTTTCTGACATTCTTGGCACAAGGAGACAGGGAAAGGTTTCGAGGCTGCTAAACGCTGCATCTGCAGAGCTGATTTCATCCTTTAGCCTGTGGATCCAAATGGAGTACGGATTAGTGCTGGTAGGAGCACGCAAAGCAGTTTTGGGAAAAAGCAAGCCAGCAAGGCCGGGGCTGGCGCTCCGTTGTAAACTGTTACGGAATTCACCAACGGCAAAGTGTTCGGCAATAAGCCAAACTGCTTGTCATCGCGCTGCGTTACCTCCTGTGCGGGAATCCGAGCAACCTCTCAGCATTTGAGTGGCAAAATGCCCCAGCAGAATAGCACTGCCTTTGGAAGAAGAGGCTATCAACTCCACGGTCCGAACGAGATCTTCGAAGCATCCTGACGTACACGGACGAGGGGGAGAAGGTTTCTCCCACCAGGCACAGAAAAATCACATCAATACTTTTTTTTTGTTTTTTAAATAAGTCATCTGGATATTTTTCAGCACTACTTCTACAATAAGCGACTACATACTATTTCCTAAGGGAGATACTGGGCACTTACCAGGCAGTGCAACTACCACCCTGCTGTTATTAACATCTCTAGAAATTAGCAGGTTTTGGGGTTTTTTTTTATTTTGGGGCTTTCTACCTGCACTACCCCAGTGCTTCACCAGCAGTTTTTTTTCTGTATTTACTGCTTTCCTTTTAAAAGACACGAGAAATTAAAGACTGCTAGCTTCTAGGAAAGAGAGTCAACTATTATAATATTGTCTTCCACATAATTATGGACAAAGAAACTTGTAATAATCTCTGCATCAAGCCCACATTTCTACTTCAGCTATTACAGTTATGGGGGAAAAGCCTTAAAATTCCCAGAGATTCGAGGCTTTCAGTGACAGGGAACCCACAAGATCTCTAGCTACTCTGTTTTAGCAGAGGACTACACATGCTGCTGGAAACATCCATCTTGTATTTATTTATATTATCCACAGATAAGGCTCCTTCTCTTTTCCTACCTTCCTGTTTCCCTGGATGTTACCCTCTTCATATCATATAACTGTGGATTACATTTGCTCCCTTGGCAAAAGCATAAGACTGGATTCTCCTGTTCAACTATTAATCCACCCTAACCACTAAGGCTTTTTCAGATGTTTTTTTGGATGCTTTCCTGGCTGTAGTCCTACATCTCACAATCACAACCTCTGGTTTTTCTTTTATTCATTTATTTAAACAAAGGCCTGACTTCACATTATCCACTATGTTAAAATGCATATTAATGATAAAACATGGCTTTAAAAATTATTTGGGTTTGTCATAAAAGCGGACCTGCACCCATCATTACTTATACAATATGAATTTTTTTAACTGAAAATTTGCACAACTGTTTCATACCTTTATGATTAATGCGTTAACGCTTACATGCTTCCAATTAGACCATGAATGTGAGTTATGGTTTTTTTTCCTAGCTAGATGTATTTTGTATATTGTCTGTGAATTTTAGAAACAAAGAATTAGTTCTAAAATTAACATTGAGAAATTATAGTTTATTAAGGAAAGTGATCCTAATTGGGGAACGATCAAGCAAAGAAAAGGTCTCAGGATAAAATTTTGATCCCATCAAAAGCAACGCAAAACTTCTATTTACTCCATTAAGGTCACAGTTTCACCCCAGAATGTGCGCACTCCATTTCTCTCAATTTTATGGCAAGGTCACTGGCAAAGCCTACAGGACAGTGCCTCTGACCCCGCTGGCTCACTGCTCATTGCGGTCAGGACCAGCCAGCGCGCGCCACGGAGGCACGGAGGCGGGACAGTCACTCTAAGGCTTCGCTAAGACCTGCTCAGACGAAACCGGGAACGTTACAGTGAGTGCCAGTCCTTCCAGTATTTCCATTTTTCACCCATATCAACCAAATACATTTCTTCGCACTCAAGACTCTGTACAAGCCAAGTCTCAAGTGTAAAAGTTCAGCTCTTTCTGCCTGCATCAGTCCTTTAAATTGATTTCTGTATTTTAATGAAAAGAATCCCTCCCCGTGTTCATTTCTGGATGGAAGTTTTGCTCCAACATGAATGGAATACTCTCGTGCACCCAGTGAGCGTACGCTTCACCCTCAGAGAAAAAGGCATAAAATATTTCTGATATACTACGAAACTGCAAAAATAGGATCCCAAAGGAAATTCTTTTGCAACTGTAAATTAGCAGATACCACCTCTTTTTGCTCTTAAAAAGACCAATGTTAATTTTCTCAGATTATCTGTGAGCAGAATAATACATTTTTATGAAAGAATATAAATGCTCAAGATTATGCTTGTACACTTGTTTGCAGTACAGAAAATATAAGAATATGCACATTCTCCATATTGGTCACCGACAAATTCTCAAAAGACCTAACCAAGTTTTCCACAAATTATAAATACATATTATTTTTTATAGGATTGTATATATGTCTGTATATCAGAGAGCACAGCCACCTACAAGTGCTCTCCGTATGTATAAAAGAAGAACTGCTTAAAAAAAAAAAGCTGTTTTTCCTTTCTGACAAACGGGCATGAAATAACAGGCTGACATCTGCCTCTGCAGGTCATTCCAGTCAGGCTGCTGCATGTCAGAATTCAAACTGCTCCATCCATCAATGGCAGACCAAAAATTAACGTAGCTTGGAAACTCTGCAGCAAGACAGTAACAGCCCAATTTAAAGTCTGACCTTCGGAGAACGGTGGGGTAAGATGGAAAAATTATTTCATGCCCTGTACCAATCCAACACCACAGTTCAGAGCAATTTTCAGTTAATTTTTTTAATATATAAAATAAAGTTTGCTAGTATACAGTTGTTAAACTGTTATGTCAGATATGAAAATTGTTATAAAGGCTTTTAATTTATAAGGCATTATCAATTACATTCAAAGAGATGCAATTTCATTGCATTTAGGATTTTAATTTCTCTGAATTACTGATTAATATATTTTTTAAAAGTATCATGTATTCAAGGTTATAAATAACAATATTTTCTTAGTGAAAACTACAGTTGATTAGCCTGAAAATTTTTTTTGAAATAGGCTGCAATTTTTGCCAAATATAGAATTTCTAGCCCAATTAAACGAACAGGATAATCTATTAAAAATACTTTCTCAAAATTCCAATATTAAATTATTTTATAAGGGAGTTGATCAAAGAAGTTTATTAAATAATCACAGAGACATACACATTAGCGATGTGCACCAGCACAAATCAGAGAGGTGCCTTTAGGCCTTCTTGACTCTATACCAGCAGATAACAGTGATTAATTCATTTGTTAAATCACCTACTAACACACTTGTTAATTGCTCGATAAGCTCATTTAAGTGGAAGCTTAATAACACATAATTCAAACTTCCATCTCCTGTGGTAAATAGCAGAAATACCACCTAGTTGAAAACTTCAAGTAGTTCAATAAAATTGAACCGATTAAAAATAAAATTCAACTAACTCAATAAAATTGCTAGATCATACTTTAAACGTGCACCCAAACTTGAGAAAGGGATTTATTTTTCCCAAGCCTTTCTCTGGAGGTCGTCAAAAAAGCTCACTTAGTCTTTTCTTCACTTTCCAAGGATTTTTTCTAACGTTGCAAAACATTTTCTTTTGTTAAGCAGGTAGTTAGCTTTGCACCAGAATCAAAGACGCTAAGTTATCTGGAAGATGTTATTAAACAATTACGAGAGAATAGATAGCTTCAGTGTCAGGGTCTGCCAAAACAACAACACAAGGATATTTACTAGTTTGTTTTTATAAAAAAATAGAAGCAAATGTGATCCTGCTGCACTGGACACCTTTTCAAACATACGAGTCAGCTTTCCCTATCACATATTTTAAAATTCAACTTAACCAGAGAATTTTGGAACCGGACACTAATTTACAGCGTTTCTCACAGCGTACAGAACTGGACACTTTGGGCAACAAAAACATTCCCTTTATACTTTTTGTTGCGCGACTTCAGAGCCACTGACATAGTAAAGTCTCTCTCACACAACTGATAAAACCTCTTTTTGAAAATCTGACAACTGTCACAAAGGAAAACAGAAAAATTAGTTCAGATCCAAATATTCCTTAATGGCAAACATAAGGCCATCAAAGAATTAATGGAGATAATGTCTTCCATCATGGTACAAGGATACAGCGAAGACCAGCAAAATTCCAAGTTCCTGGGAGACAACAACCACCCAGGTATCATTTCTGATGAGATAACAAGTTTGGTTGGTAGCAATGGAAAAGATAGAATGTCTACCTCCTTTTTTAGTACCTTGAAAATACAAATTAACAAACGTGCACAATAACCTGCCAATAAGCCATGGGTACAATCTCTCCAGAACTAGCTGATCGGCAAGTCTAAAAAAGTACTGGTCTGAGTAACCACCACGTGGGTTATTTCTGGTTGGGAGCCAGTAAGGACCAGCTTTCCAGCGTCCGTGAAGGACTGCTGGTAACACTCGTGGGTGGCACAAAAGCTGGTGAACGGTAAAAGCTGAGAGGAAGCAACCATCTCATCCAGCACAGTATGAGCCACTACTATCCCCTAAACGGGACCGATTCAAGTATTACAGATTTTTAAATATCCCAATACAAAATAATTACACCTAGGAATAAAAAGACAGAGTATTTCAGAGCTATAAAGACAAAACAATTCAGAAGGTGACTTCTGTGTAATCTACTGGTAAAAAATCCCCTAAAGGTATTTGCTGGAACACTGAAAAGGAAAGAGATTTCATGCCTGTACATGGTGCTGATGAGACCAATACAGGAATAGTGCACACAATTCTGGCTTTTGATGCTGGATGCCTATTGGAAAACTGAAGGAAAAGCTTACACTGAAAGAAGTAAGACCCAAATCACATTTAACTTATCAAAAAGAAAATAGAAAGGTATAAAGGTACTTCCATGTACAGAAAGTATTGGACAGTAAAAGGCTCTGTCTCCTCAAAAAATCCAGAACAAGGACCAACATCCAGAGGCTGAAGCTGAGGAATTCAGACAAAAAGGTATATATTTTAATGTCTGACTGAATAGTAAGGAAGTGACAGATTCCTCCTGCCTTGAAATATCAAGACAAGTTGAAACAGTGCAACATATACTCTATTTAAACACAACTTTGTAGGCTTAATACAGAATTAACTAGGCTAATTTTAACAGTGTGTGTTCTACAGGATGTCAGATGAGATGATTTGGCACTCCCTTCTGCCTTCAAATCTATAACCAGTGAAATCATCCATTAGTGGCACTTCATAGAGTTTCCTCCACGTTCTTGTGGAGCGTCTGGGGTACCCCACTGCCAAAGACAAGCCGGCAGACTGCTCCTCCTTGGTTTGGTGCAGTAGGGGACTGAAATACTTGCACTCTAATTACCCCGAGAGAATATATTAGGCTGCCAAGTTGAACCGTAGTAATTTTATGACCAAATATGTATGTTAGCAAAGTTGTTGCTCGTTACCACGAAATCTGAGAAGTTCAGGTATAGGCCATATACTCAAATACAGACCATCTGACCAAGATAAGGAGTTAGTTTCCACATTTTATCTTCAGCTGCAAATTACTGGTTTAAGCTTTAAAAATAAATTTTAAAAATCAGACGTCTCTTGCAAGGGAAGCACAATTACCAGTAACTATTTAGATCTGAAAAAACTTTAACAAACATGAGTGTTTACACTATTAGTAACCACAGGTAGTGCTTTACAGTGTCCTATTCTACAAATAAAACATGCAATGATTACACACCAGAGAAACTGTACCATTATCTCATTATTTCCACTAAACTAATGGAAATTTACTCTATTTTTTTGTTTTCCACAGAATTAATACACTTGGTACACAGCATGATTTATTTTTAACTAGTCCTAAGACTTAACAATTTACAATCAGTTCACAGCCTTCTTGCCAATGAATGGACTTATTGAATTGCAGTTTTTAAAAGGGAAAAAAAGCCTTTATCTATTACCATTAAGCATTATACTAAATGAAGTTATGTGGAATATCCTCCCTTATGTGGAGGTAATCAAAGCTGCAGTCAGCGTCCTTTCCAAGGAAACTCTCCAAACTTGAACTAATCTGCAACTGAGTAGAACTATTCTGAAAAAATAAACTGTTTTACTTTTGTCTGTTGCACTTCGTTGCAAAAGGGTCATGTGTGAGAAGAGTGTTTCATCGGGAGAGTAGTAAGAACTTGCAGTTAACGAGATTTACTTTGTTTTACTTATAGAGTTGCTTGGACAGCAACAAAAGTCAACTGGCAAATCGAAACTCCAAATTTTATCTTTATTTTCTTACGTGTTTCCGAAGGACAGATGACAGCTGCTTCATAACAATTTCTCCAATGCTGTCCAATCCTTTAGCAGCCGTTAACGCTCGTGCCCAGGACTGCCGAGTCTGTTTTCAGAAACAGTACAGGAGAACCTGCAGTACCAAGATTGCTGCTTTAGGAGAGTTCCACCCAACGTAACCGAGAGAAGCGCCACTGATTCCGAGACAAGGGAAAGTCACAAAACTGCTATATGATCAACGTTTCTTTGATTCAGGGTAAAGCAGGATGTTAACCTATTACACTGATATGGCAGATATAACTACGTGCAACCCTCAGAAAATATTATTTCCAGATACAGACATGAACTGATGTAGTTGAAAGGAGAGCAACACTGCCACGACCCACAGCCCTCCCCTACACCCAGCCTCTTTGCCTTTCATCTTAGACCTGCGTTCCACTATAGGAGGGCCCAAGCCTACAGCTTACTGTTGGTCTTTCAGCGACATACGGTATTAGTATTTCTTTTAATTTTGTTTAAATGCAGGAATATTCAAAACAGTTTCCTGTGCACCTAGACAAACATTAGGGAATCAGACATCCTCCCCTCTTTCAAAGGGTTGCTTTGGGTTCTTCACTGGCCTCCAGCTTTGTGCTCTCTGGACACCCATTTCCCAAATACTGCTGCTTTGTGCTCTCCCTCCTTACCAAGTTCTTTTTGCTCTCTGGATTTTTGGTTCCTGTTCCACCCTGGTTTCCCTCTCCCACTTGAACACCTGTACTATGCAACAAAACTTTGTGATGGCAAACTGAACCACCGTACAGTCTTTGCTTCTCCTACCAGTGGCTGTTTTATTACATGTTCTTTTATGAGGAGCTGGCTTATCAACCAGATTTGCTACGATACAAAGACAACTAGGTGGTTTTTGAAGAATCTGTAGCTTAGAAGTTTCTGCCTTTGGGAAGACAAGTTGAACAACAAATCATATGCAGAGCGTGGTTTTAGCGGTTACCAGGAAGCAGGTCTCCAAGAGCCAAAACATGTCTTTACTTTCCCTCTTGCAGCATTCCTTCTCTCTGCGTGTGCTACAGCTACAACAAAAGACACATTTTTTCCTGTTTCCAAAGTTTACGTGCTCACGAACTCTGGAAGGGAGATACCAGAGATAAAAGAATGGCTGTGAGGAGACGACCGCTATGAGATAAGCTCTCCCTTCCCCAGTAACTCCCCGTGCCCACTCACCGCTATTCACAAACGCCTTATCAAGAGCAAGCAGCGAATGTCAGCAGCTCTTACAGACATTTACAAACACATCGCGGTTATTTATAAAAGAACACTTCCTAATGCAATTAATGGATTAACATATTACAAATATTATGATTGCAAACATTTAGAAGCGATCCTAAATTCACACTTATGTAAAATACAAAAGGCAGGTGCCTGGAAAATACCTCCTTTCCAAGAAAAATCCCGATGAGACGCTTCACGACTCTTTAGTGTGGCTCAACACCCGCACACACGCTGACAGCAGAGAACAATTCTGGATACTACAGAAAAGGATTCATATTTGAAAATACATTGTTTGCTCTATCTGAATTATTTCAACTCTCATCCATTAAATTATTAATGTAATATCAACGTTCTATTTTTAAGAGCAAGTCTGTTCTAGAGCAACAAATGGAAAATTAACCATAGCCATAGAAAATGATTAAATAAAACTGAATATACACGAATCTAAATTTATATTCATCTTCAGTAACGATTCTGATTACATACCCTGTAACAGTTAGCAGTATCGTCACTAGAAATATGTTTCCAAATTTTATTTTATTTTTTTAATTTGAAGCTTGGAAATAGGGTGGGAGGAAAGGAGGATTAGGGAAGAGAGGCTATTTTTCACTAAACATCAGATAGAAGATTTCCAATACTGCATCGTGGTGAAAAACAGTGACAGCACAAACGCACTGCAGAGATGGAAAGGACAGAAAAAGAACGGCAAGAGAAAGATATGATAGTTATCTTTGCTCAGTTGCTCCATTTCTGGGACACTAATTAAGATCACAAGTATCTTGTTTTGGATCAGCGGCAGCAGTTTTGTGTCAAAAGGGAAGAGGGAGCAGAACGATCTGATCTTCTTGTTTAGAGTAAAACTGTCAGAAGGGTAACATATGGGTGAGGTTGGACAAGTTGCATTAATGGGTAGAAATGTACACAATTCCATTTCTGATACAGAAACTTATGCATGCCTGTAAGAGCCCCTTCCTTCTCCCTCCCCGCCTGGGCCAATCACACACTTATTTCACTTTATAAGGGGGAGGCAAGAGCCTACTCTGTTGAATGGGCAAATTATTTTATGAACACACGGTAACCGGTACAACATGATTTGATTCCCACTTGGAAAATATTAGAAAATAAGAGTATATGACCAGGATAGGAAGGCCAACCAAGGCCATTCCAGACTAGTGTTACAAGAGGAAGCCCAGTTTTCCTTAGAACATGCTGTCTAGGAACTCTAACCAGCTTCCCAGTGGAAGGGGGTTTCAGAACCTACTCCACTCTACCAAAGTCCTCCATTCACCGAGGATGGCATTAGAAGACTGTCGTGGTTCCAGTCAACCCCGTGTACACGTAGAGACAACCAAGGATAAGGGGAAGTTACGTACATTTACTAAATACAGGCACATTTTTTCAGCTGCTACATTTAATACCTAAGTGAAGTGGCCGTGTTCGTGCATGCTTGCATGTCCATTATGGATGTGTACGCTCTCCTCTTGCGATGGAGCAGCCATGCCTGATGCACGTGATGTGCAAACTGGATTTATGCATGTTGAAATATTTCAGTGTTTGATTCTTCTTCTTGACAGAGAGCAGGGCTTCCACTGAAAGCTCATTTAATAAAAATAATGCAATGCAAATGAACCTGAATCAGAAAAATTAGATTGATGGAAGTAGCTCGGTCGCTGTAATTACACAAGGTGTATTATTTCCTAAATTCTCTTTGCATTAAATATATACCATACATTTATCAAACATAATTAGCAGTTTAGGTGACAAGGATTTTATTTTTCTCCTGCAATAAGAACTCCTCTACACCAGTATGTACATCTAATGTGATACGAACATTTTCTTACTATCGCTGTTTGCTCCTCTACGAAAAATTTCATAGGATCAACAAATCGGAGGAGGAATACCATCTGGGACTTACAGAGCAGAAGATGAGGAAGATGGCTAGGTCAGCCTTCTGTGGCTTTCATAAGCATAAAATAAAATTAAATCAGTCAAAGCTTTTAAGGTTGTTAGTCAAATAAATCGTATTTGAAAGCAAAATAATTGATGATACTCCCATACAGCTTTATTTCCCTTATAATCAGCATTTCATTTTTTCAAATACAGAAATAAATCGATGAACACACAGCAACAGAAGTTACAAAAGAAGCTGTGACAAAGTTGAATGTGGTCAATAGGCATTCCGCTAAAAGAAATGGGCTGTCAAAGAGGGACAGACAAAGTGTATTCAACGAAAATGTTATTTTTATGTAGCACTACCTTTCTTTGCTTTTCTTTGCCTTTTGCTAATTTCCTTCTGCCTAAACCTAATTTAAAGAATAGCCTGGAGAACCTAATTTAAACCACGAAAAAATTTAAGGTGATACTACACTGGGCTGAAGCGGAAGACTAATATTGATGCCCTGTTCTCAGACCACTAGTGGTATTCTTCAGGCTGACTTTCTGATTGACAGTCGGTCTTAAATTTGAGTTTCATGTCTTCAATTTCCTTTTCAACTTGCTATTATTGCAACATGTTTCCTAAGTGATCCTTGGGTTTTATAAAAAAGGTTGCTCCCTTTTTCGCCCAAGACTGTAAGAGTCAACACTGTGGGGTACATCTTCAAAAATATTCCCAAGATGAGTTAAACATTTGAGACTTCTTATAGAAGCTGTGTTTGTTTTTAAATCTAGTGAACGTTAAGATCAAAGCTGCCATGACTGAAAATGCCCTGTTTATTGTATAGTGTGCAAAAGCAGTACCTTAGGAAAGTCCCTTGGAAAAGACACAAAATATTTGAAATGGGATGCATGCTTTGTTTATATTTCTATAAATAATATTTACAACATCATTAAATTACTGAACAAGCTGTACTCTTCTGGACTAATTACAATATCTAACTAGCATATCTCGTACCCTCTGTGGAACCTCTATGGCAAGCAGCAGCCAAGAAAGCCCAGTTTCTGCAGTGTGCACAGCTCTTCCCGCTGTCACACTGTCAGTTCCCTTCTGCTTGTTTCCCCACTGGCTGTTTTGAGCAGACTCAAGCTGCAAGCGCACCGCTGTAAAACCAATGTCTTACCTTCTAACAGAAAACTCCCCGTCTCTATATTAGTGCTTTGATTTCATTTAATCTCTGCTGTATGCTGCAGGGCACCTTCAGTGCTTCCGTTTTAGACATTCAAATCTTGAGGCTCAAACTTACTTCACTTACTGAAAATAAACTCAGCTAGAAAGGTATTTGTGTCCTTGTTTTCAAAGACATTTCAAAAAGCAAAACGCGTTAACAAAATACTAGCCAGTTGTAAACTCTGAGCCTGTAAGAAGTCTGAAATTTTGTTAAGTCATTTGTTCCAGGCTGGTTTGCATCAAGTGCGGTTTGACTGAGACAGGGAGAGAAAAAAGATGGCTTGCTGATCATGCATCTAATAGTATATATTTATATATTTACCATCTATGCCTCACTGTAGAGCATTCTTAAAAAATGCAGTTTGCTTCCCACAAATGCCATCGACCAACAGGACGAGGGCCAGTTTTGTTTATGCTGAATTTTCATATATGTTTCATGAACGTACAAGTCCTATTTTTCACAAGGCTTTAGAGCAAAATACTGAATACGTGAACCACAAAAGCTGCCTGGTTCTGCCAAATGTAACTGCCATATCCCCTCCCTTTAGTAAGATATAAGGGTGTTGCTACTCTCACAGCAACAGCCCCGGATAGCCCGTATTTACAGGTTGTGACACAATTTACTAAACATGGAGACATTAAAAG
Source organism: Phalacrocorax aristotelis (assembly GCF_949628215.1). Classification (NCBI taxonomy): domain Eukaryota; kingdom Metazoa; phylum Chordata; class Aves; order Suliformes; family Phalacrocoracidae; genus Phalacrocorax; species Phalacrocorax aristotelis. Next base: position 1,007,061 of record NC_134283.1, read on the forward strand.
CTATTAGGCATGTCTAAGAAATTTCATTAGCACGTACGGACAATTATGAAACTGAAATTCTCACTGAATTAAATGCAGTGACATCAGCCTCACTGACCTTCTTCACATCAAAGTGAGGACCTTTCCAACTAAGATATTGAAGCTCGCTCTTCTCTCCACAGCTGAACGCTTCTCCAGGAGTGCAGACACATGGGGGTTTTGTTTAGGTTTTGGGTGATGTGGGGTTTTTTTTAATAGTTTCACAGAAAATATCTATATCAAAACAATGGCATGGCAGAAAGCACTTTCAGTTTTTCTCTTAAAATCCCCTAGGATCATACGGGGACTTCAAGTCAAAAACCCTCACTTTAGAACAATAAATAAATAAACCCGCTAAAGCCTTCCCAAGGCTGGCCAACTGTAGCATAAGTAATGCAAGAGGCTGAGAGATGCCAGATAAATTTGATTACTATAAAAGATGGGAATATGTTTCTTTCCTCAGAGAATTCACAAAAAGGGGTCAAAAACAAAGCAGCGCTGAAAGCAAACAACTTCATTTCGCCAGCAACTCAAGGCGAAAATACAGCACAATTTCGTGGGAACATTTTATCACATTGGCGCAGGCACCTCCTAATCTTCTATTTCTGAAAAAGGAAAATGGGAAAGATAGAGTCCAAGCAAAATGGGACTCTTTTTTTGGAAAAGTCATTCCAATTAATATATCAATTTAGCAAAGAGTTCAAGAACTGTTTTCTTCTTCCACCTGCCACCTGCATCATAGTATCTCTAGCACGTTTCATGAGGAAAAAAAAAAGTAATCTTACACTTCACATTACGCTTCCTATTTGTCAGATTACCAAATCATTTATATCGAACACACTCAGAGAGCATCATTAGGAGAAATGACCTACCCTACTTGCCTTGTTAACGAAAAACAAAGTCTTGATTCAACGCTAATTGTTACAGCCCTGAGTAACGATTAGATGCAGAGAACCCCGGTGCGCTATTCCCCAACGAAAAGATGGTCCTGATCTCACATCGCTACATTTTCCCTCTGTAAATAGATGAGCTCTTGCAAGCTGCTATTACAACGGCACTAGTATTTTGCTAACCTCTCGGGAATTTCTTTTTCCTTCACATGTCCTAGGGTTGCACTTGGCTTTTTCACTAATGCCTCACGTTGGTGGCACGGTCGTATTGTCAGCAGCCAGCACACGCTATACTTTCAGCTAACCACAAAAGCTAGTCTTAGTAGAATCTATTAGGTTTCACCTTTTTTTCATGACTTCTTCAAAGTCATCCAGTTCTTCCTATTTAATGTCCCCAACTTTCACTCTAACAGCCTCTCTCAGCATCAGGTCTTCGGCCCAGTTTCAGCAGTGCGTGTATGTTTTTACAGAAGAGTTACACACAGGAAGTATAAAAAAAGGCTGATCTTTGAGGAACAGGTAACTTCCACCCAGCCTGATAAATTCATTCTCAGCACACAAAACCCCTTTCATTTGCATTACCCTTCTTACAGATAATCTTCTACTTTTGAAATAAATACTTTCCAGGGTGTCATTCTACCAGTTGCTCTACGGGACTCAAGAAAGGATGGGTTTGCAGCACTTTTTACTAATAATATTTTTTCAGTATTAAAGGAAGAAACTGAATGTTTCTGGAACAGTCAGTCTTTGAAAAAAAGATCATTTTATTCCTTTTTCTATTGTTTCCTGTATTCCTTCTTTTATCAAAGAAAATCGGTCCGTAGGAGCGCATACAGCTCTATGCAGCATGGACACGTCCACCTAAGGTAAAGCACATTAACCCTTTTGGTACTGGAAAGGTGTTGAACCAGCCTGAGCTGTCTCTAAGCCCATCCTATCACTCTGCTAGTTCTTCTCTTCTCAATTATGAGACTACTGGTGATTTAGCTCCACTTGATTACTACAATTTGTAACGCGTCTGTGCTGAGAAGTTTCCCGTTCTCTCTTTGGCGGGGATGCGTGTGCAGGCAGGGTCTTTCGGAAAGGGTTTCTTTTGCAAGTATGTTGACAGCCCACACCTGCAGGTTCTTTCCTTCTGCTCAGGAGGCAATTTCCAGATAGCATTTCCACCTTTGACTTAGAACACACTTCCTGACTTTCCAACACTCCAGTTCTTCAATTTGTAAGTCTAGATGATTTCACTACCAAATTTTTTTAATTTCCAAAATTTTGCCAATTTCAAATAAAGCAGAAATGAAGTAGCAGACTACTTTTATTCTTCTGTTTCATTGAAAACAAATGTAAGGATTTGGGTTTTGCCATAAGCAGCTCTAAAGCACCTCCTAAGAAGCTCGGCCAAATCACAGTAAGATGAAGCAATCTACTGGCTATCCCAGAGAATAAAACCTTTTCCTTTATAAGCAGTACTTTTTTCATGCTAGAAATTTAAGTCACACAAGTATCCACACCCAAATTTGATTCAGGATTCAGTTCAAAATTCAGTTCAGGATTCAGTATTAAATGCTTTGCAGGAACCTAGCAGAAGCTTTGTTTGTGTCAAACAATTTTAGTAAAAAAAAATGGCTGATTATCTGTTTTAGTCATGCTATTGCTTCTTATTTTAGCACATTCTACTTCATAATTGCCATGCAACTATTATTTTACCCCTTATTGCTTTTTTCCACAGCATATGCATTCCAAAATCATCAATTTCCAGTAAAGCAAAGTCTAATTAATATTTGTAATAGCACATTAAAAAATGTTACCTACACTAAATCAACATAAAGGTAACACCTTCGTTTTCAACTTTCAAGGCCAAAACCAGTTATAATCTGGAATGAAGAACAGTTTCCTCACAAGAGCAAACCATGCTTTAGTACACTAACAAATACTTGAAAAGTTTTAACAACTTTAAAAAAAGAGTAATTGCCCTCTACAGTTTTCAGAACATTTTAAAACAAAGCATAAGACCAAGATACAGAGAAATTCAGAATTTGACCGAAGAAAAGAGAACAAGAGGAGGACAAACACCACCTCCATCCGACGCTCTGGTGTTTTCTGACTGCATAAACAGTGCCAGCTTTACAGAGAAGCCTAAAGGTGACTGCAGAGGCCTACAGCCGCCCGTCGTGGCCATCGTGCAACGGGCTATCTACAGGCACTCGGGGCACAAGAGCTCTTTTCCAGCAATGACTGAAGGACTGCGGGAAAAGGCAGGTCCGAGGAGAAAAGCATTCTAAGAGTAGAAGAGTTGTAACCACTGCAACAGAGGAAGAAGGGGAAGAGCTGGAGAGACTGAAGATGCCGGAAGCACTGAGCAGGCCAGTTCTTGCTCCCCGTTACTAAGCTACGTGCGGTGGCCACTTCCCGGTGACCGCTCGCTCCGAGCTGGGCAGACACCGCAAAGGAGCCCTCACCAAGGATCTGCTGCCAGGCTGATGGCTATGCCACCGCCAGACGGCAGGTACGCGTGACCTGTGTGACCACAGCCAAATGTGCAGTGACTTCGCCTTGCAAAAGCTGGTTCCTGGTGAACAGTCACACCAGCCGCCCCCGCAGCGGTATTCACCACGTAGCAGGGGGCCGGCGGCCAGCTCTCTGAACACCCCGCTGACACAGCGACCGCAGGCTACCTTACCGCAGCGGGCTGTTCTACAGCGCCTACAAAGGCTTCTGACCCTGAGCCTCAGCCCAGTGGCAGACCTGAACAGCCAGAGCACGGGCTCGCACGCGCGGGGACTGCCGCGGCGAGTCCGGCTGCGTGCGACAGAGCAGAACGAAATCCCAGAAGGGCAGACTGGGATCCTGGTTTGGGACACCTGGAGGGAGGGGGGCATAAAAAGCACTGGTAACATAAAAGTACGATCCACCATCAGTGAATTTGGGTTTTTTGTTCCTCACAGACACAGAACAGGAGTTTTTCACTCCTGCTTTCACAGCAGGGCAGAGGAGATGGGAAATCCGACCAGATGGATCCGTCAGGCAATTCTGACATCCCCAATATTGAATGAAGGAAACAATGCTGAGAAACTAAGGAAAGGGTGGTACAGACTGTCATGAAAACAAACAAATTAGATGCTGGCTTTAAAAGCCATCTATATGCTGTCCCCTTCTTACAGTGTGTTTTCTTCCTAACCACTTCAATGGTTGCTTGCATGAGCATAGCCGAACAGCAAGGCTCTTGGGAAGTGTGTGTTTTTAGGGAACAGACGCACAACGTGAAAATACTAAAGCACATTTAAGATAAATAATGAAGCAAGATTTATGAAAGTGCCTTCTATTTCTTCAGACACTATTTTCTCCTTTCTAAGAAACCTGATAGCACAATGTAAAAATTATTTTCCTTCCAGTATTGTTTTCAATATTAACATAAAAAAACCCGTGACCACTACCAATTTAAAAACACAACAAAATTATATGATGAGAGGTTTGGAGACATACATTGCAATTACTATGTGAGAAAGGGTACTGTAACTTGCTTCCTGGGCTTGAGAGATCACTTTTCATGCGTCTATAAAAATAAGATGCAAAAATCTTCTGGAATTAATAGTCTTTGTACTTTAGTGGCATAATTAGTCGATTTTTTTTTGCACCAAGGAGTTATTGAAAAAACAGTCAAAACCTGCAGAATGATGCTCGTGCACAGAGCAGTGACTGATGGGCAGCTCTTTGACTGACTAAATGAACAAAGGGCTCCTGTGGATTTTAATAACACTGATCCACTTATGAATCATAAATGATACAGAAACCCCTTTGCATCGTTGAGATTTTCAAGATGGGGGGTGGGGGGTGTTTTCATCCGACGAAACGTTATTCATCATGAGGTTTGGTTTTGTTTCCTCCTTTAAGAAAACAACTGCATTTGATATGTGTGCGACATGGATATCCTATCAGAGCCAATTGCTTAGATTTTCTGCCATAGGTAAGGTTTGTGAAAGAGAGGAAAATAGCAGGTTTTTCATGCACTTTCACAATTATCTGAAATATTGCATAGGAAAGATGAGAACAGACTTAGCAGCAGAGCAGTAAGGCCACTAGAGAAAAGACCCTGAAACTAACTGACACCACAAGATCATAATTTCTCATGGTTTTAAATAATTTTATTGGAATTTTTAAAATTTAGATTTAAAATAGTTAATTAATATATAGTTTCTACTGTAACCATAAGCCTATAACGAAGTGTAAGGAGATGTAGCTGGGAGGTAAGGGTAATGTATATTTTAAAAAGAAGCAGCTAACGTTTTCAGAAGAAAAAGCCTAGGCAACATTTGCTTTTTTGTCTCTAGGAAGTCAGGAGAAAACATTTCTTCAAGCTAAGTAACTCCAAGCTTTTCTGAATATACTAAGTACTTTTATTAGCCACAATGCCCTCTTATCTAGACATATTTCTTACACTGTGTTCTTACACTAGATACACATAATTCTATATATTTACATGTGTGTCATGCACACATTCCTTAAATAAAACTTCAAACCCACATTTTCAGAATGACAGAGGCAGATCAAACTCAAATCCTAGGAAATACAAATGTTTAACTGACCAGGACAATGTTCCTTCGCATTCTTGTATGTCTGCTTTGACTGAAATAATCTCATTTTTCCCCACAGGAGCCATATGTTATTAAGTGCAGGAAAAAAGTTTGGGTGACTAAGAAGGAAAACTGAAAAAGATGGTTCTGTCTCTACCAGTGCCCAAGAGTTCCTGCCCTGTATCAGCCATGCGAATACATGACGCACCACACGAAACGTGAACTCCTGAGTCCCCGCCGGGTATCACTCTTACCTCCGCACCAGCTCCTAAAACCACTATGTCTCTCCAACTACTTCACTGGACTCCTGATCTTGAACCCTGTGATTCAGCTTTTAAAATTTTCACTTCACGAAAGTTCAAAGCGTTCTCACCACCCCCATCATATCCATATGTCATACTGTAATGTCATGCTGCTTAGGTCAGACAAAAATGTGCAAAACCTAGAAAACTTCCTTCAGATATTTATTGATGCTGCAACTTAAAAGATTTTTCAAACAAATTTTTGTTTCCGTGAAAGACCGATGTCTCTCACATAACAGCATAAAAGTTTTTTAAAAAATTAAAAGTTAGCATGTCCGAAATAGTATTAGAACAAATAGCCTCTCACAGCTGCGATTTCATAGACGGCAATGGCTGTACTCGCTTTCTGTGTCAGACAGGAATGTTTCATTTCATCCATCATTTAAAACTTGCTGCAGTGATCCTACAAACCTGTCTATACTAATAGCACAAAGTGAAGAGAAGCCTTCTTTCCCTCCCCCAACTCCAAGTTATTTTGGCCAAAATTCAACTGCGCAGGCAGACCACCATAGCACTGATGACAGAGAAGCAAAGCACACTTAGTACTAGATAACGAAGAATAAGAAATTTTTATCTTCTCATATACAAATATTGCAGATTGTATCTGAATAAAAAAAAAAAGAAATTACACTGTCTACATCATCAGCAAACTTACTCCGGAAACAATACACCATAGCAAGCACCCAGCTAATGCACACAGTTGTTTCAATATTTTTAAACAGAGATTTGCATTTATATCATATTTTCAAAAATTACTCTCCCAGGACAGTGTAAGAGTCTGGAACAAAGCTTCTGCCTGCAAAAAAATGCATACCCAGACAGATCTCCTACATATTCTGTGGCCATTAACACAGGCAGATCACTAGATCACTTACTGCTGCAACTGCCCCGGAAACAAGACTACCATTGTTGCTCAAGTTATTAGTGTTGGTATGGTCTTCAAATGCTCAAACGTAGAGCTATGTTCTGAAAATACATCATTCACTAGCCTACGTGCTAAAGCCTTAAACTCACACTGTGGCAGCAGTTCATACACCTCCAGACTGCATTAGACAAAGCTGAAAAATGGACAACTTTCACATAAAACTCATTCAAATAATACTAAATACTTGCACGTGGAACGCAGCTTGGAAACACAAAGGAAAAGGTTTTCTCACCATATATGAAGGACGTCTGGGCTGCGGTATGTAACACAGGATACTCGCTTCCTGGGCGTTAATTCAGTAATTCCACTTCTAATTCAGGATAAATCCAGAAAGTAGCTAGCACAAATAAATGAAAAACACAAATTTAGCAGAAGTTGGATGTGAACGCAGATTTTTTTCGTGTCTGATTGACTAACAAAAAAAAATGCCCTATGGTCTTCCTTTCTAATCTAAAAGTAGAGGTATGTTACAAGAGAGGCTGCAACAGTACTAGTTATGTTCCACACCAGTGTAACACTGGGATCATGCTAATACTGGCACCTCACACACGTACAATACCAGAACATTTGGACAGCACTAGTATCGTACGCACGCGGTGTTAACCTCCCGTCACCTCCTAGGCCCCCGCTTGCCAGGAGGCTGACTTCAGCCTTGCAGACTCAGGTTTCCCCCCCTTTCGTACGGCCAAAGCCAAACTCGCCTCAGACTGGTCTGTGAGCACGAGGTGGGTTTGTGCTCACCCCAGTTTTGAGTTTATGCCCAAAATACACTGTGGGCATGGCCTTATGGAGTGCTGGTCTCCGAACGCCTTGTGTTCCTGCCCCCATATAAAAGCCAAATCAGCCCAAGTTACTTCTGTAATCTATGTTTCCGCATGGAAAAAGCAATGGAAAGCTACCAAGCAGACAGACCCCCTTTCTTTCTGCTCCTTAATCCATGGATACAGAGACTGAAAATCATGAACCAGATTGTAACAAAAGCTGCAGATGGAAGAACACCTTTGACGAAAGCACCAGTTAATATTTTCAGAGATAAGGCCCAAGAGTCAATCATTATAAACCACATGGAAGAGGCACTAAATATGGATTTTATGACTCTCTTCCTTTTGTGTGTCAAAACAATATTTTAATTTTATTTTTTAAATCTGCCAATCAGGGCAAAACTAATCACCAAAAATGTGTTTTACCTTTCAAACATCTGTCACATCTTAAAATTGCCCTTGTCAAATAGACAGAATAGGGGTACGTGGACAGTTTTTACAGATTCCTCAGATTTCTGAGCTCAAAAATTAAAATATACAGATATTAATAAGAATTGAAACATCTAGTCATTAAATTTCTTGTCTCTGGAAAAGACTTTACAGAGGAAAAGAAGCTCCTAGCAGTAATCAAATACATTATATTTCCTTTTTAAAAAGTTGAGAACAGATTGCAGGGTTTGCGAGATAAGATGGTCTAAAAGAGGTGCTGCAGTTTTAAACAGCCCAAACATATCTTGTCATCTCCAAATACTGCACTATATTAGGTTACAATCTCAATTAATATCTGAGATTATTTCTAACGGTGAAAAGTGACATCATTTACAGCTGCCATAACAGCACACTGCACCAGAGTGAGGAGCTCTCTGCGCTGGGCTAGATGCCTAGACTTTCCCCACTCCTCTGACCTTAGCTGTAAAAAAACATTGTTTTTATTCTCTGATGTTTCCTAAACTGAAGGACAGAAAAATATGGAAGGAGAAAGCGGCCACTTGTTTCCACCGGTCAGGCACCAACACAAAAATGGAGCAGGGAGCTGCACACAACAGGAGGAGTCTGAAAATACAAACAAACTAAAGTCCAACGGGACAAAGAGGAGTCTAAATAGATTACGGACATGCAGCATAAGTGAGAATCTAATCCCCAAAAGCGGTAGAGGGAAAAGGACAGGAAAAACACTGAAATATGGAAGGCGACACCGGAGAGTCAAGGGGTGGTCGCATCGGAGCTAGGTAGAGGATCCAGGAAGCAAGGGCATGAATCAAGAGAGAAACAGAAGATCTAGGACAGTGATATTTGATCAAGACACACCTGGATTAGAAAAACAACAGAATGTGATGGAGGATAAACGTGGGAACACCTGACTTCAGCACGGCTTAGCACCACACACCACAGTACCCGCTGCCCCCACCAGTGCCCCAAGCACTGCCCCCCTCCGGCCGTGTAACTGAAGAGAGGATACCTTCAAGAGCATGAACCCCTATTCCATTTTCCACTCATTAATGCATATTAAAATGAATATCGATCAAGAACTTTTCTCCACATCGACAGCCATATCACTGTAATGATGTGGAAAATATCTTCAGAAATAATTTCTTAGATTAAAGATTAGATAATTTCTTAGGGGAAAACTACTAGATCATTCTCCGTACTGTTAACACTCATAGTTAAATACAAAGCTACATAACACTGACCCGAGTTCATTATCCATTTGCTGGCTCTGCAGCAAAAAAATGTCTTACTGCTACAGAATTGTTCTTTCAAAAATTCTCAGTAACTGCTAAGCGCATATACTGATACACCCTTCTTTTCCGTCAACACCAAAATATTTCTGTAAGCACTGTGACCCTGTAAAACTTTGACTTTAAGCAAATTAAAGGACAAGCTACAATGATAGCTTGAATATTCCTATTATTTTTAACATGCCGGAACACATGTAAGTTATCAAAATGTGGTAAGTCATGTGAATCAAAGGTTTTTGAGTTATGAGAATTTTTGTGAGCAGCATAGTATGGGAACACAGTAAAGGTTATAAAATCTGAGACCGTTCAACGACAGCTCGTGGAAAACTTCCCAAATTACTTGTCCACGTGCAATGAAACAACCAGCCATGTGATGAAAGATTTTACTAAACATGAAATAAATACAAATGGTTATCTAGTTCCATTTATGCAGCAAGTATGTAAATCTGCTTGTCTACATTCACAGCACAGTTTCTTGAAAATACCAGGCTCGGATACAAGCCGCTGACATTACAGTGTCATTAGCTGAAAACTTAAAGGGAACTTACATGTACTGACTAATACTGCATAATTAAAACAGATAAGAGTGAGAAGAAAGGAGACAACTATTTCTATGGATTCCTCTGTTAAAGACTCCACAGGTTCTCCTACAACAAAGAGGTAAAGGCTCTCCTACCAACGCTATTAGGCTTTGCAAAATGAGTACACCCAAAGAACGCCACGATATCAACAATTCGCAAAGTGTGCGACCCGGGGCTGTTTATGCCTGCCTTGCCCTTCTCCCGCCGACACAGCTTCGCTGCAGGTGTTCGCATGTGGGCAGGTGCAAACAGGATTTGGTGTTAGCAAATAGGAATTAATAAGCCAGCAGACATCAGATATAGCAGTGCATCTACAACAAGAATTTTGCAGCTACTGATATTATTTTTGCCACAGTGTTGTCTGCATAACCTTGAATTGCGAATGCTTACCTGAATGTAGCAAGCAAGCGTGTCAGTGCAGACCACGCAGAAAAGATCTATAGCTCTAAACTGTTCCACCTTCCTCGTGAACTTCTCAACTCACAAATCAATAAAATATTGAGTAATAAACAATGAGCCAGAAATATTCTTGAGAAAAAACCTTATTCAGAATTGTGAATCTTGGAGCCTACACATTTTCCAGCATAAGTTCAGGAAATAAAGATCTCGTTAAAGCTTTAGCCAAAATTTCTAATTCATCAAGGGACAATGTTCTGAATACCAATGAATTTCATGAGAAAGAAGCGGGTTTTTTTCTTGTCTGCACGTCTGTAAAATATCTCTTAGGTTACAAAACCAAATCTGATGACACTGAAAAGTCTTTCAGGAACAAAGACAGACGAGTAAAACAACCACCAGATCTCTTTAATTCCATGCAAAAGTGTCAACAGCAAAATCACTGCATCTCTCCCATAGCAGAATATTAAACAGTTCATTAATATCCATTTTCCCTTCTTCTCTTTTCAGAGGCTACTAAAATTGTTTCTGTTTGATTTTACATGAGTGAAACTCCTCCCAAATGAAACAGGTACAAGTATCTTGAAAGAACATTCAAGTGTACATCATTCAAGACCTTGGCAGGCCCTATCTCTGTGAAACAACAATAGCATCCCACTAATAACAATGACTTGCTTAACTATTCATTTTTGTAAATAATGGAACTGAAAATTATCTAGTGATGGATTTACACTTTTACAATGCATCTCAGGGATGAAAATGAATAGGGACGAAGAAATTATGTATATTACAATAGGTGACACACAGAACTTAAGATTCTAGCTAGCTCCACAGAAGAACACAAGCTGGAAAATATGGCACTAGAATTTTTAGCGTTTTACCTTTGTCTAACACTACTTTGAGACATCCTATATGTATTATTTGTATTATAGTAGCACTTAAAGACTCCAATTAAAATCCAAACACCATTATAGTAGGCAGAAATAGTATGAAAATTACAATAGGTGTCATAGCCATTTTAATTCCAAACAACCACAATAAATTACCTATTTCTCACATATGCCTTCCTTTATATTGTAGTTACCCACAGAATTTAACATATTAGTTCTTATATTCAGGGGAAGCATTAAAAGGAATGCCTAGGCAGTCTTTTCAGCCTCTGTTTTTATTTGAAAACCATATTAATATTTCCAGCGGAGGCACACAGCCTGGAGAGTGAAAGCCTACCGACACAAGGCTTGCTTTCCTTAATTGCCTTTCCTGAGAAGCCACCCATGGAACCACAAGACCCCGGGGACCATGAGCCAAAAAAGCCTGCTCCCCTGAGGTGTAAGGCTGCAATCTGACATAAAATACGTAAATAAGAGAATCTAAATGCACGTCCCATTGCTCCGCCTTTTTAGTGAATTCCTTCTTTTATGTAGTACTGACATACCAAACATACCAGTTTAGTCTAGGCTACTGTTTTACTGTTAATACATTTGCACAGTGAACAGCTTAAGTCTGAGAACTAGGTATGATCTACTAGAAAGCAATTCTGAGCTAGAGGTGCATCTTGCACATATGTCTAGCCAGGTGGATAACTCAATGCCAGTTTGTTTTGACTTAAATAAGATGACGCCACAAAATATCACAGATACTGAAAAATAGGATTATTTGGAGGCAGGAAACTGAGAAAAGTGACAACTTTTCTGGCAACGATGGAAAACAAGTTTCTCTACAAAAAAAGTTAATAAAGATTACTTCATTTTAAAGTAACCAACGGCAAGTGTTTATGCTGTGACTATTAGTTCTCTAGTAGGGTGTTTATTATAAACAGTATTTCAAACCCAGGACTTTAAGAGACAATGTATAAATATTTTAAATGGTAAAATATAGGTGTTGGCTTTTTTAGTACTGTGTCCAGAAAATTTGCACAAACACATCAAATTCTCCACCTAGGGAATTTACTTTATTGTTAAGTTTGCATTTAAAACAAATGTACATGACCTATTTTGGGGCTAATATAACTAAAAGGAACCTATTTGTTGTTTATTATTTATAGAAGATTCACTTCAGATTAGGCCTTTTGCAGACATGTGTATCTGTGTGGCATCAAAAAGCATCTCCAGCTATCCCCCAGCACTAAAACAGACGAGAAAATGACAAGTTAGGATGTATCCCAGTACACACAGTATTTTATAAAAGCTAAGATTAAAAGCTGGTTTTTTCCTCTTCAGAAAGGCCACATGAAAGAGCTAGTACCATGGCTAATGCATTGACCTTCTGTGTCTGATAATGACAAGTTCAAGTTCCTAGAGTTGGATAAGATGTGGAACTAAAGTAAGTGCACTCAAGCAACGAGTTCTCCTGCTCTGTTAGAATCCTGCTCACAAAACTAGCCCTATAGAAAGAAAGAAGAAAACAGATTTTTTTATATATATACAACCAAGGAGTTTTTCTACACCATCAACAGGTCTCATGCCTGCTTTCAAGCTAAGGCACTGGGGGTTTCTTTCACTTTTTAATAGCAAACTTGAAATTATTTCATGTGAGCAAATGATATAAAATTTATGAAAAACAGATGTAAAATTGCTGCTTGTGTCTAAAATTTCACATTTTCAGCCTATTTCTTATAAACATAAAAAGAGTAAAGCATAGTAAAATTGCATATGTAATATAAGAGAGAGAACACCTCTTCACAAACCTTGCCCCCCAAACTTCACCAAAATCAGAAATGCATTTTTATACCACAAGTGGACTTCTTAACGTTAACTCCTCTGGAAATCTAGCACCTGCCTTTTGTTTTCAAAGGAGGACAGCAACAGTACATCAAGCATTTCTTCCTAGCATCAACTAAGAAAACCACAGTTGACCTAAAGCCTTTCTTCCTATCAGTCATTAGTTCTGTACAATTTTGCACTTTACAGTGTCTGGAGCTCTTCAGGGGCAGAATAAAACTCCTTCACAGTGCTACTGGCATGACTGAGGCACAGAAAAGAAACCTGCTGCCATCAAACTAGGCACCAAGAGCAGTAAGTTAGATACATAAGGCAGGTAGAGTTTGACTAAGGAAAGTAACTAATGAAGTTTCTTTTTTTTCTAACTTACTAGTACGAATAATAATACATATTAAGATTAATACTAATACATACATATGACTGTTTTAGCACATTTTCTATTTTCAAATATTTATATCTCAAATTACACAGAGATATTACAACCTTTACATCTTCGTTTAAGGTATAAAAGACAATAAAGGCTAAAAAAAATGCTAGGACCCAAGTTAGCATAAACCAACACGTACATCATCAGTTTTCAATCATCAGATCATACCTGATGTTTTACACTGAAAGATTCCTGACAGGACAGGCTGTGATCACAAAGGGAACAATACCATTCTGAAAAAGATTCCCTTTAAATTTAGCCCTTGAAACAGTATTTTTAATTTCTTCCTTCTCACCCCAAATTTGAGCTCATCTCAGAAACAATAATTTATTTAGAAACATAAATTAATCTTAAGCATCTCCAAAGTCTTGGGTTATTCCACTCCAGTAAATTTTTGCAGATGGAGATTTTTGCTTTTCCTTAGAAAACACAGTAATATTAAATACAAAAAAAAAAACCCACACATTAAAAGAACACTAACATTTCTAAAGCAACAGCTCAAGCCGAAGTTAAGAAATTGCCATAATTAAACTTGTCCAGGAAGACAGATTAAGGTCAAATGTGTCTATTAATTGTGGGCATCCACTTTAAGACACCTTATTTTTGATTTTTTAATTTATTTTTTTTTTACAGTACATGGCATTTCATAGCATTTAATACATTCCTGGAATGGAATGGTTTTCACTAGTTCCCATTGTGGCTGTGATTTTTTCACCACTTCTGCAAACCGAACGCCACTCAAAGCTGAGCACCCAGAGCGCGAGTGGGCGCAGTTAGCAGTGCCTGCGTGACCGTTAAGTGACTTGACCAGCACCACGTCAGCAGTTTCTTGCAGAGGCAGAAAAAATCCTATTTTTTTAAAGAGGCATTTATCTGCTTTACTCCTGGAGTCCACACTCCTTTTCCTGTGAACTATATTAATTTCAACTTCCACCAGTCACGTAGCAGGAGCCCTCCGCAGCAGTAAACTCCTTTTTTATAAAACTGAATCACCCCTATGACTTTCTCTGTGAACAGACTGGATGCAAATGCTTTTGACTCCGATATTAATCGAGTTGTCCCTGAGGCGGGCAGGGGCAGGCTGGGGTACGTGCCCTAACGCAGCCACCCCCAAAGCCCCCAGGAGCCGTCTGTCTCCCGCCACCCCGCGACTGCCCCCCTGCAGCCCGTGTCCCCCCCAGCCTGCCCAGCCTTCCTCCCGGGGCTCTGCACTGGGGACAGGCCCAGGCCCAAGGGCGCAGAGACCCACACACGCACCTTTAGGTAATGTCATGGCTGGGGGGCGCTGGAAAACAGGGGCAGTAAAGCTGGCACCAAAACGGCCTCATTTGCTGGTGCAAGTGAAGGGAGCCAAAACAATCACAAACAGCATCAGTTTCTGGCTGAGGCGCTCAGGGCAGGACACTGATGGTCCGTGGCCTATCACAGACCCACGGCCTGCCACGGGGGCCAGAGCCTGTCACAGACCCACAGCCTGCCACGGGGGCCAGAGCCTGTCACAGACCCACAGCCTGCCACAGGCCCATGGCCTGTCATGGGGGCCACGGCCCATAACAGACCCACAGCCTGCCACAGGCCCATGGCCTGTCATAGGGGCCAGAGCCTGCCACAGGGGCCACGGACCATCACAGACCCACAGCCTGCCACAGGGGCCAGAGCCCGCCACAGACCCATGGCCTGCCACGGGGCCACAACCTGCCATGGGGGCCATGGCCCACCACCACACCACACTCTCAGTGAGGGGAGATGGGGCAAAGCTTGGTGGCCCGCCAGTCACAGCCTCGCCTGGGGATTTTACCACGTGGGCAATGGCACTCTGCTCAAATAAAAGATGCATTCACACTTTGTAACACATTTTCTTGGGGTTTTGTTACATCCCTCACTACTTCTAATTATCAAAGAGACTTTCTTTCTAAACAAAGGCTGCTGCTTCTTCATCCAAGAACGATGTTAAGATGCTAAATGAGGTATACGATCACAGCGTCTTGCCAAACAAAAGGATAAGTCAAACACAGGCACTTGTGATTTCTCTGCTGGATCAAGGAGAGGGAAAGGAGGTACAGAGAAGAAAGCCTAGATTTCAGACAAGTGTTTCCATAATCAACAGTTACTGCAAGCAAGGTTCAGAAAATTACCAGGAAAAAAATCTTTTTCTGTAAATATCCCTTGTTGTTTTCTTCTTTGTTTAAGGTGAAATATCTCCTCTTTCAGGTATTAGTCTTTACCTTTTCTTTTTCAGGTTAGCTTAGCAAAAGGAAAAGAAAAAGCTAACCTTGTTTTTCTTTAATTTGACACAATAAACTATGAATAGTTCCTCTGAAAATGCTAGAGCCCATGATGTAACTCCTCTATTTAGATAAGTTCTAAACTGTCTGTTATTTACACAGAAGCCAGAGAATAATTTGTGCTATTAAGAAGATACCTTTTTTCCAAGATACATAGTATTTGTTAACATTCATAAATACTCATTATGTAAACACACAGTCTTTAAAAAGCTTATTATTTTCTCATTAAATTTGAATATTTCGGGAAGAATCTGCGCTGTGCTAAACAAACAGATATTTGGATAATTCTTAAGTTAATGTTTAAAATACAAATAGTACCAATCTTTAGAAAAGTAGTTGCTTCCTACCTCCAGCACTGCCTTCTATTCACCCTCCTCAGCTTTTTTGTTTCCACCAAACTAACAAACTTAACACACCTTTTCCATTGCACAGTCTGTTCTGATACGTGTAGTGAGTTGCCTGTTTGAGGGAAGGCAAGAGAATTTCACTAATTCAGTATCTCTCTCCAACTTCCAAGGCAACGTTTGCCACATAACCTCAGATGTTTAATGATTATAACTTCAGTTTACAAATTAGCATCTGCAGCTTGAGCCATGCTAGTCGAACATGGCTGAAGTTGAATTATTTCAGCTGGATAACATGGAAAAGATGCAAATATATTATTTCTCCTTTTTATTTATTGTTATTTTCCTTTCCAGTGGAAGAGGGTTACCTTTATTAATTCCTCTTATCCTTTTGTATAGTGATGTTGCTCTAAGTCTCCATGTATTTTTAAGTTCCACACAATGTATTTTTAAGTTGTATACTCCTTCCTATCTTTCTGTGGTGTGGAAAACATCATGTTTTTCTTAGACACAATTTCAATAGCTTTAATTATTTCAGAGGGTGCTTAAGCACATTTATGTTAATCAGGTTCTTATTTGCATTCAAAGTTACTACAAAAAAAATTAAGTATCAGAAGGCTTGATGCAGTGCCTTAATCTGAGTGTAGTAAAATCCAGGTGGTGATTTTCAAACCTGCACACTCAACTTGCATATTGACTTTCTATGACTATACAAAATTCAAGTAATTTCAAAAATTCGAGGAGTTTGGGGTTTTTTTTATAACTCAGGCCAGTGAATAAGCAATCTGTAGGAACAGCTGCGGAATTTGCACAAGCAAGCCGTGTTTAAAGGCAATGTCTGAACATACATCCCTTTCTTAAAGTAATTTTTAATTAAAATTAATTCTTCCTAAACTGAAACCTCGCTTTAAAGCACCTATGAGCTGTTAACCATGTGTATAAACTAGTTCAGAGTTTTACTGCCAGAGATGGCTTCTGTTGTCAGATCAGTCACTGACTACCTCAATTGCCTTTGGCAAGTCATTTAACCTTTCTGTATTAATGTTTTCCTGCCAGTAGAATAGTTGTTCATCGTGGTAGGGAGGAGTTTAGCCTATATTAATTAATAAAAATAACTATAAAAGTGCTCCTCTAATTCCAGTGTCTGTCTGCTCTACAGAATAATCGTAAGAAACTCAAAACCACTCTGCACATTAGATAGAAATGAACTGTTTCTATATAAGTGGGTGCTATTTCAGAGTAGATTTCTACCATACATACTTTAATGAGTTCACAAATTATGAAGATGAACAAGGCTTACAGTTTTCCTGCAACCTGTGAATAATAACAATAAAAAGAGAAGCCGCGGTCTTTGTCTCGAACTGACAACACGTGTTTTAGAATACTTCCATAAGTTTTAATGAGCTAAATGATTTAATAATATATATATATAGCAAAAATTCTCTTGATCTGAAACCTTACATGCCATGTTTCAGCCTAAAACAAAATTTTACTGCCTGGATATAAAGCCCTGGAACACACAGTTTATAAGGGAAACACTGACAGAACATTAGCTACACTGTAGTGTGCTAACGGGTTCCACTATAATACAGTCTATTCCAGAATAATTTTTCTTTTTATTATTTCATTAAGTTGTATCTCACTAAAGTTCCTCCTAGGATCTCTCTACAGCACCAAATTTTTCATTGAGAAAACTATAAATCATAAGCCTAAATTACAATTTAATTATAAACGCCTTCCCTTCTAATGCTGCCTGGGACCTTTTACCCTCCTACATAATTCTAAAAAATGACCCCTGTCATAATTTCCTTCACTAGAATAATATGCAGAGATCTAATCCTGAATCCTGCTGTCTTATAATTTAATATAAGAGGTAATTATTATTCAAAAGATAATGTTGCAGATATTGAAAATATTCTGAAGTTTAAGTCTAAAAAAACCTTGACTTGGTGTGTAAAAGCCTCTTATTTGAGTCTTGCAGAAAAGGAAATAAATAAAAAGGTTTTCAGGCTTTATGCAAAATACTAGAAGTCTTGTAGCTGGAATTTGTCAACTGTAATTTCTATAACCTTTGAACTACAGAGAAAACACCCTCACACAGCAAACCCAGGAAGACACCAGACCATTTATTACTGATTTCTGCTTTTTGCCATGAGTTAGACAGAAAGGTCTAGATTGCTACTATCCAGCTGAAGAATACATTTTAGGTGGCTCCACGTTTCTGAATGCAAGGAAGTACTTGTAAGCCAAGGTCAAAAGAAAAAAAAAACTAAAACCAACACAACCCTTCAGAAAACCACCTTCTTACACCTCAAATTTTATTTTAAATTTATCACACCAAAGACACTTATGTTTATCCAAAACATTCCTGTAAAGGAGAACTTAAATAATATTAAAACCTTAAGGATTAGTACATTTTTTCTTAAGTCAGAAAAGCAAGGAATAACACCATTATGTCAATTCATCTTGCACAAGAGACAGTGAATTTAATCTCGTACCAAGAACACAGCTATTATTGCCTGTCTCTATTCACTTTACAAAGAAAGACTTTGACCTTAAAGCCCTTTTTTCTAAAACTGGGATTTCATCAATTAAAACCTGTTTTCTTTTTAGTTAACTCTTACAGTATGCAAGAATATCTGCCAAAGAAGGGAACTGATAGTACAGATGGAGCAAAAGGAGGTTAGGATGAACATAAGGAAAGAGAATTAACAGACAGACTTTCTCAAGTACAGTAGAATAAAATTCACAGAACAACCGGAATTGTTTTTTCTGTTTTAAATTCAGGGAGCATGCCCCACTTTTTCAAGTAAATGAGATATCGAAATGAGCTTCATTGCTTCCAACCATATACAGCTCCATCAGTAAGAACAAATAAAACACCATAACTGACAGATTCAACATCCTGAAGAGGTAGAGGCCAGTGAGGTTATCAGAAAATGGGGTTCACAAGAGGTAATTATAGCCCATGCTCACCCTTCTTAGGTGAGGCAGAACATCACTATACAGCTCAATAAAAATCAAACTATATAGTGCAGAGGCACCAGTTTACTACCCTCTTCGGTTTTGCTTTGGGAGAAGTTCATTTAAGATGTAATAAATTGAAGTTTTTTTTCCTGTCCTTCCAAAAATCTAGGGACAGTGCAAATGAGGTATTCCTCATTATGAACAAAAGGGAAGGGGCTCCCTGGACAGTGGCATGAACTGGCAGCATTAAAGCATTCATTAAAAGAAGCCCTGTTCTTTTTTGTAATAAGGAATACTACTTAATAGCACTCGGAGCATGGTTCGCTTCATATTGCTGAAGCGAGCTTTTGGGGGGCAGTGAAGAGGAAAAAAGGGAAAGTCCATAGTACCACAAACATAATAAAAAAGAGAGATGGAATTTTGCCGGTAACAAATTAGTAAGTAAGGAAGCGTCATTGACTGCCTCCATCTAACTGAATTGCTTCATGCAACAGAAAGATTTAAGGATCTCGAGGGATTCATGGAAGATGCTAGGCTATACTTTTAGATGAACAAACAAAACCAGACTAGATGAGCACAGGTAGACCGAAAAAGATCACCGGTAGATGATTTCCTTACTTGAGGATCCAATAAAGCACAAAGCTCACACAATTTTGAAGGAATCCTGTTATTAGCAAATCGGAATGTGTTACTGTGATGGGGAATGTACAGCACCAAAAAGGACAGAGCGGAGCAATAAATGTACATTTCCATTTCCAACAAAAATCTCTCCACCGCAGCGGTGGCAAAGGTCGGGGCATTTGGACAACCTGAATTTCATCTCTTTGGGGATTTAGTCAGAAGAGAAAACGCAGTTGTAGAATACCTCTGAGAGCATTTGCTATTTTCCATGCACAAGGGAAAGCTACACACACCAAAAAACTTTGTTAGAAGTACACCTAAGACGTGACGCACACCAAGAAAGAGTAACAGCTCCTCCCTGCTGGCGTCCTGCCTCTCGTGGGTCCATCCCAGACACCGCTGAAGACAGGACATGTTTTGGTGGTTATCTTGGCAGCTTCGCTCTACTCTCTCATCAAACGCCATTCTGCTCCGGAACCTACAAGACGACTTTGCATGGAGGTAAGCCTTCTTGTTGGAGCCAGTGTTCGGCAGGAAGATTTTGCAGGGCTTTGTGGTTTGAACGGCATCAGATCCTCCCAACTGACCTCAGAGCTCTACGGGGGTGGGGGGAACCTCTGAGGAAGAGCTGAAGGTCAGAAAATAACGTGAATGTGCAACAACAGACATCACTAACGAACAAGCTTTTTTACTTCCTTTTACAGTGCAGGTGAAACCACGCACTCGTGCCCCTGTTCAGAAAGGGGAACAAGGAGGACCAACTGAACAGGTATTAGAGCTGTTGAGAGTGCTTCTGTTACAAGTCAAGCCTTGATTAACCTGAATAAGAGCTTTGCCCCAGTCAGAAGTGAAAAACCGAGTTTACACAAGTATTACATTTACATTACACATACGTCATGTTTACTTTAGAAATTATATTTTTAAAGAGCTATTTAAATAAGAGGGAAAAAATCACCGACTGTGTTTCTGACACAACTTGGTTGCTGTTTCTGCTTGACGCAGTTAGCCTCGCGTGTGCACAGCGTCCAGGCCGGGGTACCACAACACAGTTACTAGTTAGCAACGACTTCTGAAACTCCGTTTTGCTTTTGCTGAAGGCACGTCTGCACAGAGGACAGTGTTAGCAAAACACTGCAAAGTCTCTAGACTTGAGTTCTTTACAAGGCAAACTTACGCAAATAAATTTTCTTATTTATGCTTTTGGCAATTATTCCTTCTTTTTCACCAAATCACATTATTATTATTCATTTGTAGTTTTATACACTTTAAAATAATTTCAGTTCTCAAAGAAGAAGGCTGACAGAAGGCTTGACACGCTCATCAGGGCAGCTGGCTAAGAAACTACTGGCAGCGAACACGTTACAGTTTTTGTACACATCACAAACTTTCCATAAGATCTTGTAGGTGTCCCCACAGAATTTAATTCTGTTTTTTTGCCAAGCCATCAGCCCCGCCTGTCAGATTATTTTGAATTGTGCTCCTATCATTGAATGTACTCAGTAACTGTTTTCTGTGGTCTGAAAGCTCAGTAAATATATTTCCTACTTTGTGATTCAGCTCATTAAAGCAAACACTGCTATGACCCAGGGTCAGGGCAGACCCCCGCCAAACCTCACTTTATACCTCCTTCCATTTTGATATTGAAAAGTACGCCCTAAATGGGAATCCTCAGCCAGTTCTACACCTACACTCATTTAAACTGTATTTCCTTCGCTTGCTTATAAATACAGAAGTCAAGTGAGGCGGTGTCAAAAACCTCCCTAAATTCAAGATATGCAACACCTACCGCTTCTTCTCTGTCCACACCTGTTACACTGTCGCAGAAGTTGTCTTGGTTAGACAATATTTTTTTCTGACAAATCTGCACAGGCTGTTTGTTATTCATTTCCTTGTCATCTTCGAAGCGCTTGCAAGTAGTTTATTTTTTCCAGAATTTCTGCAGAAACAGGGGTTTAGCTGACCGGCCTATAACTCCTGTCTAAATTCCTGTTTATACTAAGGACAATACACTGCCTTCCAATATTTCACCTTCCCTGCACACATTTTCAAAAATAGCCACTGCTCGTTCCGAGTTTATTTCGGCTCTACGTGTTCCTCTAATGAGTCCTGAAAACCACAGCTCTGGCAGCAGCTATCTTATACGCTTTAACCCGTCTCTTCTCTATTCAGGACTAAGATCTTATCCATTTGGCAATGGCATCAATTATGATAGCTGCTCTCCTATAGACGACCTTTAATAGAGAAGGATACAAAAACATTTGGCTGTCTCAAAATTATCTTTTGCTCTCCACTGAATGGTGATCCTACACTTTTCTTTATTTTCCTCTTCCTGCTCTTGTTCTTAGTATCATTATTTTTGCTATTTTGATACATCTTGCTAGCTGCTTCTCGTTTTATGATTTGGCGCCTCTGATTTTATCACAACATGCTTCTACTATATTTTATACTCATTCTCAGCAATCTGCAAGGTGGTTTCTCATGCCTTGCGCCCATCCTCTGCACTAGGATAGTTTGCACATCACAAAAAGATTCCATTTATATAATTATTCAGATTTCAGGTCTGAATAATTCCCAATAATTGCCACATTAGATGTCTGAGATATTCGCTGCCACTGATTCTTCTTAGCTTTTAATTGCACACTGGACTCCAACTCACTACCCTTTAGCCTATGACGCCCCGAGTAACTGTGTTCCTTTGATGTACTCATTCTGCAAGCACAGTAGCATATATTGCAGCAAGAATTCAGTTTCTTACACTGTTAGAGCATGGGGGGACTAACAATATTTTCACTTTTCTCCTGCCTCTAACTAGAGGCCACAATGAAAGACAGAAAAGAAAAAAAATCGAGCAAAGGCTTGCATACGGTGCTGACGGTAGTGCTCCTTTATTCAGGGGTCCGAGAACATCCATCCCTTCCAACTTTGCAAAAATACTTTTGCAGAGGGAACCCAGCCCCAGCACATTTTCTCTCACATTTAATAGGCCACTTTAAGAGCACGTTTACTTAGTCCTCATCAAACAAGGATAATTGACAGCTTTCCACCCCTAGCATCCCCACTCTGAAAAGGCAGTTTCCCCAGGAGCCGCCTTGTACAACCTCAAACACTTTATTACTGGTCAATTTGGGTTTCCTGCCCACTGTAAGTGGCAGTGCTGAGGGTCTCTAACTCTCCCTTGTCTCGCTAATCAATATGAGCAGTCACTTCCACAGCATTTCCCTGCTACTCAGCAAGAAGGACGACAGAGACTGCCATTGGTTGTAAATAAGTGTATAGCTTTAGTGTTGCATCCGAAAAAAAGTTAAGCTTCAGAAATAGGAGGTGGCTTTTATTTTAGACCGGTTGGCTTCCTCCGAGGTTTTCTTTATTTTAATTCTGTGAGAGCAAAGCGATGCAGTTGGCCTGCTTCCTGACAGCCGGCTCCTCGGCCGAGAGGCTAACGCGTCCCCATGCGCAGGGGGCAGCCGACGTCCCCGCCAGCGGCACACGCGGCGCTGCGCTCACTGAGGAGAGCTACAGAAAACTTCCATAAAGCGCCGACCGCAGCTTTACAGTCACTGTATTATAGGTATGAGAAAGTCAGGATTAAACAATTATTGCCTCGAACTCACGCAGTAAAATTTGTTTATGAGGTAAATTTTAACAAGAAACAAACAGTTAGTGTTGTTTATAAGCAAAGTCAAGCTGTAAAAACCAGGGAATGCTTTGTAAATACCAGTCCCTGGGCCAGATGAGGTCCTGGCGGGAAGCTCCCCGCTGTTTGCAGCTGGCTCTCACACGCACGCAGGACGTGACCAGCTCCAGCAGCCAGGTGAAATCAAAGCCCAAGGATGGCACAGGGGCAAAACCTTCATCTGAATATAAGGATATTTCTTCTTCTGCCAGGTCTTCCCTTCCACTGCATGGAATGTTCTCCTTGTAATGTCTGTACAGAAAAGCCACAGTGGCTACTAAAAAGATAAATCTATCATCTGACAGCAAATAATGTCAAAAGGACTATGCTAAATGATACAGAGTGTTGTGTTTAGCATCCTCAAATCCAGTTCAGATTGGTTTCACACTGCCATCTTGTTTAACAGGAAATACCCATATTCTTACTCAGCACTGCACCATACCCTCTCTTTTAATGAGATTAATTCATTAGGAACAGCCCAGGAAGGTCCGAGACTTTGTGGTCTCCCTACAGTGCCGTATGATCACACCATTAAGGTGAATGCCAGCGCAACAACGGGGAGCAGCAGCTCAAGGCTCATTTCCACTGGCAGGGTGGCGCGAGGCAGAGCATTTACCCGTCTGGGCTCTCCGGGATGCTGCAGGTGATGGTTGGGCTCCGCTGCCTGAACTGCGTGCAGGCTCCAGACCAACCCCTGAAAAGGCACGGCCAAAGACTGATGTGTGTTAGAGGGCCCATGCTGGAACATCAGGGATGCGGACGTACTGCCAAGCGAGTCCAGCCTGGCATGGCACCTCCTGTACCTGCGCTGGCCCTTTGCAGGATGGCCGTGCTTTCACCTCTAGGATCACCCAAGTGTGCACGCTAGCTGAGGAATATCAGTGATACTACTACTTTCATTAAAATCCTCCATACTATCACTTGGCATACTGTGAGGAAGGAAACACACCTTGGCTGATCCAGCTTTACTAATCCATAACAACAAAGAAATAAAACCCCCGGGGGGGGGGAAGGGGGGAATGTAACATTACTCATTTGACTGCACACACACACAAACCTTTAAAAGTGAATATATGCCTACTGCAAAGTACTGAGGTGAAAAGGGAGGTCTTATCATCCCTGTTCCCCGAGGATCTCTTAGAGTGTGTGTGTTTCTGTGGTGGTTGGCTTGTGGTTTCGTTGTTCACTACAGTTTCCCAGAGCCCTATATTTTACTGAAACATAAGTACAGGCCCACCAATTCGCTGACAAGCTGATCTATTGGCTCTAGGACACTGAGGGGAATTATGCTCCTGCCGCCCTGATGCTCTCCTTTGTTTAGAAAAGAAGAGGGAAAGAGAGAGAGAGTGAAAAAAAAATCCTCAATCGTTTAGTACAAGTCATTTTACATGCTGGGATAATGAAGTATAAAAATGCCTTCAAAGGACTGATTTCCTACTTTTAACTCACTACCAGCCGAGCTCTTTGTGAGGCCCTCTGGAACATGCATTCCCAGCCCCACTCAAACAAAAGAGCTGCGAATTCATTAAACTATTTAATTATGCCTTTTTATTTTTCTCCATTAGCAAGCCCTGCCAGTACAAAGTAAATAAAGCCACCATGGTCTTTCCCCAGCAGACACACTGACTGTTTTTATTCTTTATTCAGTTTACAATATAAAGGGCTATTTTTTTCCCCCCTCCTCCTATTCTTGGCTAGTTTCCTAATACAAGCCCTACAAACAGAAGCATCCAACTGTACATGCAACGCATGGAACTGGAGAGCAGCAGCAGCACTCAGCATTGCAAGCACATACCCTAGACAGCTTTCAAAGTACCAGCAGCCAACAGCAGCCAAACAGCACTTTACAGCCAGGCGCGGAAAAGATATTAGCTTTTTTTTTTTTATACTCTAGTAAATTTGCTTTTTACATCTATTTCTTTTCAGAAGGGCTTGTTATTGAGCTTACTGTCCACAAATTCCATTGATCTCAGGCTGTGACTCAATCCATATGCTCACGCTTTGACACCAGCACAGCAAGCAAGCGATACAAATCCTGTTCAGGCTACAAACTTATTGATTTTATAGATTTCCCCCAAAGTTGTGATAATGATATATCATTGTTAAATTTGGTAGAACAAACTGCTTTCCCAATCTGTCAATGTGAGCATGAAAACCAATTCACAGCCTTGTTTAGAAGGCTTTCCCTTCAGAAGAATAACTACTGCTAGCGGAAGCAGATCACCAATACGCAGCCGCTGGCATAGGTTTGATGAATGTTACCTTTCCAGCTGCCCTTTCCTGACCTATAGCATGCTGGGTTCCCAGACTTGGCTCCTGGTTATGAGAACCGCCCTTATTTTTCAGAAGCATTTGTCAAATTCATTATTTAAAACTTTCAGTATATGTAAACCATAATAAGAGCTTTTAAACATATTTCCTTTAAATATTTTAGATGCATTAAGACAACATGAAAATTATTGATTTTAGCAAATCATTTTTGCCTGTTCTGTTCCTGTGCTCACAAACGGCAACGCTAGGTTCTTCCCTTCCATGAGAGGGAGACAGAACACTGGTGTGAGGAACATCCTCCCTTCCTGCTCCATCACAGTTTCTCAACCTAACCGCAGTGGGAACAACGAAACACGCCACTTCCTAACGAAAGGCTTCCACTGTGAAACACACTTGGGCATTTTCCTGGCGGCTTCTCACTGCCAAAGCAGAAACTTGATCCGACGCTCATCTCCTAATCAGCAAAAGAGGGTTCCATTCCAGAGGTATTAGAAAAAAGAAACTCAAGCTGTTTCTCAGGTTCTGAGAACATGACATAAGTTCATCAGTCCTTATGTGCTTGTCATAGGACAAAAAGGCACTCATCAAAAAAATGCCTGCATGGTGCAGAAGATGTACGAGAACTGTAAACAGCTGTTGTGTTTTTAACAAACCATGAAATAGCTCGAGCAAAATGGCTTGCTGGAATTACAATATATGCTTTCATTCACACATTCTCCTCAAACTCTGAAGCAACTATTAGCACTCCAAAAAGAGACTTAGAATTCATGAACAAAACACTTGCCAAAGAAACTGAAACCGATCAAGAGGCAAGAATTACAGTGTTAGAAAACAAAATTTAGGAAATCCATGTGAATAAATAATACCTCTCTTGAATACCTTTTCTTTTCCATCATGGCCTTTCTTCCTGTTATTTATCCATCTTCACTCAACATACATCTCTAGCACCGGAAAAACAGCTTAACTCATCCAACATTACACCACTAGTTCAACGTACACCATGCAGCGAGAGCTCTACCGTGTTCTCCCAAGCCTTGCTGGTGCTGTCTCCCCACATCTGGCAATACACCCCTAAGCATTTAACCGTGTTCCTGGGACAACAGCTCGGAGACAGATTCTGAAGGGCTGAGTGCCTCCCACCAGCGCCTCTCCTTTCACTTCTGATTCAATTCAAGGTGATAGATGCTGAACTCTTACCTGCCATGGCGGTTTTATTTTATTCTTTTTTAACTTGCTGAATGCCCTTTCCAAACATGTCTTTCTGAACTTCAGGGCACTCTAAATCTGAGTACCTGCCTGCAGTATCTCTTGTCTATCTTCCAACTATGATAAGGAACAACAACTCTAACATACTTCTCATTCATCTATGGTATTTTTGCTGTTTTTGTCACTGAAACAGAAATGCCAGGCTGAGAGAAAGGTGATAGAACAGCCCATTGTCAAATCTTTCTATCATCACATTGCCGAGGAGCTGTGCTTCATGCTTCTCTTTCAGTGCGTAGGCAGGAAGCGGTAGCACCACGTCTTCACAAAAACAAATGGTCTCTCTGCTGGACAGAGGAAGCGCTATCAATAACATACTAAGCATTCAACTAGCCTTTTGTCTGAAGACAGTAAAGACCGTAACAAAGAACAGCGTTGTTACTAATCTCACTTCTGCAATGGGAGAGCTGAGACTTGGTGCAATTGCAGGACTTGCCACAGGCCTCGTGTGAAACCAGTGACAAGGTAATGCCCAGTAATGAAGCTCCTCATTCCCAACATATATTGTATCCATATCCATTCCAAATAATGGCAGCTTTTGTCTTCTTTTCTTAAAGATATTCACAAAGGGAGTGCCCTTGTGATGAAGGCAAACGTGCCACAGGCCCTACTAGTGGTCATCTGACGTACCTCAGAGGAAGAGCAAGCACTCACTTGGGAACAAGCCACCTTACTCACCCTTTTACTCCCTCGCCATCCCTTCCATTCAAGCTCTGTACCTCTGCTGACTGTTTATGACTCTCACATTCCCTGTTATTCCTTATTTACTAAGCAAATGATGACTTTACCCATCAGTATGAGCAACAGTAAAGGTGTCACATGCTCCTCTACTCAGATTCCCTTTCATACCATTTGATATATAATTTATATGACTCCATAACGGGAAAAATCTGTCCTTGGTACTCTCTGGAATTTCCACCCAGGGTAACAGAACATGCACGAGGATTAACAGAGCCTCCTGGTTCTAGATGATGAGAGAACTGCTGTCTGTCAGAAAAAAAAAAACCAAAAAACAGGCAAGTCTGAATGTATAATTGGAACACAAAGCCATCCAAAGAGTACGAGTACTTCCGAAGATTATCGTAATTCCTTCCTTGCCTCCCAACAGCAACGTATTTGGACAATTCACAGAATCCTACCTTCAATTAACATTTCTTGAAAAACAAGGATTTTCTTTCTTGCATCCCACTCTTTCTCACTTTCCTCTCCACCCCACCCAAAAAGAGAAAAGAAAAGGGAAAAAAAGCCCTTCCTGATAATTGCACTGGTCCAAACGTGCAGGGGCTTTCATACAGAATGATGGCTTCCCTTGTCTCCTGCATTTGTTCATCTCCTTTGGGAGGAGCAATTTACAGAAAGCATTATCGATTTTTGCCATAATAGGTACAGAGATGCCTCACTGTCCCTGCTCAGCCAGCTCACTCTCTGCATCACAACTGTCAGGCCAGTTTGTGAAGCCCGTCATTATTTTTTTTCAAGTAAATCCATCACGGGAGCAGGGGAAAAGTGATGAAAATAAAATTATTTTCACCTTGCCATAAAAAAGAATGGCCATGTTCCCTAACAGAAATAAGTGCAAATGCTGTCAACTAAGAGAGCGGAAGGGAAATTCAAAGCAAATAAAAGCAGGCTGGGGAGGGGAGGAAGGAAAGGGAGGAGGGAGTGCGAGGAGGCATAGCAGTAGCTAATTTACTTTGAACACATTCTGGAATTTTCCTGTTAAAACCGCTATTTACAACTCTTCCAGTTGTTCTCCACGTTCTCATTTTCCTGGAAGCGTTGAAATCTATACTTTACCCAGGTATTTTCTTTGGCTTTTTGGGTGTTGAGGAGATTGTGGGTTTTGTGATGCAATTATTAAATATTACTGGTCTGCAGGATGAAATCTGCCTTTAAACCTCCCTCTGAATACAGACCACCCACCCGCCGCCGCGATTACCCCGTGCACTGCGCTCCTTTGTGCGCGGAACCGTTTGGGGTTTTTCTCCCACTCCCTGTTCGCCAGGGGCAGGCTGAGGCCACTAAACTCATTCTGTCCCTGATCAGCATGTGAATGTTGAGGGACACTTACTTCAAATATTTCTGAAACTAAAAAAAAGCCTTTTAGAAATCACATCTAAAAACAAACAATCCCCCCCCGCCCCTCAGTTGCATTACTGACTCTCAGACAAGTCCTTTGGTATTCATCCCTCCTCCTTGATTAGTTTTTGCTGCACCCTTCATGTTGGTCACTTATCTCACATCTTGAAGGTCACAGTCTGTAGTACCCTATTCCAGCGGCCCTGGGTTGTTTTTTATTCCTGAAGACAGCCTTGTTTTGGGCTCAGAAGGTTTAATCCAAGAATTGGCTCTGGATCTAATTCCCAGATCCTCAGTTCATTAGCCATGAAAAGTGATAGCTGCTTAAGATTTTTATGAGACATTGTTCCAAAAGCGGACCACAGAAACTGCACAATTACCCAGCACGTTGTACAAAGCCCTGGCTGCCTTTGGCACTGACACAAGGAGCTTGATAGCAATCAAACAGCTTAATGAAAAGCAGCAAGTTCGCTCTTGGTACAGAGCAAGGAATCTGTGGAGTTTGTTTCCAAGTGGCGCTTTCTGAAAGGACACTTGTTGGGATAAAATTTACATCATTGTACCCCTACTTCAGGAACATTGGCACTAAAGGATACGCGACTCGTCTTTTTGACCCTTTCACACAAGCAATTGCAAACATCCAGCGTTTAAAGATCATCTGTCTTGTCCCTCTGGACTCTCAAGCAGATCTAGATATTAACGTTGAAGCCGGCCATTCACTGCAATTAGGCCAGGCAAATTGTGAGAAAAACAGCAAGGCAGCTGCAGCAATACATCAGAGGATTTCTTTTAGTCGGGGCATAGTGAAACCACGATAACCAGTCCCATGTCCAAGCAATTACAAGGACGTGATGCAGGCCAGCAAAATAAGAGGTTTAGAAGTAAAGTGGATACTCTACCGAGTGGTGGATTAAGACTAAACGTAGCCAGATCCAGTCCAGCTAAAGTACTTTCGACAACCCCCAGGCTCCTCCAACTGCCACGTGGCCGACAAACACCGCCTGCCCTCCCAGCGCGCTCGGACCCCTGCCCGTCCCCCTACTGCTGACACCAGACCAGGATGAATTGGGGGGTGGGTTCCCTCCAAGATCAGGTCTCAGGTCTCTAAATCCTTCCTTAATCCACTTCTCGGTCCATCCCATAGCTGGCCGCATTGTGTCTAAGCACAGCAGCACGTCCTGGGACAGCAGGAGGCCCACGCGCCGCACGCTCGGTGCAGACGCCCAGTGCCCGGGACCCGCTGCCCCAGTGCCCCCGGCATCCCCAGGGCATTAAGCAGATCTCACCACACTGGGTAACTGGGTTACCACAGAGGGGAGATCTCCCTGCCTGGAGAGCTTGTCCACAAGGAGAATTAGCGCAGAGCTAGTTACTGTGCTCACCTCAAATGGCTCCACGGCAATTTCCCCATGCAAGGTTTTGGAAGTCCCCAGGCTCAGGAGAGGCGAAGGGCTAAGTGGCAGAGGCTCGGCACCGTGGTGCTCACTCTTTTTTTTGTCTTTGGACCCACAGTCATTGCACTGATAGACTTCAGTGTTCTGCAAATATTTCTGATCTGTTCCTCATCAGACATATTTACATAAAAAGCTATATATTTTTAAAAAAATTATACATAAAGCAACCAGCCAGGTCCTTCTAGGTATGCATCCGCTAGCATCAGATAACGTTGCTGCTTTCAGTAAACAGGCAGCACCTTTCCTGGGAATATTTTCAAAGGGAAGGAAGTCAGACACTGGGGACAGCGCAGGGGTAGCAGCAGGCGTGGCACAGGCCTGGAGGTGCTGCGCTCTCGCCCTCCGGTCTTCCGCTGCCTCTAGATCCCTGCTGCTGCCTGAGACCCGGCCTGCTTCAGGCAGTACACGAGCTGTTGGTACGCCTGAAGTGGCTGTAGAAAAAAAATTGAAAGACATCCCTCGTTCCTCACGAGAAAGCAAAAAATAAGCTTCGTAATATGGATCAAGCATATCAAGAAATTTTAGCTACTTTATTAAATGTAGAGAACGGCTCTTACTGCTATTTATCTAACACGCTCTGCTGTGCAAACAACGGGCCAGTTTCAATAGCAGGGTAATTCTGTCCGTGAATTACCATCCTAAGGGAAAAATTAGTTTAAATTAGTTTAGTTTGTTCTTTTGCTCTAACAAGTACATTTGAGATTTTAATTGTTTTTAAATCTCTTCTCTTTGGTACGTACGCACTAAGCGTTGTGTCAGAGCAGGTGGCTACCTTATGTGTCTCTCATTTAGCCAATATTGCCCTCCACTTAATTCATACATATGTTTAGACACATGCACACACACCCAGAACAGATGTATGCACAAAGCACACAGACACACATGTGGCTGCTGTTTAATAGAACAAGTACAGTAAAAACATTAGGACTGGGAAAATTTGGAAAACAGCCTGCAGAAAAATAACTTTCATTTAACTTTTTAATTTTAAACTATATTAAATTAACCATGATCACAAGAGGAGTATGTGCTGGAGCCAGACCAGTTCAAGCATTTGACACCCCGATGTTTACATTTTGGAACAAACGGATTTTCATTCCGTATGTGTAAAACACACAAACCACCCCGCTGCCAGGTTTGGAAAACGCTGATAACGTTAAGTGTGGCTTCACTCTGAAAAACAACTACAGAAACGGCGGCTTCTTACTCAGAGATTCTCCCCATGTGCAAACAGGGTCAAGTGTGTTGACTTTAGTGACAAAACAGCTATTTACCAATTTTTAGCAATTCCACATCAATACAGATAATAGTAAGTGTGCACCGTTGTATTACTTCACATCAAATACGCATAGTTTACTGAGCTCTAATCAGTTTTAACCAGTGTCCACTGAAAATAGCGTGGGGTCTGTGGAAATCAGCAAGTGCCCTATTAACCTTTACAAGGCAAACAACACCTGGACTGCGGGGAAAAAAGGAGGGAAAGGAAGAAAAGGGGAAAAAAGGAGGAAAAACGTTCAGTTCTAATCCAAGGACGCGCTTATGCAAGAGAATCGACATGGCTCTCACCGGAGGTGATCTATCTGCACCGCTGCAAACTTCTGCTAGAGACACACCAAAACCGGTGTGAATCTCTCAAATACAGCTCGCTGCAGCCGGGCAAAGCTCAAGCAAAACTGGCTGAGGCATGTTTTGATTAAGTTCTTGCAGTTGCCTGGTTAGACCGACCCTTGTAGCCGAAGAAAGCGCCCTAAAGCAGACAGCTTCCAAAGCACCAGGGTGCACGTCCCAGCACTGAGCCACGGGAGGTCCTGCGCCAGCCCCCGCACCCCTCAGAGGCAGCGCCACAGAGCACATCCCCTCCAGTTTCCAGGAGTTATATTTGCCCTGACCACACCGTATTTGCTGGGATCACCCACGGTTTTTGGTTTTTTTTTTTTTCCCCCTCTCCTTTTTTGTTTGTTTTAAAAGAGGCAGCAGAATGAGTTTCCTGCATGTCCCTCCAAGCTCCTTGGGTTTGTCAGGAATGTGAGTCCCACTGTTGGTGTTAACATCTGACAGCATCATGCCACGGTTCTCACCTGAAGAGAGCTGCTCATCTCAGAAAAGTTAAACAGAAGTGGAACGTAAATGGATATTTAAATGTGCACAAAGGGCGAGTGATGCACCCTGCTCTCAGATAAAAATCCACTTATTGAATTTGCTTGGGTTTGGTGGTCCACGGAGCTAAAGTTGGAGAAAAGAAACATCTCTGGTTTTTGGATGGAATTAAAATAGGAAGGGAGTATATAAGAAAGTAGGTTATTTGTGGAAAAACACACTCTGGCTTCAACACTAGGGTAGAAATGAAGTCTGCTGTGCTTTCTTTGTGTTCAGCCCCTGGCTGTCCAGCTGGTAACCAGATCATGTGGAACGCAGGCCTCCGAAAGGTGGAAAAAGATCTGAAATATGAAGCACTGCTGTTTTACTGCTAATTCAATAGGAAAAAAACCCTATAAAATATTAAAGAAAGTATTTAAAAATATATTAAACACAATTTGTACCATAATAGCTTAACCTGACATCAAAATGCAGCTTACAGCTTGTTTGTCCCAAGTTTCATAGTGTGGATAACAGAGTAACGGGCAGAATGTTCCATACAGCCTCCAGCGTTTGACAAAATAGGATTTGGGCTTCGTTAAAACAAATTCCAGGTGGAAAATTGGGCATGCTGATAAAAGCAGTGCAGGAAAGAGTGTTAGCTCTGATAGGGTAGGATGGGTATTGAATTCACTCTTAACATTACAAGACTTAATTAAAGAGGTTGACCCGAGGACCCCAAACAGTGACAAGCTAAGATAGCCATTCCTGGTACGATGTGGTGTTACTAAAGTTAATTCGTTTTAACATGACTCAAAACGGAATGTATATAGAATATCCTAATTCAGGGGAGAAGCATAGCGGCTTACAAAGTAAAACAAAGAATAGACATGTACATTACTCATTAGGTATTTGAATATAGACTAGTTGCCTCATCCAATGAAGACCGACTTTCATTTAAGAATCAGAATGCTTTCATGTAATTTCCTATGGTCACAAACATCACCTCTCCCACACCCCTTCTTAACCAGAAGAAGAAACCAAAGTTAGATTGGATGTTAGAAAAAAGTTCTTTACGAAAGAGCAGTCAGGCCCTGGCACAGGCTGCCCAGAGAGGTGGGGGAGTCACCGTCCCTGGGGGGTTCAAATAACATGCAGACGTGGCACTTGGGGACATGGTTTAGGAGGCCTGGGGGTGTTGGGCTGGCGGTTGGACTTGATCCTAGAGGTCTTCTCCAACCTTAATGATTCTATGGAAAGGACAGTATAAGGGCTTAGGAACACTTAGTTCTTGAATCCGTGTGCATGGCGATTTATGGCTAGTGCTAACAATTCCCAGCCGGCGGTTACACCCACAACCATCATATAGTGTTATTCTTGAAACAGAGAAAGGCTTAAATTAATAGATTTTTAAAGGCAAGTTCTTCTCTGGTAAATTTTTTTGGTCTGAATTTCAGTCAAGCACACACTCCGGCGTCCGTGTTCACAGTCAGTACCCACTGTCCCTCACCTGCCTGCCACCCACTATGGCCTACCACATTTTTCATGTAAACTAACAAGAAGCTGCACAAAGAAACTCAACTCTAAATTCAAGATGGAACATTCCTTCAGTAAGATTTATGGAGATTAAGTGACTCACATGAGTGGGCAAAAACATGGACAGCAGTAGGGCATCACTGTCAGTGCCTGTCCTTAATCCCCATGGGGTATTAACTGTTAAAATTCTGTGTTCTAACGCCACTAGCACTACATTGCCACGCATTCCTAATTAGCTTCCAAATAGGATATTTTTGCCTTTACTTGTGTATCACTTGCCTAGAGACTGGATAGGAGGAGGTGGGACCAGAGCCCACCCGTAGCTGTGACCTGGACCCTCTCCTCCACGGACTGGCCTACAGCTGCGGATGAGGTTTCCCGAAAGGCAGATGTTCAGCCTAGAACACGCCGCCTCCCGCCCTTCATCCCCGCACCCCAACCCCTTTAGCCGCTCTCCACCTGCAACAAAACCCCACAGAGTGCTGGGTTCCCGCGCAACGGAGCGCGTTAACTACGCTTCCCGGTTTGTTGATTCACCCTTCCCTCTCCAAGTAGGCAGAGACAAAAAGCTCACCCAGCATCACAGCAGGGTGAAGCCAGGTGCTGCAGTTCCAGGCACCAGCGAAGGTGCCTGGGGAAGCGCCTGGTGGACGACAACTGGCAGAAACACAGGCAGCACAACAGGACGACCTGGGAGCATCGTGCCTTGGCAGCGTCATGTCAGCGGGGCACAATGTGCTTGCGTTCGGGTACGTGCTGCATCTCTTCTGAGGCGTAAATACAAGTGTCGCTTTCAGAAGCGACTGTAACGTGTCCCCTCATCCTTGGCGCTACTTTCTATATCCCGTATTTAAATATCTCCAGGATGGAGTTTGTCATGCCTCAGGAAATCTTATTTCACCAAAATGAAGATATGCCAAAAAATTTGGAAATCGTAGAGCTTACAACATCTGCAAAAGTTAAGGTGTAAAAAAAAAAAATTATTTTCCCCCTTTGACAGCTTCCTCGTTCACCAAAACAGACCCCAGTCAAAATCTACAAACAGAATTTTTGAAGGAAAACATAGCAAGCCTAAAACACATCTGGCCAATCAAATTTACAACAATAGAAGTGTAATAAAAGTTTACTTCTTTTGAAGAATAAAGATGTATTTTTAATAGCTTTAAATATTTAAATTAAGGTCCAGTTCTAAACTAAACCTCACCAACTGCAAGACTGAATGGAGACAAGCAGCAAGTGAAAATCAGCTCCTTAACTGCCTACTGCCCTCATCGTTACGAGGATCCTCTGATAATACTTGAAAAGACCAAAATGAATATTTTGATAGGTGAATTCAATGCGATTTCTTATCGTGGGACTATCCATGCGCTGCACTGAGAACACCCTGATCTGCCAGCTTCACTCTGACGGGGCACCCTAAAGCCTGGGGGTTTAGGGCAGAGCATGAGAAAAGGCATCGTCGCATAAGCTTCGCAACATGACCAGATCTGTCCTGTGATCGTTCTGGTGTATAAGACAAATACTACTGACGCTGTATTTCTCTGCTCTCTCTAAATTACTGTAGCAAATAAGAAGAGAACGTACAAATGGCTGGGCTGGGTCCAACCAAATGTCCTCTTAGTCCCATGTTCAGTATCCAACAGTCATCAAAAGCAGGTACCCAGGGAGGAGTGTAAAAATAGAGCAGGCATACAGCAATACTTCCCTCAAACACCCTCCCAGGCCCCAACGGCTTGTTGCCCAGGGCCCCCCCCGAGCAGAAGGGGTACGTTGGTGTTTAATATCTCTGACTGATTTCTCTTTCCGTGCGCTTCTCCAGTCTCCCCTCGCACCTAAACTTACAGCAGCCATCATATTTGATGGGCGCAAAGAGGAAAATTCCACCATACTTTCTACACTTCTCCCTTCACGTGCAGCACGACTGAAGAGGTTGTTGCTCTAAAAGGACAGCACGTGTCTTCTTGATGATGACTCATCAATGCTGCACCTCCAAGTGCCAACAAATCTGAAACCCTGGAATGAAACGCTTTCATTTCAGTGAGAACCACTCGTTTGCGGTACACTGTCATTCCTGAAGCGACCATCTTCTGTGCTCTTGCTTTCCAAGGGCTCGCTCTCCATTTAGTGAATTTTGTGCATAGTTTAACACTTTATGAGTTTTCCAGTACCTTTCTTCAGGAAGTCTGTGTGACAGCAGCCAGCACTCCCATTTAACTCTGCGATTTCCCTTTGCTATTCATTATTGGAAACTTGGTTTTTCAAAAAGCCAGATAAATAGCAAGGAGGCAAGTGCTGTCAGTGTCTTCACATGGTAAAGAAGTAATTCCCACCCAAAAAAAAAAAAAAAAAGAAATCCAGTCTAACATCTCCACTGATTTGCAGTTGTGCCCTTGGGAAAGGGCTGGGCTCTCCCTGATACAGGGGTGTGGGTTTCGCTGTTACCGTCACGTGTATATATGCTGCTGCTTTTCAGAGGCTAGAAAATGCAGTACCATACTTGCCTTTAACTTACCGTGCCTACGCTTACACTGGTTTACTGTACTTAAGTTGCGTTTTCTTGTTATATTTTTAAACATCTATTTTAGTGCAGCTATAGCAGAGAGCCCTTCCCTTCAGCACATGCGCCAGGTAAGGCTCCCTGCTTCATTTGCTCCCATTATGTGAGATCCCATGATAGCCACTGCTTCAGCACACTTAAAAATGAAAGGAAGTGCTCTTCAGCACCATGGTTTTTTGACTAAAAAAAATCCATAGCGATTCACGCATTCGCTTTGCCTAACAATGGATAGGACCAAAGACCTGGTTATGCAAAGACTCCAAGTAAAAACAGTTTAAAACCCCCAAACTCGCAATCTATACAGGTTGACCTCTGCTGGCAAGGTCAGAAGCATTTTTCAGAACTACAGAGTGAATTCTGTTCATCTCAAACACTTACTACCCAAGCTTATCGTGTTTATCATTATCTTGTATTTATATTGTGGCATCATCTTCAAGTTCTGTATCAACAGAAGAAACGACAGCAACTGCCTTAAAGAACTAACAAGTTAAATGTCAAGCTGTAGAAGTGGATAAAATTAGCGAGTGGGGCTGGACAGGTGACAGGGGAGAGCACGGACCGGCCGTAACTGGACCTGAACAACTCCCAGCAGACGGGCCGTGCTGCTCGCAGCTCGCCGTTTGCGCTGCCATTGCCAAGCTGCAGGCTTTAGTAGGCAGAGGTGGCTTTTTAGGAGATGGGAAAGAAGGGAGGGGAGGGGCTTTGGGGACTTCGAGTGCTCTTCTCACTCTTTAGCAACAGTATGGGAGAAAGCGCAAAAATACTCATCAGAAAAGCAAGTAATTGGAGAGGATGAGAACGAGGGAAGGCGTCCAAACAAGGCCATGATGGAGAAGGAAGCTTTGGCAAAACTCCAAGGGGACTGAAATAAAAACAGAGATTTTGTTGGATGCAGTGGAGCCAGCAAAGGGCCTTGAACTGAGCTGTGACGTAGTCAGAGCCGTGAAATAGCCTCGTTGAACGTATTTGCAGCATATCTGAGAGGAGCAAGGCTGCGGGAGCAGGGGCAGGGTGATCACTGCCGAGACGGAGCCAGGGCTCTGGGAACAGGCAGCAGATCCTGGGTGAGACAAAGTTTACAGCCTCGACACAAATCAAAGGAGGCTGGCATATCAAAGTTAAAGCCAGGCTTATGAGCTGGAGCCTGTGGGTGTCTTGAGAGCAGAAACAACAAAACAACAGTAACAGTGCACGAAGCTTGATTTGGTATAAAATTACTGCCTCTGCTTTATCAGACGCACATCGCCTCCCCATCTCTTGCGCACTGATCACCTGCCCGTTTCCATTTGTCCCTGTGTCTAAACGTACAGACATTTTCTGCCCATACAGAGTCCTTGATCATTTAATTATCTGTAGAAACACAGCTATTAACCCCACACACATTAATTAAGGCATTAGACCATATATTTTCCATATAGATTTTGATCTTGCGGCTTGGATGCACACACAAGTTTTGGGACCAAGATTACTCAAAAAAATTTCACTAGCAGCTTAATTCTGAGATGCAACTCCCACTAGAAAAGATGTTAAATTTTGCACCTTAAGTTCAGTTGGGCTTTCAGGATGTTCAACACCATGAATTCTGTAATCCACAGTTTCGGGTGCCTGTTTCTTCTGCTACAGCCTGACTGCCCGTCCAGAATTTTCTAAACAATACAGCTGATAGCCGGATTATCCTTCTCTCAAACCTATGTAAAAATGTTTACAGACCCCAAATTCCTCCATGGAACCCACACGACACACAGTATATCAGTCCACTTCTTGTGAAGTCTGAACCGTCTGCCTTTAGGCATTATAGATTCTCCTAATCTCATCCGAGACAAGTCCAAAATATACATCTGACTTTTCCCTCTTAAATTAACCGCCTGATGCCAAGAGAAGGCTTCACAGTGTTGGTCTAGCCATCACAACTGCTGCTTCATCTCCTGCTAGGTTTCACTCCTGCTCTTCAAACAGACAGGATGAGGTTAAGAACAGGCTGTCTCCTGTTGCTTGGGTGTCTGATGTTCAAACCCCTGGCGTCAGCGGGTGTAAATTTCTATTTAATGCTACTTTGAAACGGATTCCTTTTCCAGAAATAACAAATATTTTGCGAGACCACGTAGGCAGAGTTACCAGCCGCACCATGTAACAGGAAGATCACAGGTATTTTATGATTTCCACTCTCGGCTCCCTCAGTGCAGCTCTTTCTCTTGGTCCTGAATGTGCTACGTCAGCCAGAATAAAGGGGCTTCCAGGCCCCACAGCCCCCCCAGTAGTAGGGCCGCTATTGTTGCTGTGATATGGCCATCTTAGTCAAAGGAACCATACAAAGCCTGACCTGCTGTCTTCAGTTGCTGTTCATTTATATTTAAATCCTTTTCTTCTCGTCCAGCGACAGTGACAGTGCCCGCCTCATCGCTACCCACGGACAAACAGCTGATTTTTGTGCTACATGGACTCCCCTCTACGTACTCTGCCACTGCAGAACGGAAATCGTGCAGGAAAGCTTGTGGAAATACGCAGCTTATGCTTCCACAAAGACAATGGAGTAAGAGGACTCTTCTACTAGGTATTTTGCTGCTCTGATGGGAAACGCTGGGGACAGCCACGGGATGGAGAGCAGCGAGTGCTGCTGCTGCCCGGGAACCACCAACCTCCGCAGTGGCAAAGCGCAGGCAACGGGCAGGCGAAGCCAGTCCGTGGTTACAGAGAGTTACACGCAATCGCTTCAGAAAGTAACCAGGAAAAAAACTGAGCAACTTGGCCTTTTCAGCCTTGGTACGACAAGTCAGAAAGAACATCAAGTTCTCAGAAAAGCCTCGCGGCAGGTCAGGCTGCCACAGGGACCATGGTCCAACTTCCCACTGCGAACCAACTCAAAGGGAGAGGAGCAGCTTGCCACCAGTACCACCAGGTCGTCTTTCTTCTTGACAAGAGAAGAAAACCAAACCCAAAGCAAAATGCCCCAAGTAAGTCCCCAGGGAAGAGGAAAAGCAGGTCTCGCACCCATGAGCCAACCTACCCCTCCAGCACCTCAGCCAAGGCAAAATCCACCTCTCGCTATAGGTGTCGCTGTGGACCTATCCAGAGCACCTGGAGCATCGCACATCTGTGCGCGATAGGGAGCAAGGGAAGAAGAATGAATACTTGAAAATTAATGATGTCAGGCTGTCTTCATATATCAAGCTAATTTGAAAGGGCTTTAATTTTCTTAAAGGATAAAAAAAGGTTTCTTTGCTAGATTAAACTTGCAATTGTCATTCATATATTGTTTATAAGGTACTCATCTCCTCACTCTGTATTTTTTTGTTTTTGATTTTGTATACTAGTTAGCAGTGAAGACTTGTCTGCGTGTATCAGAAGGAATAAAGAGAGAAATGTCCTTAACTGTCAGTTTTAATAAGAGGAGTCAACATGCCTCTATTCAGGTTAAATATTGCCCTGTCACATTTCAATAGAGTCAACAGATTTTTTAAAGAAAAGTCAAAAGCACTGTGTTTGCAAAAAATAATAATAAAAAACCCTACCCCCCACCTCCTTGTCATAGAGTGTCAAAGCCCTTCTTTATTTGGGGGGGGCGTGGAGGCAGGACAGAAAATTCTTTTGTAAAACGTGAAAAATTACTACTCATAATTGGCACTGACATGAAAAAGGTTGGGTTTTTTTGTTAGAAAAACAAAGAAAATCTCTAATTTAATAATCACCTGCAAAGTGTTATTGCGATGGGAACAAAAAACACACAATCAAAGTCATCTCTTTTAAGTAACTATAGTGTTTTTAAGCAATCACTGCACTTTACTGCAGCTCATACACATAAACCGATGATGTGCAAAGTATAACAAGACACTCCAAATTCCTGAAGTAAAGTTTCTGAAATAACAAGTGACAAGCTACACAGAAGAAGAGCAAGAAAGGATCTGTCAGGTAAAAAGCAATCACCAAAATGAAGTTAAAGCAGGAGATTCCACAGCGATTTGCAAAAGTCGACTTAATCTACTGGGCAGAGTCTGACCTTCCTTACAGCCTGGTGAGGAAGACCTTCATGACCTTCACATGCAAACTCACATAGGGTTCATCCTACCTGGTCAAGACTGGTCTAGTTCTATGGAGAAAGACGAGATACAAAGCGGATGCCTCTACGGCACGATTTAAGAGTTCCTCATTTACTTCCAGTGCCAGCGTTCAAAGTCCAAGATCATTATTTGGAATTACTTGTGCTTTACTTTGTTGATGACAAACACTGTTTAGAAGCTTGTTCTTGGTCGCCGCGGCCTCAATTCACAATCGCAATGTAATAATATTCAATAAATAAGAAGGGAATACAGACCTCAGGAACTCATACAGGGTTCCAGAACAAGGGGAGGGTGAGAACGGAACCATTCCTCAGGAGAGCAGCATGAACCAATTCATAACCCAGCAACTGCACCTGTCCTTGCGGTCATCCTCGGAGCAGGGACGCAGAAGGACCGACAGCTGCCCTTTGAAGCAGCCCCTCCACGCCTTCCCTCGGAGCCCCTGCTGCCAATGCTGTCCCGGAAAGGACAGCCATCCGGACCAACTACGAGAGCCTCATAAATCCTCAAGCTAGATGTGAGCCTTCTGTTTCACGGGGCAGTCACCAGGGGTGTCACTATGGCCTGCATCTGGGGAACACGCAGTATTTCACAGAAACACCAACATCTGTAAAACTGGTTTCGTGCAAAGTTTCCAAAGCAAAGCTCACATAGGTCAGCAGTGCCAAAAAAGCTCCTCTCGGCTCAGGTAACTCAGATCCCTAAAATCCAGGTGGTTCCCAAGATTTTGTTTTACAAGCCATCTGCCAGATGCTTGCATTTCATCCCACAGACAGTCTAATTTTCATGAAACGGCCCTAAGATTTATTCAGTGAAACCGAATCCTGCTGCGCGTAGAGCCGGGAGAGGCTGAGCGGAAAAGCAGAGCACCACTGCTCCGTTTGCCTCCCCAGCAGAGGCGCGCGGGCCGGCAGGACGCGCTCAGGATGGTTTTTCCATTCTGCTCAGACGGCGCTTCTTTCGGTGCCTGCTCCATTATTTACCAGTTCGCTACCCAGTGTGCCCCCCTCGCCTCGCCTCCCCGCGGCTGCCGTCAAGAGACACCCCCGCAGGAACCCGGCGGCTCCCACGCGGGCACTGGGGATGAGCGGCTCGTCCCCACCGCTGGCCTCCCAGCCCCAGCCCCGCACGGCTTCAGCAACCGGGGGCAATGGTCCGGCGCAGGGCTCTCGGAAGCGCCCGTCCCAGCTGCCAGGACCAAACCACGAAGCAGCAAAGGAGTTGCAACAGGCTTCTGCGAAAAACCCAACACTGGTAAACAGATAACAGCAGCTCTCAGCTTCTCCGAAGAACACGCAAACCCTCCCGTGCTTCCTCAGCGCCCAGACTTCTCACTTAAAAAGCAGAAATTGATAAATCAATGTCACGCATAAAGATCATCAATGAAACCTGCTGCCAGATTATTTAACAGTAGAATTGTTTTCTCATGAAAATAACTTATTTTAACTGTCCCTGAACTTATAGAAACAAGCACTAAAAAAGAACTGGGGTTTTCTGTGACAACACTAGTTTACTGGAAAACGGGGCACAGTTCACGTAAAAGCCATCTTCAAGTCAAAAGCCCCAGCTGTCCGCCCAGCGGTATCAGATTTAGTCGGTGGTCCCAATATTCCAAAAGAGGACTTCATTAGAATATTAATTGAAATTACATTTTCTTGCTTTACAGCATGCAGTTTGTGGAGAAATCAAAGCCAGAGTGACTTTGCCCTGAAACGGGGAGTTCTTTGCTCCTGATACTTTCTTGGTAAATATTTATCTTTTACATGGCTTGTGGGCTTTAACAACTACAACAAATTCTTCCATTCTGCCCCGGCTGCACCACCACGTACCAGACCAGGAAAGGAAGCAAACCCTGGAGGACCCATACAAAAACAGCCTAAGACATGCTGGGGGTCTGGTCTCGGATTTGGAAATCAAGAAATTATGGGGTTTTGGTTTTTTTTTTTTCTCTTGCCTTTCGCCTCCTTTGCCCAGGTTTGTATGATAGCAACCTCTTTGCCCAGGCAGCCAGGGCTGTGGTAAGGTCCTTCTCTGTGGCAGTAAACACTTATTAGGTCAACAGTACGTTCAACCCGATCCTATTTACCATGTATTCTACTCGCTCTCCAGCTCTTCCCAGAAGATGCTTTCAGCTTCGTGTTTTCTATACATGAAGTAAATGTGGTAGACATGGAAATGGTTTAATCCCTCCCGCTCATTATCTAAGGTCTCGCAGCAGCAGAGGATGCTGCACGTCTGAACGTTTCCCATTCCTGCAGGATGCACTGTCATTACTGAAATTATGACCTGGTGTCACAGGAAGTTAATTTTCCTTGGCGTTTCACTTTTAAATTTAGCTTCCCATATGCGTACTCTTCTGAAGCAGGCATTGCTAGTGTGATTTCATATAAACAGACAAGAAATATTTCATAAATTAATCTTTGTAAGACAGGGTTCATTAATCTGTAAAAGACTCTAGTTGTGTGTTAACCCAAAGGGCATAGCACTGGAATTCTGTGATGTCTTCTGACGTACAAAAGTAGTTCCAAATTTGCAGTCATTATCCAAATAAGCCTCTTGATAAGTCAAAAGCAATCATATACTAGATTTGTGAAAAAAAAAAAATGCCAAGAAATTTCACTAAATCCTTACCCTCACAGGTAATACACATTTAATTGTACAGTTTCATATAAAGCGATGTTTAAGACCGGGTTCAGATATTTTTGCTCAATAGACGTAGGTGTTACAATGCATCTGGCAAAGCCCACGACGACGACGGCAGGACCCAAATATATTTAGTCCTTTGTTCAGAAAATTTTTCCAAAACTAGTTCTTCAGCAATTGAAAGACAACGTGGTGCTCACCACTCACACAGGATGTCTCCCGAGTCCCTTCACATTTTCTCAGGCTTGCTTTTTTCTTTCTAACTTATGTTATTTGTAACTTTCTTGTCCTGATACACACGTAGAACTTTCTGGTGCTTGCAGAGAGATGAGTTGTTGGGGCTTAGGGGTATTTTTTCAGAACTAATATGAAAAAGGCAGAAAACACTCCGGAATTTATCTTAATATTTATTAAAATCCTTATTTGTAGGTGCAGGTGTGAGCACGCCCGCAGACTGATTATGTTTACAATCAAAGGGACGTGCATAAGCAATTTCCTAATTTGCATCTGCAGTCATAACATTTTGGCACACAGACGAGTACATTCTCTAGGTGCACTTACGAAAGTCCCATGAAAATCTGGACCTGTATAGCTAAGGCTTCACTGTCTAGCAAAGCTTGGAGCCTTTTTCTTTCCATGCCAACATTGTTTTCACTAAGCATAACCATTT
This sequence comes from Phalacrocorax aristotelis, assembly GCF_949628215.1. NCBI lineage: Eukaryota > Metazoa > Chordata > Aves > Suliformes > Phalacrocoracidae > Phalacrocorax > Phalacrocorax aristotelis. The sequence continues at coordinate 1,050,879 of NC_134283.1, forward strand.
TTCTTCTTTTTTTTCCTCCCCATGTACATAATATTTTCAACTTTGGAACAGTATATTCGACTCTAGCAGGAATCTAAAAAGCTCTAGCAAGAACAAAACTCTTAAGAGATTACTGCCCAGCACACCCTGGATTAAATCTCACAATTAGGAACTCAATTTGCATTCTCAAAGTGAAATTCATTGTTATAACTGCAACTGTAGTTGACACAGTAGAATAAGCTATTGTTGAAGTAATTCCTGCAAAAGGTCATACACTTAAAGCCTTCAATTTTTCTTGACAACCTCTCAGAAATGAACAGCACAGTCGTTCCGTGTCCAAATAAGCCATACTGACCACCCCTCTTACTGCCATAAGCGGTGTGGGCTATTATGGCTCATCGCGGACCTTCCTGGCTGTAAAATACGCTTTGGGGAGACCTCGATGTTCGGCAGGTTTCACCCTCGCCGGCCGGGGACCGGCGCAGAGGGGTCCTGCCCGCTCGCTGCTGGACAGCGGCGGGGGGCTGCGGAGCGAGGGGTGCAGCTCCGTGGCACGGGGGGCTGCCGTGCAATGCCGGCTGCCGGCCCACACGTGCAGAGCTCCCCGCTCTCGCTAGGGCCTCTCCTGCGGGGAAGGAGACGTTGCTTGCCAAAACCAGCAACTTTGCCGGGATGAGAAGATGTTATCACCTACTATTTTTTCCCCCATGAGGATCATCTATTTAGGAGTCAACCCCTGTTTGAGAAGTCTTCCACGCACGCAGCCCTGGACTCCAGGGGTGAGGCACCTGCACGAGGAGTCCCAACATTGTCTTGTCGGGGATTTCTCATAGGACACCCTACCTCCAAAGGGACTATGCGCGGCATTCCGTCGTACCAGCCCTGCTGCTGCTGTTACACACTAGTAAACTTTAGGAGTGTAGAGTTACTCGGCTGAACATTATGTTAGCCGTAGCATTATCGAGGGGTAGGACTGTCAGATTCATAAATTATTCTCTCATTGAACAGTGAAAGAGAGGGGAACCCCCTAGTTATGATTTTACTACAAATATATCTCTAGTGGAGAAGATGCAGGCTCAACAGAATTCAGCTTTTAAATTGCTCCTTAGCATTACCTACAATTCTTCCCCCTGCTCGTTTTAATCATACTAAATATGGCCATGCACCAGAGAGGGAAGCGTGTCGCCCATCCTGCGCACGCAATAATTCCTGTCTATTCTGTCAGGCTCTGTGTCACACAGACGGCATAATGTCCTGTTGATGAGCTGATATTAAACTATTTTTACAGTGTCAGAACACAGGAACCCCTTTTCAGAGACTCTTCTGTGCAGTTTTGTCCAAGGAAAGTCTGAGAGAAAACCAGCCGAGTAACACGATGTCGCCGCGAGTACGTTGTCGACGTCCGACAGGCTAACTCTGCCAGGGAGCGTTCAGACCCCGTGCTTAAATTCCTTTAAAAACCAACAGAGCATTGTATGTGCTGGACACTCGTCCTAGGCCCTAGCCAGAAGCTGTGTCTCACTATAAGGCTTCGGTTTTTTAACATTTCTAACACGATATATACTGCATTTTACATACTTTTTAAACCAAACATTTAAAGATTGCTGGTTTGGGTTCTGCTGATAGGTTCATATAAAATTCACTTTGGTGGCAAACATGATATATTCATGGGTATTGTTGTGATTGATATAACTGATCTTCGTATTTAGTGTAGTTGCCAAGTATCTTTAGCACCGTTACCATACGAGTAAATAATCATCTCTAAATCTTTTGGCCCTGGAACATAAAAGTATTTTTGTGTAACTAATATTGCATACACACCCCCAAAAAAAAAAATCTGGCTAACCTTGTGAATACAGGTATTTGACAGAGCTATTCAGTTGTTTATTCTTTACAGGTGAGAGAAGGTTTCCTCCGGACCCTCGATGTTGCAGACGTGACAGATACAGGAGCATTCGGCCCTGCCCAGGCACTGCGCGGCCTCGGGAACAGCCCCGCGTTCTGCAGCGCGCTCCCGCTGGGGCAGGTAGGAGGTGGCACTGAGGGCCGACGCACTAAGGTCTGAGCGGTCACCTGCTCTAAATCAGACTCTCCCTCCAGACGGGACTTTTCACTAATGGTCCCACTGGTCTGAAAATGGCTGCGCAGTATCTCACCAGGGAACATCCGGCGGGGTTGGTTGCTGCGTGCCCGAGCGAGGGCCGCAGTCCATGGAGGCCCTCCTTCGGTCTGCCCAGAAGGCCAAGACAAAGCCCAAGAGCACAGACGCTATATGCTGGTATTACCCCTTCATTGCCCTCAACCACACGTCATCGGTCAGTCGCCTGCTGCACCTTGGGCTGGCATTACTATCGGAATCGGGAATCTGAAGGATTTATACTCGCGCTCAGGTCTGATAAGACACAACAACCATCACACACTCGTGTGCAAATCAGAAACCGGAGAAAAGGCTTAAGAACAAAATGTAGCCAAACCTCGCTGGTATGAGCCAGTTCATAATACAGTAAAAGTCAGGGATGGGGTGGTCGCAAGAGAGAAAAGTCCCTAATGACTGCAGAAAACACCATAATCCACCCAACTAATCCTGTTTTAATTATATCAATAAGCAGATAGGGGACCAGACTATTTTTCAGGAAAGACTAACGTATGAGTAATATTTTGCTATTTCTATTCGGCTTTTAAAGAACACCTAGAAATTATCAGTGTGAGCAAATCTACAAGGAAAAATTTTAATAATGTAGCATCATCATATAACCAGCTCCAATGTTTCTATTCCCCCAGCAAGAAGAACAGCGGCCAAACGTCGTGTGTTGCTCCGCACAGCAGCACCAAATCACTCAGCCCAGTAAAAAACTAAAGGTGTTTTTCTCCTTAGTTCCTTGCTTGAAAGTGAAAACTTATCCTGAATTGCGAAGTATTTCCCGTCAGAGAGAATGAAGACGGTAAAGGAAGAAAAAGGTGCTCCTCGGAGGTATGAGCACATCCAAGAGGCAAGAAAGGCTTTTCCGCACAGGAGAGCAGAAGTGGGCCTTGCCACATGAGGGATCCCGTCAGGCGAAGATGTAGCGGGCGATACCAAGGTTTGCGACTGCACAATAATATCAGTAAGGAAGCCTACATTACGTGACATTAAAAAGCAAGGCGGCCATAGTCCCAGTTCTTAAAGATGCCTGTGAAGCCAAATTTTCCTTTTAACAAAAAAATGAACAGGATAGAGGAGAGAGATTCAAATCAAACCCAGCGATGTCAGCAAGTCCTCCGCTAACTTTATTGACCATTTTACACCTTGTTGCATCCTATTCATCATTCTTCGCACCTATATATAATCTCAAAGTCTAAACTATCTGACACAGAGAAATTGCTTTCATGCAGATCTATGAAGTAGTCATTTCTCTTGCAATTACGTAACAAATGTGACCAACACAGAGACTGGAAAAGAATTTCTTGAGACAAAATAGAAGTAGAGAATGATCTGCAGCGATTGTTGACCTCTGGGTCCTTTATACTCCATGAAGCGATAGGAAATATTGTTCATTTAGTTCTGAACGTCTCTCAAAGTCCAAACATTTTTACACACACCAGTTCCTTGTGAAACGCTATGTGTAAAACCAGAGATGTCAGAGCAGAAGATACCATCAACCAGCATAAACCAAGCCTTGATTCATTCCTCTATCACTCAGGCTTTGTAGTGCAGAAGCTTCTTTCACCATCAAAATCATACACCTGAAACAGATTAAACAGTAATTCTGTCTCTCTTGCCTGCAAACCCAGACCCGGGTGTCCCAGCGTCGCTGCCAAGTCGGTCAAGGTTATTCCAAGCTTGACGACGACTAAGAGGCTAAATCCATTCTGTGCATAATTAAATCAGTCGGGGCACACCAGCTTCCACAGACACCCGCCAGCACCAGGGTATGCACCGGCGGCACAGTCCCCGGGGTTTCGGGTCTCCGGCACCCACACCCTCTCGGAGCTCCGCAGAGCCCCCTCAGCACCCTCCCAGAGCCGGCCCCTGGAGCGTTTCCATTTCAGGAAATCACCGGACTGAGGTTTTACTTATGATATAAAAACAAACCGTGTCACGGGCACAGGTCGCATCCTGTAAAGATACAGGTATTGCAATCCTGAAGCAGTCAGTCGTACGTCAACTGCGAGAGCACGAGGCGGAGCTGCTGGTGCGAAAGCAAGGAGCTCCGTGTCCGTGTGGAGAAAGCCTTTACAAACGGAGCGGTATTCGCTGAATGAAGCGGCGCAGCACGCAGAAAGGGAAAAGCTGGCGCACCCTCAGCCCGCGTCACGCTAGCAAAGGTGGACAGGGACACGGGAGAAGGCTGGGGCAGGAGACGAGCACGGCGGGCTCAGCTGCATCCCCCACCCCAGAGCAAGCAGCCTGCAAGGAAACCCACAGCGGCACAGCCCCAGCCTTCGCAGCTTGCTGATGGTTTTCCCCCAAAGAAGCCTCGTTGAACTTCTAACGCCTGGAAATGGTTTCCCTCCCTTCCAAATCGTTTTTAAGCCTGTTTCCTAAGTTAGAAATAACGCACATTCTAGAAACAGAGAAATAACTTTCCCACAGAAGGCTGGGGATTGATGGAAATTCAAACGCTTTGCAAATTTTGAAGATTTCGCCTAAGATTCATTTGTAAAACAAAGCTTGCAAAAAATGGTTTAACAGCGCTGAACTGCCGTATAATCCCCGTCTGCTAACGGTCAGGTTTGGAACAAAATACTTACAGTCTCTTTTTTCCTAGAGCTTCTACCATATATTTAATATTACATTTTAAGAAGTGAAAACCTAAACAAAATTCAATGCAAAATTTTTAAAGCATTTTCTTCTGGTTTCACGGCTTTGTTAACATTTGGAACAAAATAAACTTCTGCAGTATAAAAATTCTTGGAAACTGTGTCTATACAGCCCCTCATCCAAAACCTTACTCTTTGCACACACAAAATAAAAACAAAAAATAAAGAGAGAGGCAGAGAGAGAGCGCGATCTGGAAATAAATGCCTATATTTTCCTTTTTTTCAGGATTTTACATATACCTTAAGTTCTATCCCAGGGCTTCAGTCTAGAAGTATCTAAAGCACAGAGTGCTTAATTTTTCAAAACGTTTCAAAACAATTTCCCAGTTGCAAAAAAAATTACCCCGTTTGGATTTAACACGTGTTTCTAGGTATAAATTTCACAGAAGGCTTAAATTAAATGCTGTCATTTTGTAAAGTCTGAAGAAATTCACAAAGTGAAAGCAATTAAAAACAGATAGTGTAACTAATAGGTTCGAGTTAGGTGTGTAATTATAAATAAATTCTAATTAATTTCCTACCACATCTTGGTTATTATCCATGTTTCACATGAACCCATTTATGTTCACTGCAAATGAGTAAGGTAAAATAGATGCTGCTCTATAAGGTTATTGTCTTGTGAACGCTGCCTTTTGAAGCGAAAGTAGCCCCTCTCGCCAGGCGGCAGCTCCACCCGCTCCCATTCGCGCCGAGGGAGGAGAAGGACCCACATTCGGCACCAAAATTTACTTCCTCTGCCAAAATGAAAATAAAACCGAACAGAGAACAGCGCAGCTCCCTTCGCCTCGGACCTTCCCATAGTGCTTGCTCGGAGGCTTCCTAACAGCTCAAAGCAAGCTTCCTTTGGCCATTCTGCCCCATATGCCTTTCGTTCTAAAAATAATTAGCTGTATCAATATCCCCGCCTCGAAGACTTAGAGCAACGAAAACTGCTGAATCCTCAGGTATGACATACACGAAGCAGTAACAGAAGCTTTGAGGCTTCTCCACCGAGGAGAGGGAGGCACACGGCAAGCTACAGGCTGCACAGGCGGCGGAGGTAGCACCAGGCGAGGTACCCGACACCTCGGCATAGTTAATCCTTCACACCCCTAAGGAAGACACGGATGCAGACCCGTGATCTGCCAGGAGAAAGCTAGAAGCAGAATTGCTAACTTATTACAGGAGTAAATGTGCCCTCAGTCTGCAGCCACTGGAGAGGGAGAGAAAAAAAAAAGACCAACACAAAACCAGCCAAAAGGGGCATCACCAAAGAGTTTGGGGAGTTTTGGAAGCCGGAGGCGGGACCCCTGCCCCAGACGCCGCAGCTCCGCAGGCAGCCCCACACCGTGGGGCCGGGAGTGCCGCGGGAAGGGAAGCGAGCGGCTGCTGTGTGACCGACCTCACGGCCTCCCCACATTTTAGGAACTCTTTCAGGTTTTCGGTTTGGTTTTGCTATTACCACTGCATGAAAGCCATTGGCAGTTTTATAAAAGTACTGCTAACAGTCAGAAGGAAAGGTTGTGTTGCTCATGGGTTGCTCAGAAGGGACCCCTCTTCCCTCTCCCCAAGGAAAGCTCAGCGCTTCCCAGGGCCCTCACGCACGGAGGGGGACACCGGCTCCTACTCGGGAATCCCCCCCATCCTCTCCAAAACGCATCAGGCAGAAGCACAGCGCTCTAGGCATGGGTGCACGAGCTGAGCAGATGATACGATTGAACCTCCGGACTATAAATGTAATCCCAGGGCATAGTCACATATGAAAAAAAGACTGACTTTTTATTGCAATGTGACTTTTTGATTGAATTCCACGACAGATTTTTTTTTTCCCTGAGTCTCTAATTCAGATCTGTGCCACTTTTCCATCTGTCTGGGTGCAAGGCTGCATTCCTTTGGGCTGAATATCATTTTGACACCCAAGGGTACATATTTCGAATTTCTGCAGGTTCCTTAAGTTGGCTTCTGTCCCACCAGCACTTGCTGCTTCTGATTGAGGTTACCTTCAATTAGTCACATTTGATTTTGTACCTTTTTCTAGGCCCTTAATGAAAATTCTAAGCCATTAATTATAGGTCTCATACTGACTTCTCTTCAGTTGGAAGGGACCTACAATGATCATCTAGTCCAACCATAGACAATACTTAAGATTGGTATCCTACTAGTCTTAATCATCTCTTCTCTACCAACCAAGACCATATCAGATTATTTTTTCCTGTTTTACTTATTAGCATTGATTTAGTATCCACCATTGTAATGGCATGTTTACCAGTTACTAAGGTCTTTCTTTTCTTTTTACATATATCTATTTTAAATATATATTAGCACAGAGCACCCCATTGTATCTCTATGGGTTAATAAGGGAAGGGAACGTTTGGTGACATCCTTGCAGGGCACCTCGTTAACAAGCGGTAGCAGGCATTAAGACGCAGGGGGTTGCCCCAAGGGCCACGCTGCTGGGCAGCGGTGCTGAGCGTGGGCATCACGGTGCCGGTGACGCTGCCGAGATGCACGGGCTGCAGGAGCCCGGCCCTACGGCACCTCCGTCCCTCCGCAGCAGCTGGCAGAAGCCAGAGCTCACCGCACTCAACAGGACTTTCGGTTACAGAACTGCCCAGGGTCCGGCCCCTCTGTCCCACACCCCCGGCGCCGAGGGTCCGGCAGCTCCCGGAGCCCAGACCTGGCTCCCACCGCTGTGGCAGCGGGTTCAGGAGCAGCCCACGCCCAGTAAGCCCAAAGGCAGAGCACAAGCTTCCCCTATGCCTTTCAGCGTCTCCTACCTTTATTTTTATTTTGTTTTATTCCCATCAACTTTTTAAAAGGTACCTGGCTGCTGCGAGGCAAACTGCTGCCGAAATCGTTCTTCACCTTATAGATCAAACCCCGAGCCAGCTACTTGACGATCTGTGAACTCATTTCTTTTCACCCCTGATACTTGGAACAGGAAAACAAATAAAAATCAGGACCGAACAGTTTGTCTAGGATATTAACAACAAACCAGAAGTCTATAATCTATTTACATTTTAGCTTATTCCATCTCCATTACACAAGGAAACACCCAACGCGGTTATTTCAAACCGATGCTCTGTCCTGCCGCACGTACGGCGTCTCCTGCTGCTCCCTTTCCCTGGGAGCGGGACAGATTTACTTCAGGATTTACAGACTGGTTCCCTTTCTCAGGTCAGGAAAATCCGATCTTCTGCCTCCAAACAACATAAATAATTGCACTGCAAGCAGGACTACCCTTCCTGTGTAATCAGGAGTTTTAAGGTAAAAGCACTTGGCTTAGAAAAAAAAAAGGGGGGGGGGGGACGGGGGACCAAAAGGCAGCAAATAAAAAAGGTAAGCCAAGGACACCCTTACCCAGGTCTGGATCTTGGGGGGGAATAAAAATTTGTAAGTACAACTGAGGTTTCTTTATTGCTGTCAAGAGCCAGGAAGGAGGCTTTTTGGACTGGAATATCATCAAGATAAAGAGCACCTTAGAACAAAAGCTTTCTGCAGCAAAGGGCAGTGTTTACTTTTCCAGTTGGAAAGCATGTTGTTTGAGGCAATCTCCTCTTTCACATTAACACTTGTTTGCACCACAGAAAGGTGTTTTTAGGGACACTGAAACCAGGCTGCCTTTTTCTCCACTCTATTAGACACTTGGGTACCGCTGGGATAGGTGCCTCGCAAACACCCCGGCTAGATGGGATGAGTCGAGATGCAGTATAAAGGAATAGCTTTAGCGCAAGACCCGCCCAGCCTGGCATCGCCCACACCCCGCACCCACCTGGTTCCACACTATAGTCAATCTTTTTCTTTAATACCGAGACAAAACAAGCTGTGCTGGGCAGCGGCCCCAGCTCCACGTGCCACCGGGACGAGCTGCAGCCAGGGCCATTCCTACCCCAGGCTGGGGACCCTCATTAGAGACGCGTTAATCTGGACTCACTGGAGATGGTGTCGCTGCCTCGGCTACCTGGGTTGACTCTGTGCTAAGCCCCTATTGTGTTCAGGCAGCAGAGGAGAAAAATAGGGATATTAACCTCTAACACTGATGAAAATAATAGCCACAATAAAACGGGGATGAAAACCATGGTGGCAGTAATTATTCTGCTCTAGTTTACCCGGGAGTAAGCAGAGCCTGCAGGAATTTCCCAAGTCCCGTCAGCCGGCGCCCCGTGACGTGGGAGCGCGGGGTACAGGGGGGCCGGGGCAGTGGGCGAGCGGCCCCCGGCCGCAGGAGGGACCCCACCCCACCAGGTTAACACCTCCGGCTCAGGTGCTCGCTCCTCTGATCTGTCTGGCAGAGCCTATTGCGGAAAATATACTGGGCTGTATGTCAAATAACCTAAACCAACTGGCCGAGCGCACTAAATTCTTGCTTTTGTGTCTGGCTCTTAAATTCCTACAGGCCTGACTTAACAGACAGGAGAGGGCCATAAAAGCGAACCTGTGAAACAAAAATAGACCTTTAGGGATTTCTTGTACGCACACAGCAGGGATGCCAAAACTACTTTCATTTGTCCATGCCGTATTCCTCGGTGTGCATATATGTGGGCACGTATGGTGTACCCGCATCTGGCTGATGTATAAGTGTATATAACCAAACATCAAGGCTAAATCGTGCAGGGATGGGTGTCGGTATATGGGCTTTATGTGTGGAAAGGCAATAATCATTACTATTTAAAAAGCAACTGTTTCTTCTCCCCCCCCGCCTTTTTTTATATTCTCCATCTCTGTAATTAATATTTGACATATATAGCACAGTTTCATTCCATGAGTTATCTTAGTTCTTTGCAGGTTTAAATGTCACTCTTCTTTGAAATCTTCTCATTCAAAAATCAAGTTGGATCTAATAAAAAATTCAAAGGTGCATCTAATAATAATGAAATAATAGAGGCAAAACACATGCACCTGCATTTATGCTAAAGAATAAGGGACATAAGACACAAAAATGTAGGGAAAAAGAAATTAGAGGGAAAAAATCATGATATTGCTGAAGTGCTGTTCTCACACTAAGACCAGGGGGATTGGGATAAGGCTAAAGTTAATTGCATTTCCAGATGACAAACCTCTCACCTCTGAACTGAATGGCTCTTTATAAAAGCTATCAGTAATAAACTGTAAATCTCAGCTATGATTGCAAATAAAGGTCATCCCTTTCATGCTGCCACTTTCCCGGGCCTTATTATATTCCTGTCTGAACCCTTCTTACTTCTTAAGGTGTGCTAGCTGCCCATATAAGCAATCAGTAAGGCTTTTTGATTTTATTTTGAAAGACACAAGGCGATCGGATTTACATTCTAGCACCGCACTGATCCAAAATGGAAAATCACTGAATTCTGACAAGACGACAGAATCCTGCTAGCAGAATTAATCTTCATCTTATATTAATGCAAAGAAAGGCAATCCCTTCCCTCTCCTTCCCACCACTTCTGAAATTTATATTTTCTTCTTCACCGGTACAAACGGGCATCTCCAATTTTCCTTTATCCAAATGTAAAGATTATTGTGATCCTATCCTGGGGCTGCAGCTGGGTAAGCGACCAGGCACCCTGTCCCCGTCAGCTCCTTCGCAGCCTCCCCGTGAGAGTGCGTGACGACAGCGGGCTCTACACTGATGTCCCGGGCTCGCCGTGGGCAGAAGAGACATGTCCCCCAAAGCCTTTGCCCAGATACCAGCGACTGCTGCTACCGACCGTCCTGCCCGGGTGCACCAGGCAGCGCCTGGGACTCTGTACGAAACGAGTTGTCGGGAGCTGGACGGGGCAGAGCAGGAAAGCAAAGCCTGAACCCACCCCACCCCCCAGCCTTCCTAAAGCCGGTTCGGCACCCGGGGCACAGACCGCTAGGCCAGCACAAGCTGCCAGCAGAGCTGCTCATGTAGACCAGAGGTGACCCAGCAAGTCAGGTGTGCCAGTTTGCGGCGGAGCAGCAGCCAGTGTTGGGGTGGGCGGTCAGTCCTCTGCCTCGCACCCTTCCCTCGCATCAGCCATCGCAACTGCTATAATTCACGTTAGCCAGGTGTTCTTAATGGTATCTCACCACCCTCTGCGGGGGACATGGGATGCTGGGACCTGACTGTCTATTCCAAAAGCAAATTCTCCATCAGAGAAAAAATTTGCATCAGCTCACATGCTCATTATGTGTGATTTTTTGTTTCTCTGCAGAGTATTTCTTATTTGTGAGTGTCAAGATTTTTGACACAAAGAAGCCACCTCTCTAACCTGACACTGAGAAAACAGACTCTTCGCTACAAAGGCTTTAACCCAGGTAAACAGAACATTGGAAAAAAAAATTCGCAAATTTTGGGGAAATCCATTTTTATTGCTGTGCATCAGGTCACCGCACAACAGTTTACTCTTCAGTAAGACCTTTGCAATGGGTTGGTGCTGACACAAGTCCAAATGCAAGGCAGCACTAGGGGTGGCAGAGAAGAGGGAAGGCAGCACGTGGAACAGGGAAGAACATCTATTTTCACAGTGCCATGAGGTACGCCATGATCAGAATTAAGGACCCAGCCGAGACACCACGATCTTCGTACCCGCAGACCAACGTTCTGGGTGTGAGGGTGCTGTTGGTGGTGCTGCGTGACACAGGGTGAGCTTCCCCCGAAGCACATGTGGACAGCCCAGTGGTCCCCAAGAGACATAACATAGCCCACACCCTTCTTGTCATGCCCGTCCTCCCGAGCACAAGCTAGAACAGAACCAAAACTGAACGGCATCTGTCCCATGGACTGTCTATGGTGGGACCAAACATGACATTTGCCACGTCTGTCAAGTGAGACGGGAGCAGGGAGACGGCCAGGGCCACAGCCCAGCATCGAGGTTTATTGGCGACCCACCAGCTGGCTGGGACATGGGATGGCCCTGAACTGCGCTCGCCTCTGGTGCGGGGCCAAGGGACTTCTGCACGCACACCGATCGCCAGCACTCGGGCTGGCTGCCGATTCGATTCGTCCTCACCGGATGGGGTGAATTCTCCTTAAAGGCCATCACAGGCTTGTTAAAGAGGCATAAGGAAACACGTAGCCTGCCGATTTCTAAGGTGATCTGGGACTAGGGGAATCTGGACAAACTTAACTTTACAAAGTGTTTACGTTTGCAGCATATGCAAACAGGAAATTTAAGGAGAGCAGCAGCCTGATGAGTCTGTTTTACGCTTCAAATGAGGAGGGAAAAAAGAGAGATAAACTCAAATTGCACAGCCATAGAAGCAACTGGTGTAAGGAACAAATAGACTTGTCTATGGGATGGGATAATTATCTTCTGCATCTTCAGGCTTTTGGAAAATGTGACAACGGCATATCTGAATGAGGCTTCTGACAAGTCCCAGATGCAGCCAGGGTTCTTTTAGTTTAGCTTTTAATTTAAACTGCTCATTTTGAAAGTGATATACTGATAGCTCTAGTTAGAGGCAGGAAGTAAGCACTTTCATACAGCACTTGAACAATGTCCCTCACTCACAAATTACATTAGCCCCGATATATCATTCCTCCAGCCCTGCGTGATCCTGCCAAGGTACCACACTCATCATCTCCCCCGTCCCTGAACTCCAGTCTTGGGAAGATTGTGAAGAGAGACTTGAGGTCAGAGGGGTACTGCAGCGTGTACCGGTCTTAAGTGCTTTGTTTCCTCAGCCATTTTACTTGCACTTACACATAAACTTAGCAGATACTTCCAATAGTCTCTGAACACCTGTGGAAATGAGGTGACCGTGCCACAGCAGTAATAATACTCCACATGTACAGGCTTTCTTTATCTAGGCTTTTAAGCCGTTTTACGAAGCTCAGTGAACATCATCATTCTGCTGCATGGGAAAAATGAATTGGCCAACGATGAAATTAAATCCCCGTTTTCAAAACAACAACTGATTTTAGACATCTCACTCAGAACCAAGACACTGCACATCTGAAGACTGTCAAGCATTTCTCAGGTACTTTGTCGAGAGAGAAGCATGCTCAAGGACTCACCCCGCCTGTGCTCCCTCTGAGCCCATGGGGCCAAGGTCTTGCCGAGGTCACCAAGCAACTCACCCAACACACAACCACGGCCTAGCTGCAGCACCGTGCCTGCCCGGTGGTCGCAGTCCACCTCCTCGGTGGACCAAAGCAAATGCCTTCCCCTTACCTCTGCAGGCCCAAAGTCCATTCATCCACATTCCACCTCCTACGCCTTCTCACAGCTGGGAAGTCACATCTCGTTCCTCACTTCCCCCTCAATCTTCTGTTTAGATGCCCAGAAAAATCAAGCAAACCTTGTGAAAATAATTCCAGGCATTAACTGTCTGTAGCACATGATAATTAACAGCCTTCCTCACGTCAGAACATCCCCACTTTGGGCGTGCTCACCAGATGTAACCTTGAAAAAGTAATCTGTGCTTATGAAATGCGTTCATTAGCTTTTCTTTCTGTAACGTGTCTGTATCACTGTGTCTGTTTGCAGTAGATCTCATTTAGCACTTGTGCAGGTATTTGTTCATCCCCGGGGAACGAGAGGAACACATTTTAGGTATTTCCACATTGATATGTATGAAGGGTTGTAGTTTAACGGAGTTTTTAGGGGGAACTGGACTGACAGAGGAGGGATCTACTCCTCGCTCGTCTTCTGGACGCATCCTTGCACGTGCCCATTGACCCTTCCGCATACTCCTGTTTCCTTTTTCGCTTCAACACGGCACGCGCTCCCTGCCAAGGGTTGCCTACTGGAAGCACCCGCGGGCAGAGGGTCAGGCAGCAGTGGCGGAGATCAGGCCTCCAGGCTCAGAGGAACGCGCCGCGCAAGCGTGCAAGAGTATTTCTGTGTTGCACTGTACAGGGTTGCCCAAGGTGGTTCTACCAAGGGCAACTGAATGAGCACCTGGGCAAACAGGCTTTGAAAGCTGACTTTGCAATGAAATGTGACTGTCTCTATTGTGTCTAAGGCCAAATGCTCTTGACATGGAGAATTAACTTGAGGTCTAACTGCAAGAGCCAGAGCCTGAGAGGCTTCTCCTGGCAATCCCTGCCTTTCTGCAAGTTTTCATCTCGGGATTAACATGGCCCCCAGTTAACACATTAGCTGCAGGACCAAGAACAAAGCCTTCTCGGTGAGGGGCTAGCGTGGTTTCATGACCACCACACAGCGCAAAGAGTCTGGGCATAATGTAGTTGGGTAAGTGACATCCAGGAGTCTCTTAAGAAGGACAACGCTTTATCCTGGGCTGCATCAGAGGTTGCAGCACACATGTCAAAGGAAAATTATTGCACGTGACAAGATTGGGTTTGACTCCAGCAACTCCTGCCTGCCAGGCCCATCTCCCTCCCCCTCTTTAGGAGGGCCTTGCCAGGGCGAGGACCACAGAGGCAGGAGAAGGCCCAGCACACCCGGCTCTGCACTTCCCACGGTGCCAACAAACAAGCTGCAACTCCTACTGCTAAAAAAGCCTTGCTGGGGAGAAGGGGCCAGTGGCTCTACGCATCGGGCAGCCCCAGAGGATGCTCTCCAGGCAGGAGCAGGGCAGATGCTCCTGCCCAGGGGGTCTGCAGGGGACAGCCTCGGGGAGCACCGGGAGCTGGGGAGACATCACCTGTCACCTCACGTCAGTTGCCAGTGACCAAAGGGCGGCTCTGATAAGACGTGTTAGCTGGACACGTACATCATACACATGCTTGCAACTGAATTTATGGGAATGAACAGATTCATCTTTAAAAATAACCATAGATAACATACACCGAGCTTGTAAAATTAAACTAATTGCTTGAAATAGAATAAAAATTATATTGCACATATAACATACAGCAGTTACTGACATCTGATTCATACGATCACAAAGAATTATTTTTAAACCTCTGCTGTAAGTATATTTCAAGGGAGCAGCACCCAACTAAAATGCTGAAATGTAATCAGTCAACAGAATATTTTTTTAAGCTTAAAAATACTTCCTTTCTTGAAAATGGACACTAAAGCCCTAGGCAACATAACCACTGAGGTTTTATTATAAAATACATTTCAAAATAATGGCTGAAAGTCTTAGAGCGCAGAAGATGAAAAAGAAGTAAACAAGCCTTTTTCTACCACTAAATGATAAATTAAAAGCAGTATTTTGCCGTTCTGCCTCATTTTTTAATCACACTGCATTCACACTACTACAGCTACGGCTGTGTAGGTATTCCCATTAAAAAGCACCTATTACTGAAGGTTTACAATTTTGAAGTAGCAGCCATCTGTGCCAGCCAAAACATAGCCAGGTACAAATCTCATTCCAAATCAAAATTTTCATTAAATTTTGAGAAAAAGCACTGCCTGCTTGACATAACAGGCAGAGCTGCTAAGAAATATGCCCCTCACACATGCTCTTTAAAAAAATTGAGTAATTTCAGAGCGTAGTCTTTTGGGATTTTAAGAATAAGAGTGAAAATACTGTATGTGCTGTTGTTGCCGTCAGATAAAGAGCTAAATCTTAATCCTGCTACGCTATCTTGCCTCAGCACAGATTACATCTCAACATATCTGTGTTAAAATGCTAGAACAAATAATAAATAGATACTTGCCTGTGAAAAGGAGATTTACAGGCTGAAGGGAAATGGTATCATTTTTACAGTGTCTTGCTCAATACTTTTTATTAATATGCAATTTGGTTTTGTTCCTACTGTCAAATCTGTAACACAGAAATATCAATGAAGAAACATCTGCAGCTGTTAATCCATTCTTAACTTTTTCTAAATGGACATAATTTTCAGTTTAAGTTTTCTCGGTTTGCCTCCTAAACGTGTTTTCGGATGTGGAACAGATAATACACGTAGCGTCTGATTCCTGGGCTCTGAAACCATCGGACTTACTTGCAGAGTTGCTACATGCTTAGAGAAGACATTTTAAAAGGCCAAAAATCCTATTTCCTCACCTCCAAAAGGTCTGTGCTATGAAAGCCTACAGTGAATCTGTCAGCTGGGACGCTAAATGCGGCCATGTGGCACCTCTGTTCCAGTTCCTGCCTCTTAAGGCAAGGCTGACACACCAACACTGAAGGCAGGAGCAAAGCAGCACCGGCCGCGGCCAAGGGCATCTCCAACCTCCAGCAGTCTGGGAGACGAGAGGACCTGATTTTCCCGCCCATCCCAACCCGCCACGTGGCTCCCAGTGAAACTGGCTCTCTGTGGCACGTCCCGCTTCCTTTTGGAAGCGGTCACACGTTCCGGCAGCACCCGTGAGCGACGCTGGTAGCGCCGTGTTTAAAACCTGACTAAATTAGAGGGCATTCTTGTTAGCAAAATGCGTAGTATGGTGCAATAAGACACACTCGTCACCACAGGTCTGCCTGGACTAATGTATTTAAACACTCTTTGAAGCCAACTGACTGATGACGATATCTGATGCATTAAGTAATATCTTATAAAACATCTCTATACTGTATTTTGTGTAATTGATGCATAGGGAGTTTTTTGTTCTTTTCCGCGATACTCGCTCATATAAGAAACTGCATCTTTAACCAGGAGCCAAATTCGCACCAACCTTACCACGATCACAAATCGCCCTTTCACCCTTACCTCCCCCAAAAGAAATCAGCAATATTAAATCAACAGAATAATGTGAGGTAGAAAAGGAAGAGACAACCGTGGACAAAATAAAAAGGAGAGTTTTATTAATGCTAAATACACTTTCCCTTTTGGGTTTACACTACTGCTCCCATAACCGCTTCCAGATGGTTCAGCCATCGCCTGAGCAGCTCGCTGGGAATGAAGCGCAGCTTGCTGCCTCTTTTACACTAAGGGGGCAAAACCCTGGGCACAAACGTGACTTATGGGTGTGATAAGCTAAAAACCAAGGTAAAGACACGCTGAGAAGAGCAGAAAGTGGAATTAAAACTGAATTTTAAAAAAAGCTGGCAGCTGAAGAGTTAACCACAACCTTCTTCCTTTTAACACAGCCTTCTGTAGTAGCTAATGAAGGTAATGAAATATGACATGTAGTTTGGCCCTTGACCACAGAGTGCACCTCCCTCCCCTCTGCCTTGCGAACAAAGCCAAAACAGATGTAGCTGCTTCGGTAGGGTTTGGGGTTGACGGCTGTTACACAGAGCAGGTCAGCGGGCGCGTTCCCAGGGCACGGGCTTCTGGCACACCGCAGCGCCGTCGGCCCCTCTCCGGAGGAGATGGGAGTGGACAAGCCAGCGCATACGCAGACGGAGCCAACGCCACCCTCCCCATCAGCGGCACCGAGAGCTACAACGATTTCCAGCCTCTTTTACAGACCTAATTCCATAAAAAACCCAGTCCAGGGTTTATGTGCCCATCTAGTTTATCTACTATTAGCCTAAATATAATTAAAACAGCTCTCAAAAAAAAAGAGAGGACAAGACATTGCTTGGGCAGGGGAAAGGGTTCACATTTTGAGAATTATTGCCCTTACAGCTCATGAAAGCAACCCACTGCAAACACAGCAGTCAGCATTTCATTAGCAGAGAGCCAGAGATGGAAAAAACCTTCTTAAAATAAACGTTTCTAAAAAAAACAGAAAGCTTTCAAAGTCACAAAATACTACAGAATTTATTAACCTTTTGAGGTTCTTGCAAAAGGTCCTCATACATCCCTTGCCATCAGGGCAACGTTCTTGACTTTGCTGCATTCTGGTCTGATGCGGCTGCCAGGCTGATAACCTCGAGTACGTACAACATGAAAATACGTGCCAGGAGATACCATGCAGACACTATAATCATTGACTCATCATCTAAACACAGGAAAGCTCCATCACAGCTGCAGGTTAATATTGAATAATGGACAACGACCCCTGTCAGTCCAGTGGCACCAGCTCCATCCCTCCCTTGGTTAAGCACTAGCAGCATCAGGAGAGGTCTCGTTTCTCAGGGTAGAGGTCACCCACCCATCTCCCCCAAAGACCTGGTCGGTTTGTGGGGACAGAGGGGTGCAGGCAGTCCCAGGCATTAGGGGAGCTCTAGGGCGGGATTTGTTTCCCCCGCTGGGACGTCTAACTCGTCGGTAAGTCTGACCTAATCAGCACGTGCTCCCTTCGCCGTCGCTGAGGCGAGAACGACATGGCAGAGGGCGGCCAATGCCAGACAAACGGCTCTCCGGAGAGGAGCAGGCAGCTCCCCGACCTGTCCTCGCTGGTCTCTGAAAGGGTTTATCGTTCTCCACCAGCTCTACAGGGAGCCGTGATGGCTCGCTCAAGCACCTGCCTCCAAGGGCACAGGGATGCCATGCCGGGCGATGCCTGCCTCCTGCCGCTGCCCTCCTTCGCAGGAAGGACCACGGACCCCCCCAGTCACTCAGATCACCAAAGATCGAAATAATAAAACTCAAAATTTGGAGTAAACCTGGAAAACAAAGGAGGCATCTGGCAATTGTTTAAGCTGTGGGTGCAGCAAACAAGCGTAGAGCCTCCTCTGGCCTCCCAGCTGCTGGAAGCCGTTCGGCCAAGCCGGTTGAGTGAACGACTCTCTCAGGCTACCTGGGGTCCACATGTGCTCCACAGAAACCGCTGCCTTTGGTGGCTGCCTTCCGAGGACCACGTGTGGCTCTTTTATAAAAAAAAAAGCTATGTATAAAATGTTAAGTTGCAAAAAAGCTAGAAAATACTATCATTAAATTTACCTATTCAACCTTAATTTGTCCCCCTGTTGCATATGCATTGTTACATATGCTTGAATTATATGCTAATTTGCTATCATTCTACAGGAGCCTGACCTCATTTAGCGAGCACAGCAGAGCACACTATGGGTTGGTGCTGAATAATGAAATTATCTGTTGGTTATAGACACAGCCTCATTTAAACCAAATTCAGATACGTTACTTAATATACATGACCTTAACCACAGCGACTTTGTTGCCTGCATGTAAAAAGGGGTTAACGGTGATTTATTTTGGCTTTAAGCCATACGAGCACCACAGTATTTCACAAGGAAATTTTGAGGGTGTTTTCCCAAGTGTTTACTCGGTGCCGGTGCACCTCCACAGACGCACAGTGAATTGAGGAAGAAAGGATGAAGCGCACAGGCAGCGCGCTGCTCGGCTGCCGCGCGGTCAGTACCAGTGCTAGGAGCAGGGGAGGTAAGAGGGGATGAGGGACGTCACCTGCACGCTCTGTCCCCCGTGCCCAAATCAGCCACGAGCCCTCTGAAAAGAGCCCGATGCAATTTAAGGCCAGGTCAGGCACGTTTAACCGGGGGGGGGGGTGAGGTGGGGTCAGTCGCGCAAACATCAGCGCTTCCAAAGTTTTTTGGTTTGTTGCTTGATTTTGCAACCTTAACGACCTGTGTGCGCATAAAGCTTTGCACACTTAAACGGGTGAAATTAGCTCGCTAAATGGCTTCGCTGCGTTAAGGGCAGTGACATTTGCAGCCCTCCCTAGCCCGCGACCCAGCAGATGCTGCGAGAGCCCCCGCTGGGGTCCGCGGGGCCGGGCTGCCTGCGGCCGGAGCAAGAGCCAGCAGCGCCGGAACCGCGGCCAGCCCTTGCCCGCCACAGAGCCACAGCGCAGCGTCGCTCCCCTCCCCGGGACCAGACCGTCGGCAAAGTTCGGCGCAGCAGAAAAGGGGGGCAGGGCCCTTGGAAATTGATAGCCTGTTTCAAGCGTTATTTATCATTCCCAGCACAGACACTGACATGTGCCTTTTGAAAGGGGATACTGTACCTTTAACCTTGACTCTGAGCACACTGGTAATTTGGGATGCGAGCCCAGGTTCAAGCGGGGTGACCTTTCGGGGGGAGGGGTGGGACTACATTTATTTACGAGGCAGTTGGAAATTTTTGACATCACATGCTAGTCCCATTATTCACGTGTTACATGACACAAGATTGGCCCTTTTAATGCAACAACATCACATCAAAAAATTTGATTTTCTGCTCTGACAGCGGGCTTGTCCTCTGTAGCTCTCCAAAATGTAATCTTTTCAGGTTAAAGGCCGCAGGAAAGCGATTTAAAAAGCACAGAGCTTTCACCAAACATGGAAAAATGGGTCCTGGACCAGGAGTGTGCGCTCAGTGAGGGCAGGGATGCTTCGGAGCTGGAGAGAAATGCTCTTTTAAGTGCAAAAGCACAGTTGTACTCCCCGTGAGGGGAATTCCGCTGCCCAGCCCCACGCGGTGTGGGTGCCTGGGGGTGCCCGCTGCCCGGCCCCAGCCCCCAGGTGGTCCAGCACCTCCCCTGCCCACCCGGGTTTCCCGGGCTGCGTCAGGCAGAGGCTGCGGGGATGGAGCCCACCCTTCCCCACTCTGCCCTCCTGCTTCTGGAAGTTCGGATGTGAAATATTCCCCCCCCAGCATGTACCCATGCAATGCATGCAGCTCCCTCAGAAATAAAAGCATTTCTGAGCCTTTGCTGCACAGTAACACAGTGCACACACCCATGTTTGGCACAAAAAAATTCCTTCCCCCCCCCACGTAAAAAGATATACTACAAAGAAATTATTTATTAGGTTTACACTGATAATTCTATCTGGAAATAATAGAAGCTTTTAAGTTTGTGCATAGAAAACGCTATTTCAGGGCTGTGCTATATGCACACCAGGTACGTCGTTTGCTCACCCAGCCCCAGCAGCAGCAAGTGCATCAGCTCAGTAACTACATGCCCACACTATGCAGCAAGCCGGTTCATGGAGCTACACGCTCTCATTTTCATAGAATCTAAAATATCAGCTAATGCACTTAAAGATAATGAAATATATTTCACAATAATGTACCACAAAGCAATATCTATTAAATTACTCATCAGCTAATTCCACAGAGAGAAGAAAATAGTTTATATGTTTAACTTTTCTACATATCCTTGGTTGAGGGCAGGCGAAAGAGGAATTTTAAGGTGGTTGATTTATATCTGGGAAAGCATTTCTAAGATTGCTACAATTTCTTTACAGAAATATCACGTGATCTTGATACTAAAACAACATTACAAGTAAATAAAATGGACTAATTTTATCTACATTTTAATCAGTTGAAACACCGTGTTTTCTAAATATATTGCCAAGAGTACATGTAATAGGACAGAAACAAAACCCAACGTATTAGGAATGAGTAACTTTCTCTTATGGCTCCAAAGGAAGCTTATTCTATTCTTCAGCAGAATTTTAGGTGGGATATTTACAACTTCACCCAGAGAATCAAATCTATGAAAGCATTTTTATATTCCCTGCTGTTTAATACAAAAGCACAGAATTAAATAAAACCCCCTATCTGCCAGCCCTGCCTCATTTCCACCCAGGTTGTCTCTCCCGAGGAGACCACGGGAGCCGAGCCCTTCCCCTGCCTGCGTTGGGCTGGCTCCAGGTGCTGCTGCAGGTTGGGAAGTTTCAGCTGGAATTGCCCTCCAAGCCACGAGGTCCCTCACCGGGCTTCCCCAGCCCGCACGGGCTCCTTTGGGGAGGCAAGGCATAACCCAAGGAGGAAAGCCGCTGTTGTGGCAGGAGAGGGACGAGGGACACAGTAGCATCTCTGCCAGCCATGCCCACGTTTCGCTCCAAGTCTTTCCCCTAGGGTCAGCCGCGGCCCCTCGCCGCGGAGGTGGGCGCATCCCACTGCCGCTTTGCTTGCGGAGCGCCGCCAGACCCCGACAAACGACAGTCCCTCGGCATTTTGTGTGTGTCAGTATCGTTACTATTACGCCAGAGAGATATAAACATTTGTGCTTCTCACCCTCCATTGGCTATTTATCGAAGAGGTCGCCCTGACTTTTTTGCAGGGCCACCCCCTCCCCAGCACCTGCTCACCGCCTTCCCAGCTGCGGGCGAGGGCAGCACCAGGGGCAATCGCTGCCCGAATTAGCAAAAGGGAAGGGGAAGGTGGGCTGGAGCAGCCAGGTTTATGAGCCAAAGCTCAGACACAAACACTCCTCCAGGAGGAAGAAGATCCTAAGGCAGTATTACATTTTTACAGATTTATATGGGTTTTGAAGCCAAGTCCCAAGACTGGCAGAACACAGAGGGGGAATTATTTTCTTCTTATTAAAAGAATGAAAAGACCCAACATTGATTTTGTCCTTCATCACCACACAAAAAACCTCCCAACTACTGAGAGGATGACGGTATAGATTATCACAACACTGTAAATCAAAGTGAATGTATTTATTAGGGTGACTCTTTGTTGTACATGTGTGTGCTGTTTGTTGGCCCATACTGTTATTATTTTAATTTATGGTTTGCTTTTTCAACTCTTTCCTCCCCCTCACAAGACCAGAGCCTGTCCACAAGTTTTACTCACGCCAGTTAAAATCAGCATAATGAAATGTCACGGCCAGATCCCATCGCTCCGCAAGGACGCCGGGGCAGCGCCGTCTCTGGGACACGTCCGCAGAGTCCCGCAAAACTTTGCTCCGGCGGGCAGTGCTGCTGGGGGGCTCCGCTGACGGTGGTGGGTGGGACAGAGCAACAGGGACCCCGACAAAGCCAGCTAACAACATCAGCAGGGCACGGGAAGGGAGCCTTTCTTAGCTGCTTAACAGGTCTAGCTATAATTAAGTGCAATAATTTTAAGCAATTTGCAAATCCCACCTCACCTCTCATTCTGTAATAATCATGATCTCATTATTAATAAAGCGTGTTTCTGTAGAGTCGGTGTTACACGAGGCTGCTGCGATGCAGGAATAGGGGAGCACGGAGCCGCACAGAGGAATTCAGCTCAACTCTCCATCTGCCCCAGCTTAATTTAAACCAGACTTGACAACCTCATCTGTGGCAGCTAATGACAGCACCCACTCCCAGGAATTGCCAGGCAGAGATCCAGTTCTAGGCATGCAAATCCATGACTTGGGTACTCAGAAAGCATGATATTCCCCCCAAAACACCCACTTTAGGGTTCTCTATTTGCTCCCTGGTTTCTGAACTTTGAGATATTTGTTTTAATCCTCCCTTTGAAATGATGACATTTTGGGTGTTCTTTTTTTTGTTGTTGTTTTAAAGACACCCTGTAGAATCACAGGAGCAGACACAGCAGAGATCGAGCCACGTACAAGCCACGGCAGCACAACAGAAGGGCCAGACAGAAAGACAGACCCTGTCCCTTCCCATTTAAGGGATCTAAAAGACAGCACAACTGTAATACGCCAAGGAAATCTGCAATAAGAGTCTCAACATTTAATAACACAGCACATTTGTATTTAATACAAAGACAAAGTATTTGTTATAACCCTGATTTAAGAAGCGCAGTGCTACCCTAAAGGAGATTAACTTGGTGTTGAGTCTGTTGGCCAAGTCATGACCACATACGAGTCCCCTGAGAAGCACCACGCACGACAGACACAGTGGCAGCATGCCTAGGTAAGAGCCTGGACTTACAGGAGAGGAAGGTAAGTAGCAGCCTAAGACCATTTCTGGTCCTCCTGCGATGCTAACGTCAGGGGAACTAAACGTGAGGAAGGTGTGACACCGGCAGCCAAAGGTCACACCAGTGACCAAAACCCAGACTTCCTAAATTTTTGTTTTCTGAAGTTCTGCTTGTGCTTCAGCTGCAAATCAAGCACAGCCCCTGCAAATCCCCGTCAGAAAGCCAAGTGCTAGGAGCAGCACTGGCTACCTTTGCACCAAAGCAACGTCCGGTAGGTTTGCTGCCCGCCGCTCTTTGTACGAGAGACAGGAGAAGCTAAGGAAGAGGGGTTTGCAAGCCTGATGTGAGCTAATTTAATCTGAAAAAGCAAATACCTCTCTGATGAGGGAGAGCCCTTGACACCCGGTAAAGCCAAAGGAATGATTCAGCGCCTACTTTGGGAGCGGGGAAACACAATAGTAGAGAAATTACATTGGAAAAGGGTATTTTTTTAGCTAACGTTTATTGTTCTGTGGATGAGCGAGCCATGGTGCTCCCGCAGATACGGCAGCATGCATCAGCCCAAACATCTCCTGGTCGCACATTGTACAGAAGATGTCTGAGCAGCAGCAGCAGCGAGGCAGGCACACGGAGGGCTCCCGCCTCCCAGGGAGGAGAGCAGGGCGCCAGCCTCACAGCTCTGCACATCACAGCCGGGCGACATTTTCCTGCGTGTGAAATCAGTTGCCTTCCATGGGGTGCTGGTTTGCTTTGTGATGATCATTCTTCTCCAAAGCCAGAACAGCACCCACATCTGCCTCTTCCCCCCCACCATTTCTCATCCCTCACTTGTGTATTTCCTCCCCCCAGCGCCCTCCTGACCTTCGCACCCTCTGGCTCCAGCACTGCCTCCTCAGCCCTTGCCAGATCCTATACTCTTGCTGTCCATCTCCACTCCTGCCTCCCCCCATCCATTTAAATACTGGTTTTCTTCCCTTCTCCCGCACACTGATTTGGTGTCAGAGCCGGGAACAAGAGCAGCTCAGGGAAGTGTCCGCGCTCCCCGTGCTGATGCCCAGGTGAACCGCTGCTCCGGCCGCTCCAGGGCGATTACGGGACAGCCGTGCTCAGCCACGGCCAGCCCTGCAAAGGTGGAGGCTGCGGAGGCTCTGCCAGGCTTCAAAACCCACCCGAGGGAGACAGTTTTCTATGAGATGGCGGGAGACATGACCCAACACCAGACAGGAGAGCCCAGCCACGGGGCAGCAAAACAGGGGAGAATGAGGTTTGGCAGGACATGGCGTGCGCGGGAAGAGGCGGTTTCTATCAGCTTAGGCCTGGCAAGCTGCAGCACTTCTGTTTGGGAGACGAGCTAAGGAATCCCGAGCGAGACAGCACCATCAACGAGAAACACCCGCTCAGCGCAGAGTCCTGCTGAAAACGGCAACAAAACAGTGGATTCTACCAAGGCTGTTACAAAATGTGTTGGGAATATCCTTCTAGAAACCACCTTAACAGGCTTTTTTTTTGTAAATAATTGCCTCAGTTTTGGCTACTCTGTGGAAAAGGATTTTGCAGGAAGAATCCACAGAAAAGCAATAAAAGTGCACAAAAATGAGTAAAGAAAACTGATGTAAGTAGGCTTTCAAAGACTACAAGTACATGCCTGGACACAAAAAGCAGGGCAGGGGTGGGCAGGGAAATCAAGAGCTCCTATTCATCATCTTTTAATACCAAATATAGAGGACACCTAAAGAAACTGCTGCGCATCTGTCTTTAAAAGGTGAATGGAAATAAGAGCACTGAGTATAAAAATAATCTTTGGAAAACATACAAGACGTCGCTGTTTATTTCAGTGACAATACACTCTTTAAATAGTTTTTTTATTATTACTAGAACCCATCGGCTGACTTAGGTGCTAAAGGGTTCTGACGGACACAAGCCTCCCCACCGGGGAGCACCGTGCTGCGGAGGCAGCGCGCAGGCCCGCCGGGATGGGGTGGGTGACCCCGGCTGGGCAGCGTGGCGCGGGACAGGACAGCAGCCGCCACGGGCGGCATTACACCCACCCAGCTCTGCAGAGATGGAGCTGCTCTGGGCCACGCGCACAGCAGGGTTTGCGTCCCACTCCCTCGCATCACTTCGTCACCACAGCGACGACACCTGCAACAGCAGCGCCCATTTCCAGCCCTTGGGATCGCACTTCCATACCATCAGCTCTGACTGAGTCTCCTTGTCCACTTGGTCCTGCCCCACGGAGTAACAGTCCATTCCCATTCCATCACACCACCCAGGTACCAGTTATGCCCATTAATGAGAATTCACAGCTCTCCGGGTCTGTTATTCATCTCTCAACACTCATACGGAGGCAATTAAAGGATCCCTTTTTTTTTCTTACTGCCTGGTGCCTCTTAATTCTGGCCCCAACATCCTCCTGTTGTGCTAAATAACCAGCAATCCATTTTGCCCCTTCATCAAACATACATGAAGCAGGTCAGTGTTATTAGGAGAGGCCAGCTGAGGCACACGGAAAGATTAAGCATGTTTTATAGGAGTTACACAGGGAAATACACAGAGTTGTAGAACTGAGTTCAGGAGTTCCTGGCTCTGGCTAGGCTTCAGTCAAACTTTTCTAATTCAGACACTGGAGATCGTACCAACTTGACTTGAGCGTGTCAGTTCGCGTGAGCTGAAGGACGCCCCCCACCCCTGTGCTCCACAGCTCCACGGAATGCAAAACTGAATGGAAAGACACCTACGCGTGAACGCAAAAAGCATCTTTAAGGGAGAATTTTCTCAAAATAGCAGATTCAAAACAGAACTGAATGAATGAGGCACAGAAGAAAAACACACAGCTTCATTTCTAGTATTACTGAGTTTACTTTGTTCCTGGTTTTGTCGTTGGTTTTTCTCCAGAATGAAGAGGAGAGATCAAAGTTTTCAATCTGTGGAGCTCCTCCGCCTGCCTGGTGGCGGCACGTGCCTCCACCCAGGGCAGGCTCTCGCCGGTAGCTGCTAATCCACTCGGATGCTCAACAGCAGAGCCTCGAGTTTTCACGGATTTATGCCCTACACTGCACACAGTTCCGTCTGTTTCACGGTTATTGTTCTCACCGAGTCTACTTCATCATTTAAATTATTAACAGCAGAATTACACTGACTGAGATCTCCTAGAATAGGTGGCTCTAAAGTACAAAGGCTTGTATTGGTATATATTGATACACACTGACTGGAACAGATGGATTGGGAGAAATTTAGATTTGAGGGTCATTGCTCCATCTCAGTGCTGGTTGGATTTTTTGGGGAAGGTATAAGAATAACAGACCAAAAACCCAGAAAAGCTCCTTTAGATGGTCACCTGCAGATTGTCACTTATGTTCAAGTACCTTCTCGTAGTCAGCAGCCTGAAGCTGCCCCACCAACGCGCCACACATCAGAGCGCGCAGCATCTTCAACGCTCCTTGGAGCCAGCCCAGCACCGGCTCCGTGCTCCGTGGCAGGGCAGGCACCCCAGAAACCGGGCTCGGCACATCTCACACTGCGGAGCCGAGCGAGCAAACCTCCCGCGAACCTCAGCAGGACCGAGCCTCCGCAGCCAAGACCCCGGTTCTTCCACCAAACACAAAAACGTTTGCAGGGTACAGACCTTGTACAGCCACGTGCAGCAAAGATGCAAATCATACGCTGCTGTAAACCAAACCCCCGCTGAGAAAAACACAGGGACCCTGGTGCGTGGAAGAGAAAAAGCAGGACAGGAGCATCAAGAAACTTCTGGGCTCTGGTTCATTGATTTCTTCTCTGTCATCTTCTCATTAGGAAGACAAAATAGTTTCCTACCAGCCTGTTATACCCCTGTTGCTGTCATTAACTATTCAGAAAAGAAAAATCAAGTGCTATAATTGCACAAAGTCTCAGTAAATCACAAAATCCCATGCAAATTCATCTCTCCTTTGACTATATATTTTTTTAAATGTAACACATGAGAAACAGTGATTATGAAAAGCCATTTATGTTAAAAAAAAAAAAAACAACCAAAAAACCACCTGCTGCCTGCGACAACCCTTCTGGCCACCAGATACCACAGTCAGAGGCGACTCCAAAGTGATTTCAGACTTAACAATATTCATTAATAACAGAGTAGACAGTGCCCGTGTTCAGACTATGCATATGGTTTGAATACAGGGAATTTGCTTTTCCCATGCACTGCATTACATATTTATACTGAAATAAAAGCTTTTTTTTTCCTCCCCACTTCTTCCAGGGTAATTGACAGATGGATCTGATTCAGGAAAAAAAAAAGTAATCAATGCATTCAAATAGTTCCTACCCAGGCTGCTTTGCCTAGGCTTCAAATATTTTATTACACAAGGTTCTATGTACATTTTTTTTAAATTAGTTGAAGTTCATGCAGCTTTTCATGTGAGATTTTCTTTTAAAAAAATTCTAGCCTTCTGAAGCAACAGTTTCTCTGCAATCAAGTCAAAAATCCAAAATAGCTTTCACTGTACTAATAATGAAAGTCTTATGTGCAAAGACAAGTTTCTTTCAAGTAAAAATAAAGTGTATTTTCATTACATCATATACCCAAAAACATAATACCCAGCCGCCCAGGCAGGAGCTGCCCAAGTTAGAAGTTGGTTCCAGGCAGGTTTTTGTAGCCACCAGGTGCAAGCGGCACCTGAGCACACAAGTTCCATTTCTGAGAGCAACAGTGAAAACACCACTAGGAAAAAAACAAGCTTCCTGCTTACATGGTGGAGAGGAGGCAACAAAATAGTAGTTTTGTGGGGACTTTGCATCAAGTATTTGCCCAGATATGCTCTTTCTAGTATAAGGCTCAAGAACTCTCGAGTCACAGCTGCCATCGGGTCCATCGCACAAACTAGCAAAGCTTCCTGAAGACACTGACTGCTTGTAAAGCACCACTTCCAACACCACAGACCACAGGTCCCAGAGACAGTCAGGCTGAGAACAGAAACCTTCAGCAAAATCTTTACTGCTAAAGTGACTTACATTGCACAAGGTCGCTTCATTAGAACGGAACTGAAGTTATCCTTCGATTCCTACAACTGCAGAGAAGCTTAACCAAGTAACCGTAGGTGGAAACCCAAACATACCTTGCTCCTACCAGAGCAGCTCCTTCTCCCCGCAGCACCATACCATTTGTGCTAAGCAGGCTTAACTGCTCTACCCTTACATATATTCACTCCCCCCTACCCATAAGGCACCTCTGACAAATTGCCTGATGCCCTACTCCTGTGTGTGATTTGGTAATGCTGATCCCATCGACTGGTTGTGCTCCAACAGCTGATGCTTGTATCGTCAGCCAGCCGGCCGGCAGAGGAGCTAGGTCTAGGCTCCTGTCCTCACCCCAGAAGCAGGCCTTTGCTAGGAAAGACCTCCTAGGAGAAGCAGAAATTAGAGTAGAGGAATCCCTACGTCCCAGGAGTGCAAAATCTAACATGCGTTGGGCTCAAACATCAGAAGTTCACCAGAGAAACTCAAAGCATGATTCTTCTTTACTTCCTGAAAAATAGCTAGCTATTCTTGCCTTTACTGCTTTTATCTTTCCTCATCGTCCATAATTAGACATCTTGCATCAATGGCCAACTCTCAGCAGGTCCAGCAGAGAGCAGGCTGCTCACCGCATCACTCAGCTGCAGCTGAAGAAAGCATTCTTCCTCCTCAAGTCTGTACGAGTCCTAATGACGCTTCCAGTTGGAAATAGCTAGATTTTTCTCCCTGGAATAAATCAACCCACATAAAACTCACTGCAAAGGATTAATTGCAGAATCACAGCACTGAGGTTGGAAGGCACGTCTGCAGATCATCTAGTCCTACCCCCCTGCTCGAGCAGGGTCACCCAGAGCAGCGGGTCGCGACCACGTCCAGCTGAACATCTCCAGGCATGGAGAGGCCGCAATCTCTCTGGGCAACCTGTGCCAGGGGCTGACCGCCCTCACAGTGAAAAAGATTTTTCTTGTGTTTAAGGGGAATTCCCTGCGTTTCAGGTTGTGCCAGTTGCCCGACATTCAAGGGCTCACCGAGAAGGCAGAAGGCACATGTGTGCTTACGCAGACCTTACCGCTTTCATGGGGTGAGCTCTCCCTTACAGGCAGACGTGCTCCCGGGTTTGCTTGAATTTAGTATTAATCACGAAGAGCTGAATCTGAACAATTCATGTTCGTTAATGTTATCAGCTCAGGGCTGCAGAGGCTGTTTTGAACAGGCAATTTTTGTTCAAATGAGCAGCGCCACACAACTCTTCCTCAAACGTGTGGTTATTGTATAGAAAAGGCTCTGGAGGTGTTGGTAAGTCACGCAAATGCCGACTGGGCGTCCCAGCAGCGCTGTCGTCAGGGCTATGGCGAGGAGCAAGAACTCATGGTGAAAAATATTTTTAAGTTTATGTGTACACTGTTCCCTTCTACATCTATTTTTCCCAACACTACCTATAATCAGAGGGGTGATAATTTGTAATAATTAGTTCATGCACTCTAACCTAGTTAATGTTCCCTATACTCCCCATGGCTTACAAGCTAGCAACAAACGCCGTGCGTGAGACGCGGCGGGGAAGTCACCCACACGGACTGCCACGTCCACCTCCCTCCTGCCTTGCGGGGCTCTTCCAGCCGGGAGGAAGCATGGTATCACAACATAAAGCATTAGACATGCTCTGGAAACCCTTTGCCCAGCTGCTCATTAGTACTGCATTAGTCTGTAAACTCAAGCGCAAAACGCCTAGTTCAAGTTGCTTTTTCTTGATGTACTTGAAAGGTCCTGTGAATTTATGGCAGGATAATGCGGAGCACAGCACCTATTTATGAGTTGATCATTTGTACAAAACCCCCCTCAAAGCACCGAAGGTTACCATTCGACCAAGAGCTGCACTTAGCTGCTCAGAGGGCAAGAAAGCCAAGTATATGAAAGTTAAAAGCATTAATAAAAGTGTGACTTATAAATTACTTCATCTTTGTCACCCTTTTTGAAATGGGGTGAGAGAGGCCAGGGTAAATTTATTTTTTAAGTGCTTTCTGAGACCTGCAAGGGTCAGCCCTGAAATGCCGTACTCTATAAATCATTCCATGCGTATCTGATAGATGCGAGTGCATCATAACATTAACAAATATTGATTTGTTTATCATTTGCAACTGTTTATAGCTAAACAGCAGACTTCATAACATTTGTAGGGAGAAGAAACTTTAATCTGTGAGAATGCAGGCGAGAAGCAGCCTCGGCTGCAGGAGAAAAGAGCAACTGCCGGCGCAGTGTACATGTTACAGTCGTATTATGAAACCAGTTATTTCACAAAATGACTAAAATTTTCAGGCGTTTCATGAAACAACTTGTATCGCTGCTAAGAACCACAGCGAAACCTTGCATTACGGGTGCTCGGTTGAATCACAGCCGTGAGCACTCAAAAGCAGAGCCTGCAGCGGGTGACCAATGCCCAGATGTAAATGCTGCAGCGCAAAACTTTGGCCGGAGAACCAAGGATGGGCGCGCTTCCCCACCCTGGGCAGCCTCCCCGCCCTGGCACGGCTCACCTCTGCCGTGCCACGCGGAGCCCGGCACCGGGGACAGGCACCGCCGCTGGGCAGGTACCAGCACCCCCAGACCTGCCCTCCACAACGGGTGGGTGTTAATGAACACAGTGGGTCCGCAGGACCCCCACCTCTAGTGCCAAGGTAAGTACCAGCCCTGTGACACCACGCTGTGATACCACTCTGTGACACTGAACCATAGAATCACAGAATCATTAAGGTTGGAAAAGACCTCGAGGATCATCGAGGCCAACCCCCAACCCAACACCCCCAGGCCTCCTAAACCATGTCCCGAAGGGCCACGTCTGCACGGTGTTTGAACCCCCCCAGGGACGGTGACTCCCCCACCTCTCTGGGCAGCCTGTGCCAGGGCCCGACCGCCACATCGTGCAATCTGGAATTAAGCACGAGATGGCTGGCAGTCGTATGTATACGTGTATGCCTACACCTCTCTGTGTATGCCTGTCTTGGTCAAGAGTGTCCAAGAGCCATCTACAGGGACTTGGCATAGCCTTGCCCTGTGGTTTCCATCCATTTTATGCAGTTACCAAAATCAGTCGTTTCACAAAATTACTACCAGTAGAACTCAATCCATGGAACGTCTTATATAAAAGTCCCAGGAGATGTAAGAAGAACACACATTTTACAGAACCTCTTGCCTGCTAACACCGATCAGGGCCACCAACGTATCTGACCCCAGGTTTTTGGCCAAAAACAATGACACGGGTATAAGACTTAGCCCACGGACCCCCCACGGCTGTCTGTCGGGCACAGAGCATCGCTACCATCACCAGCCCACTGCCGATCACCAGAGCCCGGGAACTGACCTTGCGTCATCGCACCCTGCGAGGTTACAGCCCCGACACAATATGGCGACATCAACTGTTCTGTATTTTCCATAGTTTAATACTATGCAGGAGGCTGTAAATGCAGGGAAGACACCTGGAGCAACAGGAGCAGGTTTGAAAACACCTACAGTAAACATCTCATTAGCCTAATGAGGAAGACAAACTACCTGGCAAACTTCTTCCTGATGCTTTAAATCATTAGATGTTAGGGTAAAAACCAAACTTTTTCATTAAGCAACTACAATAAAAAATGGGTTGTTTTCTCTCCCCACCTTCTTCTTTTAAATAGCGCAACTCTCTGCTTTTATTTATTTTTGGAACCTGACAGGCTTGATAACCAATTTCGATGCAGAACCACCCACCATTCACATCTCAAAAAGCTAATGAAGTATAATAAAATTGCCCCAGGAGACACGTATATGGAGACATGCACAAACTCTTCAGGAGAATACTAACCGTGATTTCTTCAGGTGGGAAAGTAAAATTATGTAAAATAAATGAAAACAAAATCAAATAAACCCCACCCATCAGTAGCAAAACTCAGTTTGTGACGGACGGGCACCTTTCCAGGGCAGCAGTCAGCAGCAGCTTCTGCTATGGGTTAAAAATAACTTCTCAGCTTCCCACGTAAGAAAAAAAGATGAAGAGTAACAATACCAGATTAAATGGTACTGAACTAAACAGGCACCAACAGCCTGTAACACTCATGGAGATAGAAGTAACCACCCAGATAAAGGGCAGGAATGCAGCAGCTCTTATCCCGAGGGTTCCCCGAGTGCTTTTTGGGGGTTGCGCTCCCACTGATACGGAGATTTTGATCCTGGCTGACAATCACACCATACTTTCCATCACAAAATGCTGGAGAGTGGGTCTCTCAGACAGAAGGGTTTGAGAGCAACGTCGTCCTATCGGAATAAAAAACTCCATCAAATTGAAACCCACGGAGATTTCCGTGTGCACACCCGCTCATTCACCAAAGCTTCAGGTAGCTCCAAATTAAGTATTTGGTTATTTCCCTGGGAGACGTTTACACTGTATTTGCAAATAAACACTGGTAAAGTTGCTAAATCCAGGTGTTTTAGGAATCTATTCTTCAAGTTTAGTAGAACTGAGCCCTCAAAACCCCAACCAGTCTTGTAGTAAAACAGCTAAATCAAGCACTTCTGAAACCCAGAGCAAAATCTGGAAGCGCCACAACGCATCAGTAGCACCAGCTACCCTCTCCAGGTGGCGTCTCTGGTGAGAGCAGCCATGGGCTTCCAAGGAGCGGGATTAAAACCTGGTTTACACCTCAATAGCAAAGTTAGATCCTATTGAGATGATCTATCTCAAGCCTTATCTGCTCATGAAGAGACTTCTTGGGGAAAATGGCAGCACAAGCCCAAAAATACCCACCACCGTTTCAGGCGAGAGTGTGGCTGCGCTGCCTTGCGACTGGCCGGGGACATCCTCGGGATTTGCACAGGATGCTTCACAGGCAGCACATGCAAAACCACGGGGTTCCAGGCTGGAAAGTGATGATGCTAGAATTGGCTTAATATCCCGGAATTACAGCACCATCGCTCGGCGTGTGTTTGTTCAGAAAAGCTGCTCCTCACTTAAACCCTTTGCTTCCCAGGAACGGTCTCTGCCTGCTGTAAGCTCAGCACTTTGCCTTAGGCAGCTCCTGTTTGTTTTAAAGCTTCTCCTTCTCAACCCGCACAAGACACGGTCACCACAAAAACACATTTACCGAACGGCTGCACGTGGAGCAGGCAGCACGAAGCGACGGCTCTGCACCTGAGCCGAACCCCAGGCAAACCCGAAATCAGCTTTTTCCTTGGAGGCAAAGGAACTGTTAATGGCCCAGCGTGTGCTGGTGGTGGTGGGGTCAGGAGCAGGCAGCGGCTCCAGCCTGCACCGGACCTGGGGCCGCTGGAGCCCTGCTCGGCCGGGCAGGGCTCAGCCCGGCAGCCACAGCACCGCTGCCGTGCACGGAGTATCGCTCCAGCACAGGAGAGAAAACTCAGCAAGACCCTCTCTTACCAATTACAGGTCGTCAATATTGACTATCTGAGGGATTTCCATGCTCGGGAAGCAAATTAGAAACTCAATACCTGAACTATTCCTAAATGCAGTTATCAACTTCAGAGTTTTATCTCATAAAACCAATTCAGCTTAGAGTTTAATTCTATTAAATTAGGGCTTAGAAATAAGATTTGCTCTGAGAATGAATGCATCATTAGTTTTAAAATGCAATATACTGAAACCCAAAATGTGCAGCATTACAGTTTGAAGAATAAATGAGCAGAGATGGCACCCAAATGTACTTCTCCCTAAATATATTTACCAGCCTTGGAAAAATCCGTCGGCTCATTAGGACACCAAGTCTTTTGGTGTGCGGGACGTCCCCCTTCTTTAGGGAACGATAATCCTCTTGTGTCTCTCTTTGGCACAAGTTTTTCCTTTGTTCTTAAAACCTTCTTATTTCGGCAGCTGACAGAGAAAAAAGAATCAGCATCCTTTTTCTTAATAAAAATGCCACAATGAGATCCTGTCGGGCTTGTGCCAGGCGTGTCAAAGGAGCAGGGACTAATACAGGAAACCTCAAGAACTCCCCGTTTTGTGCAAGTTACAGTATGTGGAAGAGTCACGTAGGGCTGTTTTTTTAAATCAGGCTTCCAATACATGAAAAGCACCCTTCCATGGGGTGCATGTAATCTCTGAATAGGGCCCTTAGTTTCCTGTGGTATTGTATTAAAACTGATGTTTGATACAATAATGCAGGGATAGAATATGCTCAGAAGAGGACAAGGTAGCCCAACAGCGTCTGTCCCCTTGCATTACAAACCGCTGCGTCCTCTTTCATGCCGTACTGGCCAAACGGCTGCAAGTCCAAGGCACACCTGCCTTGCCTAATCGTATTAGGGCTATACGACTGGAAGTTAGGGAAAAAGAGGAGGAAAGCGGCAAACGCCACGCCAAAGACACTAGAAGCCTTAAACAGAAATAAGATATTCTGGTCTTACGTGTTTCACCGTCATTTTTATTCCAGATGTGGTATTTCAGATGGCGCAATGAAAACAGCGGGCACCTCTCCAGGCCTGGCCACGTACTTTGCATTTAAAAAAACTCCTTTTTCAGGAGAAAACAACTCTGCCTCCAAACAGTATTGCAGAGTAAGTCAGCAAACTCTGGCGCTGTAGCAGTGCCACAAAATAATCGGTAGCCCATTGCCTCTCACGCCGGAAGCCTAGGTTAAAGCTTTTAAAGATGTATAATATGTGTTAATTTGCTCTTTTTACTCAAGTAGACTATAACGGTTTTGTTCTTATCAGAAGCACAAAAATAAAACCAACTCAAATGACCTAATTATAATTTTTGGTAGCAGAAGAGTTATATGGAAGAACACAATTGACTCTATAGCGCCTAAAATACTTACAGTAAGCAT
The DNA here is from genome assembly GCF_949628215.1 of Phalacrocorax aristotelis. Taxonomy (NCBI): domain Eukaryota; kingdom Metazoa; phylum Chordata; class Aves; order Suliformes; family Phalacrocoracidae; genus Phalacrocorax; species Phalacrocorax aristotelis. The sequence goes on from NC_134283.1 coordinate 1,085,676, forward strand.
TTTAATGCAACAGTTCGTTTGCAAATGCATGCAAAGCTGTGAAAGTAAAGAGAAAAGGACAAAATTATATATGTCCGTCTCATTCGTTACGCAGCAGCTCCGTGGGGTGTTGCCCACACCATTGCCCCCCCTTCAATCACGACCTGATTTTACAATATTGAGCAAATTCTCATGTTCAAAAATTAGTCAGAGAAGTACGATGTGGTCAGATGTTTGTGTTTTGCCGTAAGATTCTCCTCTTCCCTAATTTTTAAATTATATTTAGATCAAAACAGTCCTTGTATTTTACGTTAATAAAAATCTCAACCTTTCCTTTTTCTATTCCATCTTCAAAAGCAGCAAGCAGCCGTCCTGTGTGCCAGGCAACGTGCTACAAAATATTTCACAGTTTTGCTTCAATTCATGTTGCCTTTTACTTGGTTTTCATTGAGTAGAATGACTTTATCTGTTCCAAACAGTGAAACAGAGCAGCTCAGCCAAGATGCTACAGGGCTGCTGACATTTGGAATACTATTTTCAGTCCTATTTTACATATGCTTCAAATGTATCTTATGAAAAATAAAAATCAGTTAGAAGATGGGCTTATCGGCGTCTCTAGCAACGCAGGTGACCTACTTTCAGCCATAAAGAACTGGAAAATCGCACGGCCATTGGCAGCAAAGTCAAAGGAAGGAAAGAGTCAACACCTGTGCAAATGCCCAGGGGAGAAAAATTCAGCCCAGAACGGAGCACTGGAGAGAGAGGTCGTGTCACCCCAGTGCCTCTGCAGCACCGCGCCACCGGCTGGACTGGGGCAACGGACCGGCTGCGCTGGGCTCCCTCGCGCCAGGGTGCGCCCAGGAAAAATCCCGGCTCGACCTTTTTCCTACTTCTCACTTGTGGAAAAACAGCTGGGAAACAAAATGGTTTAGTAAGTGCAGCCTAAGAGTGACTATTACCTTACACATCTTCTAATGATGCACTTCACAAAAGTCCAGAACGAGAGAAAAAGAGCCAGAGCGGGAAACGCAACCCCAACATTTTTCAAAAGAGGAACTGATTCTTTGAGAAGAAAACTAATGAGAACGAATCAAGGCACGACCTAAGAAGAGAGATTAAAGGAAAAACAAAACAAAACAAAAGCTGCTAAGGTTATTAAAAATGACTATATTTGTGGATAAAGCAACAGCTTGAAACTTCTCACTGATACTTTATATTTTGTGTGGCTCTTTCTGCCTATAAACAAATTGTAAAAGATGGCAACAGCTAATTTAAAAAATAAAAAGCGAAGTGTTGCAGCAGAGTCTAAATTGAGTCTGACAGTCAAGGTCACATAACTTTTCGCTTTTATTTAAAGACATTGCCTTGATTACTGAAAAATATTACAAGATATATACACACAGATCTCGAGCCAGGATAGCCACCCTTTGAGGGCTGTATCGATGGCTTCTCGTCCATTGCTTTAAAAGGAACAACAGCAATAATTTTTTAAATTGCTAAATGTCATGTAATTATCGAATTACAGAAAATTGTCAGAAATCATCGATACAATTTTTTGAGTTACACTTTCAGTGTAAGCAATATGTCCTAACCAGTCCTGTTATGCCTAAATAAATTTAAATTGTTTCTGGAAATTTTAAAAAACGCTTGCTGCTTTAGCTCACATCAACATGAAAGCTTTCATCATACCTTTGATTTATTTTAATTGTATTTATATTGTTCTAGTCCTTTTACTGCAAACTTTGAGAAAAAAGAAGTTAAATCTAGTTCTGAAATTCATTATCTGTAAAGGAAATGAGTTGAGACTGCAAGACATGTTTCTAGCACTGAAGGATCAGACGAAGTGTACGAGATCTCACGTCTAACGGAACCAATCTCACGGGCCCATTAGAGTCTTTATAGGTGGATCTCACTTGTATCTTTGTTTATAAGAAAAAAATACAGATTCTGAAGAGAACTGGAGCCTGTTTGATGTTCGGCCTCTATTGTCTCCCAGGCAAACCTGAATGAAAGCTTGGAATTAAACAGCTTTTGAATCTAGTTTTCACGGTGATCATTGCAAGCGATATAAAATAACACATCCCGGTTCGCACTTGCAGGCCTTCGGAGCCAGCTGCCACAGTCCCCCGCATTCGCACGCTTTCCAAGTTTATAAAGTTGTTAAATAATTTTGTCACAGCATTTTTATAAATCAAAGGCAATAATCAGCCATTTTCTTTTCCTTTGTAAACATTCCTTCCCAGGACCTGCAGCTTTCCTGGTTTCTCCCCGCTGCAGTGCCCAAGCACCTCCAAATGTTCACATCTGCCCTGGCCTTGGAGAAATCACTTCTGGAGCCCCTAACGGATCCTTTGGTTAGGAGACAAATATCAGCCACCAATACTCTAATCATACAGAAATGTTACCAGTGAAAGGACAGCCGCTGGAAACAATGGTTTGGCATCACTGCTGGGGAGCAGGGGCGCGCCCCGGCTGCCCGCGACCCACGGGGGACCACTGCCCGTCTCCCCATGCTACACATAAGCGACTGAAGTCCGACGACACAAAAAAAGCTTTTCCAAGCACACAGGTAACCTGAAGTGGACTTAGACCGGTCAATTATCAAGTTAAGAGCTTTAATACAGACTCCTCCATCAGCACGACCTGTGGGTCCTCACCGTTAGCTGAACTGAAGGCTGTAATCGCTCCCATCCTCCGAGTCCCCGCGCAGCCCTGCGCAAATCACTTTCCCTCAGTGCCCCACTTACACAAGGGGGAAAATAGTCTGAATCCTAAAGGTAGGGGAGGGTGAGATGAGAACTCTGGGAGATCCTCAAGGGGCAGGTGCTAGAGAAGTGCTAAACACCGCTACCACCAACAACATCGCTCTGTTTTGCGTCTCCCATATGCTCTGTCTTTGGAACCCACGTTTTATCCTTTCCCGTGATTTTTGCACTCACCGACATACGATTTTCTTGGAGTAAAATTCATACCTGCTACAAATCATGAACGCGGTCTTACTTTTTAAAATTATACCAATATATTAATCTGTTACAGAAACAGTATTACTACCAAAAATAATTGTTATCCTTATTGCTAAAAAGTAAAGATTGTTTCAAAGGCATGGGAAGCAAATACCCTGCAAACTCTGTAGCTGCACGTCTTCCTCTTTCAAACTGGCGTTGCATCATTTTTCTTGTCATTGGAAGCAGTACACTTTGAGGAGGTGCATTTAGCATTTTTTGTAACTGTATTTAGGTAGTGCTTTTTGGCATTTGAAAAGATTATTTTAAAATGAGATCATGAAAAAAACACTCAGGTAAAATAACATGTCATGCCAGGCTCATTATACTAAACATATTGCACAGCCTTAGTATTTTACCTCTGCTATTTTGTGCACCAGGGTACATCGACTCATTCTTACTCGGTGGCATTTCCACGTTAAGCTAAAACTAATTGCAACAAGTTTCACAAGACAAATACATTGTAGGTGGGGTAAGCGGCTTCGGAGCAGACCTGGGCGCAGGAGACGAAGACATGGAAGTGTGGAAGGGGAGGGAAGACGGGTCGCCCAGGCTCGCTGCCCCCAGCCCGTCCCACTGCGCAGAGGGACCCAGGGAGGCAGAAGGGCTCTGGGCTGGAGCCACCGCTCGCTCAGGTGTCCCCGCACCTCCACCCGGCCCTGCCTTGCCAGGCTTTCGGACAGGGACACGCCCCCCCATAGCGGCAGGGGCCGTGCCCAGACCCTCCCAGCCAGCGCCGTGACCCCCAGCACGCTCTGCAAGCTTCACGCCAGCCACGGTGCGCCGGCACGCCGTCGCCTTGCATGCTCGCCTACTCCGCCTCAGAGAGAATGGTGATGGGTTTCCCTATTCCTGCAGTTTACCTTTATTCCCTGTTAGGCCAGGGAATGCCTAAAACCCCATGGAAATATTGCAAAAAGTAAGGTGAAGCCAGCGTGCGTGCCACGGTGACTGATTTGTTTTCCAGTGGCCACCGTCGCACCCAAAGCACAAGCCTGTGTACGTACAGCGTGCCGCACAGTGCGGGAGGTTACATCCCCAGGGAACGCAGAAACCCTGAGTGCGGGAGCAGCCTGGGAATGCAGGAGGCTCCGAAGTGTCCCCCGGCCCGGTGGGCACCGAGCGAGCGACACAGCTCGGGGAGCTGCTGCCAACAAAGCACCACCTGCAGCCAGCCCGCGAAGCCATCAGAGCGGGCTGCTCACCGCCTTGCTTGGATGAAGGCAAGATGCACAAAGAGGAATGAATGAGGAACGGAGCAGAGTTATAAAAAGAAAAGGAGAAATCATAAATTAAAACAGAGAGACAAAAAGCTCTGCTGAATTCTCTTTTTTTTTCTGTGCAAAGCAATAGTGGGGAAGCATTAAGCGTTACTCTGTTTCTTCATCTAATGACACAGAAAAAAGTCTTTTCTGCAAATAATTCAAGTAAACAATCTCCAGAAAGCATGAACAACAATACCAAATTTCTTGAAATTAGCCAAGCTCACAGAATCAGCAGGCTATTATTGCTGCTTGGAGGCCACGTCTCCAAAACCGTGGATGAGGCAATTTGGGGGGGGGGGGGGGGGAGGCGAGGGGGAAGGAGAAAAGGGCAGAAAAAACAGCCCCTTCTTTCTCCATTATTATTTACCTGGGATTCAGCTCACTGTAAATCTCATTTCAAAAGGAAAAAACCCTATGACAAACTCACCTTGGCTAAATACCGTTTACCGATTTATAACGAAGATCTGTTCCACTTTAACTTGCTAAACACTCTGTCACTGTTTTATATGCACCACTTCCAAAGAAGGGAAAAATAAAGGAGAGATTTTTAGGTCAAATGATTAAGGGGAAAAGAGATTTAAACCAACAATTTTTTTAAAGTTCTAATTGTTTGCTTATTGACACCAATTTACATGGAGCCACTTAGTGAATAAAGGTTTTCACAGTACATGGCACTTCTTTATGTCAGTTTTTAGCCATCATGTCACAGCCTGGCTTGAAAAGAAGAAATGCTGAAAACTCGTAGGCCAGAAATGAACAGCCTATTAAGATCTGAAAAGCTGTCATCCCCACTGAAAAGACTTGCGTCAGCCACTGAGGATATATTTTAAACCGCCTGTCCGCAAGAAAACTTTAATAATGCAGCCTTGCTCTAATGTCTTGTGAGAGGAGAGGCAATTTTACTTCTTCTATTAACCCAACGTGATTACAATGGCTTATTTCATGGAATATTAAGTTCAAATTCTGCTCCCTGGGAGGACAATAAAAAAAAGAGTGTGCTTATGACATTGCCCGAAATAGCCACAAGGACCGCAACTCCTTGGTGCTTTTAATGCATCCAAGCAGTAATCCACCTTAATTTGCTAATGGTTAAGTAAATTAGCAACAAAATAATAAAATACAAAAAGGTATCAACGCAGGAGTAAAACGCTTTCCTCTAAAAAATATTAAAATAACAAAATGATGTTTTCATAAGGATTGCGGTGCCCTTTCAATCCTCTCCCTCCCCCCCCAGCCACCCCCCACCCCCCCGCCAATTCAGGGGAAAAATAAACTCCTTGTGTCGGACGGGCTTTCGCCATGAGGCAATCATAATCGAAGCGGTTTGTGCCGAGACCACAGCTGGGACGGCTTTGTGCAAATGGAACCGTTAATAACTGCCTGGGAGTGACAAACACTTCCAAAAGTACCTGAGCTATCCCCGTGCGGACACCGGGAAAATGGTTTCCCCAAAAACGCTGGGAGCCCGGCCGGGGGCGCGATGCTGCTGGCACCCGGCGCCTCCGGCCAGAGCCTGCGCCCTGAGCTGGACCACGCGGTGCCGCCAATGCAGGAGCATCCTGCTGGGATGCAGCCCCAGCCCCAGGGCCAAGCGCCCCCGCCCACCCCTACCTCCAGGCCAAGGGTATTTCAAAAGCGTTGGGTTTAAACGCCACTCGCAAGTAAATCCAGCGACGTAAAGTAAGGTGGGTCACGTCCACGGGGACCCCCCTGAAAACCCAGGGCCGAGGGCCAAACGTGTGGCCCCGGGTGGCTGGTCTGCCGGGGGCTCCTCTCCTCCAGCTGCCCAGGGCTCATTCCCCGACCCAGCGGACAGAAACATGCCCTCTTCTGTAAGACACATAGACAGGCCTGATCCTGCACTTAAAAACTAAAATCGGGTCACCGGGGTTAGTAATTTTGGTCTTGAGAAGAGTGTAAAAATGACAAAGCAGCGACGGCGGCTGCCCAGGCACCCGCTCGGGCCGCCCGCTCCGGGCAGCAGCACGGGAACCACGTCCCGCTCAACTGCCCCGCGTTTGGCACCGGGCGCTTCCCGAACCACCCACCGTGCCGGGGCAGGAGGGACGCGTGCTCGGTGGCGAGCGGGCACCTGAAGCCCTGGCAGCACGCACGGGCAGAAGAAAACTACCGCAGGCGAGACGTTTTGCTTTCAAACTGATGAAGGTTGCAGAGGAAGCCTCCGTTAGCCATTCCTCCTTCCCGGCACTGCCTGCCTGCAACTTTTTCCTTCCCCCCCCATATGGAAAAGGAAATAATTTTTTCATTTAAAAAAATTAATGCATGCAAATAGCGGGTGAAATTATAAAGAGCCACCATTAATTTCTTCTACCTAGTTCAACAGTTCCAAAGCAAAAAGGCGAACTTAAATAAATATATTTAAAATCGCCCGCTGTGTAATAGTAAAGAGACTCCATAAAACTAGAACAATATTTATTTCTTCTTTTCGTAACAGCTCCCTGTTTTATTAGGCCCGTGTTCCACAGCGATCTGATAAGAAGGAGCGAGGCTAAATGGCAAATGGCAAACATCCCAAATCGCAACCTGATGTATTTCCACAGCCCTGACCTTCAGATAAAAATCGTGCAGAAATCTGCAAACCCACCAAATATGCAGCACCGCATGCTTCCAGCAGTTTCAGACACAACAGTCGGGGGCAAAAAAAAAAAAAGAAAAGAGAAATAAGGGCATTGCTATTTAAAGCCTTTGGCCTTCCCCGCCCTTAGAATTTAAGGATTATGCTCCTATACGGCTCGTACGAGGGTGCATATAGACAGGCACCATCAAACCTAAAGGTTTCTCACATCCACAGAGGATGCTGTGGGTTTGTAGCTGCCGATCTGCGAATATCAGGGAAACACAACATTATATATAAAGAATATATCCCACCGCTATATTATGTGTATATTTAGGAAAATACTTCAAACAGCAAAAAATTTTGCACTGTGAAATTAGCTAAAATTATGACAACTGTAAGAAAAAAAATTATACGGGCAAAATTTGGGTCTGGTGGAAGAATTCTTTGATGTCTGGATTCCAATTTAACCCCGACTGAGTTCTAAGAATCGAATGAACAAAGTATATCATACACCCCAAATCTGCTTGTCAGTGCTAGTCATCATTTTTATTTTATTCTTTCCAGCCACATGTATTTACAAGACCCTGTTCTGACATTTCCTCCCTCCTCACTGGATACGGCTAGTTGCCAAACACATTTGCGACACCGTCCAACTCTGTATTTATTTATTCATTAAAGCACATGCATTAGTATCAATAAATATGTATAACAATATTTTCTTTGCACCGCCGTACAGATTCCTTCCCCAGCCACGTCTCTAGGTCGGGTGCTGCGTGGCGAACACGCAGACGTACGCACACATCTAATATTTGAAAAATATTTTTAGTCAAAAGCCTGCGCCATAAATACCGCAGCTGTACCTATATAAAAATACACTGCGACTGGGGACAGCAGTACATTTACCAAATAAGACTATAGGTGACTAATAAAACCCTGCTTAAGTGCACATGAATATTTTCAGTATCGGTGCACCAAGGTGCTGACTGTCGATGGCAGCGTTAGGGAACATCACCTTTATTTTACACAGGGCGTCAGCATGAAGCCTCTCTGAACTGTACATGTTACGGGCTGAATAAATAGCATAATCCCTACCGTTTGTGTGGTTTGCATATAAAAATCACTTTTTCTTCAGGTACTGAACCACTTTATCCTATAAACCTGAACCAAGCTTCAGGATTTTTGAAGCAGTTGTAAAACATTAATAATATATCTAGGTTGTTTAAAGAGTATTTCCAAATAACATGAAATATTTAGTCCGTCCCCCCCCGTCCCCACCCTCAACGCTACCACCACCATAAAAAGATAAGATTTATCATGAAACATTTGAGGGATAATCAGCCATTTTTGGCCAATATATTTTAATATTTATATACCTGACATAGCTGAATATAAATGATACATCATGATTTTCCATAGCGCGTGGAATTTATACAATTAACTGAGTGATCCAATGGCTTTAGGGCACACAAGGTGCAAACAATGTTACAGTGGTTTGCTGATTATTGTTATAAATCTTATAAACCATAAAGGCGTTAAGGTGCATTTTGTTTACACCATTTATTTTCAAATATTATATACAACAATATTATTTATCATTAAAAGAGTTACACTTTCCCAGCGTATTTATTTCATGAGCCACGTTTATAGAACTATTTAGAAAATACAGCTGCAAAATACACGTCTGAAACAGGCAGTAAAATTTGATCATTTTCAAGTTCTTTCTAAAGACCCTGTTTTTTCACTCTAAAAATCGAGCAAGCATTTAAACATTACCTCTATCTGAAATGCTTAATTTAAAAAAACTCACTTAGACTAAGAAATCCGTGTTATTTAGCTACGCCCTGCACCCCCGCAACCGTTCCCGTGTGCTTTTATAGCAACGCACATCCCTCCATCCCTCTCCCCTCGGCCGCGCAGGAGGCGCAGCCTGCTCCCCCACACCACACCATGCTGTTTTGACACCGTTTCTTAGCCATGTCTTTAAAAACCCAAACCGCGCCGTTTGCAAAGCTTAATCTACAATTTCAGAGAGGAAAGACATTTACAAATGCACCGCCCTGAATTTTAAATATGAATATGTATTTTTCCCCGAAAGAGCTACATCCTCTGCCTCTTTATTCCTATTACATATAGACGCAGGAGTACTGAGCGTATATACTTACAAATAAAAATTCCCCCAAATGTTCCCAAATGGTTTGCATGTCCTAGCATTGTTTCAATTATTTTCATTTGGGTTTGCATGGTTTTTGAAACGCCGTAGCCCCAGTATGTGAAATTTGAACCACAAACGGTCCGGAGCGAGCCCTGGCAGCGGTGGGGTTGTCCACCCGTTAGCAAAAGGGACCCGAGCGCTGCAGCTGCTTATCAAATCAGTTTTATGTTTCTGAAATGAGTTCCTGCTGCTGAGCCTGAATTCGTAGACAGGCAGGGGGAAAAAAAATAGATTGATATAGCCCAAAACAAAACCTCTGAACACACATCTAGGGCACTGTCTCTTTGTGCACGTATAGAGGCAGACGGGGGTGTCTGTTTTGCACCTACGGAAGCACGACACGCCGGTTACACGCGTGTGTGTGTTGCAGGGAAGACCCCTGCAAAGGAACATGTCACAAAGCCATACGCTCTTGCTGTACTTCTGTTTGCTTCCCCAGAAGTAAACGAGTACTTTCCCTTTCTGCAGCGCTGGCAATCAGGTTTCCTTCCGATATTTTCTCCCTTCGGGAGGCACACGCAGCACTTGCTGAACGCAACCCCGTTTTTTCTTAAATTTACATTTTTTTCTTCAGCTACGCCAATAGGAGAAATAGGAAAAAAAGAAAAAAAAAGGAAGCACAGTTTTCCTGTTTACTGTCCTTTTCCAACGTGAATATAACACCAGCCCGGGGAGCCACCCGGAATTTGCTTTTCTCTTTAGTGCTTGCCGGCCTGCTTAATGGTTTCTTTCTAATGTACATAAAATATGGAAGCAGAGAACAAAAATGTGGAAATGTACAGAATTGTCTGTTGACTCCAGGCATCGGAAGTGTTTTGTTGCAAATTTGAAGGTGCTAAAATCTCATCAATGAGTGGGAAATAGTGCTAAATACAGGCTCCGCTAACTTTATTTTTAATGATGACTTTAAAAACCGGAGATCAGCGAGGTGAATGTAAAAACTGTTAATCTTAAATTTCTACAAACCCAAGTGTCAGGGCAAGCATGTATGGTGCATCAAGCATAACAAGATGAAAACGAGGAGGTGTTGGTGAGGAGGGGGTCCGAGACACTTGCTTTTCTTGAATCCCTCTGAATACATTTCACAATTCATCAGTTTTTGTCTTTCCTGCCACGAGTGAGGACAATCAGACCAGACACCCATTAGATTTTTCATGCAATTTTTTTTTTTCTTGTTCATGACATGTTGGCAGGGAGGATGGCAATTCTGAAATCTTACCAAATGAGAAAAATGTCAGAAACTGAACTGACAGCTAGTGGTTACTATGGTGATAGGTGATATTGAAAAAAAAAAAAAAATAAAATAAGACTCAGTTAATTCAAAAGGAATCAAGTTCAGTATTTTTAAGCCAGTTGATATAGATGAAAACTTAATCCCGATCCTGGGATGTTATCTTGTCCTAGCTAAGAGCCAAAGAAGCCATTTGCTTGATTAGGTAATTAACTAGATACAACCAAATAGACAATGAAAATTGTAGTAAAACCAAAAATTAAAAAAAATATATGTTTATAAAAAAAGAAACAGTCGTATTAGAAAAGAGCAGATTAGGAAAAATATTCTGCCTGTGTGAGTAATCCAGGATTTTCCTCTCCATAATCACAATTACCTACACGGGGCCAGTTTCCTACCATCAGTTTTGAGAGAGAGAGTAGTTGCGTTCAGTGACAAAGACAGATCAGCTGGAAGGTAAGGAAAGCTGCTGACTGATGTCTCCAACAGAAGGAAGGCTGTGCATGCAAGTTCTGCGGGAACCTGAATATCTCCATATTTGTGTTTATGTATTTTATGGGCTTTTTAAAAATTCCCAAGGGAGCTATTTATGGGGCCAAAATAACGCGAGATCTGGCGTTCTCATGGTATTTCCATCGAGGAATTGAAATACTAAAATACCATGAGAACATCAGATCTCGTGTTATTTCGGCTGCATTAATGGTTCCCTTAGGTATTAACAAAGCCCAGGAAAAACAAACACAAATATTTGAGGCAGAAATATAAATGCGGGAATACCCACCGCCCCCCGACAGAAACCCGGTGCACCACGCGCACGAACGTCTGCCTTTCTCTCCTCTGATCTCACATCTTAAAGAAAAGGGATTGTGTGACTATTACGCATTTAAAATTAATATTATATTAAAAATTATATTATATTAAAATTATTTGGCGACCGCCTCTACCTTTCCGGTAGAAATTCACTCGGTTTCCTAACCACCCTCAAAGAAGACCATCCTAACATAAATACACCTGAGGTTTTAGGGACGTTGTCACGAAAAACAACTTTTGAACGCGGAAACCTCCAAAACAGTCTGAATTGTGACCGCGCTGCCAAGGTGGCAACGCGGAGAGCGGCAGCCCTTCGGCCCGCGGGGCCGGCCCAGCTCAGGCTGCGCCCGGGCTCGGGCTCAGGCTCAGGCTCAGGCTCAGGCTCAGGCTCAGGCTGCGCCCGGGCTCGGGCTCGGGCTCAGGCTCAGGCTCAGGCTCAGGCTGCGCCCGGGATCGGGCTCAGGCTCAGGCTCAGGCTCAGGCTGCGCCCGGGCTCGGGCTCAGGCTCAGGCTCCGGCTGCGCCCGGGCTCGGGCTCAGGCTCAGGCTCAGGCTGCGCCCGGGCTCGGGCTCAGGCTCAGGCTCAGGCTCCGGCTGCGCCCGGGCTCGGGCTCAGGCTCGGGCTCAGGCTCGGGCTCAGGCTCAGGCTCAGGCTCCGGCTGCGCCCCGGCTCGGGCTCAGGCTCAGGCTCCGGCTGCGCCCCGGCTCGGGCTCAGGCTCAGGCTCCGGCTGCGCCCCGGCTCGGGCTCAGGCTCAGGCTGCGCCCGGGCGCGAAGGGGAAGCGGGCGCAGAGCCCGGCCCCGGCCGCAGTTGCGAGCTCGGAGCCGGCCGCGGGACCCTTATTTATAGCCACCACTCGGTGTTTAATGAGGCGGCGGCGGCGGGGCGCTGCGGCGGGCGGCAGTGCCACCTGCCGGGGGAGGGGGGCAGCGCCGGCGGCGCGGGGGACCCGTCCCGGCAAGGCGGGGGCTGGCCCTGAAATACGGGCTCCTTCTGGCGCCCCCCCGGCCGGAGCCAGGGACGGACCCCCGCGGGGGGGAGCACCGAGCAGCCGCCGGCCGCCCCGCCCTCCCTCCGGGCGCCCCGGGGTCGGGAGGGATGGGGCTGGGGGCTGGGTGGGATGGGGACCAGCAGCTGGGTGGGATGGGGACCGTGTGCACTGGACACTGGGCGGGATGGGGGCCGGGGGCTGGGTGGGATGGGGACCGGGGGCTCGGCGGGATGGGGACCGGGGGTCACGCAGGATGGGGACTGGGATGAGCAGATGACGCGTCGCCTCCCCCAGGGATCCCAAAGGCAAAGCCAAGGTCCTGCACCCAAAGGAGCCGCCCCCACAGGGCAGCCCCCGGGCCCTCCCGTGCCACCCCGAGGTGCTCCGACCCACGGCCCGTGACACCGGGTGGCTCTCCAGCTCCTAAACCCCCGCAGCGCTCCTCGTCCCAGGGGTTAGGCCCTTGTCCAGCCCACCCCAGCCCTCGCCACGCTGAGCACCTCACGCTCACGAGGCGCAACATCTCCCGAGCACGCATGGCCACAGCGGACAAGACCGAGAATAACAAGGCGAGAAAAACCCATCTATGGTTATTTTAAAGATGGGAAAGGACCCTCTCCCAAACCCGGCACCAGCAACCCACCTGGGCTCAGCCCACCCCTCCCATTGCCCGGCCACAAGGCTGCAGGTCCGCGGGACGAGCAGCTGAGGCCACCCCCAGACCGAGAGCCAGTCTGCCCTGGCGTTGTGCACCAGGGACACCACCGCCACCCCCCGCGGCCTCAGCCAACCTCACCTTTCCACCTGCCGCTGCCCCACGTCCTCCAGCCAGACGGGACTCAGGACAGAGCCACCGCAGCCAGGGTAGGAGGAGAGGGGTGCAGGCAAGAGAGGGCACGTGAGGACCTCCCCACAGTGGGCTCCCTGGACTAGGGGTGGGCTAGGCTGGGCTGGAGGTGGGCTCCCTGGGCTGCTCCACCTGTGTCTGCAGCGCTGATGGTCCCTTGTTACCAGCACAGCCGAGCAGGTAAAAGCAGGTCAAGCAGCTACAAGAGGCTTTGCTTTGCATGGCAGGGGGAGGTGGAAGGCAGCGAGCCGGCGATGGAACAGAAACTGGCTTCTGCTTGAATTACCCTACACAGTATTTTGTGTTATCCCAGAGTCGGCATGTGGCCCCGTCACACCCCATACTCAATGGCTGCATTTCTCGTGCAGCAGACCTGCTTCCTCCTCAAAAACACACACAAACTTAAAGAAAAATAGTGGCCTATCAATAAAAGCTGCTCCTGAAATAGTTTCAACCTACATCCATGATGCCAAACTTTCACTGCTCGCTCTAAGGGACGTGGACGACGCCTGCGTGTTCCCATCCCCGAACATGGGAACAGAAGACCTGGGAATCTTTGCTGCCCTGGATGAGCTGCACCGTCCCGTGACGGCTGCGCTACCGGAGCGGCGAAAGCCAAACGCTTTAAGCTCAGGCAGTCCCGAGGATGCGTTTCTGTCCCTACAGGCGAGCTCATCAGAGCCAGGATTTTAATGAGGGTCCTGCATTTTCAGTGCAAATAGGATTGTTATCAGGGCACGTTTTCATCACGGGTCTTTGCAGGCAAAACACCTCCCCTACGACCAGCGATGGCTCCTACGTCTGGTTGCGTGCACCGCTGCATTGAACTGCTTTGGGGAGAACATGAAAACAGGGTCTTTATATACTTGCACGGAAAAACTCTTCTCTAAACAACAGAATTATACTAAAAGTAGAAAATGGCCATTTCAAAATAAATACAATTGCAAAAAAGGCTCTGGGTGATAAGGGAACGATAAGGTAAATAAACCAAAACCAAAAGATATCACAAACCTCATTTCAAGATAAAAACCAGTATAAATAACTGGTTTGGACTGCCTGAAACGTTAATTATAAACGACGCTTTCATTATACATGAAAAACAGAGACTGTTTAAAATTGAAGCCTATAGGAAAAAATGCAGTAAGTATTGCACCCCTGTAAAACTACTTCAAAACTGATATCAAGTGTAACTTAGAATACAGTCAATTCAGTGAAATCCTGAACACTGGCAAAGAGGTTTGTCTTCCAACCACCGCACCAGGAAATGTGTAAAACGTCCATATGTAAATACACACTGAAATAGAATCTATTTGTATTCATATTTCAATAAATAAACGTGGTCCTTTCTACTGGACGTGGAAGTGAAGATCACAGTAGATAGCTAAAGTTAACTAATAATAAACGACAATTAAGAATAACACACTTTATTCTTGTCCCCTTTTTCCTTTCAAAAATTTTGATAACGAATTAAATTGTGACCAAATTTCCACCGGTCTGCGAGATGATCGTTTCTTCCTTAATACTTTTAATTGAAAGCCAAGTGGTGCCTTTTTGATACAAAATAGGCTTCTGCAGAGACCGGAGTCACCGCAATCTGCTATTTTTCTGCCTACATATATATAGGTACGTACATCTGCGCGGCTGCGTTGTAACGCAAACCGCTGGTGACACCCGGGCGCTGCTCGAGCAGACGGCAACCCGTCCTGCCCCAGAGCCGACACCGTGACTTAACGCGAGAGAGAACGAAAGGTCAGGGGAAAAGTAGGAGATAATAAGGGAAGAATAAAAACATGATTAGAAACATGTAATCGCATAAACTAACTGCACGCGTAAACTAATGGCTTCGAATTGTTTTCAGATATGCTTGAAGCAAAAAAGCCCCATGCGAACCTCGCCCGCCCCATCGCCGCCTTTCCGACACCCCAGCCCCGGTACCACGCCACGGCGTGTAGCTCCGGCACCTTTATTTCAACACACACACACACCTTAAAGTACAGGGGCTTGCTGTGACTGAGCCGACCACACATATCCACTCATTCAGAATAAATCTATACGAACTAGCTCCAGCGTTTTTAAAGTAATGCTGCTTGTGGGGTCTGCTGATATCTCACAGAAACAAGAAACTATTTTCACATCTCATTCCCGTAATGGATGAGCCGCGGAGCAGGGGAACACTCTGGAAAACGTTCAGTTTGTCACACGGACGTGGAAATTCTCTGCTACTTCCACGTCAGCCTTTCAAAGCTGGGCTGTTTCGCCGGTCTCCTTACACGCACTAGGGACCACGATGGTCACCGAAGGCCTTTTGGGTTTTTAATGGAAAAAAGCATATGTAAATAATCCCTGATGATCAGGTCAATGGGCTTAGGGTTAAAGCAGGGCTTCCCATTGCTTTTTCATAACCCTCTGCTTTGTAATTCTGCAACAGCATTTCGAGCGCAGGACCTCGACGTGTGCCGGAGCCCAGCGGCACTCGGTGCCCGCCCTCACCGGAGCTGAGCCGGCGGCCGCAAGGACCTTCCATCAGGATCCACCTGGTTCCTTCTCGGTTACCTACAGGTGTCATTAAACAACCTCTCCAGAAATGCCACGCTTTGGGGTCCACTCCTTACCTTGTTTATCCCATTTCAATACATCTGAGTTCAATGAAATTAATCCTGATTTACAGCAGCAAGCGAGCAAAATAACGGTTCTAAGTGGTCGCACCTTTCACCAGCCCCCCCAGCGCCGAAGTCTACCAGCTGTTCAGTCTATCAGTTTTGCTCTTTTCATTTTTTCCAGGCACATTCTACCTCCCAATTCTGCTCAAAATTCAATTCAGTAGGGTTGCTCCGTGCGGAGCAAGGCTCGGATGCAGTCGCTGCAACCGATCTGCCCCGGGTGTCGGCCGCGGCCGGGACACGGACGCCCTTCCCAGGGAGGGATGCCAATGGGGAGGGGGTCTCCGTGCCACGGGCGCTGGGCGGGATTAGCACGTGAGCAAGGTTTGATCTATAACGATTTAAAAACCGCAAAGCACAGCTCTTTATCTGTTGTCGTGCCGTTTGGTTCCAACAGCCATTGCCAACTCTTTTGGGATCTTGGTGCTGCCGAGATTAGCGACGCTCGGAAACCGGCGTCGACTCGCTATCGGAGGGGTCGTTACGAAGGGGTACGTTAGCGACAGTGTCGAGGAAAAAACACGGTCTTATAGTCTTATTGTCGCTGTCAAAGATGCTTTGAAAAGTTGTTTAAACAAAGTAAAGTAAAACACCTAACTATGGAAGTTATACAGAAACACGATCACTGAACCTTACATTTAGGAAGAATTAAGCTTTTAAAGAGGGTTTTTTTCCACTGAAAAAAAGCCTTTAATGGTAGTTATCCAGGTGGCCCCTGGATTTATTGTTGGATTTCACTTTGACTGCTATGGGGTTCCCAAGGGGTCTATTACGTCAATAATTTCTAAGGCAACATTTTATTCCAGGTAACCGAAATTCCTTAGAAGATGAGAGCTTCAGCTTGGAGATTCTCGGATCCCATTTGAAATCACTCATACTGACTACAGAAGAATTTTTAAAATAAATTATTGTATAGCCTTCTGCTTTCAGCTATATATACAATCTCTATATACATTTATAAACATTCTTTACACAACAATTCAGAACTTAATTCCCCCCGAAGCTATTAAAACTATATATTTAATTACATTCATAAAGGAGTTGCCTGGGATACAGTCACAACCTACCACTAATTCAACACGTCTTATATATTAACACACTTTGCAATTCTGAAAAATTAGTAATATGGGCCATACGCCGTTTTCTTTCTGCGCATGGAACTCCCATCAGAGTCAGTCAACAGCCTTTATTTATAAAGTCTGGGGTTTTATGGAGAAGTCTATAATGGCTATTTCTGGTCAAGCTGAAAAGAAAGAGAGGCGGCACAAAGGTCTTCTAGTTTCCAACGTACAAAGCGCATACGGCGAGTAGGAAACGTGGAGTAGGACTTCGATCTAGACTAAACAAATTGCAGCATAAAATGACAAATGAATCGAGGAACTTACACTCTCAGATCCTAAATTATATTAAGTCCCTGATTTTATGAAGCCAGAAAAAGGTCATTGCACGATACTTATAAACTATAGTAAATAGCTAAAATTTATGCAGTAGGATGATTTTAATCGTCAGTATTCTTAAAACCTTGAAAATCGATACAACTTGTAACAAATCAGAAAAGTTAAACAGAAAATATAATTGTTCCTTTTAAGACCTATTATGTTTAATATCCGTTGGCCATATTTGTTCCACAGGTCACGTATAAAAATAAATTCACTATATTTCTTGCATCTGATTAACAGAAAGAGCCTAACGGTACGTGTCCAAATTCCCGGAACGGTTGTCTCTGCGCTGGTGTCTATATGGGCTTTCTTGCATAAACCGAAAACCATCTGTCATAAATATATAATCGCTTTTAAATCCACCACACCCATTCCTCCTGCTCCCCAAAAAGGATGCATGTCAAGTATGGTCTGCTCCCGAAATATTCCTTGCAAGTTGCTAAGTGGATATAAAAGAGCACAGACCTAAAATAATCTGCAAATAACTGTAACACAAGCCCTGAAAAATGCTTTTGGATCCGGCGAGAGGGGGGAGAAGCGCGGCCATCGCCCGAGCCAACGCCAATGCCGAACACGGGCGAACCGTGCGGGAGGACAGTGTTTGTCACCCGGTTATTTTGTAAATGTGGAAGATTAGTACAAATCTTATTTAAATCAAGTTTCCTTTTGACTATTTTCCTATAATCGGACAAGTGTTGGGCCGCACCAGGCTGTCACAGCTGTTACAATACATGAACCACACTTACAGTAACAGCTTTCGTTCCACATTTTTGTGGAGTAGTTTCCATAGCACTGTGATCAGGGTTTGCATATTTTTATACCACTTGCGTATTGAAAATAAACTCTGATGTTTAGATTGCTTTCTCCAAGTGCATCTGGTACTTAAATTTCCTGAAAAACAAGCAGGCAACTATGATTTAAGACCAAACAGTCAGGGTGTAACACCTTGTTTTACTTTTTGTAAAGTTATTTTTAGCCTTCCTTTCTCTTAAAAGCGTAACTTAACAGCGTTGGGGATGGGAGCGCTTGGAAATCGGCGTTTCTCTTAATTGTCATCCCGGAATTAAACGTTGGGGCAAACTTTTCCATTCGCGACAATATACAATATAATCGGATATTCTGCACGTAATAATAGGCTTTGCGTAATTACCTACGCCTCAATTAAATGTTTTGACCGGATAAGAAGCAAAGCGCCCCGGCGTTTGAGCGACGTGGCGGCGCCGGAGCCAGGCACCTGTTCCCCAGCCAGCCCCGGGGGCCGCGGCGGTGCCCGCGGAGGGGACCCAGCGCCCCGTCCCGCGCCGGGCTCGTGGCTTTCAGGCGTCCCCCAACGGCGTCGGAGCGTGGGTACCGACGGGCAGGGCACAGGCCCTGCTGCAAAGTTTATTCCTGATACGAGAGTCGATTTTTTTTTTTAATTAGAAAAACAAACCCAATTCTAGAAATTTCTGGTTTTTGTAATTAGTGCAAGCTCTTCTTCTGCAAGCAAAGCGAAGCCAGGACGGGGGTGGCTGAGCCCTGCTACCCTCTCCTCCGAGCCGGAGCCGAATCGCCTGCAAGGGCTGCCCAACGCCCGCCGCCGAACCCCGCTTCTCCCCGCTAAACGCCTTCCGAATCAGCCGACTGAAAATTAGCAAAACGCAGTGCTGCTTTTCACTTTAAATTTTAATAAGAAACAGAGACATCTTCTCTCTCTTTCTTCTGCCGTTCCTCCCTCTCCTCTAAGAACAGAAGGCTGCTGGTGAAAGGAATGAAAATCTGGAAAGAATTTGGGGTGGACTGGCCAACCCCCTTTCATTTCCTTCAGATGTTTACAATCTAGCACCTTTCTGAAGACAAAGATGGGAAAAAAGCTATTTTTTCTTTTGACTGAAGGGTGAGACAGGGGGGTATTAAAAACTGATCAATGTAATTTTTTTCACAGAAGTATTTGCACATCTGTGAAATAATGTAATTTATGAAAAAAATCTTTTTATATGACATTCATGATTATAGCCTGATCTGGAGAATTATTCAAATATAAAATTAAATACTCAAAAACTAGCTGTGTTGTGGATGACTGAGCTTTTACCAGCTGTGCATCACACTTCTATAATTCTATTAAAAGTATATAAGTGAGGCTTTCCAAGTATGTCTGAATCTCTTTTAAAAGGAATGTTACATTTCTAAATGGCTTTACGATCAGTTGCTTTTTGTTTTTTCTTGATTATCATCCCAGTTGTTGGATGTGTTTTATCTGACTGAACAAAAAAAAAAAAAAAAGAGGAATGCATACCCATGGAGAGCGCCCTATAAATTATACTGTATTTTATTATCACAGGGCTTAAGGAAAAATTGGCTCTTAAGAAAGGTTAAAAACCTTTAAAGTGAATTCTTCTGTTTGGTTAAAAGTACTTTTGATTTAATACGATCCATCTGCGATCGGTACCTGGCCTGCCCCCCGGCCAGGGCGGGCAGTGCTCCAGCCAGCGGGGCGATGCCCGGGGGACCGGGGCACAGGGCAGCTTTTTCTGCCCAAACAGCACAAGATTGGGTCGCCGGTAACGCTGCCTCTGCGCAAACCTCCCTCCCAGCCAGCAACCACGCTTACTCTCCCACTCCAGCAGCAGTTCCCAGATTTCTAAACAATTAATCCGGCGGAAGACGCGCGGACGCGGGCGCTCCCGGGTGCCGTTTCACACCCCCGGCGTCGCTCCCCGGGGCTGGACGCGGAGGAGAGGGCGCAGGGCTCTCGAGGGGCGAAGGCAGCCTGCTCGGCTCAGCCGGAGCGGGCAGGGCCGCGCTGCCAGACCGGCTCCTTCTCGCAGGCACGGCCTCCGAAGAAAAGTTCAATCCTATTTTCTAAGCTTAAATATTACGCTTGGTATGGATCCTCCACGGCTTTGTTATTATCTACAGGTTACAGAGAGCATAATCCTGAAATTAGGTGTTCCTTCCCATGCCGCAAGCCAATATTTTGACTAAAAGGGAAAATACAATCCTAAACCCCACCTAAATGCCGTGGTATAAACTGGCCATTAAAAGAAGAGCACCAACAAAAGGCCACATTAGTAAAAGACAGGGGCTGCAGTTACAGTTTAGCAAAGAGAGGCAAAATAAGGGATAAGATATTGTTTCTGCTGCCTAAGACAGACGGACTTTAATAACACTTAACAGAATGATGCACATTAACGATCTCAGAAAGCACTTCTTATGCCTCATCCATCATGCGGAGGAGAAAATGAAGCCTTCGACAGCATTAGGAATTATTCTAGATCTTGTCAGTAATTCGCAGCTTCTCGGTAGTATCGTAACACAAATTTGTGTGTATGAGACACTGACCATTAATCTAAGGGCTTTTTTTTCCCTCGCTGCAGCGTGCTGAGAATGTATCAATTGTTTCACGGAGAAATTTCACAGATGAAACCTTACTAAATAAAACAGGGGAGAGGAAAGAGATATAGACAGAAACGTAAACAACTGGAACCCGGAGACAAATTATTATCTTTAAAACAAAAAACACAATAAAATCTCCATATGTGTGTTTTCTGAATGGGCCACAAGCAGCCTCCCTCACTGCAAAGAGTCAGAATATGCCGCGATTATAAAGTTACGTTCGTACGTACAAACATACCTACATTTCATTTTTCTGGGAGGCTTTTTTCCCCTTTATTTCCACCACACACCCCCCAGAGTACAGGAAAAAAAATCCTGATGTCTCCTCCCAAGGGGGTCGTGTATTTTTACAAATAGTAGCAAAACAAATTTCAACACAAAATGCCACGCGACTATATAAACAATAGCTGTTGGCAACCTCGTCCTGAAGTCGCAATCTGCCGTTAATCGCGTGATAGCGAGTTCCACTGGAATCTGTACTACAAAGGAAAAGGTCCATAAATATTTGTACAGCAAACTCCGCAGAAAAAAGCCTCTCTGAGGACCCTCCAAATTCATTTCTATACGTGCAACGCCAAGATGAAAGCTAATGAGTTATATGAAGTTTATGGTAAATTAAGAGCGTTCTGCTTCCGAGCCCGTCGCCAGCAGATGTGTGTTTACACAGATATGATCGACTGCTCCACAACAAAACACTTGTCAGACAGAATGAGGCGAATTCGCCTCTGGATGTGGAGGAGCTGAATCGTCTCAGGGACAAGAAAAAAAAAAGAAAAAAGAATTTGATCAAATACTAATCAGGCAGCAATAATCAGCCTTGCAGTGTCCTAAAACATGCGCTATTTTATCTGCACTGAAATAATGACATCTCTCCCAAAAGTCCTCAAAGAAACTTGGCTTTAGGTAATATATTGTGATTGCAGCAGATACGCAGGATTAGAATCGGTCTTGATCTTCAAACAGAATAAGAAGGTATAGTTCTGTTTGCCGCACGTATATTTGTATATAAAAGATATGACAAATATTTTAGGTTCTTTAGAAACCCGCATTTCTTTATTTTGAATTTTCACAGACCGAGTACTGGGAAAGGGATTTGACAGTCGCAGGTAATGGGCACAAATTACAGATAAAACTCATTAGAAATTATAAGCACTCATATAGTCTGTTAAACCCCCTGACAAAACCTGAAAATTAGAAATCCAATAACCAAGCATCAATAGGGTCTTTAACGGCTGGACAGATGTTCGAGCTGCACGATGCTCCTGTGTCAGCAGCGAGACCAAACAGCTGAAAATCAAGGTTTGCATTAAATAACAAGGCACTGATGTCGGATCAGATCACTCGTGTGAACTGCTTCAATCCGTCTTTCGCCATGAATTTACATCCCCTTACGAGCGCCTAATTTTGTTGTTCGTTCGTTTTGCACAGTCCTAACAAACACAAAACAAGAAAATATGCAGATGAGGCAGCCTGTTCTGCGAGACGCCGCGCGGCCGCCCCCAGAACGGGGCTGCTACCCAGCGGGCACCTACAAAAAGCCAGGGCTACCGTTTCAGAACAAAAAGGTAAGTAACGCTTTCAAATAAAATATTGTCTGCCGGCTTTAATTTTTGGCTTGTTTAATTAAATCGCAGAGGGAAACACTGCGAGAACGGTCACCTCGCCACCAGCAGCTACATAAATCCCTAGGAACAGGCGCTGGGATAGCGAAAGAAAAATTGTTTGCGTTCCTAATGTTCGGTCTGACCTGGAAAGGATAACAAAAGAATCTGGCATGAATATGTATTTTTATGGGGAGCGCTGCTGGTAAACACACCGAATAAAAGAGAGGGGATTATTTTAAAATAGTTTCTCCTTAACTCTCAATATGTTTAATACGATGATGCGAAAAAAAAACATATATAAAGCAGAAACACATTCAGCTCATGCAAAATTCTTTACAGAGCAGTAAAAAGGCAGCCGGATTTCAGCAAAAGAAAACAAACAAACACCATAAATCCTGTAAAGCTCCAGCGTCTCCCCACGAGCCTGCCTGCTCTCCAGCGCCGAGATAAAGACCCAATCTGCTCATCAAACACCTCCGGGCTCGGCCATCTAATAGGAACAAATTGGCAATGACTGCCCAAGCAAGTAACACAGGCCCACTGATTTGTAGATTGATACTGATGCCTAATGATCCCCTTGGGCAGATCAATAGCAACAATCCTCATCCCTGCCTTTCTTCTTTATTGGCACAGAGGAGCGAGGCGCGGGGAAAGCCGTGCGCGCGCGCCCCGTGCTGCAGGTGCGCGGGGAGCACCCGGCGCAGGTGCTCGCGGGCGACGGCCGGGGCCCCACGCGCCCGCAGCACCTCCGAAACGGTGGCCCACATGCCGCCATCTCGTCAGTCTGTCCCAAGCGGTGCGACGCCGCTAGCGCTCTCCCCTCACCCGAGGATCGACGGCGGCTCCGGACGCGGCGCCCCGCAGCACGAGGCCCGTGCCGCGCGCAGGAGCTGCCCCCGCTGCGCCCCTCGGCCAGCGCGTGCCTCGGGACTGGCCTGCGCCCCTGCTTGGCTCGGGGAACGCTCGGAGACACAAACCACGAGCTGACAAGCCAACGTTTACAGGCTGGGATATCTGGGAACCGGCGGCGAGCGTGGCGTTTCGGTGGCAGAGAGACGAGGGAAGTGGTGACGCTGTTTTGGACACCTGGGCCCGCAGGCAGGTGGGTTTATCCCGCCTGTGGCTCTGGGGGTGTTACACTGCACTTCTCTCGACGCTCCTGCCTTTTCCCTACTCTCCTTTCACCTGCCGCGCTGTCTCTTCGTGCCCTACAGTATGATCAATCAGGCAATTTCAGCGCAGGATTTTTATTCAGTTAACCGCGAGCCACTTTCATCCACTTCCTCCAGCCCCACCCCTCGCAAGAATTAGGGGGTTTCTATTTATTCATTAATCTAGCGAATACAGTTATCCCATTAGTATATTATTTTAAAGTCCCTGGTAATACCTAGAAAAACTAATAGAGCTGCCCTCCATTCCCCCCCGCCCCCCCCCCCCCCCCCCGGTGAATTAACGTTAGCGATGCTCCGCAGACTTGCAAGCGGTCGTTTCCACGTCGGGGGGCTGGCAGGCGTCGCCAGCGGCACTGAGCTGCTCCGGCAATTGTCTCTCTCCCCAGAATAACTGCGTACGAACGCAAGACCTTACCGGGGATGCCCAAGTTACCAGGTAGGCAAACACAGTGGGGGGAAAAATTAGCAGAAAGTTTGCGTCTACTGAACGTGAAATATTCATCTTGCCATTAATTCGCACGTAGCGTCACCTGCGAGGTCTCCCCCGGCCGGCCCCTTTGTGCACACGCCGAGGGTGCTGCCTGGAGCACGCGCGGGGATCAGAGAGCGCAGGCACGATTTTCAAACCCCATTCAGCGCTGCGACCGAGCGCCCGAGACCTGCTTTGTTCAGCAATCGCGGTGGTACTTTTATTCTTTACGGCTGTTTTATTAAAACGCGGATAAAGCGAAGGCAAAGGATAAAATTAAATTTCATTGACTGTAAATTTCTAAAACATCCCTCCAATAAAAGGTTTTCCTTCCGTAACAAAAGCGCTTTCCCCGTCTTCTCGCCCGCCTCGTCGTACGCTCGCAATAAAAACGGGACCGCGTCAAAAGCCGTCGTAACCCGACCCCTCGCAGTTCCGCGATTAATGACTTTCCGAATCCCGCACGCCGCCTTTCTCGTCAAACCGAAGTTCCGCCGGCGCGGGGGGGACCCCCGCAGCACGCCCGGCGCGGGGCACGCTGAGGTTGAAATTTCGCACTGACGAGAAGTACGATCGGCGCAACCCGCGCCAGCACCGCGACGGGCAGCCGCGTCCCGCTCGCCCCCGACACGCACCGCCCGTGCGGGGCAGCGCCAGGACACCACCACCACCACCACCACCCCCCCCCCCCCCCGCGGCCGCTCCGGCCCTCGCACCTCCGCCCGCGGCACATGCGGGGCGCGGCGGGACCGGGAGCGGCGGGAGCGGCCCCGCGCGCAGCCCCGCACCGGCGCGCGCGGCAGGGCGGGCGGCGCGCGTGCACGCGCGGCGGCGCGGCCCCGCCGCCCATTTGCATATTCACATCAGCGCCGCCGCCCGCTCGCCTTAAGCAGCGGAGCGCGGAGGTGTCTTCCCCACCCACCCACGCACCCACCCACGCGCCCGCCCGCCCCGCGCCGGCGGGAACCGGCGCTTTATAACCCAAAAGCGAGGCGCGGGAGCGGGGGCGGCGCGGAGCCCTTACCTCCCGGCTGGCGCCCGCGCTCCGAGGAGTCCCCCGTGGTGCCGCCAGAATTTTTTTGAGAACCATCCTTCAGGGTCTTTTTTTTAGTTCTCTCCTTCTCGCTCTTCCTCCTCCTCCTCCTCCTCCTCCTCTTTCCGTGTTGTGACTGGGTTTATAAAAAAAATGAACAAGACAACTCCATGTTAAGCTCGCAGTCAGGGCACGGGGAAGTCTAGGGCTACAGGGGGAGGGAAGAGAGGAGGGGAGGGTCACAGCTTAACGCCTTACAAAAGGGAACCAAAAGCCAGTCTGCGTATATATATTTTAATATCCCACACAGAACGCCGGCGCGCATATACACGCGGCGCACCCATCGCTAATTAGGGTTTTCGCCAAAACCCGTCACGGTCCAGCCTCTGACGCAAATAAACGCAGCGGCACCCTGAGCTAACGTGCGAAGTCCAGCGCGAACGTGCCCGGTGGCTCCCCGGCACGCGGGGAGGGCTGGGGCGCGCGCAGCCGCGGGGTGGCCAGGCTCAGCCTCAACCACGCGGTACCAACTTGCACCATTTCATCGCAACCTTCGTGGTGTTCAGGGTGCGTCTGGGCACGGATTAATTTTGCTCTCCCGCAGCTCCCGTCACCGTAGGGGAAAAGGGGACAAAATAGTCGGAAATGTGTATCCCCCGTGCAAATGTCACAAACGTGGCGCCCCGTGTTCCGGGACGGCGTGTCCAGCAGCGCAGGCCTATTGTTCTAAAGAGACACGGCTTCTGTGCGCCGGGGTGGCGCGGACAGGCTGCCAACCGGCTGCTGGGCTCCGAGGAGGAGGAAAATCCCTTGCACCAAACGCGCCATCGCTGCGCGCATCGCGTCCGCTTTTTCAACCACCTCGCATTAGATGTTTGCTGAAAATACGCGGTGCGTACGCGTGGCGCTTTTTCACAAACGTATCATTACCGTGAATGATTAAGGGCTTCGTTGCTTCCCGGCGCAAGGTCTCGGATCAGGTTGCTGACTGATTGCTGCATCCCACTGTACACCTCACCACATGATTTTTAGCGAGGGGATGGGGAAAGAGAGGCACTTTGCTGAGCATTTCTCTGCACGCAGGGTATTTAAGGAAGGGGCAAATTTATTTTTGCAATTGGCAAAAGCAAATTTGCTCCTAAGCTGACCCGTCGCGAGTCCTCTTTCATCCCAGAGTACGTTTTTATGGGGAAGTTATAAACCCCTGAAATAGGTGGTGTCTCTCGGAAACGCCGGGATGCTCCATCACAGGGGAGAGCGGCACGGAGCGCGCTGCTCCGATGCCGGGGCGACACGAGCAAGCGTGGGAGCGGCGTTTGCGGGCGGGTTTGTATTTGGCAGCGGAGGGGCTGCGGCGGTGGTGAGGCAGACAATGGGAGCTGGAGGCGAGGAAGGAGGTAAAGGGGGGGCCTGCCCGCGCCCCCCCAGCCAGGTTGCGCAGGCAGTGGGGGAAAGCAGGTCACTCCTTATCAACTGGTTAAGCAAACGCCAAAACAAAGAGTGGATCTTTTTTTTGACGAGCTCTTGGCGGACACGCTTTCTTATAAAAAATAATTTCCCTGCCTTTGTTTCTCCTCTTCTCCTTCAAAGGCGGTGGGAAGAGCTGTCTTTTGTATTCACGCCTGCTTCCCAAAGGGAGCAAGGTGATTTTTAAGAATCTGACCACCCGAGCACGGGTTACTTGTGCTCCCCCCAAAACAGAATGGAGGGGAAAAAAAAAAGAAAAAAATATCTTTGACGAGACTCAAATGGTCCCTGAAATAAAGAAGAAAGAAAAAAAACCGTCCAAAACATTAGACACAGAAACATTATATTTCAATATTATCATATGAATTAAATGTAATCCTTGAAGCGACTAGTCCCAGGGGTCACATATTAGGCCATTTTTTTCTTTTTTTTTTTTTATTTAATAGAGGTCATCCAGGCTGAAAAGCAGAACCCAAATGAAAAGCATCTTCAATGTGGTTATAACATGAGCTGCACGAGGTCAGGCAGTGTCTTGTATGGCCTCATAAAAAATACATAACCAGACAGCCTAATAGTATTTCTTTGCATTCATTTTTGGATGGGAACTGGCGGGTGGGGGAGGGGGTGAGGGAGGCAGGAACATATAAAACCCCACATGTACATTTCCATAATGCGCAGCTTTTCATACGTTTCGGTTAAGAAGAAACGGACGCTCATTTTAAAAGACGCCTCGGTTGGCTTGCTCTAAGGGAGCGATCCTAACCACGATTTCCGCGGCCCCTAAAAGCAGCGGTAGGGCTCGCGCGTTGCCCTGCGCGCTAACGCCGCGCGCGCACAGGCGCTGCTTTCGGGCAGTCGCGCCACCGTCGTGCTTAATTGGGAGTGCAACCGTGTTGGGCTCGCTTCCATTAAAAATGTCTAATGCACCCTGTTATTTGTCCGTACGCAAACGCGGCCTGATTAATTCGAATTAGTTCTCTTCCAAAGAGAAATACAGATGAAACCCCCCAGTAACGTGGTTTCTGCTTTAATTTGCTCTCGCGGGGGAGGGGTTTACCCACCACGCGGGATTTATGCAGGTTGCAAAGGCATACTGGGTGGGAGAGGGGGGCCAAGAGAAAGGCAAGGCGTAAAAGTGGGAGGGGGGTAAATAAAAATAAACAGTGCTAAAAACGCTGGGCGATAAGAGAATCTCTAAATATCATCTCCCTTCCCCCTCTCCCCAAATATAGCCTGGAGACGGGTGACCCTGCTGGGGAGCGGAGCCGCAGAGGTGACCCGATGCTAACCAGCCTGTTAGAACTAATAAGGTGTGCTCCTAAGCCAGGGGCTGACACTGGGGCATTGTGGAAATAACTCTCCTTGTTATTGCCCATCCTCAGCTTGAAATTTACTGCTCCTTTGCATTATTAAAGAGACAGCTTGCGTGCACTATGGGGGAGAGGCGCTGGGCAGGAGAAATAACTGTGCACGCTTTTTTTAATGTTATGTTTGTGCTCTCTGTAGTCTTTATATTAAGATTCTGAGCATTAAAGCATGCTGGGTTAATAGGTTGTTATTTATTATTTGAACTGTTTTCAAAAATAAAATCCGGTTTAGAAAAATAAAAAAATCTTTCTTCCCCCATGGCAAACGGTCAGAAAATAGGAAATGCATGAAACATCTTGGAGAAGGTCAGGCTGTGGCCAGTGGCAGGCCTTGCGGGACCAGACCCTTTCCCAAACATTTTCCAGTAGCTCTGCTTCTCGTTTACATAAGAGTTGAGCAGAGCTTTAAAAAAAAAAAAAAAAAAAAACAACCACCAACATGGTGGATATCAGGGATTACAAGATGGAAACAAAAAAAGACCCACTGCAACGTGGGTCCATCCTCACAGGGGCGGCATGAAAGGGCGCCCAGTACGGAGCTGGTTTGCACCTCTGCGTTCCCGTTAGCTTTTAAAGCAGTTTGGGAAAAAGGCAAAACTCAAAGATAGAAGCGGGTGTAAAAATCTAGCGTTTTAACACAAGCTCACCTCCCCGTTCCTCCAACGACCCACCCTCTGCCCGCACGAGCCGGCTTCCACAACAAAACCCGAGCGGCTGGTGCAGCTCCCAGGAGCTGGTGCCCCGGCCGAGCGGCAGGCCGCGAGGGCACCCGGCAGCCCCGGGATGTACATCTGCACGCGACAGATCAAATTTTATAGAAAACGAGCCGAGCTGCTCTCTCAGACAATTTTGCCACCTCTGAATCAGTTTTCACGGGCAGGCGTTTTAAAAATGGTCTTTGTAAGGGCTGGAGAGCCCCTGTCGCACACGCTGGGGTCACAGGGCAGAGCCCTGCTGCCGCTGCTTCCAGGGGAGCGCCTGTAATAATTAGGACTCAAGTATTATTAATTTTCTGCAGCAAAGCAGCTGACTGCACATTGGAGACATCCCTGTGAATAGTGATCAATGATAAATAAAATCCTCAAGGTAAATACAGAATACAGTTTAGCAGTCCGTGGCGGACTGGCGGACCCAAGGGCCGCTTCCGACGGGACTGAGCCAAGGGGGCTGGCTGGTCTCGTGTGGTGTGTTATCAGGGATTCCATGAAATCAGCTACCGGAGGGATCTGAGAGAATTCTTCAGAAAACAGGAGAGCCACAGCAATACTTTAGCTGTCCAAGGCAACTGGTTTTTCCTGCATGTTCAGAGACAACCCATTCTTCTAAAAGGTTAATGTGGTCAGCTGCTGAGAAGACCCGGGATGACAGCAGGAATCAATGCATAGTAATGTGATGGAATACATGTAGCTGCCATCATACGCCGAAAGAGCATATCGCATCGGTCCTGCGCATCCAGGGACCAAAGAGCAGCCCTGAATGCAGGTGTAATTTGAAACGAGAACCAGAGCAGCCCAGAACAAAACACCTGGAAGGAGCAAAGGGAGCACGTGCAGTGCAGATGGGTCGGAGGGCGGGTTGGGACGCGGCGTCGCCCTCGGCTCGTGCTCTCGGTGGTTTTTCACAGGACGCGTGCCATGGAGCAGCTCGCGTACCCCGTAGCACCTCCACCGGCGGCGGGACCCCAGGCTGAGGTGTTTGCCCGTCAGCTCTGGAATGCGCTGTGGGAACCGCGCCGGTGCTTGCTGTGCCGCCGCCTCCGCCGCAGGCCGGCTGGCGTGCCGCGCACTGACGCGCCGCGGGACCCGTGGGCAGAGAGAGCTGCTGGTTTCACGGGTGCGACCCAAAGCTTTGGAAGGGGTATGTCGAGCGCTGCTTCTCACAGGAGGTGTCGAAAACCATCATGTCACTGAAAATGCTTCACGTGTGCATGGAATGATCATACTGGAATCACAGTCCAATGCCTAAACATATTTATAACTTCTTTTTGAACTCCTACTACTCTATCCCGTTCACAAAACGAGCAAGAATGATGTTGAGCATCAGTGCACAAAGTGGGTTTAAATACAAAATATCGACGCACATTTATGGTAACAAGTTACAGATAAGTATCGTTTCAGAGCAAAGGGATAGCTGCCAGTTAAGATAGGGAGATGAAATTCAGATTTTTGATAGTGCCAAATATAAACAAGGAATTAAAATGGGTACCTGGACAAAGAGGCAAACCAGAGGCCTCGCGGACCCCTCCCAGTCATTCCCTTTCTGGCATTCTGTTTTTGTGAATCATCAAAAGCAGCCAAACTAGTCCTGTCGGCATCTGAGCTTACAGATATTCGTAACTCCTCTATGCCCAAAGAATAAAGTTACTTTTATCAAAGCACTCCCTTATATGGCTGGACATGCCTACAATGTATTTGACCATTTTTGCATATATGTATTTTTAATCATACCCCTCCTGTAAGTAATAACAACAGCAACAAACGTGATGCTTCCTATTTTGGTTGGAATATCCGAGCATTTTAGGGTAAAATCAAAGGTGTGGAGACTCACAGGACTGTGTTAAGCAGCTCTTGTGCTCAGCCTTCAGGTGGTAAAGCTTAAGTAACGAGAGTATTAGAACCGTGACAACACTCTACTGGATTTAAAAATACAATTTTCAAAACTGATTGCCAAACTCTGATCTCAATAGCATGCCGATTTTTTTCAGCTCTACCAGCTGATCCCATAAAAAGTATTATTTCTCCTTATAAGCCCAGGCAAAGTTAGGCATCCAGAGAAGAGCAGTTTGATTTGCACGTTTCTGATCCCCCACAGCTCTCACAGGAACACTCAACGGCCTCTTCAACTGACATCCAACACAAAATTATAAAAACAACAGCCCAAATTATTTCTTGCGTAACTGGACGGTATCAGTTCCAAATCTCCCACATAAAGCACCGCGGTGTTTGCCCTGCCTCACGTTTCATTCTGTACCCCTTCTTTAAGCTGCTTAAAGGATTCTCTTCCATTCTGGCTTTTCTGGATATCACCTTTTATTAATCTAAAATCTGCTTCTCCGGCCTTTCTGATATCTAACACACTCCAGAGTTGTTGGCTGTATTGTCCATAGAGATCTTGTACCGGGCAGACAGGAGGTGGAGAAGGTGAGAAGGTGCTGGTTGTCACCAGCGACTGAATTCTGCTCGGGTTATGAGCACGTTCACAATAAACACGTTCTCATTTCGCAGTATATAATTCCATGGATGTGCCCATCCACAGATCCCAGTCAAGCAAACGACCATACCAAAACACGTGGTGCCTGGGGACACCGCGTAGCGGTGGGCTTGGCAGTGCTGGGCTAACAGCTGGACTTGATGATGTTAAAGGTCTTTTCCAACCTAAACGATTCTGTGTTCGATGGTTCTGTGAAGCAGTGAGCCCATAACAGAATACCCCACGGACTTCATCTTCAACGGGCAACCACTGGTGGATGAGACGGCAGCAGGTGCGAGCCACGACAAAGGCCAGGAAGGGTTAGGGAACTCCCAGACTGACTTGTTCACCTCAGGTGGTAAGTGGCCCAAGCAGATGACAACACCCAGGCAAGGATGGAGGAAGGCAAAGGTTAACAATCTGCCAGGTAGGAAGCCCTATTCCTCCACTCCCATGGAAATAAAGCCCCTCCATAGAGACCGAGAGACCAACACAGGGCATTACGATGAAACGAGCAAAAGACTGAAGATCTGGCGAGGCTGAGAGGCGAAGGCTGGAGACGAGCACCCCTCACCCGGGAGACAAGGGCAGGAGGAGAGGGCAAGAGAAGCACAAAGCGGCGGCTGTGGTAACGCAGTCTCCCGGCCTGGCAGGACCAGCTTCCCTACCTCCCAACTGCTGTACGTGCATATCGCGGGGAGCTACTCCGCACCTCGGTGATGGTTCTGCTGCAGCTCTCTTGCACTGTCCTCCTCCCGTTCTCCAAACATAACAGCAACCGACAAACAGCTAAAACTTCTTAAAAAAAAAAATCCTGTAACTAATATATCCATAACAAATATAGGGGTGCCTTTTAAGGCATTCTTTTGGGAATAGGAATATTAGATTATTTTGTTTGGAACAGGCCTTATCTGTTTTATTTTCTAAGCAGTATCATTCTCAGCTATTAAAAAACAGCTCACAAAGCTTTTAGCATCCAAAACCTAATCCCTAAATATATGATGCCTCTGCATGCGTCCTATTAAAAGTTATGAAGGGAGCTGGGATTTTTGTTAGTTCTCCATTTTTAGCACAGAACTGTTACAGAAGACCAGCATCGCCGTGGTGAGGACGCTGGGCTTGGTCCAAGCCCTAGGCATGCCACCAGCTGCCTCCTGCGCTGCGGATGGTTGCTCAATGCTCCTGTAGAAGGAGTGCGGTAATTCACCTCTCCCAGGACTCATCTGTTGTAGCTATTTAAACTAAAACTCCACAAGACAGGGAGTGAAATTTTAGCTCCTCTCAACCCCGTGAGTTTTGGCACAAACTTCAGTAAACGAAAACTGTAGTTCAGGTGTCTATATAGTCATACACTGATCTTGGCCGGGGTCTCTAAATGCTTTTAAAGTGCTGATAATAAGAATGTGGTGGCATATCCAAGACTACGCTGCAGCCACAGAAATGTAAGGTCTTCATTTTCAATCATCTGAATGCTGCCAAAACCATCTACGCAGAAGACTACCCGCCAGCAGCGGTCCAGGTCTGGCAGTCGTGGGAACACTTCCTCCTCTTCACTTGCTCGCAGCCAGAGGCGCTCCGTCATCGTAGAAAACGGAAGAGGAGGAAAGTAGAGATCTCAGCTGGGATTTCAGCCCCACAGAGAACTGAATTAGAAGTGAGAGCTGCAAAGAAGGGGAGTCCAAATGTAGCTGCCCCAGAGGAAAACTGTGGCAGGTAACTCTGGAAGGTGAAAACCGGGAAGCCTCAGGGGTATTTAAGCTTCAGCACAAGCTGGTTCGGGAGAATCACCTTGCTTACAAGAGGCTCCTACACGAGCAACCGGCGGTTCTGTGCAGGCAGAGACGGTCCTGGACAAGACCCAGGTTTCAGCCAAAGGGCACATGAGGAAGCCTACGGATCGTTAAATAAATAACCAAATCACCACTGGTTACAGCGGAGTGATATGGAGGAAGACATTGAATTTACCTCAGTGGTGGGACTTGCTGCTTTTTAGGCCTTTTCAGGGGAGGTTATTTCACAGTCTAAAATACATTGTTGTTAGGGAAAAATGAATGATATTCAAATTTTTGCTAAGGATCGTCCTATAACTCTGGGCTGCCGTAAGCATGAAAATCTGGCTTCTGAACATTAAAAAAAAAATCTCAAGCCCCATGAATGGTCGGTTGTATGCAGAATAGTTGCATCAGATTTTTGTTGCTGTTGCTTAAAAACTTTAGAATCATATAGTCAATATTGCAATTTAACAATTAAGAGATGGAGTAAGTGTGCTCCTCTTTCAAAATCACTTTAAGACCTAAAACACTCTCCATAATCTATATATTACTGTTATCCTTCTGTTTCCATAAAGGATTTAGGTCTGGTTCTGCACTGTAAATGGTACAGAGTAATTCTGATTGGATTTCCTTTTTATTCTTGCCACTTCTGATACTGTTGAAAGATACAGCGAAATAAAACACTGTAAAAATATCTGGATGACTGCGTTTGCGCCCCGACTGTGTTTTGAACCACCCTACAGCTGGGCCCTCCTGCTCCTGCTCTGCCTTTGCGCCTCGCGCTGCCACCCAGAAGCACCAGGCAAAGCAGGAGCCAGCGGCTCTATAGAAGGTGGCTTAAAAAAACTGGGATAAGAAAAAACTGTTGCTTGGAAGAGTGTCTTGTGGTGTCACGGCCCAAACAAATATAACCACAATAAAAGTCAACCAAAAAACCCGTTGCATCCAGCTGAAACACCGACGGGGAGGGTAACGCCACCGGCCACAGACTGCTCCCACGTTTGGATTCATGTCAGTCAACGGCCAGCAAGAATCGCACTATTCGGCATTTGGAGTACGAAACCATGCAATTCAACCTACTTCTTTCTGTCTAGAGCTTGCTCCCCCGCCTCCCTCCGCCCGTCCAGCGATTTGATATCTATCACATAGGGAATAAACATAAAATCTCGCAAAGGGGAATCAAGAAGGGTATTTTAAGAACAGATAGTCAATTAAGCATTATCTGCAACTCTTGGGCTTCCATCTTTAAACAAGAAAGCACGAAAAACATTCCGTTTAAACAGCAGCTTACTTTTATAGGTGCTAGTTGACAAGTCTCATGCACTACTAAATAGATGTTCCTACAAACTGATGATTATTCCTGGAATTGTAAATACAGAAGGGTGTTGGCACCGTGTCCTTAAAGAAAAATACAAAATATACACACAGCACATACATTCTACTGCATAGTTTATATTTAGGCTAGAAAGTCACGGCATATGGTAAAGTCCTTTTTTATACAAAGACATGCTAATGTATACAAAGAAAAACATTCCCAAAAATAATGCAAAGCTAGATATACTTAAAAACTCCAATATGGCTAAAAAAACTTACTGTACAACTGCAGTAAGTAATAATCCTGCAGAGCACTTATAACTCAACTCCCCTGTCTGGATGACGGGAGGTAACAGCGTAACTACTTCTGCAGCATCCACTCCCATCCCAGAGCTCAATCTTAGCAAGCTTTTTTTACCTTCTGAATGGACTAAAGTAACAAAAGAAAATTGACCTTATAAAAAAGATACTCTGTTTAAAAATGATTGTGTAAATAATTAATGCATACGTGTATGCAGTTCTTTAAACTTGATATCAAATAAGATTGTGTTGCTTTCCGTATCTTTGATTTTTTTTAAAAATGCCTGGGGAGATGAAGAGCATGCTGGATAAGAATTCCCTATCAATGGCAAATGTTTTATGTTCATTAAATTGAAGTAGAATTAGCACAGCTCAGCGGCGCTTTGGTGAACTCCTGCTTCCGTAAAACTGGGAGCTGCAAACAGCTCAAATCCGGTTCCCAGCAACGCCCCCCCCTTGACTGTTGATGGCAACGTCTAAAGCGGCATCCGTGGCTCCGATATAGAAGTGGTGATCTTGGAGGACGAGCTACTCAACTGGCTCAAGCTAATTCTAGCCATAAACTTAAGAGATGTTTTTCTTTCAGCAGAAGTAAAAGCCTCAGCTGGTTTTCAGCAAAACTACTAATTTTGCCAGGTGAGCTGAACTCATCTCTCTCTCAGTTGATCATAAACCCTGTTTGCGTTTCTGACCCCACCGCACAACTGTACTCTCTGCAATGCCCCTGGGAAGGAATTATCCCAAGTGTTACCATTGCTCAACTCCATACCGTCAGCTAGAGCGCCTCTGCAGGAGTCAGCAACGGCTGCGCTCCCAAATAAGATTTTGAATGTTTAAATCTTAGTTATTTGAATTAAAATTATTCTCTTCCCATTTTTCTACTTCAGCATTTCATTGTTAAATTCAGATGTGAAAGCCTATATCTATCTTTGAAATAATTAATCTGAATTGGTTTGTTAGATACAATTTTTAGATTTCAAAATATTATACACCTGTTACTCAAGATTCAAAATACTCCTCCTCCGTGCCCAGACTGTCCAAGGCACTTCTCACACAAATGTGTTGAGGGGCCAGGGAATACAAACATTACAGCTCCCGCTTCACTTAATGCAAAGAGAAACAAGCCCGCGACCGTAGCGCAGTTCATTTGTACGCCGTCGGGACGCGGAACGTGCACCTCTGGCATCTCCGAACGACCTAGTTCGGCAAACGTGCCGCTAGCAGCCATCGGCGTCGTTCTGAAAGCAGCTAAAGTCCCATTTGCTTTATTGTTTCTCTTGGTGCATGGTTAAATTATTGGCGTATGTAAGCTGAAACGGTAAACCAAATATGAGGGGTTTTTACCTTTGACAAACATCTTCTCTAATTAAATTGTTGGGAAAAGCAGAAAAGATGACCAAGAGCCAAACTTGGGTTTATATTTAAAGAAAGGCTTGACGTACCTTCATCAAAAGTAACAAACTGGAAGTTTTTCCATCAGCATTTATTTTTTCCATTTTGACAACCTTCAGAAAAGAAACAAACTCCCGGACACACACGGTTTATTTTTTTTCCCTGACGGTAATAACATACTGTAAGAGTCACTTCATGCCGAGACCTGCTAGTTATCACCTCTCTTTCTTTTATTCTGTTAAACAGACCCTGTGGTTCCGCAGAAGGCTACTCCCATCAGCCAAAAAGATTAACTAATTAGCGGTTTCCTTTGCTAACGTTATACCCTCCTTTTCCACTCTGCATGGGGGATAGGCCGTTCAGAAAGGAGAAGGGTTTTTACTGAAGGCACTGGAAGTAAAGGATACATGGTTTTCACCCCAAATAACTCGCATCTGGAAATCTGAAGCCACCTTACATTTAACCTGCTTACGCAGATCACGGTTCCGAAGTACGTGTACGTGGGATTTCCTAAAGCTACCAAAGGCATTGAAAACTGATCATAAGAAAGGATTTAGGAGGAAATCAACCAAAACCACACAAGAAACATTAAATGGCCAAAGAGGTGATCAGACAATGAAGAAAGGTGACAACTTCAGCTAAAAGGCTCAGTTTATTAGCAATATAAAGTCAGCAATTAAAAGAGAAAACCAAGATGACAAATGGAAACAAGGGCAATAGGTAACAAGTGAAATAAACTAGAAGCTGTGGGCAGCAGAACCCGGGTGAGGAAAGCTAAAAATAGCAGGAAAATGGTTACAGGGTTGGGGATATACAGTTTTTAAAGCGTTACAGAAAACAGAAATCTTAGCAAGATTTCTGTAAGACCACAATGAGATGAAGATGGTGAAGCAGCAAATACAAAGCAGACAACACAGAAGTCTTCACAGTTCTTATTTCAAAAGAGGGATTTTGACAAGCTTGCCGAAGAGCTATGAAGCACTACAGAGCTCGGTAGTGATGAGCTGAAGGGAAACCAAACAACAATTAAGAGCAGGTACGTTCTCCTAAGCCCGCAGCCTCCCGGGACACCAGCACTGCTGATGTCCACCCTTAGCAGGTCTCTGGGCACGTCCAGAACCGAGACCTCATCTCGATTTCTGCCAGTATTCAAAAGCAGACGCAAGTAACAGTATAGCGAGATGTTGGTAATAATATTCAGGTTAAATTAGGAAAGCTAACATGGGGTTCAGCTTATTTTAGCAGCTGGGAGGAGTATGTGCATACTGGTGCCAGTCGGTTGGGTTTTTGCAGAACAGATGTTCCCAAACACCAGCGCTGGCTGAGGAGGGTTAACCCAGGAGCGACGGCTGGTGGAGAGAGAGCTGATCCCATTGGAAGAGCACAGGCCCAGCGTCTGCAGCACTGGTGCTGGGCCCAGCGTGGGGCAAGAGCTAAAGAATCCTGAAGTTAATAGTAATAATTGAAAAACCAGCACTGATGATAAAGATGATGCAGAAACGCATCCTTCACCTCGGGAAGACAAAGATCTGGTGGTGACGCTGAAGTCAAACAACTCAATGAGAATCCAAGGACACGTTTCTTATCGTGAGGGTGATTAATCTCTGGGAAACGTTAGGGAAGGAGGGGTTGATTCTCCGTGTAACATTTTTAATCCCAAATTCAGTGCCTTTCTTGATCAGAAGCCTCAGACAAACTCTAGTTTGGGGCTAGAAAAATCAGTGTTTGAGAAAAATTCAACGGATAGGGAGGACATACAGCCCAAGACCCCTCTGGCCTTAAAATCGGGGGGAGGGGGGGTGGGAATGGATGGACACACGACACACACAGACAGAAAGACTAAGAGCTACCTCAAAAATACCCTCAGAGCAGCCTCATCAAGTCAAAAACAACTGTTACACTGACAACACGCAATCTGGCACTCCGGGCACTTCTTTTCCCTGACCTTGCTTGGCAATAAAGCACCACTGGATAAAAAGTGCAGGTTCTGCCGTGTTTACCTGCTTTCTGAAGGGCAAAGTAAGACTTTTAAACTGTTTGTTTTGAAGCACAATTTACAGCAAGGATTTGGGCTGAAACTGCATCCATACACTGAAGAGGGGATAAAAGGCCCAGCGGGGAAGAAAGCAATAAAAATATCATTGTAATATCCTTAACTCAATAATCAGCTCTCTCCGTAAGGGAGCGGGGTTTGGGCAGAGGGAGCACAAAGCACGCTTCCTGACGTGGGCGCACGTTGCACGCCAAAGCTAGTTAGAAAAATCAGGCAACCCAAAACGCACGGCTACCTCGCTGCAGGCTTTTTGCCTTGCCCAGAAGACCCTGCTCAGCCCGGACGTTACCCCTGCCCGCATCCCCCCCGGCACCCGCGCGAGTCCCTCCCGGGGGGTGCTGGCACCCCGCAGCCTCCCGCGGCCATAGCGCCCAGCACCGTCCCCACCGAACCCCGGCCGCTGGCTCCTGGGCTGCCACAGGGGCTCGGGGCGGGTGGGACTGCACCCTCACCCCGCGAGCACCTGCCACCAGGCAGCTTTTTCACCTGCGGTACCTTAAAACGCCATGACTGAGAGCGCACAGATTTGAATTCATTTTCCTCCTTATCAGCTATGTAAGAAACAGAAAAAAGAGAATAGCTTAGGAGCTTTGTGCTCACAGACATCTTACGGGTTGGGTGAGGACAGAGACTATTAATGTATGCTGAAATATCTCTTTTTAAATGAGGGGAAAAAAGGTGAGGGGCTTTAAAAACAGATTTTACTGTCCCAATGAAAGCATGACAGCAACAATTTATAATTTTCTGCTGTCCAGTTCCCTCAATATTTCTCCCTCGCCGTGCATCCCTCCTCTCCCTCTCCCCCCACATCCACCCTCCATTTCCCGATAACTTCTCATCACACTGGCTCAAGCCTCATGTGAAATGGTGGTGTGCGGAGGGAAGAGAGGAAGAAAGGGAGGAAGAAAGGCGCTATGATTGGGAGGGCAGGGGAAAGAGGAAGATTGAGAGAGACAGAGAGAATGTCAAAGCTCAAGTCTGGCATTTGCCTATTTAAATTCAATCATGCAGCCCTCGCAGAGCTCGAAATGGATGGCCTGCGTTATGAATTTCTGATCAGACGGCTGATAGGTTATGAGCGGGGACGTAATCCCATTGAGAAAGCCTTTTTTCCCAAGCAAGGGCAAGCAATAACTGCCCTTCAGAGATGGCTCTTTGCTTTGCCCTTTTTATAATTTCTCCCTTTTCTTTAAAAAAAAAAAAAAAAGTCCAAATAAGCATTTTTATGATGATAAATGTGTAATAATGATTCATTCTGCCTGCATCTGAAATGGGATATGCCTTTGCAAAGCAGACATGCGCTCAAAATAAACTGCCATATTTTTTCTTTTTTAAACCTAATTAGAATTCTCTCCTTCTCTCAGCTCATTTTGTACCAACACCAGTGATCTAAAAAGAAAGTGAAAGGAATGAACACATGCATTGAGACCGGTATTTTTAATACCCTGCAGGGTTTTTATCGTTTTATAGTTTGCCTTTTTTAACATGATGTGTTTACATAAAAGGATACAAAATTTTTTTCTTCAAATGGCAAGAATTACTGGCAAAGAGTAGGGGCAAGCCAGAAATTACTTTAAAAGCTGATGTTTTCTTACTTCTACCCATGTGACATCATTCAGTATTGCTTTGTGTGAATTAATCAAAATAGCTGAGGGCACCAAAAGCTTTACAGTAGCCAAATTCACCAGCGAAGGAAAGCGCGTACAGCGGCACGTTGGCAGCGTGCGCCAGCACCCGAGCCTCAAGGAGCACTTTTGTAGTCTTAAAAAGTAGAAAACAAGGAGTTTGCTATTTAAAGCTCAGTATATATGTGCTGAAACAAGACCCATCCCAGTTTGCGAGGACTGGGAACGGCCGCAGGGGAGAGGGCCATCGTCCCAGAACAGGGAAGACGCCTGACATGACAGAGGCTTCTGTAAATAATCAAAATGGAAAAAAGTAATGTCTGAAGGCATGGGGGGAGGGGGGGAAGAGCAGAGAGGCATCTCGGTGTTGGTGCTAAGCAGGAACTTGCCCTTGGAGCTGCGTCTGTAACGTATTTGAAACAGCAAGGAACATCAGTGAAATACGCTGCATATGGGAGTACTTTGGAAAAGAAAGTGTTGGAGACCACGGCTGTCCCCGCTGGCAGGTACCACTCACGTGGTGGGAACCCAGCTACCTGTGTGTGCACGTCGTTTAATGGCAACAGAAGCCCGGGAAAGATTTCAAAGATAAATCCTCATCACATCATTTCAGCTCGTCACCAGCTATGAGCTGACTCAGGTTCGCCATAGGCTCTTGCTTGCTCCGCTCTCCTTCCCTCCTGTCACGGGCACCCGAGCAACGCCTGTCCTCATCCGAGAAGAACTCACGGCCACTATGTCCAAATCCTCCAGGATCTGAGCAGGAGACGCCTTCGTGTTTCTCGCCAGAGAGCCATCAGGTTGATGTCTGTGCTCAGCAGAAGACTAGAATTATCCTAAAGCCAGGATCAGAGGTGCGCCAGTGAAACGGCTGGCTGGGGAAACAGCACCTCGGACCCACGGGGAAAGCTGAGCCGTGAGCTAACGGAGGCAGGGCAGCAGCAACCACCCTCCGCGCGCAGCTCGGAGCTCATCTTTTCTGCAGCTGCTCCTTTTCACTCGTAGATGCACATTTCGGTGCCGGCAGTATTTCCAAAGAAGGTGGTAAGACTATGAGCTACTCTTACGCCTCTTTTGCCACAAGAGATTTGCTGTATTTTGATGACTCCCTGGCGCCTTACACGAAGTTAGGTGAGAATACGGCAAGATCCCACGGTCACAAGTCACCACCTCCACAGAGGGCACCATGTCCAGCAGCTTGGGACTGCAGAAATGCTGTGCACAACCTTCCCACTTCAGTTCCCATTTGTCCTGGTTTCAGCTGGGATAGAGTTAATTTTCTTCCTAGCGGCGGGTATAGTGCTGTGTTTTGGATTTGGCATGAGAATAAGATAACACACTGATGTTTTAGTTGTTGCTAAGCGGTATTTATACCCAGACACAGCACTGTTTCATTCATACTTTTCCCTACTAATGTACTCACGTATCAACAAATCACCTTAAATAAGCAAAGAGATTTTTTAATTGCCAAGCTGTTCCCAAATGAGAGCTCGAGGGCCGAGGGCAGTCAGGCTGAAGCAGCTGCAGGCAGGCCTGGGGAGGGCTGGTGCACGGCCGCCGCTGACAGAAAACGCAACGCCCGGCAGCACGACCACGAGGCCAATCGCGTGACACATCGCTGCGTTTCCTCTTTGATTTAAGCCGAAGGTGGCTGTTAACATAAAACAAAATGTGCCGTCTGTTGGTCCATATGGTGCCACGAGTGCCTCGGAAGTAGAGATGGAAACCAAGACCCAGGCTGTGATGTCTGTGTGGTATTTCGACGAGTTCTTCGAGGTTTGCTGGATTCGTTCCCACACGTGGCTTTTGCTCTTTTGAAATTGTAATATGCCAGACTTCCTCGAGACAAGTGAGCACCTAAGGCTATCGTGTCTTAGAGGAGAGCGTAGTTTGCAGCTGGGGCTCTGTGAAATTCAAGTGCTTGGTTTGTGGAAAGCATGATACCAAGGAGAGTCCCCTGTGAGCTCTAACTGAGCAGCCACCTCCCATCAGGCAGAAGCCGAAGCCAACATTA
This sequence comes from Phalacrocorax aristotelis, assembly GCF_949628215.1. NCBI lineage: Eukaryota > Metazoa > Chordata > Aves > Suliformes > Phalacrocoracidae > Phalacrocorax > Phalacrocorax aristotelis. The sequence continues at coordinate 1,126,835 of NC_134283.1, forward strand.
TTCTTATACATGCAACTATTTCAGAATAGCAAGGCTATCAAAAAAGTACAGGCTTTTCATGGTTTTCCTCATTTTGCTCAAATCGTGGATCATCAGCTAAAACCTAGAGCGTTGCGGGGCGCCCCGCAGACGTGCTCGGCCAAAGCTCCACGTCCTCGCTGCGGACCCAGCCGCCCCCACGCGCACACCCCACCTCTCCTGCACCGCCCTGCCGACAGCCTGCAAGGGACAGCACGGACCGACACGGGAGACCTTAGGACATCTCCTTGCACAACAGCCTTTCTTTTTCTCTTTTAACGTATTAAACTGTGTTAAGTTTGCCTGGGTTAAACTGCCAAAGCTCTGTGCATGAAGGGAAATCTGGAAAAGAGATATAAAGTGATTTCCTACCCTGCTGACAGCGCCATCCCCGCAAACGGTTTTGAAATTTTGCATACACAAAATGAGGGTCCCACGTGTATTTTTCCCGAGGAACACAAAAAGCTGATGAACCAAGTGGTTTCCTACTCTCACGCGCTCCAGACAGTTAATTTTGTTCAGTATCCTTGCACTGAAATGGGCAAGAAACCTCACAGCTGATAATTATGAAATAACGTGGCCACAGGGGAGTTCCCTCCCCATTACCATTTGTTAGGGATTGTCTTATGTCCTGGAGCAGCAGAATTTTGATTATTTAATTGAAATTATATACATTAGCATGGATGTTCTTGTTAGCCATAAAATAAAATATCTAATATTTTCAATCTTTTTGCATCAAAACCTTGTGGCAAGGAATTCCGAGGCCTAAAAGCACATTACGTGAAAACACCATTGTTTAAATTTGCCGCCTTTCGGTGTCACTGCGTGGATTCTTGCATTAGGAAAAAAGAAAACAAAAAGGAAGGGCTGGGAACAAATAACTGCCTATTTCCCTTTATCTCTATTTACGTCATATGCGGAATAAAAAATGTGCTTTAACTGAGGTAGAAAAGTATTGTCAATTGTCCAGCATATCACACCATTTCTTTTCAATGAAAGTTTCTAAAAAACTCTGCCTTCCATTACCAGACCTGATACTCTCCTTTAGTTCACAGACCCAATCAGTTCCCAATAACCAAGTAAAAATACAGAAAGATTTTTTTTTTATTAATATCTGTGTTCTAATCAAATACGGGGGTTCCTAAACTGGTGATTACAACCGCTGCCACTTGTATTTGCAATATCTGCTCTACATATTTATTTTGTAAATCAAAAATAGCGGTTAGCTAAAGAAGCAAACCTACAATAATAAAGCATCTTCTTGCAAAAACCTTTTAGTGGTTTCTTTAACTTATCATTAAATGTAAACTCATTTTTCCTCGTTTTCACTTCTGCAGTTAATAACTTTTGTGTAGCAATCCTATAATTACATTAACAAAAAAGTAAATTTCCCCTATTTCTCACAGCATTACCAGTATTACAGCATTAATGGTATATTAACCAGTAAAACCGCAAATTAAGTCAACTCATCTTCCACCGATAGGGCACGAATTCGTAATTTAGGCGGGTTTGAAGTTTTCAGTGCTTTTTTTAACTATTATCAAGCTCCTGCTTTTCCCAGTGTAACAGTAAAACCCACACAGGACTCATTTTCACATTCTAATCACCATACAGCACTTGTTATTTGTTTCCTGAAATACAGCAAACGCGGGAAGTCGATTCCAGCGGAGCACAAACGAAGATGCTCGGCTCTTGGACGCCAGGACGCGTCAGGGAGAGGTGGTGCCACACCACGACGCAGGCAACGACCAGAGCCAGCCGAGCACGTAGGCTCCTCCAGAAGAGACTTCTGGTAGGCGTTTTTCTGTAAGCCTGTCCTTCGTAGCCCGTGCACACCCTCAGTATTTCGGTCACGCCCATCACACGTTATCCTCAAACTCACGCGCTAGGGAACACGGCGGTGGAAGCACCACCGGCAAGTTCAGTCCCGGGCAACCACGTCGAAGCTATTAGTGTGGAAGAGCATGTGGGACGTCTATTTCAGCCCCACCTACGCACACACCACAACACACCCACGCCAACGGCCTCAAGCACGCGCAGCTACAAAATTGAGTCAATAAACCGCTCACGAAGGGGCAGGGAAGGATTTGTGAGCATCTGCCTTGGCTCCAGTGCCCCTGGACTCAGCACCCGCAGCTGGAGCCCTCACATCTCGAGGCGGGGGGGATCCTCGCCCAGCCTTTGGTGCTTCCAAGCCACGAAGGAGAGGGACAACGCAAACTCAGGATAAAATGAACGGATTTCAATAACAACTCCAACAGTCAAAAACGTATCTTTAGAATATTAGATTTATGCAGTGGGAAGGAACAATCAAAAATGTTCCATCGCAGAAATACAAAGGCTTACTGAGCTAGTGAAGCACAACAGAAACACTCAGTGATAAAGGACATCACAGCCCTTTATAGAGTGAACCGGTGGTTTCCCAAATTTAATATGCATGAACAGTGCGTGTGAGTCCTCTTAAATCCAAGTACCAAACCCTGCCTGTTTAATAAATCTCACCAGTACTCCACTATTAGACAGAGGATTAAAACTAATCTATCAATCCCAAAACCAAGCACAGAGTGGATTAAAATGCAAAACACATGAGAGTATGAAGATGCTTAATGCTAAATAATAAACATTTCAATCACAGAAATCATTTTTATCTTCTTGTTTATGCTAAGTAGATACTATTAGGCTTAATATCTGTATTAACACAAGTGGGGGAAGAAACAGTTTTAAGGAGACCTAAATACTTGAGTGCTACTGTACTGCTTGCGAGCAGAAGCTCTCTTGTTGGAAGTGAGTACACCATGGCGTTTAAAATAATTGTTTACTCTCTGAGGCCAGCTCAATGGTGCTTGACCTTCTTCTATTTTTTTAACCCAAAGCAATGCACCCACAGGGTCTTAAGGAAGAATTCAAACCTGTTGTTTGCATCATAATATCCGAATATCATATTACCCCCAACACTGGTGTTGTCACAAATGCTAGTCTCAGACCCTGATGCTCAGTGCAGCTTGTCGAGGAACTGCGGTTTGGGATGGGTTTCGTTGCTTCTTTTTAAAGTAGTAAATAAAAAAGCTCATCCCACCACAGCATAAATGTAATAAGCAAAGATGCGGAGGGAAGCGTGGAACTGTGCCTATATGAAATGGGGAAACGATCAAATGTGCCTCACACAATGGCTCCCAGGTCACCCAATAACGCACTTTATCATTGTCACTCCAAATTCACAGCAACGGGATGATGCCCCTTTCTGGCACCGTACGTGAGCAGCATGGAGTTACGCATCTCTATCTGCCTTTGTCCATCTGCCGTGCGGAGATAAGGATTTGGGAGTGTTGCACCCAGCTGTGGGAGGAGAAAGTACTCTGTACATTCCTCCATGACTTTCTGAGTGCTGGGAAATGCCCAACGTCTGCCTGAATTCACTCGAGAGCATCCAAAACCTGCAGAACTGGACCTTATTCCACGGTATCCGAGCAAAAACTACCCACCGAATCAATGAATAATCATGTGATTTGATATGAAATAATATCCGCCGGGGATCTGTTTGAGGTCACCAACACCCTCATTTCACTTGTAGGCATATCAGGTTGTGAACTGATGTCTGCAGACGTGAAAGCTGGTGCATTAACCCAGTGGTATTATCACCAGCAGAATGTATAATGAGGAGAGCGAGCACGGCTGGTCTGCGTGCGAGGATGGATAATGTCACACAGTTCAGGCTATCTAGCCGGAGAGGGACATTTGGCTACAGGAAAGAAAAAAAGAAAATCCAACCCCTGCCCTCGCCCCCACAGCACTGACTTATGCTGACGGTTATTTGTCCGTGGGGTGTCGCTTTGGTGTGGCAAGAGGCTGTGGTGCCACTTCAGCTGGAAAATGCAGTGAAGTTCCACTATTCGTGTTTATCTTTGCATTGGCGGCTAAACACGTTTTATGAAGCATTGTCATTCACTAGTTGCTGAAGTCCTCCCACAGCAGTGTACATCCTTAATGGGAAGCAGGAAATAAAGAGAAGCATGCTATTTTTTCTGAGGGTTGAGACAGTTAAATAACAGATTTATGCTGTCCTAATCTCTTAATTTTAGCAGAAGTCATAAAATCAGGAAAAGAAGAAGGGAAGGGAGCAGCAGTCTGATAGTTTCTACACGAATTGAAGACATCGGTATTTTATTTCACAATGAAGTAACAAACACAAAACAGCGAGCACGCCCTCTCGGCTCATCTGTTTGACAGTTACGTTGCGTATCTGACTACAGCTCAATTTCTACCTGCCGTTACCCTCCATACTGCCTCTGTCTGCATCATCTTAACACAAAGCATAAGCATCCCATTTACGTGTATCGACAAGCTAATAGAAAAAAGCATGACCGTCTAATTTCACAAACGAAGGAATACCCATAAGCAGCTCTTATCCCTTTCCCTCCCCCCAATCAAACTGCTGCGCCTCTCACCCGGCCTTGGGAGTCAACTACGGGCAAGGCTGGGCTCGGTGTCCCCCTCCAGATACTCCCCAAGCCTTTACTCTGCCCCTTCTCCCCCACTTGTGATCAGCATCCCTCCCCAGCCACCACCCCTCCCCAAATGCCCAGAGTGGTCCAATTCTGTTATTTAAAGGCGTTTTCATTTTCCCCACTTAATATAACACTCAACACCAAAGATGCCAACAAGGAGGTGAGAAGTCAGGGTCATTACAAGTAAACAGCTCACGGCTGTTAGCAAAATCTGTACAAAATAAATTAATTACATTATCATCAGTGATTGTGGAAGCACTCATTAAAACGCCATTTGGAGGGAGGAAGTGCCTTTGACAATGGTAAAATATCTGGGAAAAAAAAAAAATAGTCCTTGGCAGTGTAGGGCTCAAATAAGAAACCCACGGGCAGAAGGAGGGGAAGGAAGAACGGCGCACACACCCCGGAGTGCAGGAACTATTTGACCCTTCGTAGCAGCTCTGTATCAGCTGGAGGTACCCAAAGCTCTTTCCAGCTTCTCCCAGTCAGTTCCCAGTGGTAAACAGGTAGCAGCTGTTGTTGTTGTTTTCCCCTTTTAGGGCTTTTCCACAGAAGAAAAGCCTTACAGCTGGCAAGCTGGAATAGAACGAAGTCTAGAAGTGGCTCTAGAATAGTTCAGTTGGAAAGAACCTACAACGATCACCTAGTCCAAGCTACCAGGTGCAGCCTGAATGGCAGGGGCAGACATGCCCACGTGCAAGCCCGGTCCAGTACCGTGACTTTAACTTACTCTAAGAGAGGAAGAAAGTCTGTGGCGTAAGTACTTGTGTCTGTTAAACAGCCATGTACCTCCTTCAGTCTCCAGCTTTCACCTTTGTGCTTCCCGTGCGCTCGTGGGGTGCTGTACGGGGCCAGGCAGGCGTCGCGCAGCCTTTGCAGCCGCGCTGTTTGGGCACCAGCTGCCCCGCCTGTGCCTTTCGGGTACCGCTGCCATGAAAAGGCATCGCCCTTCGGAAACCCTCTGCAGCATCTGCGTGACCCGGATCAGCCCAGCGCGAACTCGGGTCCCTCTCCCCAGCCAGGGCTGCCCTGGAACAAAGGGGTGCTGGCGGGACCCTGCGCCGTTGCTCGGCGGATCAGAGCGGGAAGTGTGGAGGGGTTTATAAGATTAATTCTTATCTCCCTGGGCAGTGGGTCAAGTCAGAACCGTCATTCAACGAACTCTATGGATAATCTGCCTTTATTACTTTCAATCAAACTAAGTGTTTGCAATCTGCAGTATGGTTACTAATTTATTGAAAGAAATTACTTGTAGAGCTTGATTATATAATAGACAAAATATAAAATAGTCTGGGTAAGCATCCATTAAGTTTTTACATATCTCATTGCAGAACAAAGCTGCTTCAGCCTCGCTGCATTAGCACCCGGCAGCTGTTTGGTGGGTGAAAATTCACAGAAAGAAGTGGACATTATGCTTGTCCACTTCCTAATTAAAATCGGAGAAAAAGGCAATGTGATTAGGGCTCTATTTGGTATCAAATCTAAAAATTTGCTGTTTGCGATTATTTAACAAATGCATTTTGTGAGAAATCAAATTTCTAGCGTATTCTGGTTAATGGAATTCTGCTGCAGCCCCTGGACAAAACAATGTAAAGCTGCCTGGATTGTGGAAATCATTCTCCTCCAGTGATGGATAATATAGCATGAGGTTTTGCTTGGTTTGATTAATTTCAGAATATTGCAGAGAAGCTGCATAATCCCTAAGATAGCAGAAAAAAGAAGGAAGACATGATGAAGTAGGATAAAAGTGCGTAGTAATGAAGCACAGACTGTTTCATATATTATAGAAAAGCTCACAAACTCGAGGTTTTTTGGCAAGTGGCAACCACAATAAGCAGCAACACTGGAATGCACTTCTGCTTATGCAATTATATGATCTGAGCAGAGGTATTTTGAAAGCAAAAACCTGCTAAGCATTTCCGCGGCTACGACTGGAGGTGGAACAGAAATAGAAAATGCACGTTTCCTTTTTAATGTTCACAAGGGCCATTATTTATACAAGTACTGAATATGGAAAAGGCTCTGACAAATTTACAGTGGTGTTTGGATGGATGAGGATGACGAATGATGGATGAGGGAGACAGAGGATTCCCTTATTAAAGCATCAAATCTTTCCCTAAATATCAAGCAGACGTCTTTGCCTCAATTGCTTGACTCATACCAAAAATTACACAAACCAATTAAGTAAAATTTTGCTTCTTGATAAAAATTGGAAATTTGTCTTCCATTATAGACACTGAATTTCCACTACATAACCTAGCATTTTTTTATTCTGTGCTTTATACCTATTTGAAATATTCATTTATTTAAAAAAAAAAAACAGACAAATGCGACGACGACAACAACAAAAAAAAAGAATTTCAGTACAAATTAGGCAGTTGGTGTAATGACAAAATTGCTCTGTTTGGCAATTTTGGGACGCAGTTCCAGCAGGCTCCCCGGTGCCCCCGGTGCCGAGCTGCAGCTGCGGGGAGGCCCCCGCTCCCCCCACGCACGGCGGGCGCTGGAGCGGCGCGCGGTGCCCGAGCCCTGCGCCCCACCAGGGGAGCCGCCTGCGGGGCTGCGGCCGCGCTCGTGCCACCCACGAGCACACTGGCACAGGGGAAACAAAACACACCTTTCCTCCCGAGGTGATTTTATTTTCTGTACAGCATTTACTGGGAGTTCAGCTGTTTGAGCTTTCTTCTCTCATTTCACCATCACACAGAGTCGGAAGAGGACGCTAATACGAAGGCGTGTGGGATGCCACGCGTGGAGCTGCGCAGAGCAGCATCCCCTTGCCCAGCTAGATGTCACGGCCACGCACGAGGCCCACAGGGCAGCCCCCGCGCCCCATGGGGCACCCGCAGGCTCCCAGACCAAGCAAGGCTGCGCTGACGTCCCACGCCCCAGCGAGCCAAAGGCCGGCAGCGACTCCGGGGCACTGCAGACCCCCAGCAAAACCCACCTCCCCTCCAAGGGCTGAGTTTGGCAGAATAAGACAGCGGGCGTTGCGGCCCCAGGGCTGATGGCGACGGTTTCACCACCTTGCTCCCCACAAACTGCATCCATGAAGATGACGGATGCTGGGCGCAGCATTCGCCACTCTCTGCTCACCCTGGCGTCGCTGGCCTGGTGCGGGGTGAATCTGCGGGAACCGCTGTACAAGGCACTGCCACGGAGCATCCCTTTATGAAAGGGGCCAAACCATAAATAGAAATTAACAGTTCTTTGATGGTGTCACATGATTTGGTGTGTGATCGGCAATAAAATAAATCTGTATACGGGCAAAGAAGGTAACGAAGCTTCAGTCAGTTTTAAAACCCAGCAGAAACTTCTGACCCAGGGCAAACTAAGAGCAAAGATGTTTCACCCAGTTGTGCTGTGAGAGCTGAATACGGAATGGCAGAACAAAAAAAACAACCACAGAAAAACTGTAACTCCTGAAATTCATTTAAAGTATTAAGAAGGAAGAGACAGGTCCAACTCAGCAACGCGCTAGACAAGGGGTTTGCTAGCTAATAGGCAGCTGAAACCCTGTGTTCAAATCCTGGATGGAAAATATTTTAAATTCCAGGAAAAAAGCAAAAAAAAGTTATTAATGGGTCTCAGAAAAAGCTTTACTCCTCAGCTTCAGTTCTGTAGGTAACCAGTTTGGTCCCAAAATGTTTCATCCAAAGAAGTAAGAACATCCATACCAACCAGTACAGGGACATCAGAAAATGCCATATGGACTTTCTACTGCGTCAAATAAGGCTCGGAGCCTCCGAGCAAGTGGAGAGCAACCGCCAGGACTTACGCCTGCATCCCCTCGCCTCACCTTTGAGAGCCTCATAGGCATAGACAAAATTAGAAAGCTATCTACATTTCAAATGCATTTTCTACACTGTAAGAAATTGCACAGCTTAAAAATAAAGATTGTCAAAACCAGTTTGCGTATAGATGGGGACAGTCTGGTTCTTAGGGTGGGCGTTTGTAGTAGGGAATGAGTACGTACCCAATTTACTAATTTCAACCTATCTCTGTATTGCCTTAAAACCTACCCCTTTCCCTTTCCAACTGCCCACAGAAGGCCAAAAAAAGAGCACCACACGTTCCTGTTGCAATGAAAAGAAGGAAAGTCATGCGAACGAAGAGCAATCCTAACCAGGGCTCCCAGCAGGTCTCCAGGGAAATCGGTGCACACAGTTGACTTCCCTCGGCACCATCGCTGATGCCGATGGCCCCGTACACCATGGGCAGCTAAAACCGAGCGCAGGATGGGGGAAAGCACCACCGTAAAGCCTCCCCCTTTTACGGCTTCAGCTCGCAGGCGAGCAGCGACGGCTCCAGCTTCCTAGCCACGTTGCTGGTGCACACACGGAAGGCGCGGCTGCCCGAGCGCTGCCTGTCTGTAGGGAACGGCGGGACCAAGGCACCATCCCCGGTGCCAGGAAGGGAGCTGTGGTCCCAGGCTGGGCAAACTGGGGCGCGGGGCGGGTGCTCTGAGCACCAGGAGGTCCCTGCCTGATGCCAGGAGCGATGGTCCCGCATCGGGCTGGTACATCCTCCTGGCACAGCTGGGACTGACTGGGGCCAGACTTAGCAGTTTCCTTCCTAAAAGAATCTTTGCATTTTCTTTGATATCCAAAAATCAGCAGTGACTCACTTTAAATGAAGACAGGTGACAATCAATACACTTGCGCTGCTTGCTCATCGTCACATAGCCACGTCCTTCCCCTGCTGTTTAACCGGGACAGAGCCCCCTCCCCACCGCAGACGTGGGCTCTCTCACTGCTTGCATCAGGACTGACAGTATTTAGCATTTAGAAGCATTTGGAGAGACAGGTAGGCATCTCTCGAAATTTAAAGCATCTAAGTAACCCTTCGAATTGTAATGAGTGGTTATTTATTGAGGCACAAAATTCTAACAAAAACACCACCTAAGGAATTTTCATTACTGAAAATATCTTAATACATGACTTTACTCATGTGAGCAGTCCTTTGAAGTCAACACACTGACTCGCATGTGTAACTGTTTGCAGGATCAGACACTTAGTTTATCATTTTTCAGTTCTGCTTCAGCACTGAAGGATGATGAAAGTATCTCAGTGGCACAGATCAGAGCCTGCACAGCCCACCGAAGAGCTAGCTTTTTTTTTTTAGAAAAGACTTAATGAAGAAAGGAGAAGCAGCCCGAGTAGCTGAGCGAGAAGGCTCCACGATGGGAGGAAACACCTGGGAGGCACAGAGGGATATCGGGAGACGACGGCAGCTCTGACCCGGCGGCTGCGGGGCGGAGCAGGTGGGACCGTGTGGCGGGAGCAGAGCAGCAAAGCCGAGCTTGGCAGCAGCGCAAGAGCAAACTGGCGCAGAGACTTGAGAGGCAGAAACGACAGGACGGAGCGACAGGCCAGGCAGGGATGGTACTGCTGCGCTTTGCTGGGCGGGAAGTTACCAAAGGGGGATGCCGGGATGGGTAAGGCTGAAATACCGTGGTTAGAAAAGCCAGTACAATAGGATGCTAGATAATATGGGAAAATAATGTGTAACGCATGTAAATCAAGCATTCTCTGCTGTAACATATAGTAGTGGCCATCCTATTCCAAAAATAATATTGCATGATTAGAGGTGATTCAGAGCAAACCATCAGGAACGATTAGGGATATGGAAAACCTCTCATATGACCAGAAATAGAAAGACTTTTTTTTTTTTTAAACCTTAAGTAGGCAATAAATAAGAGGAGCCCTAACAACAGTATATAAGATAATGAATAACCTACAGGGGGTAGATCAGCTGCTTCTGGGCTATCTTATAACATGAGTACCTGGGCATCCTCCATGAAATTAAAAGGTGATGCATTTGAAACCAATAAGGGGAATTTCTTTCCACAAAGGCAAATTAAACTTGGGAACTCCCTGACACTGAACACGGCCAAGCAGAGGAACACAGTCCGACGCGAAAAAAGTAGACATTTATGCTAATATAAAGAAATATCCAGAATTATATTAGTTAGTGGTAACAAATTAACAAAAAGTCAAAATGTTACCTCATACGAGTTGTGGTTTAATTCACTTTCTAATTATAGGGAATCAAGAGGAAAATAGTACAAGGACAGAGAGTTTCACGTGTCTAACCCAACAGTTCTTGCTGCCTCTTCTGAAGCGTTTGGTCTGTTACCCCAATGCTGTGTCCTGCGTTAGAGGGAGAAGAGGGGGATGCTCTCAGCTCCCCAGTCATGGTTTTTCTCTACCAGAGAGCACACACACACACCAGAAAAAAAAGGGAAAAAGAAGAACATGTGTGCAGAGCCGCTGACATTCAGCCATCACCTCAGGCCTGGCGCTGGGCAGCGCGTGATGCCCTGCGGACGCGGTGCCTGGGTGCCAGAAACACCCAGGAGCAGCAGCACACTCACGCTCCTGGTTTCCAAGGGTTTAACATTACTCCTGCCTCTTCCCCCACCCAAATTCTGGAGAAAGGAGACAACAGCCTACACTGGTGGCCAACGCCTCGCCCACCCTGGCCGTGGTGCCGGTCCCTGTTGGGAGGTGGTGGGTTGGCTGTTGGAGGAGGGTCACCCGCAGGGCTGTGGGCTCCCCGGGGACGGCACTGCCGTCACCCAGCCGCGCCACGGCATCCGGCGGGGCAGGCGCAAACCTGCCACCAGCCACAGCATCGCCCTGCCTGGCCGAGCGAGGAACAGCTGAATGGTTTTTCAGCACAGCTCAGTGTGTCCCATCTTCAGAAACTGGTTTGATTTAACACTTCCCACAAAGCGAGCCAGCAGGTTCCTCTTTGCCCATCGCTGCCCATTCCCTCTGGTCAGACAGCTGCTTTGCAAACCTCCCCAAACCAAGGGCATGGGGGAGCAATGAGCACACCAGCACTGCTGCCCCCCCCGCATCCCACCACTTGCTCCAGCGCCTTTCACCCCACATACACTGCGAGCCCCCAGACACCTTGAGCCCAGAGCAGCCTGCAGGTTCCAGATCCCACCGCGGAGCCTCAGTCCCACCCAGCAACACTGTGCCACGAAGCCACGGCACATTGCTGGCTGCCCCCTCCTAAGCCAGGCAGCCCCACGCAGCTCAGCAGCATCCCTGCAGTGTGCCCTTCTCCAGCCCCCTTGCAGCCAGCTGGCAGTTGTGAGGCTGTCAAAAAAATTGTGTATTACATTTATTAAATATATAATTACAATAGATTATATAAATATATAGGAGAGCAGAAGAACAGCTCTCCTTCTGCAGCCCCCTTTTTCTGTAAATACAACTCTGAGCGGAAGACGCAGAGGCCACGGCTCAGCCTTAACGCCTGGGACAAAGGACAAATCCTGCCAACCCCCATGTCTCTGCAATGCCATCAGTGCACCAAGTCAGCGAAGGGAAGGGTCACTCCCTGCGGTGCCTGTTGCCCCCTGGAGACATGCCCCAGGCCACAGCCCCATCTCAGCTGCAATATCCTATACAAGAGCGAGTGCATCCTGAGCCGGTACAGGAGGGGGCTGCAGAGCCATCCCGGCCCCATCACAGCATCTCGCTTCAGTGCTCAGCATCCCCTGACAGCTCGAGTCCCAGACAAACCCGAGTGCTGGGCTCACCGGCTGCCCCAGCAGCCCTGGTGCACCAGCAGGGTGCCTCCCGATGCCCAGCTCCCTGCGCCGCCGCCTCGCCCCCAGCCTGGCTCCCTCCAGGCTGAGGCTTGCAGCTCTGTCGCATATTTACTCTTCTGAACGCCAACGAGGACACGGAAGGGTTATTTTGCACCAACATCCTTGTACAAACAATTTCAGAGCCTTGCCTTTTCTCCAGGTGACAGCTGAGCAAAGCACCACGCTTCCACCATCAAAACCCCAAAATGCTATATGTGTAATTTATGCGCCCCTTTCTCTCCAAAGCCCCATTAGCTCCCCATTAAGTTTCACACGTGCGCCGAGTTTACCTTCAGACCACTAAGCTGTTTGTTGATTTTACTCTCCAGAACGCTCCCGTGTTTTCCTCTTCACTACAGAGCTACACATGCAAACCCTCCAGATGAAAAGCCCACAGACAACACAGGTTCTGCACTTCTGGGCTCAGCATCCCAGGAAATGGAATCCACATGAGAAAACATCCCCTTAACTGCCTTTTTATTAAAGGTTGTCAGAAAGCATTTTCTCCCTTTTTTGTGTGGAAAAAAAGAAAACAGTCCGTTTACAAAAATAATTGTTTGGCTCAGTTTAATCAAAAATGCAAAAAAAAATCTGCTTTCAAAAATTAGTTTTGTTTTTCATGTTAAAGGTCAAAGATTTTCAATCAAGACAGATATTTAGGTGAAAAATTCCATTTCCTCACAACACCATTTTTAGCTGGGAAAAAGTGTGAGTGAAGCTTTTTTTTTTTTTAATTAGCTTTATGTGCTTTCCCCACGCTACCGGCACAGTGTGGGATGCTGCCAGCCTCTGCCGTGGTCCTACAGCAACGCCAGCGTCACTGCCGCGGTCACCGCGCACCAACGCGCACGTTGGGAAGAGGAATAACGCGCATTAATGGCGAGGTGGAAGTTTTAGAAGCGCCTTTGCATTTGAGGTCATTCATAGTTTCACCCTCCTGGGAAATATATACCTTGCCTGGGTCTCGGTAAGGGAGATAACTGCATTTTCAAGCTGTCACAGTTGCGTCTTGCTTCCCGATACCTGCCCACGTGTGTTATACGCTCCTCTATACCTGCCGCATGCCAGTGAAGTGCCACGAGCGAGTATACGCGACAGCGGGGAGAGGGGTGACACGGCCAAACAAAACACTGACGGACCCTTATGCAAACAGCAGCTTGGAGGGCGCGTGGGGGGATCACCTCGAGGTAAATTTTGATTTGCTTGGTTTCGCTTGTGCTGTGAGAGCTCTCAACCCACAGAATGAACCTCTGCAAAAATAAATCCGTAAGAAAAGGTAGGTAAGATATAAAACATGCTCCCATCAGTTTCTTGATGGTCTGCAGTTGTGTTTTTGCATGGAAGTCAATAAAATTCCATGCAGCGCACGGGTTTTTTCCAGTGGATGCAATTTTTTAAAAAAAAAAAAAAGTTATAAATAAATTATTAGTTGGGTAAAGCTGCATTTGTTCTTAAAGGAGAAGAGGATCAAAGTAAGGCGGTGTGAGAGGGAAGGCAACAGCTACAACTAGATTAGGCTGCAAACACCTTTAACTCTTTTTATTACTGCACCCGTTAGATTCATTTTTAATGATTTTTAACCTTATAATTTTATATTTTAAGTATCTAATAAATCACATTTACCTCCCTTGGGTGATGTGCTTTGATATCTGTTTGTTTATTCACTTTAGTACCTGAATAGTTGTGGTAGAAAAATCTTTCCAGAGTATATTTAACATGTCAGAGTCTAGAGGGAAACCTGCAGCTATAGTATTTCTGAAAATAAAATATCTCCTCATTTCTTTGCCTTCAAAGGAGTCAGTAGCTGTGGTGGGCTGGCTCCTGCTGCACACTCCACACCGCACCCCGGTGAGCGGGTATTACCCCGCTGGCACCCCAACACCCCATTCCCCCGGGAGGGAAGCAAAGGGGAGACGTCCCGGAGCCAGCCACGCCGGACTCCGGGGCTGCGGGTGCGCGAGCCCTGGGCAGTATACGCAGACTGCGTTAACTATGCATGAAAACATACTTGTAATCTCATTTAAAACATCTAAATTACAATTTACGCAGCAACGGGGCACACCATAAGAGCAAGGACAACCACCTGCTACAACATAATGACCGGGAAGCGGCTCCGCCACTTCACGCGGTGACCGGAGTGCTTTGTGCTTTGGCCATGGAGAGCACGAGCCGCTGCCGGGAGGGAGGTGGCTCAGTTTGACCCATCCCCAATTTCTAGCTTTTTGTCTACAAGGCACGGCGGCCTGGGAGAGGCTGGCTGGGACCTGCCGTGACCCAGTCTCGCTGCCAGTTCAGAAAACACTGCTTCTTCACCCCGTGAGCTTTTGCTGGTGTTCGCAGCCTCCACCCAAGGGACCTGCCTAGACCATCCCTTACCTTGTATATCCCAGGTGGCCAAAGTAATAGTGATATAAGGAGTTGAGCAACAGCATTTCCTCAGCAGTTATTTTATACTTAAAAGGCACTAAAGACTTACAAACACTTCTGAAATAATAAAAGCCCCGAGAGATACTGTCCTGACAGCAGACTCCGGCTCCTTGGCGATCCCAAAGCTCACGGGTTCCCAGCCGAGCAGGAGCCTCCTCCTTCCCCCACGCCACCTGGACCAGCGCCATCTCCCACATACGCTCAAACCGCACAAACCCCACCTTTGGTTTAACCTCCTCCTTGTGTTACAGGCTGAAGGAAAACAGATGTCTCGGCCAGGCCGGTGTTGCTCACAGAAAGGCCGCTGTGCCGCAGCAGCCCTGCGTCACTCCTCCGTGCCTTCGCAGGGATGGTCTCCCAAGAAGGCGCATCCCCCTTTATTTGGGGGTAGCATCCCAGAAGATGCCACCATTGCCTTTTCTTGGGCCAGGTTGGGTGCCTTTGACACACAGCCTCAAGCAGAGTCTACTAGATAAAAGTGGAGCTCTTGATTAAATGCAGATAAGCACATTTTATCATATCATATAACAATGCTCTGTAAAGATGATGTTGCACGTATCTAAAGAATAAAAGAGACTGCTTTGCCTGTGAGCAGCACTAACCAGCAGGCAGCCCGCCATCCTTTAACGTACAGAGGTGCAAAACCAGCAGTCAATGCAGTCATCTGCCCACAGACCTGGTGTGCAGAGAGTTCTCCTCATGCCGGGGAAGACAGACCCAACCAGGTTAATACTGGCACACCAAGCAAACTGCAAAATCAACTGTAAAGCGAAGTGAGAAGAAAGGGCCAGAAACACCGAGCGACAACGAGGAGGGCTGGAGAAGCCCTGGAGCAGTAAGCAGAAGGGAGCAATTTTAGCACCGTTTTTTAAATGTACAGTAATTTTCTTGTCTGCTAATAAACATGCTACACCACACAGGAAGGCCACGGTTGCAAGAAAATTATCGTTTCCGGATCAGGTGTGGGATCCCCGAGTGTCTGGAGGACGGCGCAACAGATCAAGCGCTGGGTGTTTTGCTAAGGAGGCGCAGGTGGAGGAGGTGTGGACGGGACAGCCAAGGGTTGAAGCACCCAACCGACGGCGAGGGTGGCTGCGACATGCCCCGACCTTCACCGGCCGGATGAAGGAGGAGCTGGTTGGAGACACCAGCACTGACACAATAGCAGCTGGCACAAGATAACAGGACCCTGTAGACTCCTGGCCACTGAATTCCACTTTGGGGTTGTTTTTTTCCCCCTTTTTAGAGTTGGTGAGAGATCAGTTGATGCCTCCTAGTCCCTTTTAATCGCATTGTCTGTCATCTCCTAAAGCTGAGGAGTTTAGTCCCTATTCAGACAGAAAGCCTGCAAGACCACAGAGTGAAAAATCACAGGCTGACGTCATGTTTACGGTCTGGGGGAAAAAACCTCATGGGCTTTTTGGGCTGCCCAAAAAACCAGGAGCACACTTCAACGCAAGCTCTTCAAGGCAGCAATGCAACTCTCAACTGCAGTTACGCGTTTTGCTCTGGATGTGCTCCGAGAACTCAGAGAAATAATCCCTCTCAAGTAGCATGGCTTTTCTATAGACAATGCATCCAAAAAGGGTTCTAAATGTAGGAAAACAAGTATATAATTACATAATTAAGCAGATGCACTGCCATTTTTCTTTTATGTTACTCTTTATATTTTTAAAAGGCAACAGGACAGAGCTGTGCTAAAAAGCAATAAAGCACGGGTAATTTAATACTAAATTACATCCATATTGAAAAGTTTACATGAAGTTGAGAGCAGACAGAGGTCAGGTTTTCAACAGGACTGTCTTTAATTGTGGCCATCAGTTTTAGCAATCCAGATCTCTGGATCAAAGACAAATATAATGCGTTTCCTCAACACTGAATAGTGAAAGCAGACAGTAAGCATGGCACTATCTTGCACCAAAAGGTCATAAAAATCATTATCAGAGGGGGAATACGTCTTGCTGTTCGACACACACCTTCGCACAACATACTGTATATTTTCAATAGTCACATTTTTCAGCAGTCAGGAACTTAAATTAAAAATTTTGCTATCAGTTTTCAGATGCAAAGGGGTTTTCTTGCCCTCTAATCATTGTGCCATCTTTGTATAGGTCTTCAATTTTTTCAGTTTGCTTTCAGTCATACTCTCAGCCCAGTGAAACAACTCCTCCCTCCTTAGGGAAGGGATGTGAGCTGAGACACTGTTTTCTTGGGGGGGTGGGGGGGGAATCAAATGAGGAGTAAATTATCAGCAAATCAGATAGAAACAAGTTTCCTAGATCTGCAGATCCATTGTACAAATGAAGCAATTTCATCTGTGCTCGCTCGGGGGGGGTGGGATTTTAAGTGGCCAAGGGGGACTGGAACGGGATGCTAGCAGACGAAGCATCACAACATTTGCATGCATAGACCACTCAAATCTGCACCAGGAGACTACTTGTGAGAATCCATCTTTTTTCACTTAACAAGATACAAAATATAAAACACATTTGCCTCTTATTAAGCCTCTCTTGTAAGTGGTTCCAGGTCCACCATGTTTAAGGGGGGAGAGGGGAGCCTGGATGCTCTCTTGGGAATTTCACGGGAGTGACTGGAGACGAGGTACAGGCTGGGAGCCTTTATTACCTTTTTTTGTTGTTACACCCCCAACCCCCACTTCTCTCTAAAAGCACAGGAGGAATAACATTTTAAATCATTAGCATTTACTTTAAGTAGCACTTTCTTCAGCTAAGCTTCCCTTCCTGGCCCTCACCCCGTTAGCACTGCGCCCCACACTCACGTGGAGGGGCTGCCCTGATGGAATCGCATGCCGGTTTCTGAAGGCAGAAGGTGCTTTTTAAAAACTCTGGCCTCCAAACTGAGGTGACTGTGAAAGAAGCTAATCTAGTTTTTCTTCAAAGTGTACTGAGAAAGGGTTCTTGTGTTTATTAGCACCTAGCCCTGCAAAGCATACAGCCTCTTAAAGTTCCTTTAGCACTGTTGGAGTGGTTTCTGTTTTTGTTTAAAAACAAGCCAACACGACGCAAAACCACCACCAATCTCTATTAAAAACAAGGATTCTTAGCAGCCCAAATTCAATTCGCAGTCCTATGTCACATATTCAGTAGCATTTTCATCATTTCTATGCTTGTTAAATATTAGATGCAATATTAAAATATTGAAGAGGAAAAAGGAGGCTGGTAGCAACTGCTTGAATTTACAACACAGACAAAGAGATAGGTGGAGGTGAGTTATGAAAGAAGTCTGGATCCCGCAGGTTCAAGCACGTTACAGAAAACGGTTATGAAATACCCCTCATTCAGTGTTCAAAAAGGAAGGAAAAACAAGTTGCTCCTTTATCTGGAAATTAGGTGTTAATGAGATCTCTTCAGAAATAAAATCGTGTAATTTTCACTGCAAAACAGAACGTACGCTCTCCCTTTCAATGTGCCCAAGAGGAAACCTGGGGCACAGGTGCTTTGTCTTGAACATCTAGTATTACTAGGAAAATGGACCACATCTCTGGAACAGAGCAAACATTGTCTTTCATTTCCACATAAAGAAAGAGGCAGAAGAAAATCTTTTCTAAAACAGGCAAAGGGGTGGAAAATAGAGCATCTATTGGAAGGGGGAGCGGAGAGACATCATCTCTGCTACGTTTGGCACCAAAAACTTTTGGATATTTCCAACGCATCTTTCACAAGTCAGACAGTTTCCCCTACATCTCCTGGAAATGCTGATTTGCTAACTGAAGTATATGTCAAACAACCCCTTTTGCAGTGTAATAAGTTCAACAAGAAAGTTCACTTCCTTGGAGCAGCTGTGCAGAAGGTTAAATGCTGGACCCAAAGGTAGTTTGCCACAGCTCAGGAGGTGAGAGGTGTCTCTAATCGGATACACACAGCTTAGAGAGGGAGGCACATCGCCACCAGAAGGTCACCTTTGGGGCAAGGGACCCAGCGGGGCACTCTGGTCACAGCCGAGCCCCCTCTGCCGGGTGGCAGCACCACCCCGGCTCCAGCCGCCAAGCGGCTGCCGCAGAGTCCCAGACTCTACCGCGGCACGCAGAGATGCCCAGCATCTGTCACTGGCCGCAGGAGAAGACCCAGGCTACACAGGGCTCTCGTCTCTCACCCCACCTCAGAAAACACAGTCGCCACCCAACGCGTGGCCAGCTCGCCCACCCTGCAGCCAGAGGGACACCCGCTTTCGGGCTCCTCACCTCCCAGGCGCGTGCTCCAGGGGCTCCTGCTGCCGCCAGTCCTCTTTCAGCAGTTGCCCCGAGGGTGCAGCTCTGGGGCAGGACGGAAGAGAAGCCCAGCTCTGCCCTGCCCAGCCGCTCCTCACAGGCACCAGCCCCAGAAGTGGCTGCTGAAAGGCAGCGGGGGCACCTGCTGCTGGGTGAAGTGGCCCTCCCAGGTGCTCCCAGTGAAGTGCTGATCTCCTGCCACAGCTGCACCACATCACAGGAATTAAGAAAGGTGAAGACAATTGCTAATCCTGGTGGAACATTTCACACCCACTTGCTGTAGGTTTTGTGGTCTAAACATGACAGCAGCACATATCTCTCCAGCCAACGTGTGGGCTGAGCTGGGCACGGGTTCATTAGGAGGAAGAGAGATTTTTGTGGAGGTTGTACATCTCGAGCTTTAGAGAAGCCACGCGTACAGCGCCATTTCCCCGAAGCACTCCCCACCCCATGCACGCTGACTGAGGAAAGGAGAAGCGATGGTATTATCATTGACTCTTAACCAAGTCTTCAGCTACACCGTTATTTTCCAGAGAAGCACGTGCTTTTTGTCTGTTAGATGGGTCTCTCGCTGCAGCAAAGGTTCCCAAGCACCGTAGGTAATCTCCCACTTTGTCCTTTCAATATCCTTTTTCAATATGACTCCAAAACTGGGATTGGCTGCATCCGTCCCGAGACATCAGGTTGAAACAGGCAAAGGTGTTACTGATGGATAAAAGAGCAGACTCCAAACGTCGTGGCTGCCCTCTGACTCTCGCCCGTGTGTCATCCTAAAATGTGCCTCAGACCCTGGGCTGGTGACTTGTTGCCTGCTGGCACCAGTAGAAGAGGGTTTGGGGCAGGAGCGGGGCTGACCCGGCAGAGGGTACAGGGCTGAGAATTTAATCCCTTTGTCCCTCAGTCGCCTAATCCATAAAACAGGGATAATAATGCTCACTAATCTCAGAAGGCTTTAATTGATTATTTGTTAAGATCATCCAGAACTTACCAGGAAGGCTTTAAAGACTGCAAAGTCTATTAATTATTCTATCATTATCATTGCTGAAAAATTATATGACTTCGCTCCTTTTCCTTTGTACTGTTTAGACAGGGAAGGTTTTGAGGGAAACTTTCGGTCTTCCAGCTTGATCACGTAGCACACAACGCCCCGAGGCCACATCCCAGCTGAAGTCTTGGGGCATTAGTATAATAAATAAGGCTCGTTTTAATAATAAATTCTTCCAACCAAGGATTATGTCTCTCTGTTTATCTCATTGTTATGTAGAAAAAAAATGAAAACAATATGGCAGGGTCCAACACTGTGGCTAATGACGACAAGCGAGGAAATACTGTATTAAAATGAATACCGCAAGGGGAAGGCAATAACATTTCTAATAGGGGAACTGTAGCTTTTCATCGTCAGATCTCAGAGCACTTTGCCGAGGAGCGCAAGCTTTTCTGCATCCGCTTTAACGCACAGCTAAAGAGCAAGCGTGCAAAGTCAAGTGGCGGAGATCCAACCAAGTCCCCAAGTCAACCTTAATGAGGCATTACTATAAAAAACTAAGGCTGTTTATCACTGCTAACACAATGACAATTGCATGTTTATTAATGTAATATATATAATCGTATTGAAACCATATGTTTGTCTACACATGGATTCATAGATTTTGTTTTTTAAAAATCTCTTGACCCAAACTTCAGTGTAACCGCACTATAATAATTTTCATCCTTTAAGTAAAAAGGGTCGTTAAAGCACTGGACAGGAAAGTTGCTCTCCAAGTTATAGACAGCCTGAGACAGAGTTCACCAGCTTCTTTGGAAATTCCTCCAGTGGTTAACTACTCTTATTACCATATCTGTGCCATATTCCCTGTTTGGATTTTGGTGATTGTAAGCTGAGCCCGCTGCCATTTGCATCAGCTTTCAACATCAGCTTAACAGAAGAAAGGGCTGACTTCTCTGAAGTGCTCTAGGCAGCTACCTGTGTTCCAAACGTTTGCACTTTTAGATCCAAAGAATGAGCAAGTGTTGCTTATTACCAGAGCCTATCTAGACCAGGACTACTCTGATGCTCCAGAGGGAAGATTTTTGCATGATTCTGGTAATATTTGGTCACACCTGAAAGATTACCTTGTCTAATATCAGTAAGGAAAGATATTTCATGGCTGGTGCATTAGGAGGAAGCATGTCCTAAATTACTTCAATTCACATTTACTCTTTGCACCTCAGGGATCCAAACTTCTCAGAGCGACAGGCAGCACGAGCTCAGGCGGCCGAGTGCAATAACGCCGGAGAGTCTGTGCGCAGCAGGCACATGCCGGCACCGATCCCCGCAGTTTGCGTGCACATCCGCGCACGGACGAGGGCGGTCGGTGGAAGATTTCATTTTATTATGGCCTCAGGACACCGAGCTAGAATTGGTCTAACAGGAAGGGGAAAGTTATTGAGCCACAAGCTTTCTCTCAGATGGTTTTCTCTTCAGAAGTTTACTTTACCTCCCAAATTAAATTTTTTGGTAATATTCAATACTTTTTTTAAAAAAAAAAAACCCTTAAGTTGTAGCAGTGTGTCCACAGTTATTTATTACCTGCCTTGTGGTCTGAACAAATATGATTTTGTTATTCTATGTTGTCAATAGGAAAAGCACATATGGTTTTGGTTGACAAAATTATGATAAAATTCACTGTATCCTAAAAAAAATGATTGAAAAGTTTGCAGATGGTTTCTGGGCATAGTGGGGGGGGAGGATTGAATTTCAACAAAAGACGTGCCAATTTTTTTTCTCTTCTTACTATTCACCCTGTTTCCACATCCCAGATTTTTTCTTATTAGATACTAGGGTAGAGCAGGTATTCAGCCCAGAAGTCATATGTTTCTCTTTAGCTTTTGGCATTCCATCACACTTTGTCATGTTCACATTATGTTATACCCAGGTTCATTCACAGATAAACATGAAATGACATCATAAGCCTCAAGTCACAAACAGCAAAACACAATTAACAGTAATCCATAGAATGTCACATTTGCACCCCAAAAATTTCAGGTTTGGGCACTGTAGGTCTTACTCGTGTTCCGAGGGTTTCCAGTCAGTCTAAATTTTGTCTTCTTTTGTTTTTGTTTTTTATTTTTTTCTTAAAAACTAAGTGCTGTTCTTCTCAGTTCTTTTATTTCCCAAGGGACAAAAAAAGTGCAGAGAGGGCCAGGAACTGCCAGCCCAGCCCAGACATTATCTTATTTCTTGTTTGAATTGATAACCCCCTTTTCCTCAGCACTGCTCACATAGTCCAGATAATCACTTCTGTGGGCTTTGCTGTAGCTGCTCACTGTGCTTTTGTAAATTCTGTAAAACGAGAGCCCCGTGCAAGCCCTGCTTTTCGCATTTCATCTCCAAAACGTCTTCACAGAGAGATTCACCTGTCATTGGGTGAAACACGTTTTTCTTCTACTTTGTCTTTCCGGGGAAAATATTTATTCAACTTTCCGTACCTGAAGGCGGCAGTGACCGGGTGGGCTGGCGGATGGGACAGTCCCTCGGGTGTTGATGAGAGCGGGGGGCTGGAAGGTGCGGGCTGGAGCCTCGCAGCCTTGAGAGACCACGGGGATTTAAAATTAACCGCTGCACATTGGGACCGACCTGCATTGCTAAAATAACGCATGGGGAGTGCCTCTCACCTTCTCATGCTTTCCATTAATTTGGTAACAGCCTTCAACCTGTCATGGACGTTTTTCTCTCCATGACACTCATGGTAGTTGACGATCTGCTACATCATCACCTCTAAGAGTCGTCCGTACCTTGGCGCACAGATGTGCGCGTGGGTCCACCCTCCACATGGCGGTCAGCATGGGCTGGACGAACAGAAACCCGGGCAGGAAATTCTGCTTCCCCAGGAGAGGGTGGAGGGACGACATCCTCTCCGTGTTTGAACAAGAGGCGAGCTCTGAACTCTGTCCCTACTCTTTCATTTCAGCCACGGTAATGATGGATAACACAAAATACTCTGAATTTATTCAACCTGCCAGAATATTCCCACCTCTGCCAAACCTGTCAGTGGCCTTCGGCAGCTGTCGTCCCGCCTGCCCGGGGATGTCCGTGGGGCAGCGAGCCAGCCTGGAGAAGATGGATAATTGTTGAGGGGAGAACATCTGGAAGGTGTCGTTGGAGTGTTAGTAGCTCTCCCTGTCTATGAGCTATGCCCAAACATGTCGATAAGTTTCCCAACATGGAATTCATTTTTTATAACAGGATACATGTGGAAGTTCATGTTTCAGCGATGGCCAGAAGTGGCTCTTTTCTTCTTCAAAAAGATTTGTGACCTCTTCTCCAGGCTACTGTAACATGATTTATTTGGGTCTCCTTTCACAGAGCACTCACAGGCCATGGTATTACAGAATACAAGAGCACAGGCTTTCAGCTACGAGTTAATGAGAGTTATGCTCCATGACCTGCACCATCTGCCCATTAGCCGGCGAGCACAGCATAACGCCTGCCACGGCACAGAGCCGCTCTACGTGGGGGTCCGTCTGTCCTGCGCCGCCAGGACGGGCAGCGTGGTCCGAGCTGGGAAAGGGCTGCAAAACTCCACGTGCCAGAGCAAGCGTCAGAGCGCAGGACGCAACCGAGGGATGTTTCCCACCCCAGTCTGCACCCAGCAGCAGCAGCCGTCCCCAGACAATCTCTGTGCTCCGTACACATCCGAGATGCGAAGGAAAACGAGACACGGGCCTGGTACGGATGTTCACCCACAGAACGACGGGAGCGGAACAGTGGCTGCACCTCCTTCCTAGAGCTGCTTTCATCCTAGTGGAGACGAAGCAGCGCCTGGGACATGGAGGCTTACAGTCCAACTCAAACACGTCTAGAAGATTTTACATGCACCTCGGGAACGCTGAAGGTTCACCCAGCCATATCTGCTCAGTCCAAAGGGTACCTGTCCTACAGCAGTGACACACCTTCTGTAGGCAGTTATTTGATTGCACAAAGGAAAAAAATTTGCAAGATCTGTGCAGTGCGAAACCCTGGACTGACTGAGGAGCAAGATGCTCTCCATTCCCACGCCTATTCCTAGCAGAGAACGCAGCCTCTTTGAATTTTATCTAAAACTGTTCTCTTACTCAAGGTCTCTCCAAGCACTTATTAAAATAATCAGCGTAACTATCACAATGGCCCCAGACAAATGCAGGAGCTGGAAAATCTTTAGCAACAAATCAAAAAACATCCTTGCGGAATACCTCGCGTCACATATATCTCAAAATACCTCCCTACGAAGAGGTACCCCTAACTGAGGTTCCGAGCAGTACCTTTCCAAAGGGACCACGGCAGCACCACCCCCAGCTTGGAAAGAGGGCAACGGGCATTACGCCTTGCCTGAACTGCCACCCTCTGCCTGAGGCTCTGAGCGGCAGGACCAGCACTCTGCATTAGTGCAGATCCTTGATATGATGCTTAAACCTCTAACCCACCAGTTCAGAGGGAAGAATTCTACCCAATAAACCTTCCTGACATGCAATAAAATAACACATTTATTTACTTGCTTGAACCCACCAATGTGCTGTTCATTTCAGTGATTGATAGAATTGGGTTATAATAAGCATACTTTATTATTGAAAAATTTAATTTAAGGTTTAAACATAAAACAAATGGTATTTTCAAATCTATTTTAATGAAGACTATCAAAACCATTCCGTTGCCATAAGGGAAAAATTCTGTCTCCATATCTGTTATGTATATATGCATAAAATCTTCAGCCTACAAGTATAAGTCGCCTGTCCTTCTATCAATCCATCATTCTGAAAATAGAATACAGAAAGCCTTATTTTTTCACTTAATTTTCATTAGATTCTTGAGGGAATTAAAATAACACAATAATGGGCAAATTCTGCCACTACAAATCCAAATGACAGCAATGAATCTACTTATGGGTGGAATTTGGCCAAAACTCCAGCTAGGAGTGCCAAATACAGACCAGGTACCCATAAAAGTATACTTAGAGCTCAAGTGTGTCAGGTAGGTAAATAATATATTTTAAATTCATACACAAATATGAATGCCTTTAATGTGCCATAGTGGGTAATGGATTGGCTAGCGGGACAGCAGTGCGGCTCCTGGCGTGCGCCGTAGCTGTGGGCCAGCCACTTTCGCATCGGTGCAGAGCACCAACAAGGCTCTTTGCCTCTTGGGGCAGATCCCGTGCTTGGCACCGTCCGTTGTAGCTGCACTCCTACCCCCATTTCTAAAGAGGTTTTTCTTGTGCAAGGAAACGCCAGGCTTCTGGTGTGCCTCCAGCAAGGCTGCTGGACACCCAGACACCCAGCCCTGGAGAAGCCTAGCGATGGGATGTGCTGCCCGGCGCTGATGGTGGTGGACTTGGCACGTCCACCTTCATCTGGGACTTCCCTGCACAGACGTTAGCTGGGCGATGCCTGCAAGCTCTGTGCCAGCAAGCGCAACCCAGCAGCCCACCGGGACGCCTCTCTTCCTCCAGCGGGACTGGAGAGGGTTGCCGCGTTGTGTGTATTGGCTCTCCCTTTTCCCATGCGTGCTGTGCCATTCGCCTCTGCCCCGTCTAAACACTCGGAGAGAAGGTTTTGGAGGACATGCTGAGAGAAAAAAACTATAAAGCTTTTCCCTTGGACCTCCCCACAGTCAGTGTGGACATCACCTTTCTCATCTTTAAAATAACAAAAAAATGGAAAAAGATACCTGGCATGCCAGAAGAAAAACCCTGCTCCTGAGTCCCTTTCCCTTACTCCTCTTTCCCCGTGGCTGGGAGGAGCGAAAGGCTGCCTGTGGCTGCTGTGGGACGGAGGTTTTAGGGAACAGGCTCCAGCCCCATCCCCTCAGTTAGTGGCTGGAAGATGCCTCTACCCTGCTGGCGGCACTGGGATCACCTCCCGACCTGGTGCTCATCCGCAGCCCCTCGGCCGCTGCCGCATCTGGCACTAAGTCCTTGCTGAGAAAAACAGGCAGAGTGCCATCCGCTCAGCAACCCCCGTCCCTGGGCAGCCAGAGCCCGGGCTGGGTGAAAACATCTGCCCACAGCTGGCTCAGCTGGCCCCACTGGCCTCAAACCCTTTCTCTATTCTTGTCCCATTACTGTTTATTTCGGGGCACAGGCGATACATTTTTTTAGTTTGAATGCATTTTAAAAAATCATTTGTGGCTGCTTGCTTGTTATAATTGTGTGTGTAAGTTAAGGTTTAGCCGTGTGCTGAAGTTCAGGGGGTGAGAATAACAGAATCACATTAAGGATGCCGGGAATGTTCCCGTTCACATTTTCCTTAAATTTTTTAAAGCACCTCAAACCACAGCAGTACATTAAAAGTGCAATGTGTTGGCTAGATTCTTGTTAATTTTTAAATGATCATCTATATTCTAATTTGGTTTGCACGCTGCCCTGAGAAGTCACCAGCTTCGTTTCTTCGGTGGGTCGGACCCCTGGCACATTTTGCCTTTTTGCAGAAGAGAAATTTATCTTTTGAAATGACTTATTTTTTCCCTGGATGTTCCTTTGATGCAGGTCTATTGTTTCAGTGTAAAGAAAATGTATTCCTTTAACAGGTTTATGCCTTCAATGGAATTTGTGTAAGTAGGTTCCACTGCACAAATACAAAAAGCCCTAATACATGCAGGCTGGGTCTACATCACGCCATCAGATGTCAAGTTTGATGACTGATGGTACTTACACAGATTTACACAACAAAAAGTACATTAAAAGGACGTTAAGATTGTGAGTCAAAGTCACAAAAGCATGGAAATCCACATTTCAGGATTTAAACATCCAATATTGACATGGAAAGCTGAATATTAAAATGGTATCCCATTAGAGTTAAGGTACTGAATAATTTTTAATCTAGACTATTAATTTCCTGAAATTTGTTTTTCTCTCTGCCTCTTATGGCTTTCACATTTTTAATTAAGTTTTTGTTGTGTATGTGTCCTTGTCTTGTAATTTCTAAGTCGCTCCTTCTGTGTCTAGTATAATTACATAATATATGCAGTATGTATGATAGCTTAATTAGAAATGTTAACCACGATATGTGCAGAAATCATAAAAAGCTTCATGAAACTTTGAGAATAAATGTTTCTACAGATCTACCGAGGTTTATAAATGGTTGTTTCCAGTATTATTCTCTAATAAAAACAATTACACCTAGGGCCAGCCCAACGTGGAGTGAAATTATAGAAGAAGAATAATTAGTACTTACAGAATCCTTATCACCACAGTGTTATTGGTTTCAGATGGAAAAACCGATTTAGGGGTTAAGTGACTTGCCAAAGGGCTGACTTCAAGTCAGTGTAAAAGGAAAAAAAAAAAAACACCAAAAATCAAACCAAAAAGCCATGCTTAGAAAACATGAGCCTCGAACCAGGCTCAGGCAACGATATTAAACTCACTCTCTTTGATCGTTTGACCCCCTCCCCTATGTGTCTGGCATTATTCTTACAAACCCCTTTCGGATCCGAACCTTTCAGACGTTGAATTGCTCTTAGGAGATGGTGAGCACTAAAATAAATGGGAATTGAAGGTGCTTAGAAATGTGCACAGCCAGAATGATGTAAAGTTAAAAATAGTAAAGTAAATTGTATTTTGAAATTTTTTTGTAACATTAAAAAAAATTAGTCCCAAGTTCACACATCTTATGACAGGCCTTACCCTGGCGTGAATTCTCCTAGGCAATTTTATAAGCTTTCCAAGTAAACGCGTGTAGCAAAACCAACAGCATGCTGTAACTTTAACTAGCAGCCTTACAGCCTCGCTGCAAGAGAAGCAGAAATATGCAAGTTAAACCAGTGGATAAAAAAATCTCCACTGTAACGACTATTTTCTATGCTCTCGAAAGGGGCTGCGACAGCTTCTGAGGAAAGGAGTACCGGGAGCAAGGCAAAGCGCAATGAGATAAAACAGGGACCGCTGTTTTGAATACAATTTACGTTTTCTAATTCCATTTCTGTCTGTACAGAAGTGAGGCTCCATCTTACAGCACAGTGCAGCCATTTTAAGTCCACCAAGAACAAACTAAACAGAAAATAGTATTCTTCCTCAAATAAACCATAATATTGCCTCAAAGGCTAATGGGAGCGAAGTAATGGCTAATGGATGATTAAGGCCAGTATCAATTTAAAGAGTTAAATTTGCTTAATATCTCAAGACTACTCGGTAATTTCGGGACCACGTTAACATTTGGGCCTTAATTCGGTATTAAAACACACCAGCTACGTATAGGCACATTATTTGCAAAATACAATAATTTATCTGTTTCCATTTTTGCGGAATTTTCTTTCCGGCCCGCAGGGGCTTCACTTCGGATGAGCAAGTGCAACCTCTCCCATCCCCCCTGGAAGCCGGTGCCTGAGAGCCTGCCATCCCGCCCGGGCACTGAGCACCGACACCCAACCCGGGCTCTGGCATCGGGGAGGGAATCGGACAGATGAAGGAGAACGAAGCACGGAGGAAACACCTTGGTAGCCAACAGTGGAGCAGCAAAGATGGAGACAACGTGCAGAAGTATTAAAGGCGTCTTGGTGAGAAATAGGTACCGAATGTAGCAGATGCCGGGGGCTCGCTCCCTAACACGCAGAAGGAGACCCGCGCCCCCACGGACTGTTATCACCTCCCGCTGCAGCCAAGAACCGGAGGCACGTGGCGAAGGGCACAGCCAGCGCGGGGCCCCTTCAGGGGTCGGGGCTTGCCGTGGAGTTTTTCCAAAGTCTGAGGAAAAGCATGTATACATGTTTGTCTGCACCCTGTGTAGATAATGAACGGACAGGTCTGATGTGCTCTGGAAAGAGTGTCAGGTTCTGAGAGCGGCAGTAGTGCCTCAGAGATAAGGTCTGTTTGTGAAACAATGGGCTTTTGTGGCGATATTTCATGTCCCTAGATCAAAGTCCACTATTCCTCTTCAGTCACGTCTAAAATAGGCGTTTGAGAATCGAGGGGAAGCCAATTTCTACTGAGGGGAGTTGTCTGGGGGGTATTTCAGGTGGTTTAGCCTTTTTCTTCCCACCACAAAGCAAAGGGAACGCCAGTTACTAAAAGAGGTTTTTCCTCACCATAGCCAAAATCGCACACATTTGAAATTCAGACACAAGACAATCCGAAATGTGACAGAAAAGAGTTGAGCAGTCTATACTCTAACCAGGCTGTCATGACACCGTACAACACGGTTTATCTGCAGGGTTCCTGGGAATCCCTGCCCCGAGCAGCTCTTGGAGCTGGTCTATTTCCTGCTGAAGTGGTTGAGGGGGTTGAAATTTGGGATTATATTGAGAAATAGGTTTCGGCCTCTGTTCTGACTAAGGGCAGCCCTACTGGAGCAGTGGCAAGCGCTCTTCATTCTGGACTTCAGCAAAACACTATTATCAATAACTTTAAAAAGCTATGTTTCAGCAGAAAAATTGTTATGAAAGAAAACAATTGCGAGTATCACCTCGCTGGTCCAGCCCTGAGCCCCGGCTCCTTTTCCCACACCGCCTCCATGTACCAACCAGGCAGACACCAATTCCTCCTCCCCTGCAAGGTTGAGAAGGGCACTTTATGCTTTCCAGGTGTCCTGCACCGGTTTATTTATGGTCTCACTTTCTTTCTTAGCGTGAGAAATCCTAGCTTTTAGCCAGCTGTAAAGGATTGGCAAGACGCATTTGTAAGGGGAAAAAAATTAGCAACGCTTTTTTCTTACCAACCTTTGCCCACCTTATTAGGCGGGGAATTTTCCAGTGTACTTAAGTAAGCGCCGCAGCAGCCTCAGCATCTGACCCGTGAGCAGCGCTGTACGAGGGCACTCGGTGCGTTAGTCCAGAAAGGGGCTGAAACATGGTCGCATCTGATAAACCTGGGCTTTGGCTTAGGAAACACTTCCCGTGAGGAATGAAAATAAAAGGAAGACAGGCTGGTATTTCTAGTCCCAAGGGCTTTGGCGAAATCACAGCCACCCCACCTAAAAAGCCCAGGAGCCACCACTTCTCTCGCAGTCCCTAATAAAGTCACCTCCTCCCATTCCCAAGCCGGGTCGTGGTGGCAGGGATGGAGGGGAGAGGTCCCCGGCGGTGCCCACCCGTGCAGCATCAGATCAACCCGCAGTGACATTCAACAGCTACTGCTTCTGCCCCGGGGCCCATTAACCCTGTAGCTGGATGCATCTCGCTTTTGAAAAATGTAAATACCACATTCAGAAAGAAACAGTCGTGCATCGCTAGCCAGTCCTCTAGCTGTAAATTCGCACCCACAAGCAGGGTGTAATTTTTTTGCCGGAAGAGCAAACTCAGGGCACAAAGAACGTGTTGCAGCAGCTTCATGAAACCCAGGATCCCTCTGGGACCAAACCCAGGTGACGTTCAGCAGCATCGGATGGAGCCCGGGGGTTCTGTCCTCGCCGCAGAGCTGCTGCCCGGAGCCCGGCCCGCAGCAGACCGGGCTCTCGGTCATCGGAAAGGTGACATGGGAAATGTGCCGAGAGCCCAGTTTTGAAACAGAGAAGCGTGAAGGCCCTGCAAAAGTTGTTGCTTGAAAGAAAATTAATCTTGGGTTTATCAAAATGAAGTGTCAGATACCTTTATGCATATGCTAGAGAGACTCTACCCTGCTTGGTTAATGGCAGGTTATTCCTTTTCTTACGCTGTCAACTATTGTTACTGATTGTTAATAGCATTAATATTTCTATCACTTAATTTATTTTATTAATCCCATTCAGGTTTACCATTACCAGCATATGAACTGTAAATAGCAATAATAATGCCATCAAGGTTAATATCATTGATGCTGAAGGGTATTATGTAAAACACAGCCTGTGAACGGCAGTGAGACAGGCGCCTATAAAACCTCGCCTGCGATAGCGGGGGGGTGGGTTAAACAAAGGTCTCGCACAGATTTACGGAATTGCGTTATCTTCTGGAAGAGGTGAAGATTTAATACCAAATGCCTCCTTTAAATTTCCTGTAATGTTCCTTTCTATCCCCCGACTGTAAAAATACAGCCAGAGAACATTCTTAGGGAACGGCGTTTTTATCTTAAATTATTAAAAGTCTAATAGTGGTTTCAGTTTTCTTCTAAAAGCAAAGGCAATGGAAACAGACAATTCGTCAACTTTTAAATCACAATATGCAGGTGTTACGGTGGCTGCAAACAGTGCGGGGAAAAGGTCTGTGCAAGACAGCACAGGACAAGCAAAATTATGGACGTCCCCCTGAAAGCCCGATGCCGAACGGCAGGGTGGGAAGGCGGGCGACCAGGGGGCTCGCGCCCACAGCCCCACGCAGACGGCAGGCTCGACTCACTCGGGGTTTTGCAAATATTTCAGCTGTCAGGAGTACAGCTGCTGTCTGGTAACCCCGAGGGGGCTGTGCTGCCGACCGGCCAGCGACAGGAGGACCGGGGACACGTCGCCCACAGCCCCGGCCAGGGAGGGCTGCGTGCGGGATGCGCTGTCATGGGGCTGAGTTTTCAAATATTGGCAACGGCTCTGGGGGCCTCACGTGGCAGCATCACCTGAGGCACCCGAAAAGGCCCCACGGAGCAGCGCATGGGGGCAGGTCCTGTGGGGGGACCCTGACGAGCGAGACACCCGCAGCACTGGCCATGCCAGGCACCGAGCCCGCCAACCACGCCGAGCCCCGCTAGCAGGGATGCTTCTGGGCACTGTTCTTAAACAAGTCCAGCACACTGCGAAGCCAGGGTAGCTCTGTGCAATCAGGGTATGTACCATGGCTGAACGAGAAGAGCAACGATCCCATCAGCACTAAGCACGCCTGCGTTATTTATTCCCTCGGAAATAGGAATAAATCCGCTAGCTAAAGGTTTATCAGCAATTAAAAGGCTAAAATATCTATATGCAAGCTATCGTTCTCACAACTGGAAGTCTCACGGCCCCGCAAGGGGACAGAGGTCCTCCGCGTTTATCACCATGGCGTACACGTGAGCCGGTGTGGGGTACCGGGGCGCGTCGGTGCCCCTTCTCCCGTGGGTGAGTCACTGGGACAAGGCAGTGGCAGCCAGAGGGGAACCACCCAGGGGCATCGCTGTTACGGGCTCGGCAACCTAAGGAAATATTTGCAAATGCAGCTTTGGAAAAAAGGGGGTAAAAAAGATTCAAGAATGAGAAATTAAATCCTATAGGAATTCCAGGAGAATATGGAAGCCGCTAGTAAAGAGGCCATTGAATATAGTAGTTGGGGGAAATCTGGAGAAAGGGCTCTGTTTGCCCCTCTGGGATGGATTTCGGAAGGTAAAGAACACACCGGCTTCCTGCGCCCGGACAGGGTGATTTAGTATTCGCACCACTTTATTTGGGAGGAATTTGTAAAAGAGTTGGAGCTATAAAATACCTTTCTGCTCATTTTTCATGGACGCTGCTGCAGAGGTTGCAGAAGTCTGCCAGGGCAGAGAATGGAAAAGGACGTTTGCCATGAGGGAAGGCTTCGACCTGCGGTAGGAAGTGGCCCGTCGACACAGACCCTCCTTTCTTTGTTACATCTGCCTTGCCTTCCTCGAAGAATTAAATTAGATATACAAGGGGGAAAGAGAGAGGGAGAGGGGGAGAGAGGGAGAGAGGGAGGGCAAGGGAGGGAGGGAGAGACGAGAAAAAAGGCTCAGGCAGGAATATATTTCCTATGTCTGGATAAGGGGAAGGATTCGAGGTAATTGCTTGCTTTTCTCATTGTTCTCAGCTGCCAAGCAGAGATTCATAGAGTGTCTGCAAAGATCTCTCTCTTTTTTCTTTTCCTTCTAATTCTTCACACACACCCCCGAACCCCCATCTACCCCGATCCCTATCCCTCCCCTTCCTCCTGCTTATTCCACCCTAGGAAAAAAAAAGTAATTTGTCTGTTTTATTTATGATGCAATGAAGGTATGCTGAACGCATCGGGATAACCTGACACTGGTCAAACTATCTGTCAGCAAAGAAGAACTGCCTTCATACTCCAACGAGTGCATAATTTAACCATTTCTCTACCAGAGGGCAACACGAGACCATCCATTTAAAACAAGAGGGTTTGTCGCTGCTCCCTTCACAATAAAACCCAGTTTCGTTGCACCCTGGCAAAAACTAGCATTTGACATGTTTTCAATCAACCCTTTATCTTCTCATTTTCGCTAGTCATATACAGATTGTCTGCATGTAATAAAACTTCTACTTGGAAAAATATAAAATTATTTGAGATATTCAGATGAAAGCCTGGTCCCAAAACAAGACGGAACACACAAATCTGCCAGCTATGAAACCAATTCAGGATGGATTTAGGACCCAGATAGATCCAGACAATTGGATGCTGAGTATGGGGAAGAAATAGTAATGCCTCAGGTCTGAAAGAAGTACATATAATCCTATCCTCCTGATGCACAGGGAGGCAATGGCTTCAGCTCGGAAAGAAAAGGCAACCCATCCAGCGAGCAGGGTAAAAGGGAAGTGTCGGTTAAAGGAGGAGAGAGAAAGCGAGGGGGAAAAAGAAACTATTAGCAAATAATATTCAAAAATATTTGAAATGTGAACCAAGAATAAAAAAAAAAATTAACTGCATAAGGGCTTTTTTTTTTAATTAAAAAAAAAACAACATACAAACACACAGAAATAACCTAGGCAAGCCCTGCTGAAACAGGATGGAGCAAACAAGGGCAAGGAATTACTAGTTGCATTCCACCATTTTAAACTAGTCACAATATTTTCTCCTCGCTCCTGACACGGCGCAGCCAGAAGCATGCGTGACAGCGTGCTGGCAAAGACGGGTGCCAAAGAAGCCATTTTCCGGCGCAGGCTTTGCCGGCAGTTCCCACCACGCCGTGCCCAGCTGGCATCCCCGCCGCGACCGAGGGGACGGGGCGCTTGACAGCAACTGCCGGCAGCTTCCCGCGTCCCCCGCAGCTGCGCCGCTAGCTAGGGTAGCTCTTGATACGAGACAGAAAAGGACACGCCGAGTTTTAACAGTCGGATTTTCTTATTTCATCGCAGAAAACAATACACAGGATTCGGCCCAGAAGGGCAAGCTGTCGCAGCGTGAAGCCCTGCCGGGCAAGGTTGTCTGAATACCTGGGATTTGAGCACGCTGAAAATATTCTGATGTTTAATAAATGACAGAAGAAAGTATGGGGGGGGGGAGCGAGATTTTGCAATATAATGCAACGCATGCGACAGGGATCAGGGAAGGAACTCCAGGAAATAAGGGGTTTGACGAATAGCTTCTGCTCGTGATCTTATTTATTTCTGATACACACCAGCACTTGCCTTCACACTGTAAGCAAGCAGGAAAAGATTTTATGAATGGGAATATCTATAGCAAGAGGGAATGTAAACTGGAAGGGAGATAATAGGAAGGGTCGGGTCAAAGCCAAGAGGCGGTCCCCGGGACGGGCGAGTGACAGCCGCCACCGCAGGCCACCCTCACTGGCCACCCTGGGACGGGGATGCTGGCGGCCCCGCGCCACTGCCCGGGGCCCCGCGCCTCCTCGAGCCCGGCTCCTGCTGCTGGGCTGCCTTTGGTGATCGGTTTTGGAAGGAGGGACTGCGAGATTAAAATCTGGTTTTATTCTGTGTTACTGAGGAACCGGCATTTGGAATCAACATCTATTTTTCTTTGTGAGAGTATTTAGGAGTCGATCGTTACAGCTGTATCGTGTACTTACCTACAGCTAAACGCATAAAACACACATTAAGCTAAAACCAAATATATTTGGCGAAACGTAAAAATAAGGACATTTTTTGGATATGGGGAATCAATTTATAAAAGAAAAGATTCTGTAGCAGATCTATCAAAAAAAAGACACATGATGTTATTTGTCCTGTCGCTCAGGAAATCCCACATCCGCACAGAAATTATGAACATTCATATGTTTTTCACAGAAAAATTGCTCCGTAATAATTAGTATACTCGGGAACAGCCCGCTTTACTTTCTCGTTCACCTTTATTTTTGCACTGCCGAAGGAAGAAACAACATGAAATTACGACGACCAGCCGAGCTCCTCTTAATTCACAACGATTTCAAAATAAGAAAATACAAATCTAGATAAATTCTGCAAGCTTTGATTTTACTGTCAAATTGCAACTAAATTTAAAATGAGTTAAAACAATTTAAATTTGTTAAGAAAAAGCTACAATGGGATTGAAATATTCTGTGCCTGTTTTTAACTTGAGCCAATTTTTTAAGGCTGAGTTACAAACCCGAAAACAGGACGCTAATACCTGAAAGGGTTGCGTTAATTTAAACGTAGGAGCCCAAATAACATCATTATAATTCTGAACAGGTTGTTTTATCTCCTCAAATCCAGCGTTAAAACCTACTAAAACAAAATTACAAGAGCCTTTTCAACTGACAAGCCCCTTCAAAAGAAACTGTGCAGTTCTGCAACCTGATTTGTGTTATGGATTTTGAAGTGTTCATAATTTGTATTTGTGAAACAAGCTGGACCATTCCAGCGGGGGAGATCATATCAGTTTACCGTCTGCCCGAGTTCCCTTCAGAAATCCGAAAACCCTCCTCCATGAGCCCCTCTTTAGGTAATTGTTCTGCCATTTTGTTGTTGCTTCTTTTTCACCTGGCTCGGCCCCAGAGAGCCCAAACCGCACGTTTAAAAATAGACTGGAATGTCCCAAAACAAAATTTGCTATGAACAATATTTCTACCATCCCTCCTCATCATAAAGCCGAGGCGCGGATATGCTGATGTAGGGGAATTTGCTTCAAATCAGTAATTTTACATTAATCAGGGGCGTAGGGCAAATGAAAATCATACCTTGTAAAATAAAAGAATTCCCGTTCCACTTCAAAATGATAAAATTTTAAAAGAAAAGTAGAAAAAAATTTGCAGAGGAAAACAAATTAAAAAGGAAGGAAAGAATAAAACAGGTAGCCAAAAGAAACTTTAAAAATAAATTCACAATTCTCACTAGCAACGTAAAAATTCTTTGGATCACAGATTTCTGTAATAGCCAGACCTCTATTTTTGAGAGCGGACTTTACGGTCAATGGGTATTTTTGTTTACACGCTCCTTTGGTGTAATAAAACCAAATAATAAAATGCAAGTCCTATTAAAACTGAAATGCATCTGCAAGTTCTTTTCCCACCTTTGATGAGTGACGGGCATAGGAAAGTACGTGACCATTTGCTACACTGTCTTAAAATAACCACGAACAATTTCTACAATGTATTTTCAATGGGAGCTTGTTAGTAAAATGAGATTTTTTCCCCCACAACCTCCAGAATACTTAATACCTAAACTGTTTTATCATTTGGCTGCTGAGTATTTATTTATCACAGACGTACTTTAGATCCTCACACGGAGAGATCCCAATATTTCTCTGGGCTGAGCTCTTTGTAAGTCTATTCCTTTCTCATATATAAGCATGAAAGAAATACAGTGGGGATAAATACTGGGTTTCAAATACTGTGATAGTTAATACTTTGGTGGCTACAGACTAACAATAATTCGGTCTGTTTGCCCCGCTCTGTTGCAGGCATTTCGCTTTTTTGGCTGGTGGTTTAATTAAAGCGTTTACCTCTCTCATCCCCAGTGCTATTAAATTTTAAACCAGCCACGGAGCCTTTCCTTTTTCACCCTTTTTTATTATTACCATCTGTTACGGCAGCATGCCGGACCCCCGCGCCCCGGTACCCTCCGTTCCCCAGCCGCCCCAGCCTGGCCCTCTCACTCCCCACGTTTCTGGTTTGGGGTTTGGTTTTCTTTTTTTTTTCCCTTCTTCTTAAACCTCAGCTGCTCCTTCAGCTGCCCTCATGCACTACAAGGGAATAATTTGCTTTCATAATTTAAATTTTTTTTTTTTAATACAGACATGTCGTGTTTTGTTAGGGGGGATGCTGCTCGGGATGCAGGCAGCCTGCGCTGCCAGGCAGCGGTTCGTGGATGGCGAGTGCCCTCTGCAGGAAAAAGTACCCCCAGCCCAGCCAGGAGAAACACCCTCAGAAGAGAAACCAGAAGCAAATCAACTCCTCTGTTATTATTTTTTTTTTTTTTTACTCATTTAATTACTACACAAGACACCAGTGCTGATAGATGCAGGGAGTGCTGCTGGACCCGAGCTGAATCTCCCTCAGAGTCCCGAGCTGCGTCCGTCCCACCCCACTGCCCCCGGCCGTCCCGTTCCGGCCGCGCGGGCAGCGCATTGAACGCAGAAGCAGATATAAGAAGAATTTTCATTTGCAAGGTAATGTTTTATGGCAGGCTCTAAAATCCCTGCCACGTATTTCAGCGCGCAGATGCACAGGGTTCCTGCCTGTCCTGCAGCAGAGCTGCGCGGGACGGCATTTGTATTGTTTTTTTCCCAAAAATAAGCTCCTTAGGAAATTCCAGATCAAGTCCTGCTCAGACACCTGTCCAGAATGATGGCACTTGCTGTACGTGGCGTGCACTGCTCACTCCCCACTTTAAATAGCAAATTCTGATTTAGCTTGTATGTACGTATTGGTAAAATCACAGCAAAGCATCAGCCAGGAGAAACCGATAAGGGCATATGAAAAAAAGAAAAACAAAAAACCCCACAAAACAAAGAGACCACTTTTAAGGCAGGTCTGTAACCAGGAGCCTGCGAGACCTTTGAAAGCCGGTGCAATATAAGGCATCCTGAATGCCTTTTAATCAAAGGCCCGGTTCCGCGCGGGGACCCAGCTGCCCTGTATATCACAAGCCATGATTCCTTTCCCCAAACGCAGACGTGTGTATTGCAGAAGAGGGTGGGATTAGGAAAAAACCCGTTCTCTAAAGGGAAAGCATTTCAAAAGACGTCATGAAATGAGAATTTACTAGTCTTTTCCAAGAGCTAATAATGCCTGTGCAGCACAATAGGCATCGCTCACGGTGCCACAGACAGGACTTGCAGGCTCCTTTTTGTCGTGTCCCCCCCCCCGTTTTGAGAATACAGCTTACGCAAACCTCACCACAGACTTTTCCTTGAGATTGTATATCAGAGCAGCAGGGGGGCTGATGAAGTGCTCATTTTTTTACATCAGTCTTATAAATTGCTCTCCCCATTAATTGTTTCCATGGAAACAATGCATTTGGCTTGTATGGGGATCCTGAAAAATTTTTAATGGGATTCTTAAAAATGTGCAGGAGGTGGGCGGGGGGTAGGGTAGGTGCTCTCAAACACCCTCAGAAAAGATCCAGCATAAGTTCTAACAAAATGTGTAGTTAATTGCTTGTTTCCAAATGTTGCTAGACTGAACCCAGATTAAATCGAGGATCTCAAAACATTATTCAAATGACCAGGGGAAAAAAAAAAAAAAAAAAAGAAACTAAAGGGCAAGTACAGATTACGTGACAGCACTGACGAGAATTTTCAAACACCTCCTAGCAAAACACAGCCATGAGAGCATGACCACATAACAATTCTTTAATGTCACAGCCTTAACTAATAATTTAAGCATGAGCAGTCCTTGATAACCCATCAGGTCTTCCAACAAATATTGTGCTCCTTGCAGAATCTCCACAGGCTGCTCTGACAGGGACAGCAGTAGCTACACGCAGGCTGCACCGCGGCGCGCACAGACGCACACACCATCTTCCCTTTCTCCACTCTTCGTACGCCTGAGACGATTGTTCTTTTTCTTTTTTTTTTTTTTTTTTCCCCCAGCAGGGAAAGTATTTGTATTACAGGGTATGAAACTAGTCCAACATGCAAGCATATTTAATTTGGAAAATGTGTAGCTAAATGCCACTTGTTATGGGATTAGTTAACAGCTGCAAGTCTGCTACTGTGGAAAGAATTTTTTTCAACAAAAAAAAAAAAGAAAGAAAAGGATTTAACTGAGAACTGAAATGTGCCGTCTCCCAACTTTCTCCGTGTATTTTCAAGTTACATCCAGTTTCTCAGCTCTCTATGGGGTTGTCCTCACTTAACTGTCAGCTGAAGCTATCTACACTTAAATTAACTCCTCTCAAGTTAGCCTGCTCCGAGTGAGAGCCGTCAGCGCTGTAAAACAGCCCTTGAGCTGCAAGGCGTGTTTGGAGGAGCCGGCTCAGCCCCACGGCGTGATTAGCACCAGCAACAGCCTCAGCCTCCCACCGGCACTGCCAGGTCAGCCCCCGGTAAAAGCACCCTTTGGCTCCAGCCAAAGACATGCACAAGCACAAGCGTCGGGTTACCAGCAGCTCTCAAGTTATACCTCAAGCTAATCACGCAGCGAAGACAGGCTCTAAATTACTTGTTAAAAATACTGTACTCGTCCTGAGTGCCCTATAGTGTCCTTCAACGCTAAGTGCTGTTAATGAAGGAGAATACCACCTTTAACACATCAGCTGCACAAGGCAAACCCACCAGTCACTTTATTTTTCCTGTCCATATGGCCATGACCTCCCTGCGTGACTGCTAACAGATATTTTCATAAAGATGCCAAGAAGCAGGTTTCTAGACCGTAGCTCGCCCCTGCCTCCATCCCAAAGTGTTTCTCATTAGTATCATGTTGCTGTCCTCTTTCCTGCTCAGGAGCAGCTTATCTTCTCTCAAGCCTAAGCCCTTCGTTGGCCTGAACTGTTGTGTATTAACTGCAAGGCAGGCTCTTGGTAAAGGCTCAAGGAAGGACACGGCCCCAGAGCAAGCGAGCGGCCGCGGAGCCGGTCTGGGAGCTGGGAGAAGCAGCCGCCTCCTGGGGAAGGAGCCGCTGCAAATCCTCGCCTGGGGAGGCGTGAGGATGAGGATGGCGGGAAGGGAAGGAAACGTGCTGCTGAGCACAGCAGGGGCTGCTCAGACGGTGTCGCTTTCCATCCTGGCCTCTGCATCTCGCTGCTGCTCCACCTACAGCAAAACAGCCTACAATGTTTTCACTGCAAACGCCGTAACGGAAGAGATAAAAGCCTCCGTTTGTCGTCCCAGACGACTGGTGTTACCCGAGTTGCCTTTGTGGAAGACATATCTTGCCGAGGGGCAGGTGGACCTCTTGCCTGGCTCCAGGCACAAGAGGCTCAGGAATCCCAGTGTGTCATGGCAGGGAAAGGGATGAGGGGGTTGACATGAAACCCCTGAGCTCAGAGAAATCACATGCAACGGCGGGGAGTGGGAAAGCAATCCTCCCGCAGCCATACAGCTCCCACTGGGCGAGGGGGCTGCAGGAGCCCCTCGCTGGAAGCCCTGCCCCAGGGTTGCAGAGATTGACTCCCGAAAACTGCCTGTCCCAAACCAGTCATCTCTGAGCAGAAGGCAGTGTTTGCCTGCTTCACCCAAGGCTTTGGAGGGCTATTCCCAGCCCTAGGACCTCTGGAAGTTAATCTCTCCACCTTAG
Source organism: Phalacrocorax aristotelis (assembly GCF_949628215.1). Classification (NCBI taxonomy): domain Eukaryota; kingdom Metazoa; phylum Chordata; class Aves; order Suliformes; family Phalacrocoracidae; genus Phalacrocorax; species Phalacrocorax aristotelis. The sequence continues at coordinate 1,166,822 of NC_134283.1, forward strand.
AGCCACTAGGAGAAACCATGGAAGGCATACTAAAATAAAACTTCAAGAAAGTGCCTTACAGTCTGCCCTTTAAAGCAGAGGAGAGCCTGCACAAGGCCTGGGACAACAGGATCTAACACCCTGTGTGCTCCTGATGGGCATAAAACATTTCTTCACAAGCAGGCAGCTCGGCTGGTTTGATGTGGTCGCAGGGCTCAGCTCACCCCCTCTGACCACCGTCGCCCCCAGACACGGCACAGAGGGAGGATCAGCGCAGGGAGGAGCTCAGGAAGCTCCCTCTCCTTCACAGATGTAAAGTATCGCAGTTTATAATTTATCCTGAAAATACGACTATTTGGGGGGAAACGTTTTGATAAGGCTAATAAGTAGGAAGGGGGGAACGCAGTGTTGCATCTGCTCCAGCCGGTCTCTGCAGAACCGGTGCTGACTACATTCGGGCTGATATTTTGTTTTAATCCCATATTTATTCCCATAATTTACACAACAGAAATGACACAAGATAGTCACAAAATATGGCAAGATGATCTCTCTTTAGCTGTTTCTTCTGGATACCGTAAACTGATTGCTTGTGTGTCATACGCACACATATGATCACGCTGTGACGGACACCCCGCAATTGTGTGGGCAAAGATGGATGCTACGTGGCATCTTTCTACTGGAAATGATACCCTGAAAGGGGGAGGAGGGGAGTAAGTGGGAGCAAGTCTCTTAAAATCACATTTCTGTTATACCAGTGCCAACTCCTTGGCCCCAGCCTGAGTCAATGTGCATCCGCATCGGTACAACTCAGACCTGACTCTGCGCAGAGGAAGCACTTTCTTGAAAAACAACCAAACTGGCATTACAGCCAGGTTCCTCTATGGTTGCACCTTGGCCTTGCGGTGGCCGCAGGGGACGCTCATGGGAAGGGAGCGGGAGGAGGACGATGACGTGGGGTGGCCTCCAACGCAGCCTCCCCGCCCCCGGCAGCATGCGCCCCTCAGCCTCCGCAGTCAGAAGCTGCGCCTGCATCTTTACGCTGAACAGCCCCTGATGGACTTGTAATATTGGTACTTGGTGTGTGGGTTGCACTAAGACAAAATACTGGCAGAGTGGCTGGAAAAGACCTTTAAAAGATCTTTAAAAAGTGCTGGGGATAAAAAGTGTATTTGTAGCTTTTATGTGTATTGATACCTAACTCGCAGTGATGAGCAGCAAACTAGCACAGGGGCTTCTCGTACCTTACAGGGCTGCGTAAGCCAAAATTTGCCATTTTATTCCGTGAACAAACATAATCCCCACCCAAGGAAAATAAAAAAAACCAGCACAGGGCATTATAACTCCATTGAGCAAGCAAGGCTCCGAAAGCTACGCCTGAGTTTGCTCAAGTGAACGCTGGCATCCCTGTGCACCGGTGTACGTCTCCACGCGACAGAGACACAGAGGAGAACAGTCCTAGGCCGGCAAAGTGCGTAAGCACGCACATCAGCGGCTCCACTGGGACCTGCACACTGCAGATGCTAAAAGTGGAAAGCAGAATGCAGGAGAAAGCTGTAATTTCCTTCATTTTATCTTAAAAGGGTCCAGACTGGGTAAGTTCTGTTTTTCACAACGCTACAGCAAAATTTTCCATTTCCGATATTCCCTTTTAAAACTGACAAAACGAAAATCATTGTTTCCAAAGTTGGAGGTTTGCAACCTCACTCCCCCCAGGGAGGTTGGTGAAGCTTTTTTCCATTTGTCCGCATTTAAAACCAGGTCCACTTTAAGAGAAACAAGTGAGAAGCGGGTTTTACCATTTCAGAAATGAAAGGCATTTACCCTCAAGACAGTAAAACAGATCTTTTAAACCTTTCTGATGCAAGAGAGGAAATGGGAAGTTTACAAAAGTAAAGCTCCAGCCCTGCACATGCAGACCTGATCTTCCTCGTGTGTATAGTTCACTGAAATCAATACGATTTCTCACGAGCGAAGCCACAGACACATAAATGTTTCCATATTTGAACCTTATATCAATACTAAAGTTGCGTTATAGAAAAAACCATTCTTAATGGTAAATTCAAAAGTTTGCCCAGTTTAAAAATTGTTTATGAATTATGTATGAGCTAACATTTTTTATTGAATTATGTTATTTATGCATTTATTTACGGAAAATACCCAGGCTCACGCGTCCTCAGACAAGCTCAGACACGGTTTCCCTGCCCGCAGCCGGTACTCTCAGAGCCTGCAGCGGCGGGAGCCGTCGGCCGCGGCTGGACACAGCCACACACCCCCGGCACCGCAGGCACCCAGCGCAGCGGCCCCAGTAGCACGGTTGCTCCATGCAAACCCGAGCTAGGGAGCTGAGGCCGGAGTGGAGAGGGCAGCTCTGCTCCCGGGACGTGCCCACCACCCCTCCAGCTGCCGGCATCACTGGGTTTACGGCAAAACCAGCTCCTTTTTAACCATCTTGCAATGCCGAGCTCACAGCAGTGAGACATTTCTTTACTCTCTGTCGTGCTGCAAAGGGCCTTCAATCTGGAAAAGCAACAAGTATTGCACGCAAAGGACAGCAAGCAGTAAAGATCAGTGGGAATTACTAATGCATGACAGAGGGATGGGTTCCCCAAGGCCTTCACAACATAATCTTGTCTCCCACTTACGAAGCCACACAAAGCAAATCCCAACTGCTAACCATAAAAAATGAGAGCTAATTGCTAAAGACCTGATAATGTTTAAAAATATATAGTCAAACATCTTGCAGAGCGAAGGCATGGTAAAGTAAAGTCCATCTCTTACACTAACCTTCAAGGTAAAATTAATAATTAATTAGTAAAGCCAGGACATGGAATGATTGCTATCAATATTTTAATACTTTTACTGCTAATTTCATTCTCCCTCCATAATCTGCTTTCTGAAAAAGCCGGAGAGCTACGTGTGCATTTTCAGCGCGGCACCCTGCCTCAGCTGGGGTCACCGCTGGAGAAGAAATATCGCTCAGAAGTGTGCTGCAAATGTCATTTCTGCGAGAAACAAAACCCAGCGTCCATCGCTTGGATTTTGTTACGTGCATTCGGCAAGCACGCACCGCAGCCTTTCACTGCATCTGCGCCAAGCCAGGGGCTGCTCTCAGGAGGCCGGCAAGAAAACCAGCTGCAACTGAGCGCGGAAAACTTTGGCCCAAGAGGAAAACCGCTGGGGGAGTTACGAGGGGGTGAACCCTGGTGGGTGCAGGGGCCAGGCAGGAGCTCGGGGCAGGGGCTGAGGAGCAGGCGGGTGGGCGACGGGAAGGGAGGTAACTGCTGCCCTCCACTACTGGAAAGAAAAGTGTGTTCTCGCCTGCTTTATTTACTCTTTATTAGTCTAATGAGGCTGTTTCCTGGGAGTTTAATTACCATAATAGAGACAATTCCTTTCTTAACCCTCTTTACAGCCTGGAAGAGAAAGAGCCTCTGAAAGGGTAAAGCAGAAAACACAAGCCGCCAGCAGAAAAGCGGTGTTTCAAATCAGCCAGAGCAGAGGCACGAACCCTCCGGCACGTGGCCATAAATCTCGTCCCATGAGGTGGGGCCGGCTGCGCGGCGTCCCCCGTGTCGCCTGCGGCGTGGCCGGCGGGAGCTGCCGTGGGGGGGTCCCTGGCCGGGCTCCGCCACCCACCCACCCTCGCCCACTGCCCCGTGAATCATGGAGCGGGAATGCAGCGCTGCAGAGTTCTGCTGCAGAAAAATTAAGAGCACATGATTAATGCTACATAAAATGTGTGGGTTACCAGCCCTTTGAAATCTTACCTCTTCATCATTTTCCATTTACAGTTTACTAATGAAATTAGATATGGTAAAGGGTTTCTTTCTTTCTTACTTTTTTTTCCCCCCTTAAATCGACCCTGCATTTTTTTAGAGTTAAATCAACATATTTTCCATTCCATATTCAGCAAGAAATCAGAATATTAAATGGGTTTTTTCCTGGTACTGGTAAGAAATATTTCCACGGTGTTGCCATAATACATACAGCAATTTACTGTATTAGACTTACACGTCTGTTACTCTACGCACAACAGATAAAACAGGTCAGATTAAAACAACTCTTGTTAGCTGGGCTAGTCTGTACTGACATAAACCTGAAACGCACACAAACCGGATCAGCTTTCCCTCCTCCCAAGAAGGCATATTTGCGTTAAATGGCAGACAATAACATCCTTCTGCTCCTTGCCATGTATATAATATACAAAAAAAAGCCCCAAACCAGTCTTCAAAACATTAGTCAATGGCAGGTTTAAAAGGAAAGCCCTGATCAGGAGTCTCCTCCGCTGCCGGCTGGGAGCCCCGGCCGCTCCCGGCTTTGGGGGGCTGCAGCAGGCAGCGGGGCCGTAAGGCTGGACCTGGCAATCTGCCTCAGCCGTGTTTTGCAGCAATAGACATTTTAAAAAGGTAAAGGCAAAGAGGCAGCGAGGATGAAAAGAACCAGATCTAAGGGGAGAAAATACACAGCCTATGAAAAAAACAATACAGAGCTGTGCTCACCCAACCAGGAGTCCCTCCTAGCCCACTTCATTCATTCCTACACGATACAGACAACATCAGAATCCTGTAAATGCAAGTGCTAAACAGGGGGTCTGCAGGAAAACACAGACCAAACTTCTGCCAGAGTCCAAAACAACACAAAATCCTCTACTAATTTTCTTCTAATCAAGCCTCGGCGCCACCTCAGTGAAGGGGTTTCCCTTGGCTGGTGCATGCTCCACCACAGCTGATACCTGGGCGCTCCCTCTGTCCCCGGGGGGACGCACCCCCGTGCCGTTGGGGCCCCTCAGGCACAGAGCAACTCGCCAAGCGCCAGGGAGATGGGCTCATGCAGAGCCACGCCGGGAGCGAGGGCACCCGCAGGGCTGGGACGGAGCTGAGCGGGGGGAAAAAGGGACAGCTACTTTATGTGTTGGTGCTCCAGCTCTGCTCTGCCCTCCTCCCATGGCCAAGCCAGCACTCCCCTTCATCACAACTAGTGCAACGCAGAACCCAGGGGTAAGGAAATGACGGCAGACGGCTGCAGCGGTGACGCTACCCAGAGAGCAACGGAGGCAACCGTGCATGATGCGATCACCTACCGCTGTTTCTTACTTCGTTTAAAATTGCAACACTGCTGGTCTTCCTGACCTTCTCCTTCATGACATCCTGGAGTGGGTTTGGCAGCCGCTCCCCGCTGGGGGTGCTCGGGCAGCTCGCTGCGGGGGCTGCTGGCAAACATCGCGTCGCTTCGGAACGGCCACGACCGCGTCTTTGCTGTTAGCACAGTGCAAATGGAGCAGGGTAAGGTGCCAAGTTACTCAGAAGCCCTGTTTCTTGGGTATGGATGAAATCAAGCAGTTAAAGCACCACTGCTGAGCTCACAACTCGAATGAGGCCAGGAGACAAGGTGCACACTCATGTCACACGCACACCGTGTCCACGTGAGTTACACACGTACCGTGTCCACGACAGCCACCGCTCGCTCCCTTCCAGGACAGCTCTCCAACAGCCCCTGCCACCGCAGCCGCTGGCTGAGCAGCATCCAGGGCCCGTTGGGAGGGAATCACCTACTTCACTTTCAGATCTTACTCCTTTAGCAAACACGATTCTTGCTGGTTATGTAGCTGTTACCATAACCATAGGCTGACACTGTGAAAATGAAGGTGAAATGAAATAATTAAAGGCACCCGCGAGGTTCTGATCGCAGACTCGCCACGAGCAAGAAGGGATTTGTGAGCCTCTCGCTTCACGAATCCAACACCGTGTATTTAGATTAATGCTATCTTTTTCTGTGTTGCATTTTGAAGGTTAGGACTTGGCAGCGAGAAACTGCACTCTCACTAAAATTCATATATGGATATCCCCTCTGAATGCCTCCTGAATGGTTATTTTAAATAACATTGTGTTTATTAGCAGAACAGAGGAAGGACTGTAAAGCCGGAGAAGCGAAGAGTTTGATTTCCAGTCGGTGATGAATGGCGGGGGAGGCCAGGTCACCCGGCTGCAACATCAAAGGGGCGACTGAGCCAGCCAGCACACTTGAAGTTAGTTAAAATGCCATAACAAGTTTCTGAGTTTTTCTTTTTTCTTACATTTAAAGAAATTATATTTCATAGCGCTGGCTTCAGCCATTATTTCCAGGTCTGTGATGATACCCAGGACTACAAAAAGGCCCTAGCTGCTGGCATGCCAAGGAGTATTTGCCACACTTTTTAATTGTGATAGGATGCGCTCCTCTCCTCAGCGAGAACGGTGGCTTTTAAAGAGCCGAACAAAGCACCCACCTCCAACAGAGCACTATTATGCATCCTCACCCCGGCCCGTGCTTATTCTAACGCATCAGGATTAAATTGCCAAGTAATTTGCATGGACCTGGTTCCTTCTGGGCTAAAACTAGCCAGGCTCCTGCAGAGCTTTGCAGGTCCAGCCTTGCCTTTGCCCCTCTTTTCTGTCAATAGAGAGTAAGAGATTAAGGAACCGGACGCTCTTTGGGCATCCCTTGGCCGAACCTCTGCTGTAGGGCTGAAGAAATAAAGCGGCGTCCTAAGTGCCCCAAGGCATTCACTAAGTGTAAACTCCGCGTTAGCAAAGGTAAACCGGTCTCAAACCCGCACATAAGAGCAAGATACTTGCACTGAAGGCCCAAAACTTCAGGCCTTCAATGAAGCCTTAGCCAATACCGACAGAAAACAGCAAACGCTTCTGGTACGTAGTTTTCCAACACGGATGCTCCTTCTGGGAGAAAGGGAGCCACGCCCGGCGCGCCCCTCGCTCCTTCGCGCGTTTTTGCAGACCCCGGCGGCCGCGCCGCGCCCCGAGCCGCCCTCGGCCCGCCGGGTGCCCGCAGCGCGCCGCGCCCCGCTTGCTGCCTGGTGGCGGGAGAGCGGCAGGGGGCAACCTCGCCCCGGGAGCGCTGCGGGACGGGCTGCGGGGGCCGGGGGCTGCGGGTCGGGGCTGCGGGCGCTGCGGGAGCCGCAGGAGCTGCGGGAGCCGGGGGGGCTGCAGGGGCTGGGGTCTGCGGGGAGCTTCACCCCGGGGCTGCCAGGTCACAGCGGCAGTGGAGGGTCCGCTCCAGGATAAACCAAGATGAAACAAAATGAAATAAATAAAAAAATAAAACAACCCCCATCGTGCCGGCAAGGAGGAGGCTGTGAAGGCAGATAGACTTACCGGGGGTTTTATTTTAACTTTGCCTGCAGGCACTTTTGAGCCCAAGTAACAGCGGATCTGGGAATAACAGGTGTTTATTGATTTCCTTGTGGTTGGGGTTTTTTCAGCCGCAGAGCTGCAGCAGAAAGACATATGTAATCCATATGTAACACTTCAGAAAATGAAAGGCAGCAGAAACACCGAACAGGTGGGCAGAATGGGGGGAAGTTTTGACTCTCTCCCCAGTAAATTTTACCTACTTCTCCCACATCATCAATATTAGGAAGAAAGAAAAAAGAATTTTTTTAAAAGTCCGACTTGCCCTGGAATGGTTTTCCGTGTGGATGCAGCATCCACCCGAATCGGAACGCAGGCTGGGGTTCCCCCCGAGCGCTCCATTAGGGGCGAGTTTCAAAGTAGGGTAGCTACAGCAGAGCACCGCTAATTCTCTACAGCTAACGATCTTAAATCGAGGGGGAGACGCTGTTCTGCTGCAAAGCGAATGAAGCCACGGATCACAAGGATAAAGCAGAAAGTCTAGAAAACGCCACCAAGCCGTGGCGTAAAGCTGAGCAGAAGTGCATTCCTGCGCGTCAGGCTTTCCTAAATTATCTCCTAGGTAAACAACCGAAAACCGGCCTCTCCGCTCTGACGTACACCAACTTGTTTCCACGGGCTTTTTGCCTGGGCAAAGAACCCAGGCCTTTGTCCCAGTTTTTCATCCACCGAATTACATATATTTCTTGAGGCTCGTCCTGACTCGGAGCTATTGACCGGGGAGGGGGCTGCCAGCACGCAGCTCTTTGCCGTGCCCAGAGCACCTTTACCCCTTCTCCTCCCTCTCTGCAGCGACAACAAAACCATCTCCACCACATTAGTCCAGCATTATCTTATCAGGGGTGGGGGGGAATAATATTGATCATTTTCTCCCATTTTAAAAAGAGGGTGAGGGGAAAAAAAGGAAAAAAAAAAAAACCAAGAAGGGGAAAGCAGACAAAGAGAGGCTAAATCAAACCACAGAGCAACAAAGGAGGAAAAACAGGTGGAAGACGGCAATTGTTTTCTGAACTCCAGCTAAGTGGAGAATTGAAACGAGGGAGGCACCGCGAGAGGACCAGGGGATGAAAGGGAGAGATGGTAAGAAACAGAAGGGCTATATAAGTCTGAAAATGGCTAGAAAGAACAAGGGAGAGAGGAGACAAGAATGGAAACCTCTGATGTTGGCAGGAAATGTTGTGATTCTAAAGATGAAACAACTTGTGGGGAAAGAAATTGGGAAAAAATACCCCTGTGTATTTCCTAGGGTGAACTCGAGCAGCAAATGAACTGCAGAGGAGACAGCTGCCGGACAGCACTGGGCAGGAATGAAATGGCGCGGCGTCCTCTGAAGGAGAATTCATTGTTAGAAATGACATCCTTTCATAATACCGATATTTTTCAAAGCCTGCTCCAGCTGCAGCTGCAGATGTGGCTTAAAAACCTGAGCAGGAGGCCCATTCCCCCATGGCAAGACCATATATTCCATGACCGTAATATTATTGCCATAAAGGGAATAGGAGAGATGGGGCAGGAGAGGTACTTAAAACTTCCAAACTCATTCGAGACAAGTAATAAGGGACATTCAAGGAGTTTCGGAAAAGAAACATGACGGATTTCTTACTTATCTATGAAATTATTACAGAAATGTTTATCATGTATATTTTCACTATCCCCTAGTATGTTGGGGGGCTTTAACTCCTTTGGATGGACGCCAGCGCATTAGGAAAAAAAATGCTGGGGAGAGGGAAGGAATACATTTACTAGAAAAAACCTGCATTCCTTCCAACCTTTCTGCAGCTTCTTAAAAAAATACAAAAAGCCTCCTTCAAACTGCTCAGTGCCATACCAATTTCCTGTGTAGACCTGAATATTAGTATATGTTTTTCTGTGTCTCCTAAGTTTCCCAAGTTACCTAATGCACGCTCAGCATGAAGCATTTTTAAATGAGTTAGTCTTTATTGAATTATGATTTCCAGCAGTCACTAATAACAAAATTCAAATTGCTCCAACAGACGAGGATTTTAAGAATGCTGAGAAGAAACTGAGTTTTTAAGAGACGCTAGAAGAGCCACCCACTGCTTGTGTATAGTAACCATGAGCCTCTTGACGAAATACTTCAAATAGTTAATTAGATTTGCTAAAAAAAAAAAAAATATCAGTCATTAGGAGTTGCCACTCCAGAGACACTGGGTAACGGCTGTTACCGGAGCACCTACGGCTTCATCAGAAGTGAGGCTAAAAAAATATTTTTTTTTAAATAAAGTTTCCGTTTTTCCTCACACTGTCCCTGCAGTCAGCACGATGCAATTAGCAACACATCTAAAGGGGAAAGAGGAACTTTTATTCCATTAGGTCTTCCTTTTTACATCAGGAATTTCTTCAGGCTGCTAAAAAGGCATTTTTCAAGCAAGGAATAATAGGGAGGCTCGGAGCCTATCTGCAGTCCGCGAGGCTGAGAACTGCAGATCACCCGCAAACTGAATTTGTTCTATTTTGTTAACCATTTATTTTGTCTTTACTGGCTGTTCAAAGGGAAGTGTGATAATCCCACTGTTCCTCACTTGCTCAGCAGGGAGTTTAATCTAATAAAGCTATTACAGCAGAATGGATTAAAGCAACGTGAAGCATTAGTAATTTGAGGAGCAGTTAAAGAATGTTAACACTGCGACTCTGCGCGTATTCTCCTAAAAACATGATCACAGAGATGAAAGCAGAGCTCCTACTCAATATGTCGTTTTTCAGGCACAAAATTTAATTCTTTCAGCATCCTCATCCAGATGTTTATAGCGAGGATCATGAGGCTGGCCATTATTTAAAAACTGCTAAAACCAGAGGCTGGCCAGAACGGGCGTGCTTTAGCTTCCTCCAGTTTTGATTAATCCCCCTGTTATATCTTTTTGAGAAGGAGAGATATGTGACCAAAGTCATCTGATACGGCATATAAGGATGAGATGCAGTATTAAAAGCTGAGGGACTTCATAACGTTCCCTGTCGTTCGCCCCTTGGGTGCAGCAGATGTGGAGCATCGCTGCCAAGAGGACCGAAGACCCGCAGCGCTCTGGCCGGGCAGGTACGAGATGGAGGGAAGCTCCACGCGGAGCGGGAAGGCTTTGGCTCCTACGCCATGCCCCGATCCTGAACGCAGACGAACCACAGCAGTTGAGCAAACGGCCGACCCGAGAGTTTCCCGTGCTTGTGCCTGTGCCAAATCTGCCCGTTACAGCCCCAAACCTGAGACATTAATTAATAACCGGCAATTACAAACAGGACTTGGGCTACATCTCGTGAGGACACAGGGCGTCACGGCTGCCACGTCCCCATTACCAAGCCAGGACTGCTGAGAGCCTGCTGCCGGGGGGCCTGCGGCACCGGCTCCCAATGAGACAGAACAAAGTAAATAATGAAGCGGCAACGCGCTGCGTACAGGTTTTAACTACATTATACACTTATTTTACTGTACTCAGTTTTTAACATATTATTGATCTTACCGTGAAATCAAGCTTTTGGGGGGAGGAATGCAATTAAAGCCCCAGTTCCACTGCAGATTCCTGGATTCTTTATCAATATTGTCTCAGCCAGGAAAGTGCTTATCCCACGCTTGGCATTTTGTCAGTAAATAATCTACATTCATGACACCAGAGGCAGGCGTGCTCTGGGTTGCTCCTGCTCTGCGCGGGAGCCCGGCAGGACTCACAGCATGCCTCTGCACTGCCCGGGGTCACGCGCCAGCGTTTTAAGGAAGGTGCATGTTTCAAAAGCTCAACAGCACATGATTACCACAAAGCCTTAAGACAAATGATACAGAAAACATGGTTTTGTCCTAGCCAGGGAAATTCATCGCTGTGCTCAGAGATGCTCCTGCTCAGTCCCAATTTTAGAGCTGCGCTGGCTCGCCCAGAAGGGGAAACTTTCTGTGCTCACAATAATAGGGGGAAGAGCCGTAACGGGATCAGTTGTGCACTGGATACATGGAGCCTTGTGGGGGAAAATACCTGAACTCCTCCTCATTTCCAAAGCCCACTGGTATGGTCCCAGCCTGGAACCACCTGACAAACTTAATTATGAACTGGAAGGAAAAAAATAGGCACTGAGAGTAAAGAATGTGGGCCTCCTTTAAACCTCGACCCTGGCAAGGACAAGTGCATCTTGGAGAGAAATCCACATGATCTCGCCTCCTTAATGGTAATTAAAAGTGCCTTGCTATCCCAGCATTTAGGTCCCATTCTGTACCTGACTGTTCCCTAATGGGCAAAGTTTAATGCCACGTATATTATATACCTATATGTGGTTATAATATACAATTTAACATAGCATACAACGCAGTAGCACTTACAGAGGCACAGGGGCTTTTAAATGTCACTGACCACATCCCGGCAAACTTCTTTCACAGCGTGCAGTAGCACAGAGGGGTCCCTGTGATGGACCAGAGCTGTCCCAGGAGGAATCGGAGCAGAGCGTGCGGGGACGGCTCGCGGTCAGAGCAGCTCCAGCAGAGTCACTCCTGCTGCACCCCGCGCCGCAGCGTGCATTCACCAGAGGAAGGCTGTGCCAGAGAGCTTCCACCTCTCAGGCATCTCTCTTTGCTGCAATAAATACTTTTCTAAATATGAGAAATGTTTTGAACCTCTTCTGTCTGACAGTCTATCTGTGCAATGGTCTCCTACAGAAAATTAACAGCTGAAATAGAGAAGATGACAATTATTTTTAAAGCTGGGGAGCAAGAGAGTAAACAGACAAGAGAGCGCCCCATCAAGCACAAGCGGGCGACGCCAGGCTTGGGAGGTGCTGCCCAGAGCCATCCACAAAGTCCTGCCGTAGGACAGAATCTCACCAGCCCGCCCAAGCCACCAGTACTGTCCTGAGGAACAGATTTGGAAATGCAGATTGATGCATTCAAAATTCCTCTTCTGATCTTCTTTACTACATTTCCTATGACAAAAAAGATAGCTACATGTTGACATGTGCATCGATACATGGCAGCAGGATTATTTCTAGGAAATTCGTGGGGAAACTTGGAAACTAGACTTGAAGCATGAAAGTAGCTGGTAGATTAACTATGAAAAAATCTATTGCTTCTCCATGATGCAAGTTCCTCCACTTAATTCAGTCACTGGTTAATTTGTTTCTTTGTTTAATATGATAGAAACCCCAGGGATCAAATCATTCATAATAAAATCATATTAGTACTTTATTTTTGTCATTTCTGATTGCTCTGAGCAAGCGTTATTGGATAGTTTGATCGTGGGATACAGAAAGTTACCATTTAATTAATATGAAAGGTGCCTAAATTTTGAATAATATTGAAGAAAAAAGCCGCAGGACGTGGCAGGAGACTCAGATGTATTATTAACTCCTATTGCTTTCTCCGCTGCATTGGCTGTCAGCTTTTGGGTGCACTTCAAGATGTGAGATTTAATCTATAAAGCCTGAAGTTGCTCAGAACATTACGGTCAGAAGTACCCATTTTGCACCAGTTATACTGACACGATGCATACCACAGAGGGAAAGCCATGCGCGGGGGTGCGGGTGGGCGCCGGGGGGCTGGCGCTGCCCCATGCCGGCTGCTGCCCCTCTTGGTTCTTGGTTTTAGGGGTCAGTCATCAACGACAACCAACTAATAAATCAGATTAACTCAAGAAAACATGAAGTTGTTATTGACAGTTTGAGAATAACCACCAACCCTGGAGCCACATGTTCACACAAAAAAAGCCTAATCTTTGACAACATGGGGAGATTTTTTCAAGTGAAGGCGGCAAAGTGCAACTGCCTAACACTGCAAAATTGTCCTGAATCCATTGAAAAGGTGTGTGGTTTGGTCATCCTCTGCTTTGCCAATACAGCCTGCCAGCGTCTCGAAGGGCCAGTGCCCATATCCTTTGCTGCAGCCCACCAGGGAAATCCCCTGTTGCATGCAATGATTTTCTATTAACAGGCCCAGCGATACATTTCTTAACGTTGTCAACTCATCAAGAAGATGGGAAGCTTGTTCAAGAAGCCTCTGTCCCTCTCCGGTGAGCAGCGTGTTGAGGGACCCCCCCCCAAAACGCCCACTGCTGCCGGTCGTGCCGCGCTCCTCCCCTCCTTCCCCAGCTCCCAGCTGGATTGCCACTGCTGCGAAATGATGTTTCCTTTTCCCCCGACACAAACCGTTGGTCAGTACATTTTGCTTGTCTGCATCAGCCAGCTGGGTAAACCCCAGTCACCTCCGGAGGGATGCGGGTGACAGCGTCAGGCATCAGTAACGGCGCATTTTAATCAGGCTCTATGGGGTCAGTCAGCAAGCACACAAAAAGCAAGCGGTTGGGTTAGTAATCCAGTAATTTCAAGATACCCAGCCTGAAATCCACAGGTCATAATTAGCAAAAAATAAAATGACCAGGGGATAAACACCAAATCAGAGGATGAAAACTAAAATAACGGTGTTGAATCCAACCAACAGCAATAAGCCATACATACAGCGCCGGCTTACCTCTTAATTCAAATGTCGGCACACAGTCTAAGTTAAACATCTTTGAAGAGAAATGTGAAGATACAAGACTGAAAATTTGAGAAGTCTGTGATTTAACTGCTGGTTTAAAACTTCATCACTGCTAAACGTAGCCCCTGAGCCTCCCAAGGGAGCGACCTGAAGACAACCCTGCCTTCCCCCTACGGCCCATCAACCGTTCAGATGGTACATGGTTAGCATCTGAACCATCTCCCAGGCTGTGAGCGGGCTCACCTCCTGCCTCATCTCCAGTAGCAATAAATAGCAATAATCATAATAGACTGCCATAAGGCAAAAATAAGAGTAATATAGAAATTATCTTGGAGATGTTTAGGGGTTTTGCTTGGTAGTAATTTAATTTCACAGTATAATGAGGTCTTTAATATATAGTTTATTATTCTAAAAGATTTTTAAAAGGCTAAGCAAGCAAAAATCTACATACAAGGCATCTGATGTATAACAGGTTATATACTGCGTGTCCAGCACAAAACTCAGTGTGTTGTACAAAAGGCGCCAGCAAGCCAAAGGCAGATCTAAGAATATCACATTAGAAAACTCTAATGCTAGTGAGAACTTTGACTTAGTCAAGGAATGTCCCTTAGAAAGCCATCCAAAACACAGAAGCCAGCCCAGACCGTGCGAATGCTGGGCGAGACAGAGAGCAAAGCAGCAAAGGCCAGAGGAAGGTTGGCATTAAAGCAAGAAGCAGATTAAGCGTGAGTTTGCAAAGCAATGGGGCTTCAAACAGGTCAAGTGCTCCCTCTTCTCCGTCACGTCAGACATGTGCGGCTCATCCTTGTTTCCACAGCCTGCCTGTCGCTGCTGCCTCCCAGTGCTTCCCACCTCATCACCACTACGCTGGGGAGACCAGGCGGGTCGGAGCCTCTCTTGTACCATCCCACCTGCTTTTGAGCCACTGTGAGGGAAATTTCAAAAATTAAAAGGGCTCTGGGAGCTTGCTGTGGAAAAAACCCCTGTATTAAAGCAGGAACGAGTACAACCTGCTCTATAAAACCTTTAAACAGGGAATTTCACAGCATCCCTAAATCTGTGCCCATCTTTTAGCACTCCAATAGTTAGAAAGTTTTGCATTACACCCTGGCCAGGTCATCCTTGTCACAAGGTAAGTTTATGCTCTTTAATACGTTTGGTAGAAAAGTTAAAAGCTTGAGGGTAATTAACACAGGAGACGACAGTGAGGAAAGCAGGGGAATCAGCAACATGATTGAAAATGAAAATCAATGTTAATAAGTAGAAGGAGATGTACAGTAGAGGCAAAAAATAATGTACTTTTAGACTTGATGATATTCTAGATGAAGAGGGTCAGAACAAAGCATGTTTTCATAAAGCATGCTGTTGGACTGTCCCAAAGGAAGACACTGCAGGCACAAACACAACGAGATTAAAACCAGCAAGATTTCCTAATTAATCATAATAAGTTTAGAAAGGGTATTAAACTTTGTACCCTAGGGTTTATGTCAATCTTCAACTACCAGACAGCAAAATAAGATATACATTTTGCAGCAGATTACGCAGCACCGGTGTCCTCTGAGGTGCTTGGGTTTCCCCCTAGAAGATGCAAGAACCATTACAGACAGGGATGAGCATGAACCAGCAAGAAAACTCCCAACAGTCTCGGCACAGCACTTGTTTTCTGCAGCATCAGCCCTCCAACCGTTCGCTTCTGCCCACACAGATTCATACATGTCTATAGTTAACAGCGTAATAAAGACAAACAATGATATTGCTGACTGTTGGGTACAACTTGCAGTAAAGAATGAGAAAAGCCTGATCTAAAAGCCAGCGCACATGCAGTTTAACAGCAAATGAACAAACCCAGTTCCCATCCTGCTCCCCAGGAAGTCACGTCCTCTCGTTGCACGTGTCGAGCAGGTAGAAGCCTAACGAGCATTTGCGCACAAGACCACCCACGGATGATGAATCTGTCCCTTCCTTGTGGCAAGGATGGATGCTCCCGATGATTTATGTGTTTGTTGTTTTTGTCTGAAATCTTTGCTGGAAAACTGCAACCAAGACTAGCCCTGGCAGAACAAAACAGAGTCTGCTTTACCTCAGCAGAAAGCCACATTATTTTTAAATCCCAGAGTCTGATTCAATTTGGGTGCTGGAGTGGCGTCCCCAGCAATGCGGCTCATTCATCTTATGCTGTTTATGCTGCTGAAGCTCTTCATGGCTTATGAACCATCCAGCTCCCGCTCTGCAGTTTTCATATCGTTATGCAGACTGTCCAAGATTGCACTACACATTAGGTTCATTTTTAAGGAAGCTATGTCCTTCTAGTCATCTGTCCTTAAAAATGAGACTTCATACCCACATCAAGAAATTCAGAGTTGACATTCCCATAGCAAACTCAATTTTCTCCCCGCAAGACCATGCCATGACCACTGAACATGTTTATAAAGGCATTAGAGCCGGTTATGCTAGCTTCTGTAAAGATCGTACATATACCTCTTTAGTATAACAATTCTAAATGAAAGCTATTCGGCCTTTGTTGATATGGCCAGAGTGTGACCAGGGAAGGGGAGCATTCCAAGAAGCTTGCACAAGCTTCTCATCAATAGTTTTCACTATTTCCAACATGCAAAGGCAAGGTCCACTTTTCAGTTGTTGGGACTAGTTTAATAAACGTGAAGGTTATACCTAATCAACTAAATCCTCATTTTCAGGTCTTAAGCAGCTCTCCACTGAATCGGCCAACAAAACATATGACGCTGCCATCCTCTAACTTTCCTACCAGATACAGAAAATTTTGTCATTTGTTACCAATCAGCCCCCTGAAGAGTCATGGGTTACCAGTTTAATAGTTTTCATTTCCATATCCAGCTGAAGCATTTTAGAAAAAGTCCCCGGTGCTCACTACCCTTCACTGCACAACGGACACAGATGTCTGCTCCTTCCAGACCCTCTTTAACCCTCATCTGCACGTGGAAGGTACTGTGCACCGTGATAAAATGCAGGACAAGCCGGCCCATTTAATATTTGACCTGGGAGCAGTTTATCCGATACTACCAGTTGATTAAACAGGCACAACACCACGGAAAGTTTCCATTTGGCTGCAGGACGCTGAGCTCAATTGCCGACCCTGGGATTCCCGCAGAGGACAGGAGCAAGCCTCTGTGCAGCACCCTCGTGCCTTCAGCATCAGGTCCTCCAGAGAAAGCCTCAGGAGAGCCCACCAGCACAGGATAACTTACCAAGGCAAATCTTCCATCCCATCCCAAGCATTTGGTAGCTTGGTTGCTTTCTGAAGCATCAGATTTGTATGTCTTGGGATGTTTATTTAATGTTTTGGGAGTGTTTCAGATATTCCTCTTAACACCTAGGCTTTCTTGTTTTGCTGAAACATTTGACTACAAAGCACTTTAGGGCACTCACTCCCTCAGCAAAAAGGGAAGGTGAGAAAACAGCCGGGGCTGGTACTCTTCCCCTGGTCCTCCCAGCCCTGCCGTTCCTCCGAGACCTCCAGCATCATCTAGAAGAGAGTGGACTCAGGCATGTGCTAATTCTGCACTTACTGCTGGCTCATTTAACCACTCCATTTCCAGCTTCATAACCTAGAAGAAAGCGTTTCTCTCCGCTAGAATAAACTTCAGGCCCGGCCAGGGTTCAGCGTGAACCCCGGCGAGATTTGCACACTGGCGTCCCAGAAGAAACGCCTCTTTATAAAGTGCTGCACCCCAGCTAACCACCAAAGCCCCACCAAGCGAGCAGGGGCCTAAAGGGAATCTGGAAGGTGAGGTGTCCTGCCAGGGTACAAGGGGCAGCCGCAAGGTCCCAAAGCGGCAGGTTTTCGGCAAAGAGCAGGGGCCGGGAGAGGCTGGTCATGGCAGTGAATGCCCCGAAGCTGACGCACAGCAAAGGAGGGCTTTTCCTAGCGTTTTCATCACCCCGATACTAATACATCTCTGAGCCTCTTTGGGTCTGGAGTTGGCAAAACATCTTGACCTTCCAGCTCCAGGTGAAGCAGGAAATTTGACTTTGGACTGTGATCTGTAGGGGTGATTATCCTTAATGCACTACCTCAGGAAAGGGCCCTTTTCCCTTAAGAAAAACAGGCATTGAGAATAAATCTGCAGGTGTTTTACCCTAACCCAGATACCTTTGCACTTTATCCTGCTCCAGCTTTATCTCATGATCCTCCACAGTTAGCAAATGCTTTGACATGATCTAAATATTTCTTTTACCCACTTTCATCAGCTTCTGTAGATTTTAAGCATTACTCATTTGGCAAGTCCCCTCTGCAGGTTGAACAAGTGCAAACCAAAAGCAACCAAGAAGTACCTGTTCAGACGATGAACAGAAATCGATTCTATTTATAAAACTTATTTTTCTCTTTTGTTTTGTAAGATACTCACAAATGGTAATATAATTAGCCTCCTTGTAGGTCCAGTATGAATAGTTCTCTTCATTAAAGTTAAAATAATTAATGTTTTTAATGCCTGTCAAGGCTTTGGAAGTACAAAATGCTGTAGGCTACAAAGGACAAAAAATAAGGCTACACTAAAAAACATATATTATAAACGGTCCCTTAAACCCTAGTGTGGTATCCTTTTATCATTCCTTCATTCCAAGGTTAGTAGGTTATTAACCTGTATCCTGAGGGAGAAAGGATGCACATCAATTATATCAATTGAATAGACAAATGAAAATCAAATTAAAAATTTAACACGCACAACCATAATTACAATACAGTGCTTCTAAAAGGAATTTCATCTGAGGAATGAAATGTAGAAATGCTTTCTCAATTTTAACTGCAATTTACAGTAGCAGGAAAAAGTAACCAGAGATAGGCAACCTAGTGAAACGGAGGTCCATACAGGAGATTTCAATGAAGTCTTTACTCCTAGACCTGAAACGCTGTTGTGACACATCCATTGTCATTTAATCGACCGGCCCAGTATTTAACACTGTGAGGAGTGCTTTAAGATAGATTTATTTGTGTTACTTGTAGCCGAAGTCTAGCGCAAGCGTGGTCTAAGCTGAAGACGAGAGGCCATGCGGCATTCCCAGCACAGCCGCCGAGTCCCGCTCCCAGCCTGGCACTGGCAGCACCAGTTCACGGCTCCTCCGTGTTAGTATGCCCACTACCCAGTGCAAATAAAATATCGTACCCGCTCATCGCACACTATCGGTATCTACACCTTCCCTGGGGAGAGTAGTGTGCTCATTCATTTCACCTGCTCTACAGCTAGTTTAGGATCATCATTAAAACCTGAGAGCACCAGGGAAACGTATTTTTTGCATACTATTTCAACTGTGCAGCTGTGGTCCTCTGGATTTTGTGCCCTATGTCACCCCTACTCCTGAGAGAAAAGAGTAAATGTTTAGAGGCATCCACCAGAGGAAAAAAATATTTTCTAAATCTGCCACCCACTGAGAACTTTTGATTGCAATTTGAGACAAAGATGCAAAAATATTTAGCTCATTTAAGTAATTAAATGTGTTTATACTGTGTAATTATATGTATTAACATTGGCATATTTAAGCAATTAAATAAACAATCACAACGCTCCTGCCTTTCACGATATTTACGTATCACAACAAGCGCCAGCTCCATGAACCTTCCAGCTGGCAAA
This sequence comes from Phalacrocorax aristotelis, assembly GCF_949628215.1. NCBI lineage: Eukaryota > Metazoa > Chordata > Aves > Suliformes > Phalacrocoracidae > Phalacrocorax > Phalacrocorax aristotelis. The sequence continues at coordinate 1,186,054 of NC_134283.1, forward strand.
GTCCTGCTGGGAACGTGGGGATGCACAAGGGCTCCCTGGCCCTTCAGTAACCACCGACTTGGGTTGTCACCTCCCATCGCTGCATGTGAAACCAGATGTGAACAATGCAATGGCACAGTTATTTCAGTATCTCCAAGGGATGGCAGAAAAGAGAGAGGAGGCTGGACAAAATAACATACCTGAAGAGGACCGCCAGGCTTTTAAAATGGCTACAGTGCTGCAAAAAACTGCATGTATAAGTACATACAAAACAACATAAAAGCAGGGGTTTGCCCAAAATGCCCATGTCCTAAGACTAACAACTAGCAACTAGATACAGTTTCAACACCTGTTTTAAAATTGTAAAAGAGCCATTTTGAGGTTGTAGAAAAACTCTCCAGAAGTTGCATCAATAAACGTTTCCAGGCCTCCCACGGAGGCTCAGAAGTACCACGCAAGAGCAAAAATCACATTATTCCTGCAAACACCGCCCAAGACTTCACCTGAGAAGCTGTAAAACAAACTATGCAACCACTGTGCAAACACAGGGCCTCAAGCTCCTCGCTGTTCTGGCAAAACACCGAGGAGATCTTGCGGAGGAAAGCTGAAAACCAAAAAGACAACAAAAGTCTCTGGGAATGACTAGCATGCAGGAACAAAAAGAGACTTTGATGAATGCTTCCCATTCCCAACATAAAATCCTAGATATAGTGTTATTTCCTTATATTCTGCTTTAACTCTGAGGGCACTGTGACATGTAAGACCACATGCTTGTTTAACTTGCCTCCAAACAAACACCACCACAAGAAGTGTGCAGATGCTGTCAGCAAAGACAGAAAATACCAGCACAGCCCATGGGAAATACGGGCATTTCTGGTATAAGGAAGTATGGAAAGACTAAAATGAGGGCAGCCAAGCCCTTCCCTTTACCATACATGCTTGGCCAAGCATCCCCCCGAGCACTGCTGGTCCAAGCCCTCGCCGGCGGGCACAAGGGACGCGTGTCTCTTCCTTCCCGCGCTGCCCATTCTTCTCAAGCCAGAAACAACTTTCTATCAATGACTCCCTATTATCTTAACGCCAAAGCTGGGGAAGAAGCAAGAGGCTCTGCTCCTCTCTGCAGATTTGCCTGTAACTTCAACACTTCATCACTTGTAAGCTGAGGACAATTACTCAGAAACAAATAGGGAACGAAGGCAGCACTGCAATGGAGCTCTGCCATTTTAATGCTATTTCTGTCTATATAAAATCTTCTGTAATTTGTTTACGACTACCAGATTCAACAAGAGTGTGCAAATGCAAACCCATTTATGTTAATGTCCTCTCTCTCTCTTCCTCAGATCAGATTCTGAATAAAAATTAGGTAAATACTCTGTTTGAAAATATATAAGATGAGAACTAGTTGGGGAGGGAGCAAGAGAACCTCCAAATGCACGATCCTATCAAACACATTATTTTTTTTTTACTTAATAACTTAAGTGTACTGTTAGTGAAATTACAACCTGCTTGTGACACAATAAATTTACAGCAAAATTCATTCCATAAATTATTCAATTCGCTGACTGCAACTACGCTGAGAAATATCACCATGAGCAGATGATTAGCATGTGAAAGGAAAGCCATCTCCAGACTGAAACAATCACTGTCACACCTCCATTTGAAGATGCCTAGTGGAGTTTTGTAAAATTACCATTAAGAATACACATTTAAGGCTTTGTAGTTTCTATAAAAGCGTTAAGTATTTGATTTACATTAGATTCATTTGTTCTTTCTTCAACTGTCTCTTTTTCCTACAAACCAATAAATGCTGGCTCAATCAAGTGTGCATTAAAACAAAAGAATTTAAGTTCAATAAAAGTGATGAATCAGAACCAGAAGTTAACCTTCCCCCTCCCTCCCCTTCCCTTGCCACATGATTGCTACAGCAGGAGAAGCAGGCTGATTCGGTAGCCTAGAGGCACAAAATGGTCTTGTCCCGCATGGACGCGCCCTACTGGAGAGACAACCCAGGGCCTGGACCGCCGGTATGGAGTTCTTGAATCAAATGCCAAGTCCTTCTCAGCATCAGTGAGGAGAGAAGGCTGGTGATGAAGAAACATTCTACGCAACACCTTATCTTCCTTCAGAGAAGCAGGGGTGCTCTCCATGGACAAAGCGTGGCATCTCAAAGTCTAACCTGAACCAAATTATTCTGGGTATCCACCAAATTAAAATTCTAGCAGAAGCTCAGCCATTAGATTGGCAGTCTGCCCAACCACGGGAGAGTGAGACTGCTAAATGTAACCGGTGCCCAAGCATCACCAGCACCTACCACACGCAGGAGCAAAATCAATGGAAATGCTTCACCAGGCTGCTGAGGTGGTTTCCTGAGCTTCTGCAGTTATGTTCTGCCCAAACAGCTATACAGCAGCTGTGTAGCACTAGGAGGACCGACTACAGCTGTATATCCCATACATCACTGCAATAGAATACTAGCTGCAATTCTTTACAGAGGTCCTTTAAAAATATTCCGATAGGGCAAAGAAAAGATTAAAACCTCCCACTGTGCTCTCCTTTTATACTAATTGTTTGAAGAATTCTTTTTATCTCAGGATGCAGGAGCAACTGCTCTGAAGACATGCATTACGTCCCTGATGAACGCCCCACATTCAGCTACTGCAATGCCCCACCCAGAGAAAACAAGCTGATGGATTCATTTTAAGCACAATTTTCTCAGGTGACCTAGATGAGCTTATCAAAACGCCTCCATACAACAGACCATTCTGATCCAGGCTCATGAAATGTAAACATCTTACCCATTAGAAGCATTTAAATGGCTTCCAGCATCTTTACCTCCTGCTGGATTTCCCAGCTGGAGAAATTCGAGGAGTATATGGAAAGAATTTATTTCCCTGGAAAGGAGGATGAAGGATTCTTCTTGTTCTGGGAATCAAAATGTTAAATTTTTACAAAATACTTCAAAAGAACAAAGTCCAGCAGCAGTCTCCATGTGATTCAAGAGCCACTGCCATGACAAAAATCCACTTTCATAGACATGAGTGTTTCAGAATAAGAGCTACTGTTTTTAAGCCACATAATGACATTAATGACTTCTTCCACACCAACTATGCAACTTGCATTAAAAAAAAAAAGAATGTTCTATAAGCGGTGACCACAAGAAAAAAAAAAAATCTTTTTGCTCCTTTACTCAGAAATTTGTTTGGCTCTACACAAGACTGCACTTCTCCATCCATCAACAAATTGCTTTATCTTTTCTTATTCCAAGTTCATTATCAGCACTCAGTCATGTTCCCTAACTCCTTCTCAAAGTCTCTCCCATCTGAAAGCAGTACCTTACATTATTCATAAGGATAATCACAAATATGCAGAGAGCCGTAGACATGTAATGGAGAGGCTGACTTGTATCCGATCCAAATTCCACGCGCTTCATGGAGCTTACAACTTTCCCATAAATTTTTGCAGCATGGTCACAGCGCCATTCTCAGCCACTGCAACAGTCCCGAAGCAGGGACAACTTTGGAACAAGTTCTCATGCTCCCCCATAAAGTTTTATTTCTTTTGAAGGATGGAAATCAAGTAGATGTATTATGCCACCTTCTCATGGGTGAGAACCGGTTGGCTGTATTTGTTTACCATGCGGTCTCCTGACTGTGCTCACGGAGGGCACAAACGGTGTTCATGCTCTTAAACAGTATTCTGGAAATTAAGTGAAATTAAACATTTTTTAGGAGAAGGAAAGCAAAATGACGTCACTGTCATTTCCAATGGCTCCATGAAAGAGCTAAGACAAGTCAGTGCCCTAGTTAGCATCGACTGCTGGCAGCCAACGCCTGGCGTTTTTTTTAAGGCAGTTTCTTTACTTTTGGTGATCTAGAGAGGTTTATTTCTCACCTGCCTTGCAAGAAGCACCAAGCCAGCCACAGTCCTGTGGCAGTGGCTTTATGAGTCAGAAGGTAGGAGTAAAAGGCAAGTCAGCCTAGAAGAGGAAACCAATTCAATATGTCTGTAACTACACGGGCTGAAATGATGTTTGCATGGCAGATTATTACACAAGGACAGAGAGGAAAGGTGAGGGATCATCACGGCAGGGCTTTCCACTCGTGAGTTAATAGATATACCCCAACTCCTTTTGGACAAGATTATTAAATAACAGTAATGAAGTAATAGATTAAGAAAATGGAGGTATTGCTAAATCCCTCAGATTTGAGACCAAAAAAAGATTCTTTCCATTAAGCTTCAAACCCATCCTAAGCAGATTCTTGTCATCAGATGCAGTCTAATAAGGAGGAAAGACAACACGCATTCATAGCCACATTAACCAGTAATAACTGTGTAACTTCAGCAGAAGACAGAATCATGGAGACATTAATAAGTGATGAGATCACAAAACATCTGGAGAAACGTGAGCTGATATAAAAAGTAGCCAGCAGAGTCTTATAAAGGGTAAATCTTGTTTGACAAATCTGCTGGAATTTTTTAAAGAGGTAACACAGACTCCAGACAGGAAGAAAACATGGGGCATAATCTGTTTGGATTTTAAAAGGTTATTTGACACATCACAGCCCACAGGCTGGCGTATTTAAGTACAGCAAGTCAAAAAATGCACCAACTTTGAATGGACAAATAAAATTAAGGAAGTTAACAGCCTGGTAATGTTATTAGTGAAAAACAGAGGGACCAAAGTGGAGCATGTTTTCTTCTGAGCACATAAGATGAAGACGACATCCCCGACGGGATGCACCCATGAGTGATGAGGGAGCTGGCAGACGCTGTTGCCAAGCCACCATCCATCACCTTTGAAAGGTCATGGAGCACAGGAGAGGTGCCCAAGGACTGGAGGGTAGCCAGTGTCACTCCAGTCTTCAAAAAGGGCAAGGAGGAGGACCCGGGGAACTATAGGCCAGTCAGCCTCACCTCCATCCCCTGAAAGAAGATGGAGCAGTTCATCCTGGAGGTCATCTCCAGGCATGTAGAGGACAAGAAGGTTATCAGAAGTACTCAACATGGATTCACCATGCTTGACCAAGCTGAGAGCTGCCTATGATGGTGTGACTGGCTGGGTAGATGAAGGGAGAGCAGTGGATGTTGTTTACCTCAACTTCAGCAAGGCTTTTGACACTGTCTCCCATAACTCCTCATAGACAAGCTTAGGAAGCGTGGGTTACATGAGAGGACAGTGAGGTGGATGGAGAACTGGCTCAGCAACAGAGCTCAGAGGGTCGTGACCAATGGGGCAGAGTCTGGCTGGAGGCCTGTACCTAGCGGTGTTCCCCAGGGGTCTGGGCTGGGGCCAGTCCTGTTCAACATGTTCATCGGTGACCTGGACAAAAGGAGAGAGCGTCCCCTCAGCAAGTTCACTGACGATCCCAAGCTGGGAGGAGCGGCTGATACACCAGAGGGCTGTGCTGGCATCCAGCGAGCCCTGGCCAGGCTGGAGAGCTGGGACCAGGGGAACCTCAGGGAATTCAGCAAGAGCAAGTGCAGGGTCCTGCCCCTGGGGAGGAACAACCCCCCGCACCAGCACAGGGTGGGGGGGACCTGCTGGAGAGCGGCTCTGCTGAGAAGGCCCTGGGGGTGCTGCGGGGCAGCAAGTTCCTACGTGAACTGTGCACTGGCCAGTTCGGGAGACCATGCTTGAATTGCTCTAAAATGGGAGCAGCATGCCTTAAGCCTTTTGTCTTAAGGACAAAGTGATAAAAGGTTGATGGCTAACTCACACAGAAAGCAAATACAAAGGGCTCGCTCTTCATATTTTAGCAGACCAAAGTTTTACTATTATTTCTTTTCCCCCAATCCTTTAAAATCTACATGGTTATATCTCTCAGAATAGAGAGAGATAACAATCTGCCTAAAATTGGGTTCTGACACTGTTGTGGGTGGCAGTTTTGGGTGGGCCAAAGTTGTAGGGTTTTTCCTTCCAGGGAAAAAGACCACACAGTGGGAGCATCCTTGAGGCTCTGATCCCTCCTACTGCCTGGCAAAGAGAAGAGCCACCCCTCCTGCCTGGAAACTCCGTACACAGATAGACAAGCATCCAAGGGCTGACCCAAGAAATAGTTCAAAGTTAGGTCCTTCTGAAATACATCCCTGGCAGAAGGGAGATCTCACACTCTCCAGAAGGTGCAAGTCAACAGTGAGCTAAGCAATGACCAGCCAGCAGCGAGCAGATGCCCTCTTCAGCAACAGGCCCCACATTTATCCTGGGAAAACTGACAGGAAGTTTCTCTCCCTTGAAATAGCGCAAATAGTCCCATGTTAGAGGGATCACAGACTATGAGGGCTCCAAAGATTCGGATTTATCACTAGACTGAAAACCTGGAAAGTGCAGTAACCGCTCCAGAGCTCCTCTGGCTGTTTATAGCAAAGGTGAAGGCAGCAAAAGAAATATAGTAATAGAAATTAAAAACAGAAGATTAAAAAAAGGAAAAGTCTGGTCCCAAGGGGATGCTGTTGCATCTCTGGCTTGAGGTTATGTGACAGTACGAACACTCAGAGTGAAGGTGCACATGGAGCACCTACGCAAAGGAAAACGCACATCGGTGCTTTCTGCTCTTCTTTGGTGGCCCTCACTTTTTTCTTGAAAAGCCACTAACGACTGAGGTGATTTGTTCAGTTGTATTGCCTCCCCAGTTTCCTGTCTGCGGCACAATTCTCATATGCTGTGGAAGTGGACTCGCAGGGAGCCCCAGCAGCCCTTCCCTCGTGTGTTTACTGTTCCTTTGCACAAACACAGTTGTCTCATTTCAGTTCAAACACCACTGGCCAATTCTTCCCCTCTGGCAGGCAGCAACAAGTAAAAACTAATGCAGAATTCATTCTCTGACATAATACATACAACTTGATCACATTTTCTGCTTCTCACCTGAAATATATTGATCTGATTACTCTTTGGGATGAAACATGGAAGATGGCAAGTTCCTCATATATAATAAATTAATAATAATAAATAAATATTTAATGGAGATGTCCAAACATATATACAGTTATATTACACGTGTAGATCAATACATTATTTTTGCAAAGCATTTGGCCATCTCTGGAGATAAAGAACATATATGAAATTAAGCCCCAATTTACCACATTACGCCAGTTTAACATATCCATTAATAGCATTGATCTTAGCGGAGTCAGACTTCCAGGGAACTAGAGGGGAATAAGGATAACCCAGAGGGGGGGGAAAAGGGCAGTGCCAGAAGAGGTGGGTCAGCGACAAAAGGCAGCTGGCAGCTTGTGTGGGGTTTCTGGCCCTGCCCAGGACGCCTGTGCTGAGCACCACCTGAGAAGATGCTGCCAGGGAATTTGCTAAGAAGCTTCTCATAAAACTGAAGCTTCCAAGCAGCACGAGATGCAGCCGCCCAGGTCGGGAGGGTCTGGCAGGGCATGGGGCAGAGGGACCAGCGAGCAGTGGGCAGGGTGAAACGCAGAAGAAAAGATGCACAACACTTAGATATCACGTGTGGTCAGGGGCTGCAGTCAGTGCCGCTGCTCTGCGTAAGCGACGAGGCCACCAGCTACGGGACACACGGTGCGGGGGATGTACGTGGGCACGACCCACCCAGCTCACCGCGCCGCAGCGAGAGCCTGCAGCGCACCGCAGGCGCCCCGGGAGATGAGAATACGTTTTCAAGGAAAACTTAGTTCAGCATTTTCCAACTTGTGGAATCTGAAACTGAAATAATCTCCTTTTCACCTTTTCTTTAAAAAAAGAAACGCACGGAGGATTGTTTTCAAACACAGCCTGCAGTGCAGCAAGCTGCTGAGACAGCAGCACGGTCTTGAATTACAATTTTTATTTATTATTTTGTTGTGCTCCCTATATTTTTCTTACAGCACAGAAGGAAAAAGGCAATTTTCAAAAGTTTATAACTCAACGCTACCACAATGAAATGCCATTTGGGAGACAGAAAAGTGGGGAAAGAAGGACATTTATAGCAAATCTCCATTGCCAGTGCTTTTTCTTGTCTCTTTACAAATGCCTGCAGAAAACACCAACAGAATTAAGGCTTACAGGAAAAAAAATCACGAATATGCTAGGGTGGAATATGTTAAGCAGTCCCAGTATTATATATACCTCTCTTTTAAGAGTTGATATAGCAATACCTGTGACCATGTAAATGTACGTTCTCTGAGGGCAGGACGGGGCGCTGCGGTGGGTTTGTGGCCGGTAGAACCGAGGGGGAGGCAGGCGTTCCCCGCTCGGGACCGTACCAGTATGGCCGCACACCACAGCACGCCTTTGTCGTAATTTTTACTTTGGAAGTATTCTAGCAAGCACTTATACATCTATTTACAGAGACTTACTACATTCTTCCACCTGTAAAATTTCAACTGCTTTGTGTTTAATTAGCATAAACCTCTGAAGGAAAGGAAAAAAAATATGAAAACAAAGGCTCCCAGTTTCTCCTCAGTTGCAGGGACTCAGCCGAGATTTCCTTTAGCTTTGGTAACATTAACCAGCATAAAACCAATTACTAGCATGAATTCAAATAAATTTCTTCTCCTAAAACTCATAACTTTAAAGCCAATTCCTGCGAGCCTCCCTGAGCAAGAGGAAAGGGCTGAGCCTACTGAAACACAAGGGACATCTTCTTATCGGGTCAGTGGGGCAGGCTATGGTGCCCCAAACGCCCCACTTGTGGGGTGAAAGCAGGAAGAAAAGGAAACGTGGTGATAAGCAGGTAATTTGAACTAACAGCCATGAATAAAGTTGATCTAATCTCTGTGCTGTTGAAACAAACCCCACCTGTGAGCAGGGTGCAGGTAAGGAGGTCAAGGATGCGCGATTCACCGTTTTAAGATACTATAATGAGTTTGCTTGCAGATAGATAAACACTGAAGCAATACCGGCATCCACAGCTCATCACGGACGACTAACTGCCGAGTCTCAAACCTGGCTCAGGAGGACTGAACTCCAGGAACATGCAGCAGCTTGACCTAAATACATTTGAGCACTTCATCGCCATTCCTACAACTAAGCCCAGCCTCTCGCCCAATGCTGGGAAGCGATGCCCCAAAAGCTGGGAGCCGTCACCAGCCGGGAGCCGAGGCTGAGCCGGGCAGCGCTGGGTCCAGCCGCACGCCCTCGCCCAGCATCCCGCTCTGGTGCCCGGTGGAGGAGCCGGGAGGGCAGCGCAGGAAACGCCACCGTCAGCTCTGTCAAATGCTTTCAGATTCCCATGCGAGAAACCAGGAACACTTACAATAAATCCCTACTGGGGCTTTTTCCTGGTGCTCTGTCCAAGGCTGCGAGACTAACGTTATGCAGGGTTTGAAGAGCCGAAAACAAATCAAGCATTATGCAACGCATATTTCAAATACATCTAAAACGATTCCTATAGCACAGATTCTGGAATGAAGTTGATGGCGATTTCACCAAACTGGTCCAAAAGTATCATTAGACACAGGGTGAGGTAGGAAGAAAATGTGTGAAAATAAGGACCTGCATAATGGCACATGAGGCAGGGAGCTTATTGTCAACTATTACATTTTTTCTAACTGCAAAACGGAGTCTTAAAATAATTTCTACACAGGCTTTCTGTGTAAAAAGCACAGTCAGTGAAAAGTTACACTAATTTAAACAAAATTAATAAAGAAATGTTCTGCTTTTTATCATCTTTCTACCTCTCATCATTTATCATGCAAATTAAATTGCAGTATTAGAAAATGTAAAGAAAACAAACTCTGCAGTATATTGAAGCCTCTATCCAGCAAGAGATAAGGTTGAACATTAGAAGGAAAGGTGCAGAAAATTAGCTGTCCATACAATAACTGGGAGGGAAACTGTTTTATTTAGCCTGGAGGGATTTTTTGTTGCAAACTGACTAAATTAAAATCCAGACTATTATACCCAGTATCACACCAGACAACGCCTTTTCCTTGCACTTTTAGATAAATTTTCATTGATCTCATTTTATGCATGATTACATTTTTAATGAGATGTACAATATTTCGAAGCTAATTTTAAATGCCTTCTCTCTCTCCTTCCTCCATTCCCCTTACCTCCTCCCAGCATATACACACTTACTGCTTGTTGGATTATCATTTCTGATAAATTGCTAGACCAGAAAGGAGCGTTACCGAGAGGAAATAAATTACTTCCATCTTTTGCGGCTCCAGCGTACTAAAGTAACCTTAAAAATGCCCACTCTGTAATTATGCTACCTTGCATTTCTTTCCAAAAGCGATCATTTTATTTCATGTAATAATTTTACTTGTTGTCAGTAACCCTGAAAAACATACAGGCTGTGGTAAGAAGTCACCTTCCTCTGCCGGTGGTACTGGCCATAAGAATCAGCACTCCCCTGAAACTCAAAACTCCTCTAGAAATAAAAGTTTTATTTGCGAGATCTTTGACTCTTGTGAATAAAGTACAAAGCAGGTGAACACGGGTGAACTGGCCTGTTGCCAGAGCGCGGTGATCTTGGCTTCAAAATATTAGGCAATAATTGATTTTCAGCATGGAAAACTTGGCTTGTTCCCAGAAGTTTCAAACTTTATTTTCTTTCTTTGACTACTTTCAGTAAAGTCATACCCTGTAAAACAAAGGGGGAAATTGCAGGGACAAAGCATGAAATAAAAGTTCTGCCTCTGGCCCATCATTAAGTACCCTGCATTTTATTTCCCACTTTGATTTGAGGACTGCTTTTTTGTGAATAGGGGTCGGTTTGTTCACGTGGCGGGCAGAGGTTCGAAGGAATGCCTTGTAATGCCCGAGTCAGCAAGCACCGCGGCGCAAAGGTGCCTCAGAGGTGTCGATACGCAGGAGCAACGGCCAGAAAACGAGAGTAACAAAAGACTGGCTGAAGGGTATAAACTGCAGTAGGCTGATGATGCACTGCCTTCAAAATGGGTGTGAAAGAAGGAGGTTTTCTGTATCCTATCCCCTTCATACACTGAATGTCCTGCACCTGCCCCGTGATAGGCCAAACAGCTTCGCTCTCTCCCAGCCCCTTCCCTGGGCCCCCCGCCCGGTTCAGAGCCCACACACCACCCCGCAAGCCCTCCAGCTCTGCACCGGCTGAGACCTCGCCAGGCTCCGCCACCCCCCCAGACGAACTGGGCTGTCGTTTTCCCTGCTCCCCTCTGCTTTTCCTCCAACTACTCAATATCTTTCTTCAAAGTGTGATGCTTCAACCAGATACTGAAATGTAAGCGAGGCTTTGCAAGTCCTGACCAGTGCAAGGTAATAACTATACCTTCATCTATAAGGTAACACATCCCAGAAGGCCGTACCACTGAGACACTGATATATACACCGTCCCACTGTCAAGTCACATCGATTTGTGGTTCCCTCTGTAAATTGTTTGCAGTTCCGCTACCCAGCTGGTTTCTCTCCAGTTTGTATTTAGGAAAGGAAAACAAATAAGTATGGAGGTTTAGGTGTCTCAACTGAGTTTCAACTCCGTAATTTCTGACCATCTTTCAAACTTTCCAAAATTGTCTTGAATTGCTCTCGTCCTCCGGAGGGATAGCAGCCACTCTTCCTTTCCTCTGCCGGCCTCAGGGTTCACTACTTCACCATTCACAGACCTGAAACAACTGAACAGCTCCTGCCCAAGGCAAACCCTCCGCTTGATTCACCTTCTCTGTTTAAGAACAAACTATTGATAACTACGCTTTTGGAAAATTTCATTCTCCCAGCAAATGTGTGCCCATCTTAGAGGGCATCAGTGCAGACAACACTAAGCAAGGCAGTGTGGGACTGTGGCAGAGCATCACTGAACTTAAAATGCATCGCAGCTCCTGCCTCCTGCGGGTCAGTGGCGTGGTTGCTCCTGGGAATTGGGTTGACCAGACGCAATCCCCAGTTACCAAACCCCTAGTGCCCTTTTGCATTTGTCCCATGGCTGTTCAGCTCCAACGACAGTTCTGTCAGGAGGGGCTGAGAGCCCCTCCGGCACTGGGTCTGCAATGGCAGCTGGCCTGGTGCTGAGCAGGGACGGGTCGAGAGGAGGGGAATCGGGGACCACGAGACAGGATAGCCCTGAAGTAAAGCAGTAGTGGAGAATATGAGAAAACTGGCGAGGATGCCAGGGGAAGGGAAGAGGGCTGAGATGGAGACTGGGCTCTGAAAAACACAGAAATGAAGGAGCAACGGAGGAGTATCAGCTCAAGCTGAAGCATCACAAGAGGGGATTAGGAGTTTAGACTCGGGACAGTGGAAATGAAGCAGAGTAAAACATCCCGCAGACAATGGGAGCAGGAAAGAATCTTAAATGCAAATCCACATTTCACAAAGGATTTATCGTTATCCAGCACCGCTTTGAGAATTAAGCGTTTCCATCAGAAGTCTTGTCCCAGCACACTAACACGACAGACGGCGTGAGCCTTTCCAGATGTGGGAGTGTGGATGGGCTTACGGACCTGTGAAGGAAAATACTTCCCAACTCTCCCCAAAATGATGAACGGGACCTTCACACAACATGTGAAAAATTACCACTACCAAGAAAGCATCGTTACAGGCAACAGACAACAGGATCCTGGGATCGGAACCAGTGCGTGAAAACTCACAAAAAAAGTTCTAGAAAGGTAAACACTTGAAGAGAGAGAATATAAATCATGGAGCAACATCTGACCCTCAGGATGCACCCCCCATTCGTAATAACCTGTAGTTGTGAAGGATGACCAATGTCAGGGGTTTTCATGAATAAATGACAGGTCTTTGTGGTGAAATTAAAAAATTGTAAAACTTCTCCAGCTAAATAATATCAAAGAATCATTACCAGAGGCCACTCGAGCTCAGCTGCTATTAAACAGAAACATCGTGAAAAAATGATGATTTCCACAGATACGCTTCGAGATGTCCTGCAAACGATACAGGCAGGGGGAAAGAAAAGGGAGAGAAAGAAGGGGCTGGGTAGAGGAAAAACATCCCACACAGAGCAGGCAACTATAAATTCACAAAAAGACCAGCTAGAGATCAGGACATCCACGGCTGCAAACCTCTAGCAAGAGAGACGCCTTCTTAAAGGAAACTCAAACTAATCGCAAGGCAGTAAGAGCAGACCAATATAGCTAACATTGTAAATACAAAAAACCTGCATGTTCATGTGGCCTCCACATGTACCGAATGCATCCAGGCTTCTCCAGATACATGGTGTGCAAGCCACAGGCTATTTATATTTGCTCTGGCTGCCGGCATTTCATATATGTCTTTTAAGCAAGCCATCATACAAACTAAACACAATTTCCCTGTGTCACCTGTGGCAGGCGGTCTCGTAAGGACTGAAATCACTGACCTGCCTGTAGGAGGGATAATCACCAGTGGACAGTCTGTGCATGTTAGCTGCCCACCAACAGCCAACCAGAGCGAAGCATCATTTCCATCTGTCTTTTAAAAACACTGAGTTTTGCGATGAAAATTTGTATCGAGGTAATGCACGTAAGAACAGCTGTATGGGGTTAAACCCTGGGTTCATCTGTCCCAGTATCCATTTCTGGCGGGGACCAGTAGCGGGTGCCTCAGGCAAGCACACACCCTTCCCCACGCACAATAAGTGTTTAGCATCTACTCTACCCAAAGTTGTTTCTCTGGGGCCAGTTGTGTTCAGCAGACACCCAAGTTCTATCCTAATTGTGCGGGTATATCTCGGGCTGGGACTGTTTTCAATAGAGTACGTTTTCAAAATAATCCCAGACATTTGGCAGGGAAATTGCAAAAGCTGCTTGTAGGCTGTATGCAACTTTTAACACACAAAAGCAATTACTGCCTTCACTTAAATGGCTCTCCAAATGGATCCCGTTCTTGTGCTGGCAAGTCGGAGAGCCTGAACTGAGTCTGCACTGAGGAATGTGAACTTCTGGACAGTGCTGGATCACAGGCTCTTACCTGAACTCCCAGTCCCAGCTCCGGTGCAAATAAGTAGGCCAGGCTGAGCGGAGGGCAGCCCTGGGCTGAGGAAGGCTAAGGGCAGGGACGAGCAACGTTGCACAGATGAACTCTTTCTTTCGACACAGGCGTAACCAACTCCCACACCCTGTTATTGCTGCTACTGCTTTATTAAAATGCATAAAGCAGCCAGAAGCAAAGACACCAATAAATTCTTCTGTAAAAGCAGAAATGTTTTTTTTCAAATGGCTCCCTTAACACTAATAATCACAGCTCTCTTATGTGTACTTGACTCTGGTTAACCTTTTTCTGGCACTTTTTAACTTCTCCAAGTCAGGTACTAATATGGAACTAATGTGGGGTTTATTTTCCCTATAGGAATAGCAGAAAGAGCACTGCACATTATCGTAATCACGCAAGCTCCTTCCAGAAACTGCAGGACTTTAGATCAAAGCATCCGCATTATGGCACAGGAAAAGAATTTAATAACAATTGTGGGACTAAGCATTTTTTTAATGTTAAGGGGTTTTTATTGAATATTAATCCTATAAAATGCTCCTGAAAGTTGGCAGAAGGAAAACTGATGTCCCAAATAGTTACCACAGCCTTCCACATTGCAGGGATGCAATAGCATGTAATCAGAATTCATCATGCCATTAGCAGAGGACAACAGGAAAGGAAACGCTTTCTCCCACATCACGCTACTTGAAACAGTAAGAACTGTGAGAACAGAGCTCATCATCGTTAACCTTAGCCAAGTGCTTGAAGTTTGCATGTATTTTGGGTTCATAGCTTGCAATTTCTTTCAATACAACTCATACTCAACATTTGCACTTTCAGTTTTACCTTCTATTAAAGATTTGCACTATATTTCATCTCCCAGGGGAACAGAGGTGCTGGGAACCTGTCTGCTGTGAAAATGAACAAGAGGTACCCAGAGTTTTTCCCCGACTATTTCTAACTGCTGAATACTTTTTCTTTTTTTTTTTTTCCTGGAGGAAGTCACTCCAGCTCCCCGACACGGCTGCAATCGCGCTCCAGCCGCATTAATCCCTGCCCTGCTGAGCTGCTGGAAAAACAGGAATTCATCTGACACCAGCAGGGGAAAGACAGAAGGAAAAATTAAGGGGAAAAAACCCAAATGAATAAATAATTCAGGAAAAGGATGAATACTTGAACAAAGCAGCGTCTGTGCGCGAGGGAATGTCAGGCTGTACTGGAATAGATAAGAGCACCGACCGACAAAGCATACTTTACAAAAGCAAGGCCAGATTACCTGCCTGGGGCACAGGGATGAGAGCTATCCCCGAGCATCACCTGGACACACACGTCCAGTGCCGTGGGCAAGACCTGCCACCACCCGAGCGTGGCACGGGAAAACCACCACGAAGCCAAGAAGTGCCGAGTGCCCGGCACGGACCCTCTCACCAGCACGTGCCCAGGAAAGCCTCGCAAACCCTGGCTGCGTTTGCTGCCAGCCAGTTCAGCTGCTACTGGCTAGAGAGACACTTGGCAGAACTTCTCCTTTTGCTGTCTAAGTGACCGGTGGCCCCCGTCACCTGCTTTAGGATTTGCTGGGTAATTTATGAAACCCACCCCCGAGGCATGGGTAAAGGGCCCACACTGTGGAAAAGTCCTATGCTTTAACCTCCATTTCAAATAACCCTTTTCTCTCCCCTTCACAAGCTAAACTCTGACCAAGCGGTTTTGCCGCACTGCACACACCAAAACAAGGCTAGGAACATAAAAACCACTCCTGTAGTGCCTGATGCTGAAGAGCAAGGCAGCTTAGAGCCTCCGTACCCCACTGATGCTCCATGCGCTAATACAGTGTCTGTTTTAAGCCAGACTTGCTGTTAGTTTCTTGTCCTGACGTGCCTCTAGCTTCTCCATTACGGAAAAAAGGAAACTCTTTCATTACATATCGCAATATCATGTTTAATTAACAGCCTGGAATGAAGCACGTGCAGGAACTACTTTTACCATCGTCTCCGCCTCATCGGTTCGGAGTTTGCTGGCGCTCAGTGAAGATGTTTTCCTGCCTGTTTATCTTACAGCCATCCTAAAACAGTGAACCGGAGGGTGACTAACCAAGTGCAGTGCAAAAGATCAGTTGTTCCCCCATGGACCCACGCCAGGATCTGCACCATGAACGTTATCGTCACCTGTGAGCTGCTGCAGCGGTGCCTTCGAGCATCCCCGTCCCCGCTGCGCTGATGCCCAAAAGCGACTTACCTGCCACGAGCATCGAGGTCAGGGCTGAACAAAATCCACGTTAATACATTCCGATATCTTAGTGTTTTATCAATGCAGTCTTGCAAGTTTATGAGCATTTGGCTTTATTTTACACCAGACAACTCAACGCCGCCCCAGAGCGGTCTGCCAGATGTGCAGTATTTACTTCTGCAGCCTTATCGCTTGTGACGGGTCAAGTCAAACAGAAACCTCCTGGGAGCCAGGACCACTCTCCCAGCTGCCCTGCATCGCTCCCCTGGGCACTGCTCTCCAAACAGGTCGATCACATTTGTGACACTTCTGGAAGTTATTTTGGAGGCGAGTTGGTGGTGCCACCCAGCATCTGGGCCTGCGATGCAAAATTATGGTCTAAACATCTTAAAGTAGAGATTCAAGGCTTGAACCAAGTATGTGAGGGTCCCAAGAGCTGCAAAAGTAGTTTTCATTCATACCCACACACAGATTTCCCATTATGAAAATGTTAAGCTTGCATCTATATAGTGCCAAAGAATATATGTGCTATCAGGTGCCCTCAGGAATCTCTGCATATTTGCCATTTGGAACGGTGAGAACATCAAACAGTTGTGGGCATCTCAGCAACGTACAGCATTTCACTGTACTACATACTCTGCCGTCACCTAACCTGGCTCTAGAACTCCCTAGTAACTGAGTTTTCCCCCATTTTTGAGAGACTTTTGCTTAGCCTTAGAGAGTTCATTATTTGTTGCTTTTTTTTCCTACTATTGCCTAAAAATGTCTTTTGTTAAATTCAGCCCCTCACCTTTGGTTTGTGAGATGGGCATCCCGCTGCATAACAGATCTTTCCATCATTGCTCACAGCCGTGGGCACTTTGTTTGCCAATGTGGCTGCTTAGTCACTGCTTAGCCAAGCTGCAAAAATTTACCTCTCTTAATCTCTTTTCATAAGTCAGTTCTTCCAGGTCCCCAGTTCTCTTTGTTGCTTTTCTGTGAACATGTTCCAATTTGTTAACAGAAATCCACTGACGTGGTGCCAGGACGGAACACGATTTCCCAGCTGCGGCCATGGGTCAGTAGGGGGGTCACGGCTTTTTTCCTGCTCTTTACCTTGATGGTTTACTGCAGGCAGTCCAAAACTCTACCAGTCATTTTTCCTATATGACACTGCAAACTCGTGTCTAACTCTCTGTCCATCGTTACTCTGAAATGTCTCTTCGCATCGTTACCACTCAGGTTCTCCCCTGTTGAATATACCTGGGACGGATTAGAACTTTCATACACAGGCAGCTCTATCATCTGTATTTTTTCAAGGCTGAATTTTGGGTTTCCCCTTCCTGCTTCTAACTACTTAAATAAGCTGGTATTATACCCGTGTAAAACCCCTCACCACTCATCATTCTCCAAAGTTAGTCTGATGATGTTTACTTCATCTCTCAAGTTACTAGAAGTTACTAAAGGAAACTCATAGAATTAATTCAGGACCAGCCACGTGGCTGTAAATAACCCACCACCACAACATTAAACATCTTGCCTTTACTGCTGTTCTTGTCTTCAGCCTTTTGTTGAGTTTTCCATTCGGTCGGCAGAGCTTCCACCTGCACCACCAGAATTAACTTTTCAAACACAAGTCTGTGAGAAGACGAGGTCTGTTTTACTCAAACCTGCCAGAGGGAATCTACTGCCTCCCTCACACCCACTGCCTTTCGTGAGTAAAAAGCTGGGAGCAACCTTTGGAGAATCCTGTTACCTGTATTGCTAATGAGTCTGCAGTTTTCAGTCTCAAGCACAGTTACAATTATCAGCTCCTGGGCCACCTTCTGAGGACCGAGTTGGCACTTTTGCCATGGTTGCTGTTGGCAATTGGTTGAATGCTATGAAGACACATGCAGGAAACATTACTTTTCCCCTCCTGCCAAATCTATTGCAATCACTTAATGATTTCTGTATCAGTCCCATCAAAAATACTGGGGTTGGACTCGGATTAGGTCAAAGCCCTTTCCTACAAACCCCACGTCTATGGGACTACTTTGAACCGGCCTCTCAGTTTTATCATGCCAGCATCTTTTTCCCACTAAAGAGCACTCAAGAAACTTTGAGATGCTGGTGGAAATCTGATCATGTAACAGTCCTCTATTTGCGGCTAAGCTTAACAATCTTCTCAAAATGATAGCCACTTTTCAGGAGGTACACACACCCTCATCTGAGCCGTGCCTGTGGGTTTTGTCCGCATCAGAAGGACGCCAACACATTTAACCCTCCAATATCAGACTGTGATAGCTCTTTATTGTCTTATCCATAAATCTTCTAAGCACTTCTCTTTTAAACATTCAAAGAGGAAACTTCAGAGCAAGCCAAACGTGGGCATTTTATTGTAGTAAAAGAAAAAAAAATCCAAAAGGAGATTGCCATCTTGACAATCTGTTAAAAAAATCAAACCAAAACAAGCAAGGGGGAAATCTTGCCTGCATACCTGTTTTAATGTACCATGCAGACCATCTGAGTTACATAAACAACAAAACCTCAAAAGCTGTCGACATCTGAGTATTTTAAAGTTGCTGTAAGGCAACATTTTGGCAAGCAGTCATACAATTATTTGTTCTGGAGACTCTGCATCGACTGCAGAAGTAGTGAACACAAGACTGCAGAGGTTTTGCCTGAACATAGAGCAGAAGAAAGCGAATGGTCTGTTTCCTAGCAGTCGGACGTACCACTTGGGCTCAACCACAAGAAATCTCTGTTTTTCAGAAATAAACTTTAGTCTTACAACAGGTGGTTAAAGGGAAAAACTGTTGACTACTACCCTTTTCATAAGACCTTCAGAGATGCCCCTTCCCAGGCTACTGAACTCCTTGAGGAAAGGATGGGGCTCTTGGACTGGAGAGTCCTGTGAGCAGACCCTGCAGATGGGCAAGGGCAAGCCTTCCCATCTACTTGACGCCACGGACTGTCAGCACCTCCAAACTGCCTTTTCCAATGAGAGCTCCGGACCAACTTTATCTATCTTACAGGGAGGGAAAAGAAGCAGGAATCGCTACAGTTTTAGATCTTTTGAGCTGTAGATCACTCAGAGAAGGCAGCAGATGTCAAAGTCTGGGCTGGCCAGACTAAAGACAGTGAGGAGGAGCATGTTAGGCATATCAGGACCAAAAGAAATTCCAAGAACTGAACTGGTTTATCATTCAGTTGAGATTATTATATTATTAATAAGGATACAGACAGGGCAGAACTGATCAATAAACATTTTGTTAGGAAAGACAGAGACAGCATACTCAAATCAGATGAAAACAACAAACTAGTCTGAGTCTATTTCTATCCACGGGGAGTATTAAACAATATAAAATTTGTGGCCTCTGGATGCTTTGTGCCACTAAGTGGTAAAAGAGTTGCCAGGAGAGATCACCAATCTATCAATATGAACTGAAAAAAGTTAACATACTGGGGAAATTGCAGAACACTGGAAGAGTGTGAAGATTATATCCATACTCACACAGAGCAAGCAAGACTTGCGACTATAGGTTACTTAACCTGACGTCAATCCTCAGCAGAAAGTAATAAGATGCCCATCTATAAGAAGGGCACAAGTCCCGCCTAGACCCTCGCTGCCGCAACACGCTACTTCCTGTTGGTCTGAGGGCAACAAGCCCCACCTTCACTTGAGTTGATCTTCTCAAGTAGACCTTGGAGTACTGGGTCACACCACCAACAGAAACGCGTGACAAAATGTAGGCAAACCTGAGTATTATTACAGTGTTGGCACATAGGTCCATGTTATCTTATCAGTTCTTGCAGCCCAGGCAAGACGGCTAAGGGCAGTAAGAAAACCACCCCCACAAAGTAAGCATGTGCTGGTGGAGGCAGTCCTTACAGTCAGCGCTATCGCATCTGCTACCCCTCCGACCAGAAATGCTTCACAAGCCACCATGTCCAATTCTGTGGAGAAAATAAGAAAGCTAAATGGAAGTTTGGCCTCGGTCCACTGAAAGCAGGAGATCATCTGTAAGTGTTACAAGGTGTTCCCATCCTACATTATGGCTGGACTCCAAATTGCGCAGAAGCTGAAATAATGGCTTTTATTAAAGGGGATTGAGGCTGGCCCTTGGCTAGCTTCTGCACGAGCTTCCTGAGGAACAGGGGCTCATAGGAGAGCAGAGCTGATAGATCCAGAGAGTTTAGTTTCCAGTTGCTCAGGTAAACACAACTTCAGGCTAATTTTTATTAGCTAAATAGGTTCTCCATGCGCAGATTTACAACACATGTGACCGACTCAAAATTTTAATTACAAGCAGAGAATGATTAAGCTGCTTATTTAAAAGGAAAGACAGAGCTAGTCTGGTGGCCTTCTGGTAGCACTCCATAACATGATGGAGAGGTCTGGGCTGGCACTCAGCTCTCCAGCAGCCTCACTTATGGGGCCAGCAGATGAAGTATAATCATCTGCTGGAAGGGCTCCAATACTCCTCTGGGCCTCCAAAGCCATTATTGCCTGGAAAACAGTGAAAGCTGGGATGAGGCCAAGGTCCCTGCAAACACCAAGTGCTGGGTACCACCGCTCACCTTGCCCTTCCAGGAGGGGAGAGAAGAGACAACAAAGGTTGGGTTTTGGGTGGGTTTGGGGTGTTTTTTCTTTTAAGAGGCAGAGCGTTTTCTGATGCAGCAAGGTCATAAAGTCATTCAAACCGCGGCACTTCCGTGGCATCTGCTCAAACATCAGTTGTCTATTTGTAAATTATTTAAGTGTCATATACAGACTGCTTTAGGGAAATGCTACACAGCGTGATGTAGGAAGCAGGGCGGGCTGGGTCTTCTGTGAAATTAACTACCATACTGCTGCAAACTGGCCAACTACAGCTATGGCACTACCACACACAGTCACGGAGCACGATTAATGACTAATTGCCGAAGTGCAAGAGGGCACTGGGCGCTCCTCTTACATGGGTCCTAAAGGGGAAGGGCTGGGATCCGGCTCCCGAAGGAGCTGGTATGAGCCCTACAGATGAGGCAGGAACCTCCGCCACCCCCAGCACGTCCCCGACAAGTCCCCTCCGCCATGGACACCTCTGCAGTCTCCACCACTTCACCCATCCCTGTCAGCACCAGCCTGATGCAGGACACCCACCCACAAACATGTACAAAAACCCCAAGATAACGGGATCCAGCAATTTTAAGATTTAATGTCTTTGAAGTTGAAAGACATAACATTTTATTTGCCTTCTGCTTTTTAACTTTTGGGGTCCACTCAGGTAATGCTTTCAAATTTTTAATTAAAAATAAAAGCAAGGCTGCTTCTGCAGTCGTTTCTCTTTGAAGTTGGACATTTAAGTATAATATCTGTTACCTGAAGACTTAGCTAAAGCTATGAGTTTAGGGAACTCTGCAGAAAACATATGTCTCAGCAGATCTGGATGCTTATTTTGGTTTGATCTAGTTTTATTTTGCCTGAAACTCTTCCCATACATTCTTTCAGCAATTTAAAAGTCATTTTGAATTCCATGCAGTTTTTCTTTTTGCATTTTAAATTTAATGCATGTTTTTTATATCATCACGACAAATTGCCTCCTTTTCAATCCAGTAATAACCACCTCCTTGCTCAGCACCCTCTTGCTGTTCCTGCAATAGTTAACAGCGGTCCAGATACAGCACTTAAGGAGACGGTTTCATTAACACCTGGGAGAACGGCGGGGCCAGCAGCCCTGCTCACACAACGCCTTTGCTGCCGGGTGGGATTCGTGTGGGGTGCGCGTGGGCTCTGCACACCTCGACAAAGCCCCTGCAATTCGCACGGTGCCTTCTCCAGGCGAGGCAGCGCTCCCGGCCAGCCTCGCACGTCTGTGAAAGCAAGCACAAGCCTCCAGTCTTTATGTTTCCTCCTAACCACAAAAGCATACTTACATCCTACATTACTCAGTGTAATGGGATCCATCATCAAAATACTCTTTCTACTGGAGGACTGTTATGTTTCACTGCTGAAAGAACTTAAACTTTTGAAGCCTCTCCTTAATTTTCAATGAAAAGCATTTGGTTCCAGGGTGACAGACGAGGCTCTTAAGAGCTGTTACCACCTTGGATAATTATAAAATGACGGAAGGAGAAAAAAAGAGGAAAAAAAAAAAAGAGCGAGTGCCAGATTAACACTCGGTGTGTTTGTGTAGGGCTACAAAGGCGCTTCCACGGGTGCCTGCGCTGAGAGCTCGGTTATAACAGCTTCCAGTTGGAAAGAAAATTGAAGGAGGATGGAAGTGAGGAAAGAAGAAATTGCAATTAAAAACTGAAATGAATTCCAAAATAACATATGAACCGGAACGCTACAAAATAGTTTCAGGGGGAAAGAAAAAAAAGAAAAAAATGGCTTTTGTTGCAAACTGAAAACAGCCCAGATTTGAGAAAAGAGTCAAACTTGTGCAAGCTTGGGGCTGGCCCAGGCCCTAGGAGCTGGAGGTTTGTCCTCTCTCTGGCAAGCAGGTAAATCTCAGCAAATCGGAATTTCATCTTGATGATTCACTTAATGTACTCTACATTAAGTATAACTGGGGGGGAGGGGGGGGGGATCAAAGCAAGACAAAACGAGGCAAACAGGCTGAGTGAAGCCCTGAGAAACGAAACTGTTCCTGCAGTAATAATTAGTTCTTTAATACGGTGCAACTGAGTAACATTACGAACGCAGATAGCCCATACAAGCAACATACAGACTAGAAGCACAAAAAAGCATTTTGTCTTGGTAAGAGATAAAACGCAGTAGCTCTTTAGTGACGACAGCTGAACACAGAGGTGGGAATCACGCGACGCATGGTTAGACAGGGCAAAAGTTGGAGACAAGGGGCACCACCGAGGTACAGTAGCCTTTACCCTTTGATACCCTAGGCCCTAAATCTAAATTAAAACAGAATAAAATGCAAGATTACTAGCCTATAGGTCCACGTAATAAATTCCTCCCGAATTTTGCCTACTGCCAGCAAAGCATTTATAGCACTATGTGGGGAAAAGCTAGGAAAATATCTGTGTGGAGCAGCCGTGCTGACTGCCAGCCGCCAGCATCCCCGGGCACCAGCTGCACTCACCCATTTCAGACCGGGCCAGCAAGTAAAGGTACTGCTCAACCAAGGGGGGGAGTAATGGCAAATAAAGGGCGCTTTAATAAAACAGCAGCATAATACAGGACTCTGTCTTCTTTATTTTTTAATAGAAGCCTTTCACGATATGGAACTAATTATCGCCATCTGCCGTCCCCATACTTATATTTCCTCTCTCGCAGCTCATTCTTCAAAAACTCAGTAGCTTCCTCCCTTTACATTTGTAAATGCTGTTGACTATGGATAAAATCCATGTTTACTTTGTATTCAGGGCCCATAGGAAAGCTTGTTTTAATCATCAACAGATGTTACATTCTGCTCTGCTGTGCTTGGCACACAACTTCAGAGGGAAATAAAAGAAAAATCTTTATTTTAAATTTAAATTGTAGATTGTTACAGACTAAATAAAATGCCAAATTGTTATTGGAAACAACATGGCCACTGTAATAACTATAACTGACATTTACTTTTTACAATTATAATTTTTTTTTTCTGGTGCTGTTTAACACAAGATGGTTTCCACATTTTGCAAAGGGTTTTTTTTTTTTTCCCCCCTTTTCTCTGAAAAGATTTGCAATCAAGCCACAGACATTTGTAATTTATTTTTATTTAATACTTTCCTACGAGTTTATGAAATACTGGGATTATTATGCTATATACAGTAGATAGTTTTTGAATACGTACTCTCCCTCCGGACTCATATTTCAATACACATTATCCCCTTGAACTCATTTATAAACACCCATTATTCCCACAGACCCTGCTATAAACATGTAATATCTCTGTGGACTGTTTCAGCCTTATGGTCTTTTTTATCTCTGGCTTCTTTCCTATTTATATTCATCTTTGATGTCTGAACACACGCTCCCCCCCTCCCCGTTTTTGTGTACCCAGAGGACGCGGGTACCCTCCCAGCGGCGACGGCAGCGGTGCCCTGAAGGCACAGCCGCAGCTTCGCTGTTACTCATTTTCCAGCTGCTACAAAAACGGAGCTGGCGACAGAGGCTGGCTCGGGCACCTGCTGCACGTGCGCTGATTGCGGCATCCTGGCGTTCCCTACTGATGTGATCAGCTGCTTCTTTTTTAGGCATTGGTGTGAGCAATAAGAATGTGATCTCCAAGCCTCCATCACCAAGCATTCATCCCACACACTCTCCTATCAGCTACAGCTTGGCCCTGCATACAGTTACCGAATCAGTGCTTTCTTTGAGTGATAATTTCTCATTTCAATTTTATTTCTACGCTGCTGAAGAACCTACTTTGTGAAATTATTTATACGCTTAGTATTGCTCAGAAGCAAAATGAATTAAAATGTTTGAGCAGAAAAACTGAAAGATTAGGCACGATGGCTCTTTGCTGTACCTGACTACAGAGAGCGACTGGCAGCGCTCATTCTCCTCGTGTATTTTGCCAGACTTTGCCAGGTGTCGAATGTTTGAATATTTGCAGCAGCAAATAATAATAGTCCACTTTACTCCTACAGTAACAAAATACACAAAACCAAAAATCACCATGTGAGTCTCCAGAGGACCACAACATCCCAGTCTGGATACGGCATGCCTTCAAAGCAAACAAAAGGTAAGGGACATATACTGCCATTTATAATTAAACCTCGTATATTTTTATGGGACAAAACCTGAGTACTTTGGAAGGAAGGGGCATCCCACACAGCCAGAGTGAATTTCAAGGGGAGTACTGCCTTAGATTCCTAGTCTTAAGAAGAGAGACATTTCTCAATTACCGCAGCATCCTCTTCTCTGTCCTTGACAAATGCACTCTTGCTCTGTTCACAGCCTGTCTGGAGTGTTACTGCAAAGATAATTTCCCCATCCATCACCTGGAGCGTATCACACATCTCCGCATCCCTCCATTAGCCACCTCTTCTCCCCTCCTCAGACACAAGCTCCTTCTCTTTGCTTTCATGGCTCTTCACAACCTCTCCCCGTTTTACTGAACATCATCTGCGCAGCGTAACGGGGCTGCCTCCCACCTCCGGCCGGCTCGGGCTGCCCGCTGGTTCTCCCTGCCCGCCAGCTGTCCAAACCCATTCCTGCTTTCTCCCATCCGACTTTTCAAAGCTGAGATTTTACAATTAACACTGGCTGCAAGAGCAACACAGGTGTCTGCCAGACCCAGAACCCGTACCCAGAACTGAACGCAGCTGCAGGTACTCGTGCACTTCAGCTCTCATACAGTCTGTTCACTCTGTGCTTAATCCTGCTTGTGCGCAAGCTGAAGATGTTGAATTACCAACAGTGCAAAAGCAAACCTTTGAGCTTGCTTTAAAGTCACATGTAATTTTTGTCTAAAATCACTTAGATCTCTAAAACTCAGACAAATCAACATGAAAGGGCCAGCACTCGGATTTACCCTCAGCACTCTGGATAACACACTGCCAGCTTTAACTCTGTCGTGCACCTCTCGTGTTGAGGAGCTATCAATATTCCACTGTACTTCTTTTGGTTCCTATAGTCTTCCAAAGCCCATCATATCGTACCCAAACCTTCCATTAAATCCACCAAGGAGGGAAAGCCTTGCTTTTTGTGCTGCCTCTCAACTTGCCAAGGAATTAGAAGTCATTGTAATCACCCTCATGCTGCCTCGAACCTGTACGTGCACCAGAAAGCTTGCAAGAGTGCCTACAGTGAAATGAAACAGTGTGTGCTCCCACCATCACCTCCCTCTGTTTGAAATCACATGCACATAAGAATGCAAGTGCATAACAATATTGACAAGATGATGTTATAAATTTAGCTAGTTGCACTATTTCACACCAACAGATGGTTCAGATGCAAGCTTTCTGCATTGGTGAGTGTATGCATCAGAGCATCCAGGAGTTTTTAGAGCGAGTCAAGATAGGAGCAGAAGGAAGCTGTGCTGTACCTGGACCAATACGGTGAACACCGTTGTAGGCGCTGAAAGGATGCGGATGTGGGGTTTTATATTTAAGATAATACACTTGCAAAAATGCAACGATGCACACGCAATTACTTACAGTCAGATGTTGCACACATTTGTGCAAATATTAACCACAAACAAGTTTTAAAAAATTCTTCTTAGGAAATTCTGAGATCTAAGAAAGAAACCTCAGGAAGAAATAAATCCTTTTCTTTTAAAAATGGCAAACTACAGCACAATGCAAACCAGCTTGGAAAGCAGCAGACTTCTATTTTATATCGCTAGTGAATACTGTTATGAATTAACAGCTCATTAAGAAAAAAAAACTTTGCAAACATGAATCTCAAAAGAAAGTCAGAGAAACTGTCATCTGCAATTTCCAGTGTGTGAATAAATCTAGAAAGATGTCAACGGATGGAGTTCTTACCGAGAGCCAAACAAACAGGTGTCCCCTGGCCTCCTGACCCTGACATCAGCAGTGCAATAAAACTCTTCCCATTTTGGGACAAAACCATTTGGTACCGGTACATGGAATAATACCTGCTTCTTAAAATACGGACACACATATAACAAATGCCTCTCTAAGTCCCACAAGAAACAGAGACTTGCGCTGTGAAGTATTCCCCCTAGGAATCCTGTAAATCACAACAAAATTTTACTTGTCCTAGAACAGGTTTGAAAATCTGTTTGTGGTTTCTAGTACATTTTTTTAAAACATATCTGGTCAGTTCCTAAATGAAAAAGTCCAATGAAAAGATCTCTGTACATGTTACTTTAAATAGCCTTAAATTGCAGACAAATTTGCTCTGAAAACTCAATTATTTTTATAGTTTAAAAAAATTTTCCTCTTTATTATTTCTAACACATTCAAAAGATCTGGAAATTAAAGTGTTATTACTTCATCCATTCATTCCTTCCTATCAGATGGGGCTATGCTGTCACCGCAAAGGCAGTGCTATCGTGGCCTTTGGTTATTTTCTTCTTGATGAACTCCAGCATTTCCCATGTGAAATCTCTGGGCAGCCAAGATCACCATGAGCCTCCCCTGCTTACTTCAACAAGCCTGGTCTCACCTCAGCGCCGGGGAGGACCAGGCTGGGGCTGAAACGGGGAGCTGAACAGCAATGCTGGAGATTGGCTGGAAAGGGGGAGACAAAGGGACAGGGAGAAAAAGACGCATTCAGCACAGCACTAGCGAGGTGGTGGTAATATTGCATTTAGCATACACGAACACACACTCCGCATTAGGCTTTAATTCAACTATTTCAATAAATGTGTTCATGTAGGAGGACCCGAGCAGGTTAAACATGGGCGGCACGTCAGCAGGCTGCGAATGAGCGGAAGTGGGGTTCTCATCTACGCAGGTCATCGTTTGGGCAGAAAATAAACAGACTATGAAAAGAAAAATATCTGAACAAAATACAAATAGTTAGATCTTCTGTCACAAAAGACATAGGCTTGGTTACATGGGTTTGTGCGTGCTTAAAATATAATCATGTACAAAAGTAAAGGAACCGGAAAGTAAACAGGAAAATCTGAGAAAGAGGAGAGGAAATAAATATAAGAAAGGGGAGAGGAAAAAAATACAAGCAAGCAAAGCAAAGAGTGTCTGAATAAATTGTCTCATACGTATACATAGTAATCTCAAATAAGAGAAAGCACCAACCTATACAACAAACACTACTGACATTTTCTGTAGGTATTAGAGAATTACGAGTCTTGTTATTTTTCAAATTTAATGGAGAAACATATCACAACACTTTATGTGTGGGGAGAGGGCAGCGTGGTGTGCAGGCGAGAGCGTGCCATAGCAAGTCCACAGACGGGCATTGAGGACTGCCCCACCACTGCAGCCATGCACAAAGCCCTGCCGCTGCAGGGTCCCCTACCAGACCCCATCGTTTCTCCCCTGAGCTCGGGATTTGCACAGCTGGATTACATCCAGCAACACAGACAGGATAACTCGAGTTCTGCATGTCTGGCGACCCTGAGCACCACAAGGAGGGACGCAACAGCAACCCCTTTGCTGATCCCATTCTCACCAGTCATCTGTGGAAACAAAGACCTCCCATTTCACCCAAAATGAACTGTACCACCAGTGTGTTGGCCAAGATGGTTAGTGCCACGTGGATCCCAAATGGAAGCGTGTCCTAAAGCAAAGGCATTTTGGCAAGACCTACTTGAGGAAAACAAGTATGCTGGAGATCAAACAACGTGACTCGTTTCCCCTCATGAATAACAGGAGTTAGGCTGACTAGCACCACCGCCCCGATGGAGATTGGCACCCTGCTTTCTGAGCATCTTTGAAAACGTATCTTCTAATGGAGTAATTTCTCAGCAGGTGAATCTTGTTTACAGGACCAGACTGATGGAGATCTTGTTTGGAAGAGACAAAGCTTTGCGGTGTTTATCATCGTTACAGAACTCTGGGCACAATATGTAATCACTTTATGATAAAAATAAATAGGTCAGGTGTTAGCCTGTATAAAAATCTCTGCTCATGCAGATGGTCATCCACATTTAATTTCCTTGACTACCTCTCTATCCATCCATCAATTCCTCTGCACTTGAAATGTAAAGTCAATTTGGAAAGCTATTCCAAGATAACCTTCAAAGTCATTTCCAAAAGGTATGCCTCTGATTGAGGATGACAGTCCAGCCACTCTTTGGTGTTATATCTTTGTGACCATATTTCATTGTATTCACTCTGTATTGCATCATATTTCAGCAAGAGGAGTATTTTTTTTAACAGTACGTGTTAGCGTGCAGTTTATTAAAATGAAAACCCTTTATCTCCTTTGTCACTTCGCTCAGTTCCTTGCAGTTTATCCCATCATTGCTCTCTATCATTAAACTAATATGACATACATACATAGACACGGTAAATACCAAATAATAAAACAGACAACGTTAATGTTGTGACATTCACAAAAGGCAACAAAATTAAAGCTGGAATTGTCACTCCAGCCTTGCATAACACCATGTTTGACACGGGGCGCCACAGTCGCGCAAAGCACGGGAGATTTAAGAGAAGAATGGATAGGGATACACAAAAAGGCAGAAACAGCAAGGATTTTTTTTATATATTTTTCTGACAGCTCCTTACATTATCATTTATTTTCTATACTTTGGATCATTACTGAAGAAACTCACGGTGATGGAATAAAACGTCATATCAAAACCACTCGATGGTAGGACTGCTGAATTATTCAAGAAACAGGAAATTATTAGAGGTTGTGTTTATTCAGAAACAAAAGTGCCTCGTTAATTTATAGGACTCTAGGTAGTGTGATGATTTGATCTGACACTTTGTATAATATAGGCCACTGGAATTTTCTGTTATACTTCCAGTTTAAAGCTCAATAGTCGCACTTGAACTGCAGCTTTTGGAAAATCATCCAATCTCAATTTTTAAATATCCACCATAATGGCCATTAAGCTGTTCCAGTGATTAATCACCTTGCCTGATTAACACATATGTTATTTCTAGTCAAATTTTTGTCTACCTTTAATTCAATTCACTAAATCTCATTATGCTTTTTTTCTGCTACTTTGAAGAGCTCTCTATTCTCAAATATCTTTTGCTTGTGTAGGCACTTATTGACCATGTTCAAGTCACCTCTTAAGTGCCTTTTTGATAACATAGGAGACTTGATTTTATTTTTTTTTTATCTGTCACCATAAGATAAATTTTCCACTTATTTAATCACCTTTGTGGATTTCCACTGCATCCTCCATTTCAGCACCCTTCTCCAAGTGTCAGTGCAAGAAATGGACAATATTCCAGAGGCACTTGCAGTGGCAAAGAGAGATCATACATCCCTAATCCTACACAGCATCCTCCAGGTCCTACGCAAAAGGACTGCTCCAGCCATTTCCTCTGTAGTCACGCTAAAAGTGACAAATAATTCAGAGGAAACAGTCCACGACACACACGCACATCATAATGTCTCGAAGCAACAATCACACAATTATTTTAGACTTTATTTAAGGTCATACAAATGACCTTAAATGGAAGCGCATTTCTATTAATTCACAGATCACTAAGATGACACATGATAATAGCTTTCAAAACGAGTGGCATTTCTCAAACTGGATACGAGGATACTTGCACAATGTCAAATGAAAAGTTGAATAATAGCTTATCTAGAATTTGCCTCCTCCTCTCTTGCATATGCAGGCGGAAGAGCAATATCTCTTAGAAAAAGAAAAAACGTTGCAGGCTGGGAACGCTAGGCATCCTTTAGGCATTCAAGTGCTGCTATTCCATGCACAACACGGCAATACTGTGCTGTGAATTCACAGCATTGATCCAACTCCTGCCTTGCCCTGAGAGGCACTTCATGGAGAGCAGACAGGCACGCCTGGCCTTACAGCTCATCATATGTCTACAGGCATCCCCAGCAGACAAGCATGGCATTTCTCAGCACTGCCATGCCACGCCACCATCCTGGAGACGACCACGCACCAAGTGTTGGTGGCGGCTGCCCCCTGCGGTGTGCAGCAAACAGGGCCACCCCTCCATGACCGTGGGGCATGACGATGCATGATGGACCCCAGATGCAGAAAAAGTGTGAGATAACATCTACTGCTGACGTCATGCGAAGGTATCCATGAATAAGGGGAAATACAATCAAGAACTCTTGAAAAAAAAAATTTATTCTTATCCAGGGCTGTCCACCTTCTTGATAAATGGCAGTCAGATTATACTATCTCAGTTTACCAAAGGCCAGATAGCAAATAAGGTTTTTATGATAGATGGCAGTGACAGAAAGCTGGTGACCACTCACTGTGCAGCCCTGCCCTGAGCTGTGACCTCAACCCATTTGCTGTTTCAGTACAACATGATTTTCCAAAACATTAAAACCATCAAGACCACAAAAACATCACAAGTTACATTCTACATTTAAAATATTTGAGTCGCTCCACTTGGATCCAAGCACACTAAAGCCATAATTAATTTATCTCCCTGATGACCCTATGCTTTGATGAGACCTTTATGTTTCATACTTGAAGCAGAGGAAGAAACAAAAATAAAAGTCATAACCATGAGAAGGAGATTGGTGAACATCTCAGGAACTTCTACTGCAGAAAAAGCAGCCTTTGTCTGCTGCTGGGATGTACGTGTCTTGCTGCATCAGGCTTTACTGATTTTTTTTTTTTAAATAAAGAAAAATGGCTTCCTTTAAATAACATACAAACAACAGAAGCAAGACACGAGTTTCACTTTGGATGTTGTATGCTCTTCTGCATTTGCACAGGACAGGCCAGGGTGACAAGATCAGCCCCCCAGCCTCTTGGATGTTTCTCTTAGCTGGGATCAGGAGTTGCTTCTGAAGCTGCGAGGAGTCCTCGCGAGCTGTCGGTGTGTGGCAGCACACTGCAAACCCACACAGGCGCTTCCTTGCACCGAACAGAAAGAAGCGACTGCTCCACTCCTTCCAAGTCCTCCAATGCTGAGGACCCTCTCCTTCAAACACACACGCAGTAAAACAGCACGGGGACCCCATGAAAGTGGGCAGCTGTAGACATACACACGGACGACATCTTATGAATGTATGATTGCCAAACAGCTGCTTTTTTTGCCCCAAAGGGCAGCCTGTGTGCACGTACCTGCACAGCGCCCGAGGCTGCAGGCAGCGTCCCATAACCCCAGCTGCCCATGGACTGATCATGGTCAAAGTGTTTCTGCAAGTCCCCGCCAGTGGTATCGATAGCATGTGAAGGCTGCAGAGGCTCCCAAGATTAACTAAAGAGGAAAGTATCAGAATACAAGAATTTTTCAGCTATTATTTTTAATTTTTCAAAAGAGCTGTGTGCTTTTAAAATGCATTTCAACAAAATGCAGTATCTTTTATTTTTATAAATAGACAACTTTGAAATGTATTCTCTTTAAAAATTATACCATTTCTTCACATCTTAATGCCAAAACTTTATTTTCTTTCTCAGTAGTGTATTAGAAAGCTGCTATTAATGTAATTTAATTTTTGTAAGGAGCAGCATTTGTTTTCTATTTCAAAAAAAATAGGTGGTTCTGAAATCCTGGCCTGTCAACATCGCTTAAAACATTCCCATTCCATGCCTCTACGTAATAAATTAAATCAGTGTTTTAATTGTGCCCATGCTTTGTGGTTCCTGGCAGTACAAAAAGATCTTCTGTGAATGCACGTCCCAAAAAATCCTACCGAGTGATTAATTACTAGTCTGGAAGATATAAATATGCTTTTCAGTAAAGACAGTATGGACTGCTGGAAGCTTTGGCCATATATATCTCTGTAGATCTCTTTCACCCAGCAGACATCATCTTAATTCAAACAAGATCCCAGCTTCGATATTTACTGACAGTACAAAAACCCCTCTGCCCATTTGCCCTATTTAATTAATACAAGGTATATATATTTGAAATGGAGGAATATGAGATATATTTATTTGTATTTTAGATTTCTCCAAGTTTTCCTCATCCTTAAATAAGCCATCCAACACGGTACCTGAAGTCCTGCATGTTCTGGACAACAGAGCTCCTCCAGAATAGTGTTTTTATTAGCATCCGAGTAAAGAACAGCCAAGCTATTGGTCCCAGCCCTGCATATTACTTTCCTCCCTTCGACTCTGTGCTGTCACAGCTGGTGGCTTTGCCCGCTCCTTAAGTCCTCCTTCTGCTCCAAATCAGTTCTGGGAGAACCCAGCAACATTTGCAGTCTGTCCCCAGCTTGTCATACAATAAACATACACGGAGAGGAATTTTATTTTCCTTCCCACCAAAACACCATCAAAATTAAAGCTGAAGCTATTCCACCTGCGTGTCTGGAGCAAGTCAGCACCACCCGAGCTGACCAGCGGGGTCTAGCTGGAGCTTCCATCACCTCAGGAGGAACATCTCCCAGCAGGGCGAGTAGCAACAGGCAGGAGATAACTCAGTAAGAAGGAAAACTAATCAAAAACGGCAGCAAGTTGAAAGGACCTGGAACCAGCAATACAATATTGAACTTCTCACAGTCAGGTCACCAGCACAAGCCAAAGCAACGTAAGTGGAGATTACTGCTTAACGGCCTGAAAGAGGGGATTGATGGATCATAATCTAGCTCCTTATCATAAGGAACGCAATTTATTTCACTACAAGCAAGAACATGACAAACTAAGACTAAATCCATCCTTACTCTTTGAAAAGGTCTGTCCATAGTCAAGGGACAGACTGAGATATGAAAGAGTAGCGTGTGCCTGTTTTGAGGATAGAAGACTAGAGTTTTGCAATTCTCTGAGCACCAAAATTCACTGAAATCACTGGTGCCATTGTGATTGCTCATTAACAATACACATCTTCCAGCTGACATTTTTCATTTGGACCTTGTGAAAACTACAAATCAAACATACATAAGAAGGTAGCCAACTTCAACTGAGGAAAGGTCTTTAAAAAGCAAGAAAGAAAATAAACCTTTGATAAAATAATTGCTTCTACTGTTATTTTTTTTGCTATTGCTTCAAAAACAATTTCTCTTTCTTTCTTGTTCATCTATCTGGTGTCCTGCTGTTGCCCAGATGAAAGGTCCAGTCTCTTTAAAATTTCATGCAGGGCTCTTTAGAACATCTCAGTTTTAAATGCCCATGGCAAAGACAACAAAATGTAACAGTAAATGGAAAGCAGATGAAAAAAACCTGTTTAGATACTTCAGAAAGGTAGAGTGAGCAACAGAAGCTATATTTTCACACCCAAGCATAGTGGCAATAACCATTCTTAAAGTCACTGATGAGCCACATAACATATAATCACCGAAGCACGGACCACAACTCAGCATCCCAAAAGCTATCTGTAACTTATCAAACTTAGGTGCTGTACAATTATATTACCTGGTAAGAAAAGTTTTCTTCTCCTTCTACCCTCACAGTAAAAGTTCTTCCAACATCACATTAGCCTGGCCTTAACGACAGAGGACACATACTTGTGGCTGCTTTAAGGGGTGTAAAGTAATGACCTTGGTGGAATAAAAGCAGGAGTTGTGCAAGATGGACAGCCCCAGGCATCAACACGGACCACACACACGTCCTACCACCCATGAGGTGCTTCTTGCTCTTTGCAGCACTCGTGCTTCCCTGCACATTGGGAGAGGAACCTGTAGAGATGCACACACAGATGCAGGTGGTCTGGATTTGTACATGGACCACTAAGAACAAGCCGTTTCCAAACTTTCCAAAAAAGATCTAATTTCCTTTTTCTGGAAATGGAGCATATTCCAATTAGGAAGATGAGCAGATTTCATTGACATTTCCTTTGGGTCGTTTTGCCACTCACAAATAGCATGTTTTTACCAAATTCAAGACAACGGGGTCTTCACAACCTGTTTCAAGTTTCTTCAGCTCTTGAGCCAGCATGGTAACCACCACCATCTGAGGCAGCAGCATTCAAGTCCAACAGGTCTGTGTGGGTTTGTAGCCTCTTTTTGTATCTAATAAGTCTAAGGTATTTTACCAGAACAGTCGCTGAATTTAAAACCAGAAGCCACAACATCTGTTTCCTATATCTCTGCTATTGCTGCTCATATTTACAGTGTTCACAACTCTTAGAACTCTCGAGGATGTATTTTTTAGCTCCCCATGGATTTGAAGAACAAGTGTCACATCTGTGGTGCCGAAGCACCTAGGGAGGAACGAGTGGCCTCCCTGCCCCCAAAAAGTGGGGACATGTTTAAAAAAAAATTCAGAGGAACAAGTCGCCAAACCTTGAGACGCTTCAGGAAGGACAGAAATTTAAAGACTATTCTTCAGAGAACTGTCCTGATACCTAATCATATTCACACTCCAGATAAGACGATATGGACTTCAACAGAAAACTGGAATGTGGGTAAAGTACTGGAGATATTTGTACAGGTTCAATAAAAAAAAAGTCTTAGCACTTCTGATTACAAAAAATGTTGAGCCTATTTGCATTAAGAGTGCAAAGCAGTAAAGACGTGACAAGAGAGGAACCCCTAGCCTAAGGGAAACAAGCCCAGGTG
This sequence comes from Phalacrocorax aristotelis, assembly GCF_949628215.1. Taxonomy (NCBI): domain Eukaryota; kingdom Metazoa; phylum Chordata; class Aves; order Suliformes; family Phalacrocoracidae; genus Phalacrocorax; species Phalacrocorax aristotelis. The sequence goes on from NC_134283.1 coordinate 1,221,030, forward strand.
GGTGAGCAGCATGGGAGGCAGAACATTTCTTCTGAAATAGCACAAGAGTTCCTAAACGCCAAGGATTTTTGAAGTGCTGGTTATGACATTGGTTATAACGCTCTAAGTTCAGATGCAACAAAGACAGGTACAGGATCTTCCCCCTTAGGAATAGGGTAGTTTTAGCTGCATAAACTCATTATGAGTGGAGTTATGTTTTACAGACTAAAAATGAAAAGAACAAACAACTGTATCAAAGTGGGCGAGCATGAAGGTTTAGCCTCTCAGCATCCTGAAACAGAAAATGTTACCCTGCAGGAGTCGCTCCCATTAATCACAACACTCTGCTAGTTAATCCCACATTGATAACAAGGGCTAACCACATAGGGAGATCACATATGTGATGGGGATAGCACAAAGTAAAGATGATTCAACCAGGAGGTGTCTCTGCCATAGCCTAGAGGTCGAGTTTGGAGAGCACCGTGCAACATCACCCACAACAAGAAAACCTATCCTGTATCCAAATGAGCAGCTGATCGATATGCTCATCCTGGATAACCTTGTGCCAAGGCAGTTTCAAGGAGACAAATAAACCAGCATCAGCAGAGGTACAGAGCAGCCTTGCAGGTAAAGGATGGTATCACAGAGTGATGCACAAGCGAGTCATGGACTATTCAATACCCAGAAATGAGTCATGGCATAGGCTTGGCCTGGCCACATCCCTTCGTCCTATAGTGCTAATAGGACCAAAAAACCCGAACTGCATCAGTCATGACAGAGGAAACGAGAAGCTTTTTCAGTCATGGCTGAGCTCACGCAACCAGAACAAAACCACCCTGAGTGATTTTGCAGCCAGTTTTTGTGAAGTTGTCAACAGGAATATGAAGCACAAAACACTTTCTGTATTACGAAATAACTAAGGAGGTGAAGAAGCCCTGAGAGCCCCAACTGGGAGCGAGTCCATCCCAAGCCTAGCAATGGCACATCAGCCAGCCAAGGCTGTCAACAGCACCGTGACAAGGGTCCTATCTAATGCCAAGAACAAGAAACCGGGGGCAGCCAGTTTGCTCTCTCCACTTGGATCTCCTGCGCTTGTTTTAGTTCTTTAAAGCTGAAATGCCAGTACTCATCCACAAGTACTCCAGCTTGAAATATCTATATATTCAAAACTACTGGACCTGTTTTCCACAACAGTGCCTTCTACTTCCTTCCTTCTTCAAAAATGATCACATCATCTACTGAATTTGAAATTCCAGCTTCAACAGTCTTGGGTTTTTTGGCTGTTTGCAAAGGAGGCATTTAAAAGGGATGTTATTTTCACACTAAGATCCAGAAATCCAACAGACTCTGAATTATTTAAAGAAATATTTGAACAGATACCAGGCAAGAAAAATTTCAGCTTTAAAGAACTAAAGCAAGATATCAGTTACTGACACACTGAAAGACATTAAACCAATAATGGTTTTGTATCAACCCCTGAAAGATCATTCATATGTTAAAACAAGAAATAATGGACTTTTCTTGGAAAGTCACATTACTTTAACACACACAGGCTTCAGAAATGTAAAAGATCTCCTTAGGCGTGTTTTTGTAGAAGGGATTAACTAAAGCTCAGTTTCAAGTTTAAATCTTTATTCTGCTTGTGTTGCACTGAGCTTTCAGCACAGCCACATCTGAACGATTTGTATTCTTCAGTCTGAACCAAACCTGAGGACCAAGGAGAGAAAGGTGGGTCAGCCCTGGCCCCACTTCCCCCCTGCAGCCATGGTCACCTCGCCATCCCCCAGCAAACCCTGGGGAAGAGCCGATGCCCAGGAGAATGCCATCAGGAGCACTCTGCTTCACAGCATTTCACACACACGAGTCCTGCAGAACCACTTTCAGGTGTCTCTGTCCCAGCTGGGGTGGACACACATCCCTTCAGGCTTTTAAGGCTGAGAACAACATGGACAATTTTGCGTGACAATCAGACCATTGCAATACTTCCACCTAAATGGCTTCTGTAGGACCACAATGGAAGGCATCAGTAAAAGGAATTCTCTGTTACTCATCCCAGACTTTTAATCAAATGAGAAGGATAAACCATGTTTCCTTTGAAAATCATGTATGTGGTACAGAACGCGCTATCATACCAGAAAGGTCTTAATACAAAATGAAAAACTCCGTTCTGTTTTCATACATAAGGAAGAAGTAACTTGGGGTTATCCTTTTAGCTTATTCATGCATTATGGACTCAATACGTTAGTCCTGTTTTTTAATATGTTATTATTAATTAGATATGGCATGGCCAGAGGCAGAAAGCCATTAGAAGAAAAAGCAAAGATCCAAACTCAATGCACCCCAGTCCGCAGGGCTCTGCTCACTGCCCAGTTGGACCTTCGCTGCCTTTGCCTGCCCAGGAGACACTCCTGGTCTCTGGACTCCCGTGCAGGTGGTACAAGAAAAACACGCTCATGCCGACGGCATGGGCACGACAACGGGGAGAGCAGTGGCAGATTTCCCCACCTGAACTGCTGACCACCCTTTGCACTGCAGCTGGGGATGGGTTTGTACCCAACCGGCCACGCAGCCCCCGAGCGCCCCAGCCAGAGCTCCTGCTGGCTGCCTGCACTGGGCTGGCCGTAACGTGCAACCCTGGGCAGTTTATACCCACTTTCCTACGCATCACATCTGTGGAATGTATCTGGTTTTTAACTAAATCTGAAGATGTCACATAGTAATAACAGAAAATTTTGGCACTGCGTTTTGCCTCATTGGTGGGACATACAGATCACAAGATAGTTTTGTTAAGATTTTCTAAAGATCAAGCATTTACTGATCAGAGCTTGATGTGAAAGAGGTTGAAATATTACTTCAATGTAATTAAGTTTTATTTCCCTAAAAATCACATTTTCTCCTGCAGTCAAATTCACATGTGATTGCAGTTTTAAATTAAATGCAATTTGCATTAAGTGAGGCCTGTTTACATAAAATGCTTCAGTTTATAATTATCCAGAAGCATTCATAACAGTCACTGTCTGAAGGCAGACCCATCCTGTGTAACTCAGGTGCCTAATGAAGGTGTCTGCATCACCAGCACCTGCAAGCCCTCGGCAGCAGGGTGACTCAGCACATGAGCTGAGCCTATCCTGGTATCACCAACAGTATAGTAAAACGTCCCTGTTCGCTGCTGGAAATGTCTATTGGCATTTAATTGTGTCATTATGAAAAACAGCAATCTGAATAAGTACCTCAATGCATACTGGAAATGCATGTGTAGAAAACTTACTCCTGGGTAAAAAAGAGAGTCTTGTCTACCAGGATTCACCATATAAAACCGCTCTTCAGCATTACTGTAAGCTACATTTTAGTCTTAAAATAAAAGATAAAACTATAACACCACCAAACAAAAAAAAATCGTCTGTTATCTAAAAAAACTTGTGAAAAATGAAATGCAGAAAAGTATAAAATTAGTACAAAAACTTAAAAACTTGGGCCAGAACCTCGCTGGCTGTAAAGCCGGTGCAATCTCTGTACCCAGAAGGGACCAGCGACAGCGGCTGCTGCCTCCCATCCTTCCACAGCCACAGCTTTCACCTACACATCCAAAGCCCCCTGCACAGGTGACAGCTGGATCGCCACTTACCACATCTCCCAAAGGCAGAGCTGAGCTAACCTCTAAACACTTACATTGAGAAAAATAAAGAACCAAAGCAGGCTTTTCTCTCCCCCTTCCAGTGCAGCTGGGCATGAGCACCATCCCACCAGACGCACGGAGTGAGTGACACTCAGCCCCAGCCACCACCCGCTTTCGGTGCAGGAGTGGTTTGCAGCCCGCCGCTCCCCGGGGCAGTGAGTGGCCATTCGCGGCCTCAGGACGCTGTGCCTGCTGGTGGATCTGGAAGGGACCGTGGTACAGTCAATACAGTTCAGAATGCCACAAACCCCACCCCACGACCTTGCGCTGTGTTTAGCGGGCGCGTAGCTCCCAGCCAGACTGCGGCATTGAGGACCAGGCAGGCTACGCTTTCAGCTTCACAGGCAAGAAAACTACAAAAATAATTCTGACGCACTTTCAAGGACATCCCGAATTATTTGAGCATGGATTTATTGTAATATATTGATGACGCACTGCTGAGGAACGCTTTTATCGACACTTTATAAAACCAGTTGAACAGGCAAGGCTTTCCCACGTGCGAAGGCCAGGTGCATCCCACCCGCTTTGGTGAAGCCCTGTGCCTAACCTCTGCCAGCCCCTGCCAGTACATCCCACCGTGGCACGGCCCACGGCCCGCCGGGCCCCAGCACAGGGCTGGCAGCACAGCAAGGCAGCAAGCAAACCCGCCTGGGCGCAACAAGGGAAGCGTCCTCATTAGGCACTCTGTGCAATTAGCCTGGGTCAGCTGAAAGCTCATTTTTGCTCAGCCTTTCTACATCTGGGTTTTCCCTGAAGTCTTGACTTCCCCATTTACTGCTCAAACGCTAAAATTCAGCTCTCCTTCCATAAAGTATTTTAATCTAAAAATAATTTGAACCATGTTTATTTTTAAGAACTTTTACCCTCCCAAAAATAATGTTTAAAAGAAAGCAACTTTAAACATTAATACAGAGTAAGTAATTGCTGTTGCTTTTGTTGCAGATAAATCACTTTTAATCTAAATTTTTTTTAAAGAAAGATCAAAAGTAGTATTAATCGTGCTGGCCAGGGAGCAAAAGGACATTCCCAGACATTAACTGCTTTCCAAATATGAAAAACATATTAAATATCTCTCTTAAAACAAGATGTTTTCCTCATGTTTCCTTTGGGGGAAATCTGCTGGACGCATTCCTCCCCAGGCGAGGCTCGGGCATCGCCAGCCAGGCTCAGCCAGGGGGAGCACCCACTGTGCGCCTGCACCACCTGCAGAGCAAACCTGCCCGTAGGGAGCCCTGGGGACACCCCTCACCACCGGCCTGGGTGCCCAGAGGGCTCCAGCACCAGGGTGTCCCAGGCGTGGACAGGGCAGGATGATGATGATGCTCCAGGAGCACAGCTGCTCGAGGTGCCCACGCCACCTCGCCTCCCTCCTGCCCCACGCTAATTAACCACGGCAGCAGGCCTGGTTTACACGTGAATTCTGCACTGGGAGTCATCCTGATTCTGCAAATTGATTTCTTCTGAACTTTTATAAGAAAGCACACACATGGAAGCTCCCACCCCATCCAGCTGTCGCCACGGCACACATGGATCAAACACCACAGACAGATTTTGCTTTTATTTAATCACAACCTGGGATTTCTGTTGCAATAGGATCAGAGGCAGGAGAGAGAGAAATGCACTTCTGCAGTGTAAGGAAATACAATTAGGGTTAGTCCCAAGTAAGATATAGCAAAACTGTTTTTGCTTCAGTCAGGTCCACCCAGGCTGGCACAAAAGCCTCCTTCGCTCCCCCCACAAAAACATTAAGAGCAGAAAAACATGAGTCAGTGGAAAGGTGCTGCCTCAGGCACACGACTTACGGTAGCGAACGGCATTAAAACCACAATTTGAATTTGTTATTAGGACAGAAAGAAGGGAGGGAAAATGATGCTCAGTGCTGCGTATTGGCCACAAAGAAAAGACCATCAAAAGCATCACTTCTCCGAGAGGCTTTTATCCATCTCCCCCTCAAAGACTTTTTAACAATTTAAAGACACATCAAGAAAATACTGAGGCTTTCTTCCAGTACGGGAACTGGGGAATTGCACTGCCAGTTCAGCCTCCTCTGCCCCATGGTGGGGACCACCGGGTTCCAGCTGCAGGCACGTCCTGCAGGTGATGCCAGCGGCGGCGGATCTGGCACGCAGCCACCTGCTGCCAGCGGCATTCGATACCTTAACGCCCTCTTGCACTGTTCCTTACGAGCCAATGTGTTAAACCATGTGGCTCCAGGCTGATGCCTACCAACCCGCAGCCTCCCCGCAGCACAGCCACGAGGCACGGCACCTCCGAGTGAGGCTGCCCGCTGCTCACGGCTCCGGCTCCTGAAAGAGCTCTAGCTAAAAGGAGAGGGATGCTTTGGTTTTCCCAGCAATGAAGGCTTCTCACCCCCCATCAACAACTCCTTCTCCCCCACGTTTACCCCACTCCCCCCCAGCAGCAGGAAGAACCCATGGCCAGGGGAAAGGCTGCCGAGCAAAAGCCAAATCTACTGTTGTATTTGGTTTATGTATTTATTTTTAACTGAAGCCAGTCACCCTAATTACTTTTAAAGCATGTGAATTCTGGTCACATGAATTAGAGTTTTCTGTCAAAGTAATTTTCCTGAAAGAGATGTTTCTCTGGAATAAGCTTCTCATCTGCTAATCCACCAGAGCTGCAGCCACCAGCCTTCCTATAAAAGAATACTTTTTTTTTTTCTCTCAGATACACAAGGAAGAATTTTATTAAGCTTTAGTGTACTTGTATGATTAGAAGAACAGAAAGAATAGTTTTATGTCAGTTCTTTCACAAATAAAACAATACCCAAGGCCTCAGACTATAGGATAGATGCTTTTTAGCAAGGAGGATTAAAAAAAAATACACACAAAAACCCTACAAGCCAAACCAGATAGGTCCTTCACTTTTTCAATCTAGTTTCTTCTCCCTACCTCACTAGTATCATCTATTTTTTAAGCAGAAGAGCAATACTATTTGAACTGTTACTGACTCCTAACAAATCAGGATTTTGCATGTTTATCATCCCTTGTTAAAAAAAAAATCCCACATTCTCTGGGAATAAACAGCATGAAGCAGAACACAAAGTGATAAAACTTGTTGGAAAGTTCATAAATACAGATCTTAAAAATGTTTTAATGTGAAACAGATTACAATGCTCTATTTCCCTGCACTTCGTAAAAGCAAATTAAGAGCGAGCACCACAGGGTTTGTAAAATAAAGCTGTTCAGTATCTCACATCAGTATGGTAGCGTACTGCACGGTCCAGGCATTACAAATCCTATTCAGGCAGGAATCAGCCGTCCCTAACTTACCTGCCAGCTCCCCAGTGCAAAGCTCTACACCTTGGCGACCACTGATGGCACGTGCGTCACCCACAGAAAAGCAGGGTGCAGAGGACGCTCCAGCTGAGGTATTTTACAGAGTCAGTGGTGGCAGCAGGGCTCCCCCCGCATCCTTCACATGGCCCGTCCGGGTATCGACAGGACTGATAAAATTAGCGAGATATTTGGGACCACAGCAATGCACCCGCCACCGGCCGTCCTTGACTGCAACCGGAGAGCAGAGCCTTGAGGGTACCAGCCCACGGTGCCCGATCTGTTGGAATGCATGCCCTTTTTTGAATTATAACACCAAAAAAGGAACCTACATAAATTACTGTTTTCTGATTCACTGCTAGATTAATACTCAGACTGAAGATATACAGTCAAGTTATCTTCAAAACATCAGGAGAAGAAAAAACAAATATTTAATATGCTGATTTAAACTTCTGTCACACAAGTACTTCTGACCATACCCTCGGCTTACGGTTTGTAGGTGTGTCTATGCCACTGCCAATACTGGCAACAGACCTGTCACATTCGAGATGCCGTGCATAATTGAGACAGTAAAAAACAAACAAAAAGAAAATATAAACAAGTGAGGCTTCTCCCCAACCTTTTTTCCTGCACAGAGTGGATCTCCACTATGAAAGAGATGGTTATCCCTGCTGCAGCAGTACTTAGATAAGCACACACAGAATGCCTACAGGCTACAGTTTTTCATTTTCCTCTTGGCCGATCTACAACTAAGCTGCCAAAATAAACAGACTTACCCTTCCAGTCAGGCTCAAAATGAACCAGCAAACTGAATTTTTATGTCATAAAAGGAAGCAAAAAAATCAGCAGGAACAGTTAAATGCTTAAAATATATCGACACTTTTTTCCAGAAGAAGGGAAAATAAATTTATGACAACAAGCTATTAAGCAATGCTTTCAGATGCTAATTATACAATCCTCAATGCAGCCAACACAGTATCATAACCACAGCCTTTTTTCTAAAGTCAATGAAGAGAGAAAGTTTGGCCCCGTGACATCAGGGAACAAAAAATAGACATTTTAGGTCAGAAGAGGAACAAGCACATATTTTGAAAGCTAACTCATCTAACTCATTCTTTGCAGAACAACAACTTCATTAAACTACAAGGTTTTGGCATTTTTGCTGCCCAGCGAAAGCTCCAGAAGCAAACCAAAGAGGAATCCAAAGCCTCCCCACTGACTCAGAGCTGCAGGGATGCCCCAAGGTCACCTGTGCAGCCAAGAGCCAGCTCGGCTTTAAAGAGCTGATATTGATACTGTCTGGAGACACTGAGTTTTCCCCTTAGAATCCAGACTACTTTCATTTCTAGACCTCATTTGAACTTCTGGTTAAATTATTAAATATCTTACTGTGTATTGGAGACCTGAAAGATGAACTTTTCTAAAATGCTGAAAATACAATAAGCAAAATGAAGATAACGTAGACCTGAAGACTGTGATCACCTCCCCGCAATGCCCGTCGGCTCATTTCAGTGTTATTTAGGCACAGTCCTTCCTCTGACAGGCCAGTACCCACAAACAAAGCTAAGCCGTGAGATGCAGCCCAGCGTTTGCAGGGTCCCCCAGCCAGTACCAGTGCAGCACTCACCACGTCCTGGGTGTACAAAGCCACTCAAGACATTTCACCAGTGTATCATGGGCTGACTCATGCAAGAGATTTCTCTGACCACTTGATTCATTAAAAAAATGTTCCTTTTAATGACATCATGCAAACTACTTGCTCTTCAGAACTGGCGAGGTACAGTCACCATTAGACCACGCTCACGCTGACCACTCCAGCAGGAACCTGTAGCCCATGGAGTGCAGTAGCTCCAGTGATTTTGGCCACGTGACATGGGGAGAGCACTGAAGATTACGCCAGCATCGACCACACCGGCCCAAAATCCCACACCTGATGGGAGACAGCTTTCCATTTTTCCTTGCAGTGAGGAAATTTCCTGTTTCCCAGGGAAGGAAGAAGATGCAAACCTCACATAAGGTATTGCTATCTCACATTCTTCAGATGAATATTTCAATGCAAATATTTATAGGGGAACACCACAAAGCCACTGGTACGCACTCAAACTGCTTTGTTCTTCTGAGCAGTTATAACAAATTCCCAAAGACCACCAGGATAAGACAAAAGTTGTACAAGTAATGGGTACCTGTGCATGGGGCAGAAGACTTGGAGACTGAAATTCTTTAGTTTCACTTCACTGTAAAGAGTTACACCTGTGCACTGCTCCCCAAAGCCCTCTCTGGAAAAAAGCATAGAAAAGTCACATATTTCCAGGTTCGTGACTAACCTCACAGTGCATGGCAAAATGAAAGACGAGCTTGAATGTGCACAAGTTGCTTTTTTCTGCTCGTAAGATTAATTTCCCTTAGTTTATAACATCCCCCTATTGTCAAGATAAACATACAGCAGGCTTCTTACAGAAGGTGTACCTGTGTCCCCATCCTTCAGCGTGTGATTTTTCTTTATGTTCGAGCTATAACCGAGCACACACATGCTGCTTCATTTATCTCCACTCTTCTCATTAAGCTAATTACTCTGTAAAGCACTTCAAGTACTTTAAATTACCAGCACACATTTTCAGCTTGGCTCAGTAAGGCCTAGATATGAGGAGCGTCTGTGGATCCCGTATCTTGGAATAGGACCACAAGCTTAGTCTCAAATATATCTCAGAGCAGTCCAGCACTATTTTAACTTACCGACACCTAAGGCACAGGGGAAGTTGTACACAGCTGAGGAAATTCTCTGGCAGCAGATCACACTGAGCACTTTGCATCAGGAAATACAGGAAAAGGATCCCAACCAGCAGCTAAGGTCTTAGATAGCCCTTCAGAGGACTTCCAACCACCCTGCCCCTGTTCTTCACGATACAACTTGAGTATGTGATCTTTTTCCCTTGGGGCATGTTTGTCATGCTGCCTGCTTATAAACATGGCCCTATCATATTTGTTTAAATTCCCATTATGAACAGGGAAGTACCAATATGAAAACAGCCCTTGCTTCTCTGCACATCATTTTCGCTTACAGTGATTAAAAGAAGTTTCTGTTGTTTTTATCTCTGCAGTAGCAACACATATAGAAAAGTACGAAGTCAAGCCTGCCCTGCCTCATACACCATAAACAGCAGCATACACTAAGCTCCAACTGCAGAGCCCTTATTACTGATGATAATATATGAGACGGAAAGAAAACAGATGGGTTCTCAGAGGCCAGAGCCTGCAGTTAAGGGAAGGAGGAAGGGGGGGACAGACCAGATTTTAGCTTGTAAACTGCAGTTTGGCTGGAATCATTGAAAAAGAACAAGGATTCATAGAATCATTTAGGCTGGAAGAGACATTTAAGATCATCAACTCCAACCATTAACAGCCCTGCCAAGCCCACCACTAAACCGTGTCCCCAAGCACCACATCTACACATCTTTTAAATACCCCCACGGATGGTGACTCCACCACTGCTTGACAGCCCTTTCCATGAAGAAATTTTCCCTAATATCCAATCTAAACCTCCCCTGGCGCAGCTTGAGGCCATTTCCTCTCATCCTGTCACTAGTGGTACAGTGGTACACCAGGAGGCTGAGGGGAGACCTTATTGCTCTCTACAGCTACCTGAAACGAGGTTGTAGTGAGGTGGGGGTTGGACTCTTCTCCCTAATAACAAGCGATAGGATGAGAGGAAATGGCCTCAAGCTGCGCCAGGGGAAGTTGAGGTTGGACATTAGAAAAAACTCCTTCACCTAAAGGGTTGTCAAACATTGGCACAGGCTGCCCAGGGAGGTGGTGGCGTCTCCATCCCTGGAGGTATTTAAAAGAAGGGTAGATGTGGTGCTTGAGGATATGGTTTAGTGGTGGGCTTGGCAGTGATGGGTTAGCGGTTGGACTCAATCTTAAGGGTCTTTTCCAACCTTAATGATTCTATGATTCTAGTGACTTGGGAGATGAGACCAACCCACCCCCCCCTCACTCCAGCCCCTCTCAGGCAGCTGCAGAGAGCGAGAAGGGCTCCCCTCAGCCTCCTCTTGTCCAGGCTAAACCCCCCCAGCTCCCCCAGCCACCCCCCAGCACACTTGTGCTCCAGACCCTGCCCCAGCCCCGCTGCCCTTCTCTGGACACGCTCCAGCACCTCAAGGTCCTTCTTGTCCCAAGGGGCCCAAACCTGAGCCCAGCATTTGAGGTGGGACCTCACCAGTGCCAAGCACAGGGCCACACCAGTGCTGACACAAATTTCTGGTTCCATGATGTCACTTCTACAGTCTCTGTTCTGACTACAACCGCACTTTACTGACCTGCCAGTTTGAAGTACTAGTACACCAATTCACCACTTTCCTGCATAAAACAGTGTAAAAATACCAATTTTAAATAAAAAGCCCATTTTGTGATTCACGTATACGAAAGTACAAATCCCAAGTACCTGCTGTGTCAAGTAAATACATAAAGCATTATCAGAAAAGCACAGTGGAAAAATGTGAGTGCCACATAAAGCAGTCTAGAAGAGTAACTTAAAATGACTGATGTGATGCTTGTCTTTTTTTTATGTGCTTTCACCCTTCTTCCACCTACTGCATTCATTTCCGTTTTTAAAAAAATATATATCCCCCTTTGTACACTGCCTTTGTTCGACCCTTTCAGAGGATAGCATAGCATTAATAAAATAGGTAAACAAATATACAGACCAAAACAGAGCATGGCATATATCACTCTTATCCAGTTCCTCCTGAAGGACAAGTTTTGACTGGGTATTTGTGTGGATGGAAAGATTGAATTCTTACATTAATTAGAATTTTGTACTTTCTTTTCCTTTTTATTCTCATAGAAAAAAAAAAAAAAGAGGAATTATTTCCACAGCATGTATCTTAAGAAAAGCTGACTGCGGATCCAACAGAGCACCAGAACGGAGTAAATCCTGGAACACGCATTTCCAAGATTTCGCTATTATTCATACAGAAAGACTTAAAATAGCTAGTAATTTGGACACAAACAAAATTAATCATTGTCCACAGATTTTTGTATCCAATCCTTAAATAAACTTAGCATATAAAATAATATAGTATTATGTGTATTTTATAACAAATGGCGGATTTACAATCAGCTCTGTTTGTTAGGTCCTGTGGAAACCCAGCGTGAGACCCTGCCCTTGACGCCTGCGATGTCAGCGCAGACCAACGCCACGCCAGAGGGACAGAGAGCACCACCCAAGGCACCAGGAGAGGCATGCGGCAAGCCTGCCACCAGCCTCAGGACCTCCACAAGACTGGTCTCCCTCCTTTGGAAAATAAAATAACCCAGCTGAAAACTAGTGGGAAGGCACGTAAAGCATGCAGCATCATACACCTGAAACACCTGACGGCGGCGCGACCTTGCGTGGTGCAGAGCACCCTGCACTGATGCACACGCTCCTCTTGTCCTTCCCCAGTTGCAACACAGCCGTTGCACTCCCGTGACACTGAGGCAAGACACTCCTTTTACTGAAAACAGGCTAATTCAAATTGGACATTCAGCTCAGGCTGTCGGCCACGACAGTACTCATCGCTGAGAAGTTACCCCCCAAAAAACTGGACTCTCCATCCCTGTACATTTGCAGATAGAGATTTGAGTCCCTTTCTGAAAACAGGCACTGATCAAAGACAAATTATCGAGCTCCGCGGTGGTACCACGGCCACAGCTAATGGTTTCTGGGGACAGTAAGAGGAAGAAAATTCTAATGGTTACAAACAACTAAGTGCTTCCCTGGAGAACCAAATTTCATCCTGCCCCTGGAGAGACGACTTCTACGAATTTAAGGCACTCTGTTAAATCAGACTTGCCAGAGTTGGTCGCTAATTTTATGTTCCACAGATACTGACCTCCAGCCTGCTAACAGGGGGTGTCGCTCGCAACATGCTGTGTATTTTCAGATACTAAGTTAATGGGATTTGTTTTTACACATAGAGTGCTCAACAGCGCTAGATGCTTTGAGTCACACAGTCTAGATAATTTTCAATTTAATCTCATGGAGATTCTGACTGAACTCTGCTTCTGACATCTCCATAATTAGAAGTGTTTGACATTACATTTTGACAACATTCTTATTTAGCATTTTTTTCTGCAATTAATGACCTAGACTAAAAAGAATATTTATATGTACACTGCACTATGAAAACCAAGATATTTTTAATATAGTATTCCATTTTAATACTTTATTAAGGTCATGTGGAGCATCTACCTCTTTATATGGATAACTAGAAGCAGAGAGGAATCCATCGTGATAACATGCAAATAAGTATGGTGCATTCATACGAGACCAAACACTGAAGTAATAAAAAGGAAGGAAAACTACACAGCAGGACAGATATTTCTAGCATTAATGTAGCATTTTCACCTGCTGTGCAGACGCAAATTCTGTGTACATGAATTAACACTTGTTCTTATTTGTTTTCTCACCTTCTTTATAGAGCAGAAGCCCTATGTGCATCTTTACTTCCAACTAATATTAAGAAGCATCCATAGCTGCAAAGATTATTTCCATTTCTACCCACATGTGGAAAACGTGGTTGTTATGTACAGTTCCTGAGGGAAATATTTAAAAAGTTATGCCAAAAAAATAAGAAGAAATGTTTGACTCTCAGCCTTTTATCACTAAAATACCTTTAAAAAAACCCCCAATCTTACATCGTCTGAATGCTCGTCCAAATGCCAATAACAAGGACTAAATCAATTTAATAACATAACTTCTACACCTGCTGGTCGAGCAGGAGCTCAGCAGGGAGCTCCTGGACTTTACGTAGGTGGAGACGGGCCTCTGATTTCTTGTCTTAATGTTTTGTATTAACATTCTTTTAAGATTAATACTAGCCTGAAAACAGTCCTGCATGTGCAGTTGGGTTTATTTTCATTATCATTCCTCTCACAAGGTTTAACTAGTCTCTTGTAGATAAGGTTTCTAAAATACATATTTATATTTTCATGGTAGCCAGCAATGTCTTAATGTCAAAGCAAACACCACAAAAGGAGATAGTTCGAGAAAAAAAACAAATCATCATCAACGGATAACAGTGAAAGAGCATTGCCAAACTCATGATTATCACAGCAAACCTAGAACAGGCGATCGAACAACAGATGAGCCTACAAGGATAATTCATTGCCCTGCTCCGCTTAATTGACACCACTCAGGCGACAGAGAGGAGGCAAACCCCGTTCTGTTTGCTCCACCATGAAGTTCCCCTTGGGAGAGGCCAGTTGTCTGTCCCCAGATGGCAATGGGAAGCCAGAGCTCAGCCAGTTGCACCCTGCACTGGGATGGTCCTACGCAGAGAACAGGAGAGCTGCAGCTGCGCCAGTGACCCTAGTGCTCATGCCTTTGCACACACCAATGCATTTGCACTGTGCTGGGAGTATGGATCCTGGGCACAGCTGAGGACCTGCCGACGTTCAAGAAAGCTGTAATGGTTCAGCCGTATACCTTCTTAAAATCATGCTTGAGAGTGAATTTGCTTAACTGTTGTGTTCAGACCAACACCTCTCTTCTCTTTCCTCCTGCTTTGTCACCCCAGTCCAAACTAAAATCATGGTCCCGTTCTTTGATGTGTATGTCCAGCCGCAAGACTAAATACAGGCAGTGTTAGCAAAGCATACCTTTCAATTTTTGCCTTCAGGCATTGTTTCTCCTGACTCACCTTCACAAACAGTGATCACCATGTTTAGATTTATGACTTGGCCATTACCCAAGTCTCCTCTTTCTATTTCTTCCGTCAAATCTAACTTCACTCTCTTCCTGCCTGACATTATCAGGAGGTGACTCTTCCTTTCCATCCAACTAAATATCTTGAGCCTTTGTCACATATCATAACCCCTACAAGCTTCTTCTCTACAGCCTTGATAAATGCGATCTTGCTCAAATTCTACCCATTTTAAAAGTTGCCTTAAGAATAATTTTCTTGACATTTTTTTTAATATGACAAATCCATCTTTGCAGTTCTGCCTGTCCTTACCCTCTTTACTATACAAAACACAGAACTACGCATGTTTATTTTTAAGGTACTTAATCACCATCACTTACAGAGTTACGAGTTTATAAAGGGCCTTGCCTTTACTTTTTGTTCACTGTTGAAACCTATCTTCACTCCATCATAATGTTTGTCAATTCATTTTGAAGTCAGATATTTTCACCTTCTCCTATAATACAGTTGTGGCACAGAAGCATCACAAATATCGGGGTACCTCATCATGCCTCTTCAGACGAACCCTCCTCTGGCATACCGCTTTGTAATAAACCCTCAGAGGACGGCGAGGTGTGCTCAGCTGTTGCTCACAGCCCTGTCAGCACCACCTCCTTCCTGCTCATTCTCTCTGTCCATCATGGCAGATAAGCTGTTCAGGGGAATGACTTTGGTTTATACCCCAACAGCAGTGGGATCTGGATCCCTCCCTAGGGTGTGTGCATCCCAACATGGCGCAGACAGCAAAGAGTAACAATTATGAACCATCAACTGTACTTTGAGC
Source organism: Phalacrocorax aristotelis (assembly GCF_949628215.1). NCBI lineage: Eukaryota > Metazoa > Chordata > Aves > Suliformes > Phalacrocoracidae > Phalacrocorax > Phalacrocorax aristotelis. The sequence goes on from NC_134283.1 coordinate 1,236,489, forward strand.
TTCCAGGAAACACCTCATATGGAGGTTACATGCAACCTACAACACACCAAAGGCCCAACCTGGCATATCATTCTCACAGGGAATTTTTCCTGAATTCATGAGGCTCCAACACATGGAATTCAATAAGTTACCCTGTATCATTTTCTATCAGAACGTACATGCATCATACTTCACTCAGCTCAGCAAGTAAAAATCAGAGTGTTTTCAAATCTCTGGTTTTCTTATGAGAAGCAATGACAGAGCAGTCCTGATTGTCTTTGTTCTGCTAATTAGGAGGAAAAAAATCTGGGAACAAGTTTTAGCAGTGAGTGCATTAGTGAACACACAGTACAGTAATACAGTACCACAAGAAACTTCTGTGATAGATAATTCTGTATTTCTGCTTTCTTAAGTCTGACACAAAGCTGGAATAATTAGGATGATAAAGTCTAAGCAGCCCTAGTAAATTCAGCTAAATCTGGTATCAACACAGTTGGAATACTTATTTGCATGTTTAAATTACTCAAGTGACTAATTTTATAATTTTCTTTTCAATTGCTGAATGCCTTACTTTTAAAATTAGTCCCCTGAGAAGCAGAGGCACAGTGCATGGTGCCGTTAAAGTTTAAAACTTGTTATACTTTAGAAGATTATCATAATATTGCATGCATTATTTCTTATTTAATAAAAATTTAATTGTGCATATAATTTGATAATTTAATACCAATAATTTGTTATACAAATCTAGAATGCATTCTTTTTTTCTTGGAAAAAATTATATTTGAGGTTTCTGTGAATAAACTTTCTTATTATTAGAACTCCCAATTTTGACATATTTTGCCTGCAGTCTTCCTAAATGGGACAAAACTCATACCCAGTGAAATCATATCCTTTTATTGTTACTCAAGTGTCCTTAAATCCAGCCTCCCATTCCTGTTTATAGACTAGATAAAGGAGAGAGTCCCACTGGTAAGAACACTGTCACCATAATCCTCATTTCTCCGAGGCTTGTGCAATACATGGATTTCAGAAAAAAAGCAATCTGGCAGGTTTAACTAAACCTGGCTCAATCCTTGTGTGACTGGGGGTTTCATACATCCACCTCCTTGGGACAATAGCAGGTTTGCAACACTGACCTTGTCAGCTCAGTGTACCCTTCAATATACACAGATGGTATATGCAGATTTTAATAACAGACTGCAAATGGCCACTGAAAACATCTTTACAAGCATTTGGGAAATCCCATTTCGTTACATCATTGCCAATTATTGTCTCTGGCAAACTGGTTTGTTGATGTACAAGCTGGTTTTCTATATCCTGGGGGGAAAAAGGTGATCTCGGGAACCTCCTAACGAAAGCAAAACTCACTTGACACGATCACAGGAATGACAAATTAGTTATCTTCTGTAGAAATTATGAGAAAATATTTTTCTCATGTGTTCTACTGGCACATTATTTCCTTCCTGTTTTCTAACTTGGCTCTTTGTGGACCTCAGCAAAATCTCCAAATACAACAAGGACCACTGTTAAACAGTTCTACACCCTCCCTCTCATATCCCCCACAGCAGCCCTTGAGGTTTAACACCCATCTACCCTCCACTAATGATTCCATATTACCAGTGGTGGTGGTGCTTCACATCTGCATGATGCATCCTGAGACCCTAGCCCGACATCACGGCTTCTCTGCACCAGGAGCCGCTAACGCTGCTCAGATAAATTCTGCTCTAGATAGGTAAGAGAGCCCGACAGCAATAGGCTGCATACAAATAAACTGTCAGAACTAGCCTCCCCAACTCCTGCTTCGCTGTACTCTTCTTTAGTTCCCTCATTCTTCATTTCATTTTAGTTTCTATACTTCTGGTTTCCCTAGCCAAATATAACGGCAAGGTTTTCAAAAAGCCTGTTTCTGGTAAATTCGTTTCTGCCCTATTCTTGTAGAGCCCAGGAAGGCATTATCTGAACACAGCAGCAACATAAAAGTTCAAAAGCCCAGATATTTTACAGTGTTGACATTCTTCACTTCAAAAACAAAGCAAGAACAACATCCATTCCTTCCCATAACTGAGCAACACAATTCCAACACCCACGTGCTCGACAGCAAGTCACATTAATGTATTTTATCAAAAAGTTTAATCAAGAGTAATTACTTCACTAAAAGAATACCAAAGGATGCATTTTTCCACTGCAAATAAAAACAAAATCTTCAAGCCCTAATAAATTTCCATCTTCACACAGGTGTTAAAACCATTAAAACACATACAGCTCTAACATTTGCTTTCTCTACTCACAGAGTAAAGGGTTATTTTTCTCACATGAAAACGAACTTTTAATAGAACATAGTTTTCGCAGAACTCTGCTGACTTCCTCATGCAAAGGTCAATAAAGTACACACAGCAATCTTCTAAAGCTTGCTGCTAAGAAAACTGACTTAAATCTGGTAAGCCTATACGCAATCTTAATATAACATACAGATGACCTTACTAAGCTTCTCTACCTTCTATAAATTTCTATTAATTGTATCATTTTATTTAAGTTCCCCATTTGCTGTGGTGTATTAGCATATTAAAATTAACTCTGCAGGCTGTAATCACTTTACCTTAATAAAACAACTTACCAAGGCAAATTTGATAAAATTATAGTACCCCCTTGTGGTGTTACCTTCATACCCCAATAGAACATTTCTTAATATTATATTCTAAAAAAAAATCTTCTCTATCAAGCTCAGTGGATAACTAATTAACCTTTTCTAGAATCCAATATGAGCAAAGGGAAATTAAAAGGACTATCACCAGAATCTGAGAATGGATGAGCTAGAACGACATTTTTCCATAAGCTGAGAAAAGAATCTTTAGTAAAGCCTTATGCATTTTTACATCAACAAACATAGCATGTAACACCTTAATATGAAAACACCATTTGGATAATTGTCTTCACGATGCAATACCAGTAAAGAATGCTTTCCATTAAAAAAACCAAAACCCACCCAAAAACCAATCAGCTTATCAGTTACAAAAGTAATTTAAAGTTCACCATTCAATGGTTATATCTCACCTTGTACAATGCTTTCCCTCACTAAATTTAAATTACTCTGGTGCTTTGATTCCAGAGCCCCCTCTGCAGAACTCTCCAGCCTTCCATTCTCTAATATTTATACACATACATAGGTACACACCTCTTACCTCAATAGGCTTTTATAAAAACAAGGAAACAAACAAGTAACAATAGATTTTCAAAGCAGGACCAAACAAAAGTATAGTTTGTATTGTCTATTCTATTTCGATTACAAAGAGATGTGGGATTTCTTGAGATTAAAACATCCACCTGTCCTAAAAGTACTATCTAAGTCTGTCCTATTTAAATATTATCACCTGTTAAAACCCTGCACAGGCTGACACCTTCAGAAAGCAGAGGTCCCCCCCACCTAATGGCTCCCAACACCCAGGAGGCAGGGTAATACCCTCCCAATACCCAGGAGGCAGGGTAATACCAAAACCATAAAGTCCTTCAGATGCCACGTGCTTTGAATTTTTTTTTATATCTATACAAACAAGATACACTTTTAAAAGACATTATAATGATAATTAGGGTTGTTTTTTTAAAAAAAATAAAGATACGATAACCAACCACCTTCTCTTCATGCTTATATGGTAACAGTTTCAAGCAGTATTTGGCCAGACTCAAGTGAAAAAGCCTATTTTTATTTACCTTAACCTGCTGGCTTACTAACTAATATATCTCTATATGCGTATTGGTGTTCAACCTACACATGAGAAACATGGCAAGGGATACCAAACCACTCAATTGTCCACAGCCTGACACAGATAAGATGGCACAGAAGGTCTTAAGTATCTGAAGACAGTATTCACTGTGTCCAACATGCACTGCTGCTGTTAGCAGCAAACCAGAGTAACTGAGACGTTTAGAAGGGTTAGCAGTGTATTTTCAACAACACGCGTGCATTTCAATCACTCCTTCAACACCACTGACTCAGTCAGTGGGCGATCTCTACCCAGAGGCAAGCTTTCCATGTCATTGTATTTTCTGGAAAAGAAAGGGATGAGCAAGTGAAAGGGAGAAGGCGCTCTATCCCGAAACCTGGATTAGGTTGGTCTCCCCACCAGTCAAGCTGGGCATACGCAGTCCAATTTGGGCTAAGGGGAAGAAGGCATGCAGATGAGGGAATATCTGAGAGGGGTATCCAAGGGGAGAAGCCAGCAGCAGACACTGGGCTGACCAGGGAGCGAGGGGGAGATGCCAGGCATGTACCTGCTGCGGTTACAATGCCCCTCTGCAACACCCAGCAGCGCTTGAACACAAGCCTGGTTCCACAGGGTCAGTTGTACCTACAGGAGAAATTCATCTTTCTAGAGAAGGTATGGAAAAAGAACGTGGCATCTCTGTTATGGATGTTTCATTACAACATAATTAACACAGCACAACATTGAGAACAACAGTAAATCGGGTCTATAAAATGCAGACCTAGACTACACTGGATTTGTAATTGCCTAATATTAAAGCCTTGACACAAAGTAAATACATTTTAAGTTCCTGTTAGTTGTCAAAACAGTTTTGAAAGATTGAAATACAGTACCAATAAAGTCTTCATAAATGCTATCCTAAAATACGTGTTTCTCTGAAAGAAGATAGTTGCCATAGGAGGTTTATTTTTTTCCATATTGTTCCATGTCAGGCTTACAGAGAAGTGGTGTAAAACGGTTTTTGTCTGCTGAGAAAAGGTGTGGTTTTGCATTATCCTCAAGTTGTGACAAATCAGGTATTGGGACCAGTGAGGTGGTAAAATAGCCTATTAAAAACACTGGGGTGTGTGTAAAAGAGGGAGCAACCGTGTCCACGGCCAAGTATGAATCAGTATTTTTCCACCTCTGCTGGTGCCAGCGTCTTTCACAGTGCCCGCTGCTCCCACAGAAGGAAGCCATTTAAAGCAAGTTTGTGCTTCCTCAGTCCAGTGACATAATTTCAACACTCTTTAAACAAGAATGAACTACAGCACTACCACCAACATTTCTAAAACATGCCCACTACAAGAATTCCAAAACCTAACACCCACATAACTAATTTCCCATCTTCTAAGTAAGACTGCTGTAACAGAAATGAAAAAGGATGAAAAAGCAATTTGGTATAAACCATACAACGAAGCAGTAGCAGAACAAGACAGAAACGTGAGCTACATCAACCTTACCATGTTAAAGCCCCTTCAAGGCTAATTTACTGCATCATTCCTGCCATCTTGGCCCTGGTGTCACAAGAACTCAGAGGAATCCAGGTGGTTTACATTCCTTTCACCTTTAAACCCTTGCATTCAAGGGCCTGGGGGACAAGGGACCCGGGTTGTTCCCTACAGCCACAGATCACTGTCAGAGAGAAGACTTCTGCTGTTGAGCTAGGACGGGTCTTCAACTTCTCCACAAGTCTGGTCTTATGACAGACAAGGTGCTTGGAGACAACCACATCAGCTGGACCATGGAGGCCGATGGAGCCATAGGGATGGTTTGGCTATCATGGTGCTTCCATAAGATTTTCCTTGTAGGAGAGTCTTCCACTGAGATCAGTCGCCCAAGCGCCTTGGCAGACAGGCCTTAAACGGGGTTTGAGGGGTACCCCAAGATAGAATAGGAGGGATGTCTTTGGTGGGATTATGTATCACATTTAGGGCAAAAAGCTGTTGACAGAACCATACTAAATTGGGGTAACTCTTTGGGCATCCAGACCAGAAAGTCTTCCCATCAGTACCCATTTTCTATCAAGTGCTGTTTCACTGCTCTAGGAGCCTAAGCGTAGTGCCCTCTAACACCAATTCTGCCATATGGCTTGTGTAACCTCCACAGGACTAGAGACTGACGTTTCTCAGAACTGGATTTTCTGAAATTTTTTCTCCAAGAATGGGTAGTAAGCACTTGGGGTTTTCTCCATAGCTGTGCCCATGAGGGCAACAACGCGTGTTACTCTTCACAACAGTAACTCTGTGCCCTTGCAGTGATTACTGCGACATTTGACAGACCTTTGTCCTGTCTCCTGAATTCAGTATTCCAAGGAAACACCTCGGGTCCCAAACCATACATACAAACCTCGGAGGCATCTCCTTGTAGATCCTGGATAGCCTGTACCATTCTGGTGCCCTGACTACAGGCCAATCGCACAAGCTTCCTCCAGCAGTAGGATGACTCACGTGGTACCTGCTTAGTATCCATGAGTTCAGATGCCCTGCAGAACCTGAACACAAAGGAACGCAGAAGCATCCAAGAGCCTGCTCAGTGGCATTTCACAGCCAGGGAACGTTGCAGGGACAGTCTTTTTGGATAACCTTGCTAACAGCCTAGACACAGCTGTTAATCCCCAGCTATTTTAATCCCATCATCTACCAAGTGCAACACGTTATCTTCCATCATGATAAAGGACACAAAACAATTAACCTCTCCATGACAAACGAAGCTTTACATAGACAAAATTGCATACATTCCTGATATTTGACTGCAGGTGAAGAATGGAAAAGAGAGAGTCTGAAAGATATATACTTAAGGAGATTTTATTCAGGCAAGAGAGGAGCTCCTGCTTAACATACACAAGCCATTAAGAATTTTTTCAACCAAATAGACCTGCATATACAGTACATGTTAATTCTTCTTCTCCCTTTCAGAAGTAATGGCAAAAGTATCCCGACTTCAGGATGGACTGGTTTAATTCTGCTTCAGCACTCAATTCTGCCTTTCATTTTCCTACTGACTTTCAGAAATTCTATGGAAAGACATTGTTGTTAAACAGCAGTGAGTGTTATTCTCACAGCAGTGTACACTAATAATAATTCAGTGTGGTGTCATGGAAGGCTGTGAGCTCTTAGCTGAATTTATTTGAAAAATAAAGTTTGTTTTTTTTCTCTGAGATCTTTACTTAAGTCAGCATGGAACTCTTGTAAAAGATAACTACCAATAAGTCACAACTATCCAAGGAACAGCATTTTTATTTTATTTTTTTATTCCTTGCTCACCATGACAACATAATAAATGAGCCCTGAGAGACTATATGCAGAGAGAGTATATGCAGAGAAATGCATAACTATTTAAAATTTTGTATTTTATCTTTCATTGTATGGTTCCAGACATAACATTCATGATCTATTTTTAAAGCCCTCTTCAGTGTCTCCAAGTAAAATACTCCAATTTTCAACTGCAATATACAATAATCAGAAATACATCTTAGCTGTGATTCTAGGCAACAGTTTACCAAACTAGTCTTACAGTATTTTTGTGATCCATTAATAATTACTTGCTCCTGTAAAAGAAAAGCAACAAACCAACAGTTTCAACATCTGCTTTTTTCATTTTTGTTTGGAGTTCTGTTGGATGTCTCTGTATTCTTTCATACATGACTAATAGGAAAGATACAAGACTAATAGGAAACATAACTGCAACTTCACTTACGGTTGGTTTCAGTTAACAGATGGTCTTTAAACTATCCAACATAAAAGCATTCATTTTAGAAAAACTGACCCCAAAACTGCTTCATAAAATAAAGTATTATGATTTTTTTTTTCCCCCTCAAAGCTTCAGGATCTTTCAAGACACTATAGTGTAAGAGGCCCCAGGGTTAAAAAAAATAAAGGAAAAAACACCTTATAATTTCTGACCTTAAATATCAAGGACTACAGGTTTTGCAATATACGTATCAGTCGTAACATACCCAGCTATACAAAAAGGCGGGCCTCCTAGGCTACATCACCTTGCTAAATTTCAAGTGCCAACATAAAATTACAGCAAAGAGATCTGCAAAATCCCTGTGCGACAAATGACTGCCACAATAGGTCACCTGAAGCTTTAGTTTTCCATAAGCTAGTGCAGCAGTTATGGTAGGGTCTTTTGGCTGTTGTAATAGCTGCTTCCTTCTGGATAAGTAACTACCGCAAGTCAGCCACAAAGAAACATCTTTAATTTCTCAGCAGTATGATTTCAGGGCATACGAACTAGGTGATGACAGTACGGGTCCTACTTCCAAACTAGTTAATGTAGAAAACTGTGAATGAAAAAGTGTTTGTCCCACACACACCTTGTACAGTCAAAGAGTGTTTACTTCGGATCGATAAATAGGCTTGGAAAGACCTGTGTTGTTCCACATTTCTTATTCTGACAATGCCACTGTACATTTGCCCTGTTCTAACACTCATCACAAACCTGCTGCTGACCACGGCCAAAGAAATCATGGCAGACCAGATACACCTTTGGTCCTTTTGTTCAGTGTTTTTGTTCATAAGACACCACACTCAAGAGCTACGTGATAACTTTGCTACGAGTGCAATCTGCTTACAGCATGGCTTTTCTTAAAGGTCTGTCTACAAAAGAAATGAAGAATAAAACCAAAGAAACAGCTATTGTCCAAAACGCCTTCCAAGCCCATCCATCACAGCTTGCATAACTTGGGGACAAACGGGTACTGCCGCAGCACTGCTGTTATATGCGCACTGTGGCGTGGCGCTGATTTAAATATGAACAAGGTTTAATGCCTCTGACCTTTTCCAGACTCACTCTTCCATATGTTATGGCAGCAACCCAACTGAAGCCAAAACATCAAGAGCAACTTCACAAAAAGTTTTGGGTTAACAATTAAAGACAATTATATTGGAAAGTACTTTTTGCAAGTCTGTTCTCCTAATTTTATTGCAAAGGTGCCGGTGCAACAACACTGGACAGCTGAGCATAACCAGACTTCACACAGTTTTCAGCATCTGACTGGTAAAAGCAGCAATGCATCTCTTTCCCAGGAAGAGGCTGTAGGTGGCAGCATTTTTATATGGAAAAAACTAGAAATCACTTTTTTTAATATTCAGTTTAGAGTCAGATTCTGAGCCCCCAGCTCACATGCAAGGATGTTTACTCCTGCAATTAGTTCCTCCCACACAGCTATGTCTGTTAATGACATGCCCATACAGGCCATCAATAGTTTTGTCTAGACAAGAAGCTAAATTCAAAGAGTCACTCAAATACAACTTAAGAAACAGATTAAGCAACTGAAGCTTGCAAAATAGCACTATACCCTAGTAACTTGCCTTTTTATATTGCTTCCTAACCAGAATTCTTTCAGCTTTGCAGAGGTATATGATCACGGGGGGGGGGGGGGAGGGGGACACACGACACGACACGGACAGACACTACACCACATCTACCACCAAAAAAAACAAACACCCAAACACTCTAGTTTTAAAAGTACTATTTTAAAAAGAAAAAAATCATACAAGAATCAGCACTGGAGAAGTTAACAAATAAACCAAAGTTGAAAGTAAGTTAAGTTTCTTTCAGTCTGTTTTTCCAGATGCATCATCAGCATCTGCATGTTAGCAATTTTTCATTATTTATAAATGTATTACAGGAACACAGCCAAACTACAAGCCAAGAGGTCCAACACACACATTTTTAAAAATAGGGAATGTGTCTTGGTTATAGAACAAAAGAACTCATTTTATCACTTGGCTTTACCGCTTGAGAAAATGGCTCCTGGTGTGCTGAACTCCATGATAAATGTGCCCCCTCTAGATCTTTATTGCCCTTGTAAATCAAAGGACTGACAGCAGTTAATAAGAAAGCTTTTGAGTGGTTTTGAAGTTTTGCTTTGTACAAATAAAATCTCATATTAAGGAATTTGCTAGTCCTCAAGGTGTGGAAAAATGAGTATGACTAGAACCTGTTGTGCTTTCTTTTTTTAACTGTTTGTTTCCACTATTTTCAAAAAATAATTTTGTAGCAAGGGTACCAGAACAAAATAAGCAAATGACTCCGCACTGAAACGTAAGAATTAGAGTCAGTCACTCAACTATTAAAAAAATTAAATTTTTTTCTGGTATTTCTATACCCCGTGATGTCTGGGCAGGGCAACAAAATCAGAAGTGCACCATACAAAACATGAAAGATTTTTCCACAATTTTACATGAGGTGTTGACACCACTTCTACAAACTATTTTTAACTAACAAAAGTGACAATTCTACATCCAAAAATTATCAGTCGAAACTCCACTGCGATACTGTTGTAAGGAGAATAGGATTATTTGAGTCACCCACAGGTATGGACAAAAGTGCTTAAATCCATTGGCAAAAACTATAGCAATATTCACAGATGGCCAAATTATGGTAAGTAGCATGAGTTCTACTTATGCGTGTACCTTTTCGTCAAGCAACAGTACACTAAAGGGAAACAAAGAAATAAATTACTACAACACAAATATTTAAAGATCATATCATAAAGTGAACAGATCAATTTATAATTACAGATTTATAAGCTTGCTTTAGAGATTACATTCTAGAACAGACAACTTGGAAAAGCTGGTTATTTGGAGGCCTTCAGAAGCAAACTGCAGTTTGGATAAGGACACTCTTTACGGCATCATGCATTGAGTATACAGCATCAGCATTTCACTGAATTACAGTTTAACCAAAACAAATTAGAGTTAATGTTGTGGTGGCTTTCTGGTTTGCTTCCACAGCTTGCATTATCCTTGTTCGATTCCAGGCAGCATCATTCCTTCTAAAACAGTTTATGGCACACCGTGGCCGAGGAAATCTTAACAGGAAACTACAGTTATTTGGACAAAGCTAAACATATTTATAGGGAAATAAATACATTTCCTGTTCAAACTGTTAGCACAAAGGTATTATGCGACAAACTATCAACAGGTCTAAAGAAAACCTAGCTTCTCTTGACTGGATTTTTAAACAGATTTTAGAAGGCATCTCAACGAAAATACATGTTAGCAGACATTGTCTCTAACTCTTCAGTTCCCCCCACCCCAATCTAGGAAAAATAAAGTAGGATTTTTCTTTTAAAAAAAAAGACAACCAGTATTAGAGCAGAACATTAGTAAGCATCATTTAGGATTAGTGTCCAAAGTATCAGGCATCAATATTTCCCGCAGCATGGATCTTTTGTAGCCAAAGTCCCAAGGATGTAACTTATCACTAGCAGACACTGGAAAGCTACAGAGAAAAAGCAAATCAGACGGAAGTGTTACTGCCTTCTGCATGATTTACCCTCCTCCCTACACGCCAAGCCTGCCCTGCCCACAGCCCACCATCTGCTTGCTTATGCAATCTTCCTTCGTGCACTCAGCCCTTTAGGTGGGTAGAGAGCCCTCTTCATCTGGGAGAGACTCAGTGACATGGATAATCAAACCTTTCTTCCCAAGGAGAGGCTACTGATTACCAAACAGCAGCTCCTTCTCCAACAAGGTGGAAAAATACACATCAAGTGCTATACACAAAGCAGGCTGCAAGTCTGGAGGGTGTAGCCTACCGCACAGCCATGCAAGGCTCAGTTCACAGCCTCGATGACCTGAGGCTGTTACTGTGGCATGCTGGCATTTTCATTTAAAGCACTGTTGTTTCTAACTCTCATCACTGGAAAGGGCACCTAGAAATACAAACTGAATGCATTCAGTAAATGTATGCCTTCCCTGGTCGGTAGATGATCAGACTCTTCTGTGATTCTGCCAAAAGAATTACCTCCATTTATTTTTCCCCTATTACAAATTTCCATCACTGCCCTCCCAATACTGACAGATTAAAAGAAGGCAAGAGATAAGGCCACTAAAAGTGTCCCTCAGCTACGATATTGTGGTTTTGTAGGGCAGCATTAGTTAAATTAGAAAACAGCTGGCAAGCAGAGACTCCATAAAGCCATGCTTGATGGCTGCCCAGAGAACATGTCACCAATCTAATAAGGATCTAGGCCCAAACACAAGACGGGGAGTTTCACAGAAATAAAAACCGAGTTTCTGAAAATCTAATTACATCACAGTTTACAGATAAATACTAATTCCTGGTGGAAGGTCCAACATTCCTGAAGTAGAAGTGTGATCCCCAGGGCTGGAAAAGAGGTCAGAACATGGCAAAAGATGTAGAAACTACACAGAATCTGGGTACCAACAGTTTTCTTCCTGCTGCTTCACAGCAGCTGACAGTGGCGGATCTTGGTTTAGAAAAGCCTACAGAGCTGCCTTCTGTGCCACCAGTAAGCGTAACCTTGCACTTGAGTTTGTAACACCTAACAAATCAAAAGGAAGAGAATAATGGGAAAAAGTGCATTCAGAATTAAGTTACAGGTGGCACCATTCAAGACGGTGTTCACTTCCTGCAAATGAACTGCAGTTGTAACTGTCACTGAGGGAGCAGGACAGCCAGCTCAGACATAGCAGCCGTCCATCTCCACAGACGGCGTGATGTTCCTTTGCTGCTGACTTCCCCCTTGAGATTATCAAGGTGAGCATTAAAGGAAGACTAGAGGTTGGTTTAACATTTATAATTAATTTGATTTTAAGCTACTTTATGATTATTTATTCTCATTTATCAATCCAGAAATTATTCTTAAACCTCTGAAAACAGTTACATCTAAGTTTTGGGTTTTGTGGGGCTTTTGGGGTTTGTTTCTTTTTTTAAACTAAAACAAAGCCCAACAATTAATGATGGAATCACTTGTTCCGTTTAAAGAACAAAATGCAGCTCCTGCCCTCCCCACTTCAGGTCAGTTGCCAGGTGCTCACATACTGCAGAACCTCTCCGAACTTCAAGTTTCAGCTCAGCAATCACAAGCCAAATCATATACAAGTATTGATGTTTGCCACTCTACAGTTTAAATTACATCAAGCATCAATGCAATCAACTCATTAGCTGTTTTTTATTGAGCACCAACATTCATTACTTACTTTTCAATTCTTTGATTAAGCAACATATTGCCTGTATTCCCAGTCTGCATCTACCAGCTGATTAGCTCAATAATACTGATAATCTTCTCAAGTTAAAAGAGCTGGGAAGGGAAGTAACTGAAATCCCTATGAGCAGACTCAATTTACTCCTTTTGTGTATAACATCGATATGCTAAAGTACTAGCAATACAATCCAGCAAATGAAATTTCAAATGTGTTAAGTTAGAGAGTAATTTCAACAAAAAGTCACAGCAGGTCATTAAAATGCCCCTTAATTGTCTCTGGATCATACTCTGTTATCCTTCAACAACCTTCCTGGCATGCTGAGATTTTAAATCTCTTCTGACCGATGTAAGAACCAAGAAGAGAATTGAAGTGTGATTGTCACACACGGAGTCTGAATGCCAAAGGTCAAAACAGCTTACTGGTATGCTGGCCCACTGCTCCAAATTTTATATCTTTTCTGTCCCTCGGTTATTGCCTGACATGATTTAACAACTGTAATTCCTTATTTAACGATGTCAAAGGTTTTTAGGAAATTGACTGTATTTCACCAACGATATATTTCTTCTTGATTACAGAGTGGTTAAAATGATTTTAAACCAAGACAGCAAAATAAAGCAGTAATAAAATCAATAAAAGGTGCTTAAAACATTCCTTCTATTAGGTAATGGCATTTAAAATATCCGTAGCTTGTAATGGCACTTAGGATATGCCCAAAAATCAATGAGCTAAATTACTTATTGAACTAGTTAATTTGAACATTGAGTTTTATATGTATATTGATAAAACAAGCTACAAGAACACCGGCTGTATTTTAATTTCACGGTCAGATGTCTCCCTCTGCTGGAAAAAAGCCTCTAAAAACTCGACCAGAATTCTTTTTAAAGGCAGCAACACTAAAGGATGTAACATCTAGAAAACTCCACAAGAGGTCTCTAAGTCTCACAGAGTTTGTAAATGACACTGATTTGCTGAAATCTGCTAAAGTGTTAAAAGATTCAAAACAGCAACACAAAACTTTACAGCTTTCAACCAGAAGCCCGCCATTTGGTCAGACCTGAGAAATATGCAAAAAAACAACACATATCGTGGGATAAGTATAGAAAATAAGGGATATCATAATGCTTTAAGATCAGTGAGACTATCCTCAAGAATTTTGCAAATACTTTTCATGTTAATGATTCCTCCATAGGAGATTCAAAAGTAACAGCCTCAGGCTCTTATTTTCTTGCCAGAAGTACAAAAGACAAGCTCTGTGTCTACCAGTTCCTACTCGTGAGGTGCAAATCCCTCCTACAAAGACTAGCCTAAGCACTCATCTAAGGTCACTGTCAGTTTCTCCTTTACCTCGAGGAAAGCTGTACTTCAGAGAGGATAAATATTTACAAAAAGAGAGACTGACGTCTGCTGGGTTTGCCTACAAAACAAAAGAAAGTAGCCAAACATAATCCCATTCAGAAAAAAAAGCAAGCACCAGTGGTAATAAATATTTATGCTTATTCACACAGACTTTTATCACTGCAGTACTGGGAACCTGCACTGAACATTGCTGTAACTGAAGTTACCCGAAGCTCTGGAACCAGAGGCAGGGTGATGGAGTTTTTCCAGCCGAAGCTGCAACAACCGCCTGAGTTGCAGGGACAGACCCAGAAGTTAAGGCAGAGCACACAGCTAAGGCGATCAGGATACCGCCCTGTACGTCCTATTAACGCTTTCACCGTCTATCAACATGAGAAGACAGCACCCCTGCGTTTTTAATCTGCAGTCTAGCGGTAATGGTAAGATTACGACATCATTCTGAGGGCACTCTCTCATTTTTTGAAAGGTCATGGTGATTAGGAGACGTTCCTGACAACTGGAAAAAGGCAAACGCCACATTCATCTCCCACAAGAGCAGCAGAGGGAGCCGGGGTAGGCTGACCAGCCCCCTGAAACCACTGCCCCTGGAAGGAATATGGGGAAAATGCTCTTGTAGGCCATTTAGTCAGCAGATGGCCGAGGGACCCGCTGGCCGGGGCCGGGCGCGGCTCGGCGGGGCTGTTGCCGCCGCCCTCCGCCCTGCCTCCTCAGAGCCCCGCTGAGCGGAACCAGCCCCGCAGCCGCCCCCCCTCAGGTGGGGCGCGCCGAGGGGCAGCTGCGGGGAAGGGAGACCAGCACCCCCGGGAACCCCCCGAGCGAGGGCCACCGGCCCGGCCCGGCCCGCCCCTCACCTCCGGGCGGAGCGACCCGACTTCCCCAAGATGGTGCCGCGCCGCCGACAGCGGAGATGCACCTTCCCAAGATGGCGGCAGCACGTCCGTCCCCCGCGACCTCTCCAAGATGGTGTCCCGCTACCGCCGACCTCTTAAAGATGGCGGCAGCGGCCCCGCCCCGAAGCGGGGCAGGCTGGGAGCGGGGCCGCGCGGCGGGGAGCGGGCCTGGTGCGGGCGGTCGGGCCGGGCTGGCGGTGGAGCAGCGGGGCCGGGCGGGCGCCATGCCGGAGCTGGCGGTGGACCGGGTGGTGGTGCACCCGCTGGTGCTGCTCAGCGTCGTCGATCACTTCAACAGGTGGGGCCGGGCGGCCGCGGCGCCGCGGCGCTGAGTCACGGTCACGGGCCGGGGCCGTGAGGGGACGCGGGGCCGTGAGGGCAGCCGGGGCGCCGGCCTCGGCCGGGGATCGGGGCGGGAGGGACCCCGCGGGGAGCGGCGCGCCAGGCCCGGGCCGGTCGCTCGGTGCCGGGGGCCGCGATCGGCGGGTGGCGGTGGGAGCGCGGCCTGCGGGAGCCGCCGGAGACCCCCGCCCCGCCGCCGCCGTTGTTTTCCTCTCCGGGAGAGGAGCCGGAGGGCGGGGAGCGCCGGGTGCCGTGAGGGGTCGTCAGCGCCCTTCCTCGGGCCCGCCCAGGGCTCGGAAACAGCGTCCTGCTCGTTCAAACACGGGTGGGGGAGAAGCGGGGTGTGCTCCTGCAGCCGGCTGAGCGGGGGAGAAGTCGTACCTCTCTAAACACCTAGCCTAATTTGTGCCTCATTTAACCTAATTGCGCCAACTGACAAGCAGTTTTAGTGTTTAAAAAGAAAAAAAATGTTGCAAGGTAAAGTAGCCTGCGATTGTGAAAGCGAATTGTGGATGGCACCGAGCAGTTTAAGAGCTTACTCACTTTTTTGTAGCCCATTGTCCTGCGGAGAGGCTGCAGCGGTGCTTAGTTTGGGTCACGTTCCCCCTCGTTAGCTGCATCAGACCACGCTGGGTTACAAGGTTTGGTTCGGAGGGCACCGAAACCCTTTTCCTAGGTGTGAATTAACAATCGGTAATAAAACAACCGTAACGCTTTTCCTGCCGTTCCAACGCATGTACTGTATAACTTGCAGAAGTGAGACGTAACAACTTGTCCGCTGTTACCGTCTTTCCTGAATCAGGCTTTTTGTCATCGGAACTGACAGTCTTTTCCATTTAGAATAGGAAAAGTTGGAAATCAGAAACGAGTCGTTGGTGTGCTGCTGGGCTCGTGGCAGAAGAAAATACTAGATGTGTCCAACAGTTTTGCAGGTGAGTTTGGGTGTCCTGCCCTTGTTGAAACCTACTGAATTATTTAATAGATGAAATGCATTTGGTTTTTTTTTTAAGCCACTCTGCCTGACCACAGATTCTTCTCGCCATGTACCAGTCAGCCTCTATCAAACAAAAAGTGCTAACTGCTGCCAAACATACAGCCAGTCTTGTGCTGCGTCTTCCCTGTAATACAGTGCAATGTGGAATGTTTTGGGAGCGGATGTAAGCCTCTCTTAAAATGCTGGTGGATATTTTGCTGCAGTGGGCTTGCTGACCTCTGCTGAGTGATCAGTGTCTCAGCACGTCATACGGAAATCACAGCGCTCGTGCCAATGTAGCTGTTACCTACTTGGGTAAAGTTTTAACATATATTTAACTTCTTTCCCTCAGATTTTGTCCAATAAAATACTAGTTCTTTCCTTAAGGATCTTGTTAGTAGTGTTGAAATAGTTTCCTCTTAAATATGTTATAGTAAAAGCTCTTGTTGAACGCATGGCTTTTGCTGACCCATTTGAGTTAGTTAGATCATTTCCTTCCCAGTGGGACTACTCTGTGACAAAGCAAAATTATCTCAGCTTATTTATGGAGTTTGACGGTTTATATGGAGTTCTTCTCCCAAGTGTAGAGTATTTTTGTCCAATTTTTGGAGGAATTTTTTCCATTTGAGTTAAAAAGAGGGGGTTTTGTCATTTTGATAGCCTTTCAACTCTGAAGCCTTTACTGTACCTATAAATGAAAAGAATGAGACCAGTCCTTGTTCTCAGGACTGAGCCTGTGTCCCTGTATACGTGCTGACTGATAAAATGACTAGTAGTTTACTCGAGGGTAAAGAGTCCTTACTTAAAATGCCTCATTTTCTACTAGTGGTCTATAAAAGTGCTGATGACATGCATTCTACACTGAAAACTAATATTTCTCTAAGTAGGCTGCTCTTGATGAACAAGCTATAAAGTCTGCGGGGATGCTCAGTTTCTCAAATGTCAGCGCACACGACTGAGTCACATTTGTGTGCGAGAGGATTTCGCTGTGATGCTTGGTGTTATCCACTGAGGATAACCCTCAGAATGCTTTGCGTTTCACTCCTCGGTTCTAAACTGCTAGAAATTCTGGGAGAACTGACCAGCACTGCAGGATAGCTTCTGCAGCACAGTGTTGCAGAACAGTTGAAACTGATTAAACTCTCCTTCAGCAGCCAAAGATATCATAAAACCCGGTGTTTCTATAAACGTTTTCAGTCTGGAAGTTGGATTCTTAAATATTGGGGGTTCTTTTTGTTCCCAGTACCTTTTGATGAGGATGACAAGGACGATACTGTGTGGTTTCTAGACCATGACTACCTGGAGAACATGTATGGAATGTTTAAGAAGGTCAACGGTAAGCAGAGGTCTTCTTGCAGCCAGGGTTACTCTCCTAGAATCTTTCACAACTCTGGGTATGGGAAACTGAATTCATAGCAAGATAGAAAATAAATTGCTTGCTTCAGAAGCCACTCCATGTTAATCCCTTGTGTGGCTTTGCTTTTGCTGATGGCTTCCGTGGGTTAATTTGTTGAAGTAGTTTGTGTTCTTAACACGTTAATTTATACCTTGTTATTTTTCCCCTCTCCTGACAGCTTTGTGTCTTCAGAATAATTCAGATTTCAAAAATGCCATTATTTCTGAAGAATTTCAAAGCTTTCCCCTCTCTAACCTGTTTTGTACAGGTGTGCCCTGAAATTAGTTTTTTATGAATGTGAACATTACAAACATTTAAGTAATGATTTTAATTGCTCTTCACTGCTGTTTTAACAAGTGTCTTCCCTGCTCAGCTCGAGACTTTAGAGCTGAATGTTCATTCATAACTTAAATTCCCGTGGATTTTCTTAGCGCTGGGAACAATTGTCATTCTCATGGTACTGTTTGCGTTTCTAGAATTTTTGCATTCTTGGATGTCAGAGTTTCAAGCTGTCACATCCTGGTATCTGCAAAATTAATAAATAATACGAAACAGTCCGACTTAGTTAAGGACCTAGGAGTGAAGTTATATACGTGATTGGTAAGCTACAATAAGTAGGTATGATTAGTAAGCTGTCTGTCACTAGCCTGTCTTGCCTACTGTGATTCATTTCCCTCTACTTTACACTCGTCTTCTACAGGCATCAGATTCTCACCCTTGATTTGTTAATTCAGTCTCTGACTAAATCTTTCTGCCGTTGCCTTACTGCGCGATTCTGACTTAGAATCCTCTCTGGTTTTGCTCAGCTAGAGAAAGAATAGTTGGTTGGTACCACACAGGCCCTAAACTGCACAAGAATGACATTGCCATCAATGAACTGATGAAGAGATACTGTCCTAACTCCGTAAGTGTGGTGCTTTTTTCTTTTTTCCTTTCCCAATCTCTTCCTAAACGGGTGACCCAGGCACCCTTGGCCCCCACCTTCGTTCCTGGTGATAACAGCATGGTAAAGACCTGGTAGCTGTAAAATGATTGAGGAGCTCAGATCAGATTCTCAATGCCTGAAGCGAACACCTCTGAGCAGCCAGTGTACCGTTGCTGTGGAGTCAAGAGCTGACTTAGGTATTTTTTTCTAGACCTTGAAGGAAACCTGGTTTTCTGAAACGTTTCCTTTTTCCATAAGGTGTTGGTGATTATTGATGTGAAGCCAAAGGACCTGGGGCTGCCCACAGAAGCTTATATTTCGGTTGAAGAAGTTCACGACGTGAGTGTTTAACATGTCTCTGCCTTTCCCTAGGAGAAGGGTTTCCGTTAAAAGATGGCTGTTAGGGTTGCCTTATTTTCTGAAGGGTGCACATCCCGTGGCACACAGTTGCCCCTTATACAGGGATGTTGCACTCACCAGTGAGGGCCTGTGACTTGCAGCCAAAATCTGCTGAAACCAGAGGTTAAATCCCAGTCGTAAGTGTTTGTAACTAAAGCTTTCATCCACCAATGCTCTTGGAGGAAAAACCCTGCGTTACTGTTTCACCTAAGGAATTCCACAGCTCCAGCTGTCCGTATGATTTAGGTGCTTCTTACCTGCTTCTGTCGTGTCTGTGGCCATGAACAAAGGCACAGATTGGAGGGCTTTTTAAGACGTCACTTTTACATGCCGGCCTGTTTGCAGGGGTGTTCTGAGTAATTGTGTGCTTATTCATTTGTGCACCTGCCAGTGCTGAGTGGGTAGGTCAGGCATGAGCAACACTTACTAATCGCTTGCAGCACTGTGCAGACAAACAACATACAGTAGCAAGTCAGCTTTAGCTTTTAATTGGCAGTTGTTTGATTCAAACTACATTCTGGATATATTTTAAATAGTCTGATCCTTTTGCCTTTCTGAGACCCTCACTGTGGAGGAAAAGCTGCTCCCAGTATTGTAGATCTCTGTCTGCGGGATTTGTTCTTAGTTTTGTGAATTCTCAGTACTCCCGGCGGCGCTTTCTGTTTACAGCTGTATATTGGTCCAGGTAACGGTTTTGAAAGCACATGGGTAAAACTCATTCTCAGAAATTCAGCCTGTGAATCTTTTAAACATCCTCCTTAATATCCAGTGCATAAATTATAATTTTAATGAGATAGCTCTGTGTTAGTTTGGGTTTGTTCTGTGGAACTGCGTATGTGCTTCTAACTGGCTGAGAGCAAATATGAGGGTGGCAGAAGGTATCCCAAAATATAATTAGGTTATATCAGGAAAGAAAGAAAGAATTGTGATATTTAGTGAGACTTTCCATTCTACCCACCAGTACATAGACCAGCAAAACACATTGATTGAAAATTACACAGAGAGCACAAGAAAAAAGAAATTGCTAGTAACTCTGGGCTTGTGACTGTTGGTAACGCTCATTAAATCAAGAAACATCCAATTAGTCTTCCCTCTCTACCTTCTTGTGGACTGGGTATAACTACTTTGCTGGTCTCACTAATACAGTTTCTCATACTCCATGCAAAATTCCATGTTTTTAAAAGGCATTGTGATTCGCTTACAGACCTCTCCCCTTAGCTGTGTACTTCAGTCCCCTGATACTCTGTTTTGCCATCATTTGCCCCATGGCCTCCTCCTGATCCCGTCACGCACACAGGCTGTGACGTTGTGTGAGTTGCCCCGGCCCCGCTGCTGGCGCGCGCCGCCCTGTACCAGCTAGTTTGCACGCGCCTCTGTCCCCGCAGTCTGTGCTCTGCTCGGTCTGACCATCTCCTGTATCCTTGCCCCTCGAAGGACGGCACCCCGACCTCCAAGACGTTCGAGCATGTGACTAGCGAGATCGGAGCAGAGGAGGCCGAGGAAGTTGGTGTCGAACACTTGCTACGGTAAGTGTCTTTAAAATGAAAGCGCTCTTACGAGACTTGCGTAGCCGTGAACGCGACCCATCTGGCATCTCCCTGCGCCAGCTTCCCGGGGAAGTGCGGATCTTGTTAAACGCACTGCTTAAATTCTAAGAGCGTATTCATTTAGCAGTCTCGTGAGGCGTATTCACTCGCTAGTGGAAAGTGTCTGCCCACTGACGAGATGATGAAAACTACATATTTGGTCTATCAAAGCTGCGGAATATTGCGGCGCTTGGCGCTGTCTCCCGCCGCTGCGTACCTCACGGCGCAGGACTGACTGGGAGCGTTGCTGATGGCTCCGTAGCTCTCCAGGCAAGAAGAGAGCAGTTACCCTACACAAACCATGGCGCCTTTGCACCAGTCAGAAATCCTGTTTATTTCTCTCTATCCCTCTAAGCGGGGTTACAGATATTGTTCCAAAGAGAACGTACGCGCAGCACAAGGTACAACGACGGCCTACTTCAGAAATACTCTGTACTGTACATCAGGTTGTTCCCATTCTTTTGTCTTGAAGTGTTCATTTCCGTTGTACTTGAGCTGCGCCTCACACTGCTTTTCTTCTTGAGCTGGAAAGGTCTCTTAAGTGACTGTGCTCACCTCTTAGCTGTAACGTTCTAATGCTGATTCTTCCTGTTGTGGGCGTTTCAGAGATATCAAGGATACCACAGTGGGCACTCTGTCCCAGCGGATCACAAATCAGGTCCATGGCTTGAAGGGACTGAACTCCAAGCTTCTGGACATCAGGAGCTACCTAGAGAAAGTAGCCATGGGCAAACTCCCCATCAACCACCAGATCATCTACCACCTCCAGGACGTCTTCAACCTGCTGCCGGATGTCAACTTGCAAGAGTTTGTCAAGGCCTTTTATCTGAAGACCAACGACCAGATGGTGGTAGTTTATCTGGCTTCTCTCATCCGTTCCGTGGTTGCCCTGCACAACCTCATTAACAACAAGATTGCCAACAGGGATGCAGAGAAGAAAGAAGGACAGGAAAAAGAAGAAAGTAAAAAGGAGAGAAAAGATGAGAAGGAGAAAGACAAGGAGAAGAGTGATGTCAAGAAAGAGGAGAAAAAGGAGAAAAAGTAAAATGTGTAGGTTTTTTTATTTGTAAATTAAAAATCTTGTAAACTAAACCACTTTGCTGCTGGGTTCTTTTCCCTTGTCGAACTGGTCGGTGCTCTGCTTTTCTCTACTTTGGGATCTGCTTTTTGTCCTTCTTGTCAGGTGGCTGGACAGAACCTTTCGCACTGGCAGCTGCCGCAGGAAGCCGACAGCTCCGGGAGGGCAGGCCTGGCGCTTCAGGCCGCAGCTCTGGGCAGAGAAGGGGCAAAAGCCAGGGATGATTTTATAATTTTTATTATTTTTTTAGTGCAGGACTCTTCCTTCCCCAGTGCTCCTTCAGGGACTTTTAGCTCAACAGCTGAGAGTTTCTACCACATGCCGCGTTAGCCTTCATTCTAGTTATTTGCCGTGCCGACACTGACTTTCCACTGCGTAAGACCTGTTTTGTTAGCATCAATTCAATTCTGAGCTGAGGAGAAGGTGCTGTGGTCTGGAAGCACCATGGAGTGAATCAGAAGGAGGATGTTGCTACCCCCAGCCGCTTTCTTCCAGCTGTACTTTGTGCTGGGCTAATTTTTTGTTGTTTTCTCTTTTTGCTGGTTTTTCTAGCTGGCCAGTGACAAGATCAGGGTTGGCTGTTTTGTTACCTGACACTATACAAACATAGATAAAAACCCACACTCCTGGCCTGTGTGCTGCTCTGCAGGGCTAGAAATGCAGAGTGGTGAGAAGGTGGGATCCAGCTCTAGTGAGGAGGGAAGGCTGCGTGGTGGGCCCACGGTGAAAAAATCATTTTCTGTAAGACATCAGGGTCTTGCCATAACAGGCTTGTGGTATGCATGTGCATTTGCATTTTTCAGGACTAATTCATTACAATCAGCCCATTTCCTGTAACACGGACATCGGTACACTTAACCTGGCTCCTAGCTGCACAGTCCCTAGGCACCTCATCACCTGGCAGCGTAGCGCGCGTGGCCCATTGCTGCTCTTACAGTTTCCGCAGCTCTGTGCCAGTGACGGCCCCAGCTTCGCTGCCTGCCCGCGGAGGTGCCTGGGCTGTCGGCTCTGCACCCAGCGCCCTGCCTGCCTGCCTGCCTCGCTACGCAAGCGTTGTTGTGGTTCAAATGGTGGTGGTGGCACGGAAACAGGCTGGCCTCTCGGCAGAGCAGCACCGGGAGCCTCCCTTGCGCAGCGCCTTTGCAGCAGCTGCACCTATAACCTGCCCCTCCCCCCCCGGCCCCATCCCACACCAGGACAGGACAGGGAGCGCTGGTCACAGCCCTGCCCTCCTGTGCCAAAGGGGCAGGATGGACGGGTGCTGCAGCGCGGCTCTGGTCAAAAAGCAGCTCGGAGAAGGTGGGGCACAAGCCAAGTCCCCTGCCACCTCTCGGGCCGGGGTGTGAGCCGTGCCGGTGGTCCTGGTGGACGCAAGCACCGCGTCAGCACATCGGGGCCAGGAGGCTGCAAAGCGCCGGCAGCCTCCCCACAGCAACTGAAGCGTCTCTTCTGGGACGGGGCTGGCACCAGCTGGGCCAGGTCTGGCACAGGTACAGACTTAGGGGAAAAAAGAACGAACCACCCCAAACCCACACAAAGAACCCAGCAGCCAAGGCAGCTGCTGAAAAGCAAAGTCATGGCAAAATTAGGGGCTGCAGGCAGGGCGCTGGCGGCATGAATAGTGGGTTTGTTCAGTTCTGCGTGTTGGGTTCTCTGCTACGCACCACCAGCCTATGGCTGTTGGCTCCATTCACCTGATTTTGTTCCACCAATGCCGCTCTGGGTTCCACACGGTGGCACAGGGAGGCACCTCCAGCTCTGGCAAAGCACCCTGGTGACATTTATAGCCGAGTGTGATTATAGGTTGGGCGACGGCAGGCAGGAGCGCTGCGCCCAGCCTCACCCTCCCGCGCAGTGTGTGCATGGAAAAAATACATATTATTTATGACGCCGGTGACAAGCTCGGGGTGCCCAGCCCAGCCCTCCCCAAGGCTGCACGGGGCTGTCCCCCGTGTGACACACCGACCAGGGACACGCACCTCGGCAGCTGCTTATCGTTTATTGCACAAGAAGTCGGCGTCGCTGAGGCAGGATGGTGCAGTACAAAACTATCCAGTTACCAGTCGAAAGCTATTGCAGTGTCTTGTATCCACACAATTCCTTTATGTACAGCTATGTACACCAACGCTGGCACAGGTCCGTGGCCCCGGTGCACACGGGGGGCAGCAGCAGAGGTGGCACCCAGACGAGGGGCAGAAGCCCGATCCTGCCCTCACCCTCAGCTGCGGGGGCCCCCAGCCAGCGACAGAGGAAACACAGGGAGTTTGGGCCGAACCCCCGAACCAAGCAAAGGCCAGATGTGCCCCGAGCGTGACCAAGGGCCCTGAGGCCGCTGCAGAGCACCAACGCCAAGCAACACACCACCTACCTGTTAAATACAACAGCACAGGGGCTGCATGCTTGCGACTCAATGCGCAACGGGACACGGTTGGCCAGGCCCTGGGGCCAGGCAGCTGCAGCTCTGGCACGGGAAGGGGCCGTCCCAGCCCTTGTGTGGCACATCAGCCCCCACAGCATCGGCTGGGGGCTCCCCGTTACCTTTGCTGGGTGCAGGATAGGGCCCAAAAGTGACCCGAGAGTTGGGTCAAGAGCCATTTCCCCTCCTCACCTGCATGTATTAAAATGCCATGAGAAGGCAGAAAACAGTAGGGGGAAAAACAGCCTGTGCCGAAAACAGGTCTCTTAACTGTGCCGGCGAGGGGGGAGCGGGGAGCCTCAGTGCACCAGGCGCTGCCTGCCAAGGCCCAGGGCTTCGCCCCGTCCCCGCTGCACCAGCCCACGCCCCTCACGAGCTGAGCAGAGCCAGGCTTTTGCGTCCACCTCCCCGTCACACCTAGGATTTGCTCGGGGAGGGAAACGTGGACCCAATTCCCCCCGGGCTGCGTTAGAGCAGATCTTGCACAGGAACAAGAGCAACAGTGTCTGCAGCTGCCTGCGCACCATCCTGCGCGCAGCGCTTGGCCCTGGGCTCCGCGGCGCCGGCAGGCAGCACCTCGCAGCCGGCAGCGCTCCAGGGCCCTTCCTGCCCGGAGAAAGCACCAAAGCTCTGTCACTCCTGTCCAAATCCTTCTGTCTCCTCAATCGCATAAAGCAGCTTCTCCTTCAGCTGTTCGTAGCTCTTGTAGGGAGGGAGATCCAGACGGTTAAAGCTGGGGAATCAGCAGAGGCTGTGAGTAGCGCTGCAATCCCAGCTCTCCTCCCTGCTGCAGGGTCCCCTCCGGCCTCGGCCGCACACAGCAGCCGGGGTAAGATGCACAGCCAGGAACGGCAGCTACATCCCGTGGGAACACGGGCGGCGGGGATGGACGGCGCCCAGGGCCCCAGGCAGCCCCGCAGAGACGGCCAGTGGCTGTCCCCGCGTGCTCCTAACGGGGCCGAGGAGAAACGACTTACCATGTATGGCTCCGAGGCAGCCACGTCTCTTTGCCAACTTTATCGATGCAGAATTTCTGGGGCCCGTTGCTGCCTGTTAAGTATGAGCACAGCAAATCTCATTATAGGACCAGGAGCTGAAAAAGAAAACCCTCTGCCATGCCGTTAGCCAGCAGATCACACCGTCACACACCGTTATGGTTCTAGGGACACATCGGGGTATAAATCCACAGCAGCACTCGCTGCCTGTTCTGACCCCTTTGCAGAGAGCATGTACAAAAAATCAGGAAAGGAGAAAGCTGTAAAGCATATTCACAGCAGCACAGAGAGGTAACAGCGTGGCTTCTAAGCAGGACGGTTAAATAGCAAGTGCTAAAACACCTTTATCCATAAACCCACAGGACTGAGCAGGTCCATCTGAGAGCTTTAAAGGACCTGGCTCAGGAAATCTGAGTCACTGAGGTCACTTTTTAACAGATTGTGAATGCGGGAGAGATTCCAGGGGACTGGAAAAAAAGCTAAAATGCCAGCAAGAACAAACAAGTGGGCTAAGTTAGCTGGTTAGCTTGACATTGATTCTAGGAATGTAAGGGAAAGGCTGGTACCAGCCCCAAAAAGCAGCAAATTAAAGGATGAGAGCAGAATAGCGCCACACTGGTTTTCTGGAAAAGGGGCTTCGTTGCACAAAAATCAAAATTAAATTAAAAAAATCAAATCTCATTCAAAATGAGATTACAAGCTGGACTGACAAAGTTAACTGTGGCAGCACAGTTCATGGCTAAGGAATTTATCTGGGTACAGCACGCCACAGGGTTAAATTGCTGTGCTCAGACGTTGCAGCTGCTTCGCTGCTCATGTGCTGTGGGCTGTCCTGAAACCTGTGATGGAGACATGGGCAGCCAGGTCCCACCCTCCAGCCTCCACACACGGCTGCTGCCCCCGCTCACCTCCCCGGGACCCCTCGCCCAAGCCGAGCACCCAGGGACACGCACCGATGAGCTCCGCGAACCCCCCGACGGGCAGGCGGCAGGTCCCCGTCACGAACTGCAGCAGCCGGATCCTCTTCTCGTTGTCCATCTCTTTCACCACCTACGACAAGAGCACGGCGGGGGAGTGGGATCCCCGCCACCCCAAGCCCACAGCCCGCCAGCCTGGGGCGCCGTCCTGCAGCACAGCTCCTGCCACAAGCAGCCCCGGCCCTGCGGCCGGCCGGGCTCACGCACAGCCCCCAGCACCGCAGCACGCCGGGCATGCGGGCCTGCCCTCGCCTCCAGTCCCGCATCCTCGGGAACCAGCACATCCGAGGGGTCTGCGGGGAGCAGCTCTGCCCTGCCTTGGCCTCCTTCAGAGCCATTTCTGATCTCCTTCTCTCCCGGCCAGCACGGAGCAGCACAGCCTGAACTGTCACAGCTCTATTACATGTCACCCCCTTCCGTCATCCTGCCCGAGAGCAGCAGCTATTGCTAGAAGCACGCTGACCACTAAGTGCTGCCTGCTGTCCTCGGCGGCGGCGCCGCCGGGGCCTCTGCCAGCCACAGCCAAATGCTTCTTGCTGAACACGTGCTCGCGGTTGTATTTCGTTCTTCCTGACAGCCTGCGAGGCTGCCGGCCCCAGGCCAGCCCTGCCAGCCCCAGGCCTGAGGCAGGGGATGATCCCAGGGCTGTGGAGTGGGTCGGAGGTGCTGCCGGTGCTGGGACTGACCTGCCAGAACCACTGGATCTGCTTGCTGTTCTTGTTGTAGTGCCGGTAGATGGTGTTCTTCTGCCAGTCGTTCATGTCTATCTCCTGCATGCCGCACAGCATCAGCTGGGGACAGGGAACAGTCAGCAGGGGGACAGAAACGGCCCTGCACCCAGGCTTCAGAACACTGACCCTTCCAGTGCCAGCTTCACAAGGCACAGGCTCCAGCGCTGGGCAACAGGGGTGCCTGGGAGGAATTCCTCGCCTCCAACTAGACGTTTTCTTGCTAATGGACCCAACGAGCCACCCCAGAGACCCAACCACCTGGGGCGGCGGTACCCCGTCAGCAGAGCCAAGGGGCAGAGGGTGCAAGCGGAGCCTGTGCTCTCTGCCGTCACCGTGTGCCATTCCCGGGGCAGCCTGCAGCGGGGTGGGAAGCACCGGTACCTCTGTGTGCCCGTCCCAGCACAGGTGCCAGCTCACCTCCAGCTCCTTCTCATCGAAGTACCGCAGCCACTCCAGCGGCACCACCTCATTGAAGCCATCCAGGAAAGCCTTGGTCTGCTCCTCCACGCCCCGCGTGAACCTCCAGTCCGTCAGCAGCCTGGGAAGGCAGGTGGTGGTCGGCGGGCAGCCAGAGCCACCGGCCCGGCACAGGGAACCCCCACCATCCCTCCCGCCGGTGGGGAGGGCCCTGGGAGCCACAGGGGTGTGTGGGGAAGGGGAGAGGGGCTGCTGCAAATCACCAGGGCTCCCATCAATTCCCACTAGTGGGTTTCTCCCTTTCCCTCTGAACTCGTGAGCAGCGGACAGCCCTGAGACCAGCAGCCTTCGGGAGGTCAAGGGGTGCAAACCGTGTCCCCTGGCCAGAGCCTCCTGTCAGCAGGAGGAGACAGCCCTGGCAGCCCCCAGCCAGGCCAGCAGCGGACAGGCAGGGTGAGCAGCCACAGGACAAGGAGAGAAGTCTCACCCTCACTCCCCTCTCCTCTTTCCTGAAAGTACTGGCAACTGCCCAGCCAGCAGCAAGCCAGACCGCAGCGGAGCTCGGCCGACCGCGCCAGCCCATACTTGTCACAGGCCACGTAGCCCCGGGAAGCGGCCACGTCCCAAGCCCCATGTTCCCACCCCAGCACTGCCCTGCAGCTGGCAGAGGCAGGCGCCCGGTGGGGGCTGCAGGATGGCCACTCACATGATGTACTCCTCCTTGTTCTCCTCTGTCACCCGGATGCTCTCGCCGCCCTCCTTCAGCTCATGGGTGGTCACCTTGCCCAGGATCTCCATGTCCTGGATGAAGTACAGCTCCAGGCCACACTCCTCCAGGCTGTTCTCCCTGCGGGAGGACACCGGGATGCAGTTTCTGACAGAGGCACCCAGCAGCAGCGAGGGGCCGTGGGGAGGAACGCTGCCTCCCCCACAGCAGGACGGACCCCAGGCCGGGAGGGAGCACAGGGCACTCACTTGGTCCAGACGATGGAGTTGTAAAACTCGGGGTCGATGGATTCCAGGTCCTTCAGCGTGGGCCGCTTGTTCAGCATGCGCTTGTAGAAGGGCAGCGTGAAGCCGGTATCGATGAACTTCCCATGATACAGAGCCTGCAGTGGGGAGGTGATGCTGGGTCACGGGGGACCCCAGGACAGATCCGTGGGGCGAGATGGTGCTCCACCACTGGGGCAGCCGCGGGGTGGAAGGGAATCGCCCCCAGGGTCCCGGAGCTGTGGCGCTCACTCCCGGCTGGCAAACGCGGCAGGGAGGAGCAGGGTCCCCCCAAGAGCGCTGCGCAGGGGCGGCTTGCCGGGTGTGGGGTGTGCTCGCAGCCCCTCTCCCCTCCCCACCGCAAATTCCACCCCGTCTCCTTCTCCCCTCACAGCTCTATTAAGAGCACTTGTTTAAACAGAGCTGTGCTGTGGCTTCCCTGAATCCCTGGCTTCCAGGAGCCCCAAGGCAAAGGCAGCCAAAAATAATGCAGACGCTTGTCTAGAACGGCCCAGCGGTGAGTAATAGTCTGGGGTTTTATTGGTATCCTGCAATGCTCAGGGCAGGGCAGGGCAGGACAGAGCGGGGACCTGAGCAGTACACAGCCACCTCCCGCACACACCTCGCAGGGCTGCGGGCCAGGGACCCTTCCCCAAGCTCGGGGGGCCCCTGGCAGCCCCCCTAGCATCCCAGGGCCGGGCAACCTGCGGCACATTGGACTTGGGGAATGCGAGACGAACGGGAGGAGCCGCTCTGGGGCTTGGGCAGCTGGAAAATCTCACACTGCTGTGGCTAAAAATAGTTCCCAGAGCTGCAGACCCGACAGTACCTGGGGTGGCAGCCAAAGACCTAGAGCCATCCCTGCTACACAGCCCCTGGGAAACCAGGTCCCCTCCGGCCCCAGAGCCATTCCCCGGATTTAAAATGCATCACCCCGCAGCACCCCCTTGATGGCCCATCTCCCATGGACCCACATCTGAGCGAGAAGGGGCTTAAGGAGGGCGACAGTGCCGAGCCGAGCACAGGCATGGCATGCAGAGCTGCCCCTCGCCCCGCTGCCCACCCCCGTCCCCCACAAGGACCCTGATCCGCATGAGGGGACACGAACGAAGAGACTTGTCTCCCGTCACCTCCCCGACACCGTGTCACTCCGGGCTCTCACCATGGCGATGAAGCGGCCGATGAAGCGGAAGTAGGTGAGGTGGTCAGGGTTGATGGAGGAGGCAGCGTTGATCTGCAGGCAGTAGTTGTTCTTGCCAGCGTACTCGAAGAGGCAGTACATGGGGTTGAGCACCTCGTGGGACAGGAGGAAGAACCACTCCCTGGGGTGAGAAGAAAGGGGAGCATGGTGACAAGCGGCTCGAGGAGCCGGGGTGCCCAGGGGCTGCGCGGGGAGGCTGCGCCCCAGCGGGCGAGACGGCCCCGCGCCTCCACAGCACACCCCGCACAAACCAGGTGCCCATCTCCTCGGGGTGCCGGTGCAAGCGCTGGGCCCTGGTGTGACTTGGCGAGGGTGTCCTCCGCCACAGGGGTGCTGTGCCTGGTTTGCAAAGGGCTTCTGGAGACACCAGCAAGAAACACCCCAGTTTGCCGGAGGCCACGCTGGGAGCACCAGGGATCCCAGCAGGCACCGCGTGGCTCAGTCCCACCCAGGCTATCGCACACGTACACACACACAGGCACACGCTGTCGTGCACACACGCCCTGAGCCTCCCCGCACAGGCTCCCCCGGGAGCCCCATCCTGAGCTCAAAGCAGCACGGGACGGGTACTGTCCTGGCTTTGCTCCCCCGGCCGTGCAGGGAGACGGGAGTCCTTGGACGCAGAGGCAGCCCCGGCATCCCGTCCGTGGTTCTACCCTGTGGTAGAACAGCATGACGTAACCTACCATAGGGTAAAACCACTGGCAGGACACAGAGAGAGGCGGAGAGCAGGAGCCCCTGCACCAGAGCTGGGGGCAGCAGCACCACAAAGGAGGAGCGGGCAAGAGCACGGCAGCACCAATGCCGGGGTGGCAGCAGGCAGGGGAAAGTGTTAGCCCAGCACCAAGGCAGACACCCCGAGCGAGCCGGAGGGGTCTCATGGGGACACAGGACCCCCCACCAGCCGAGACGCAGCCCGTGCTCTGCAGTAACACCATCCTTGTGGAGGCAGTGGAGGCTGCAGCAACTGCATCACACCACGTCTGCCCTGGCGCACACCGACTGTCCCAGGAAGCAGCAGGGCCTGTTGGCTGTGGGGACAAGAGGTCGTTCGACCCATCATCCCCAGGCCCCAGGGGTGGCAGGGGAGCCCCAGCTGGGTCCCCCCTCCAGCCCTCGATGTGCCAGGGACAGGCTGGTGTGATGCTTTCAGGGTGTTCTACCATTCCTAAAACTAATGCTGTTTCCCATTTGAACACCCCGTGGCTCCTCCGGCCAAGCAGGCGCCGCAGAAAGGCTGGGGACCCCGAGTGCAGGTGCCGGGCAGCCTCCCACGCCCGCACCGCCCTTTAGGGGTTCACGCCGCAGGCAGGGCACAGCCCCGTCCAGCAGCCGGCGCGTGGTCCGGCACACCAGCGCTCACCTAGCGATGCCGCCATAGTCCAGGCCCTCCTCTCCTCGCATGATGATGTACAGGCGGCGCCGCAGGTCGTACGGCTTCATGTTCATGATCTGGGGAGAAGCAAGGGGAAGCGTCACTGTGGGCCGGTGCGAGGGCCAGCTCCACACCTCCCTGGGCTCTGTGGCCCCGGCACCTCCTCACCTGCTGGAAGGAGTCCTCAAAGAGCGTCTGTCGAGAAACGCTGATCTTCACATGGCTGGGCAACGCATTCGACTACGAGCAAGGCAGAGACACAAAGCTTTGTGCAGGCTGGCCCAGAGACTCTCCTCGCCCGTGCCTGCCCATGGGGTCAGGCTGCCCACGCACCCATCCAGCCCTGCGGCTCAGTGGCCCCGAGCTGCTGGAGCCCTCCAGCTGCGATACTCACGTGGCAGAGGAAGCGGAACTGGTGGTACTTCCAGCGAAAGCTCCGGTCATACGCCCCCGGGGAGCCGCCCTGCTTGCTCCTACAAAAGCAGCACCGGCCTGTGTTCAGCATCCCCGCCTGCCCCAACGCAAGGTGCCCACACCCAGCAGCCTCATCACCTCCCAGGCGGGAGGAAGATCTCTGGGGCGCAGCTCACCCCCATCAGAGCCAAATGTGACACCCTAAACCCACTAATCAGTGTCTTTGCAACAAAGCTGACCCACTTCTCCCGCTCCGCGTCACGACCGCAGGAAGGCAGGAGCTGCGGACAGGCAGCTCGAGGCCCAGCTCCCAACGTGCAGCCCGGCTGCAGAGCGAGGGGCCCAGCCCAAAAGCGCTTACCCAGACTCGAATCCGGGGCGCGGGTCCTTGAAGGTGGTGGTCCGAGTGTTGTGGTCCACGAAGTAGCGCACGCCCTCATTCGTGTACTTCATCTCCCAGCCGGGCGGCAGCGGCGGCTCCTGGATCATCCTGCCGACAAGGAACGGGTCACCAGGCAGGCACCTCAGGCATCTCTCACCCTGAACTGCGGCCCTCCAAACTGCTGCCCTTGGGGACCACCCTGAATTTACAGCTGACCCAGGCAAAAGGAAGGATTTGTGGTATGGGATTAGCGAGCGCCTGTCTGCACCCCGGGACAGGAGCCCTGCCTGGGCTGCCCTCTTGGCTATGGCCAGGACTGGCCACAGCTACAGCTTCTCTCTCTCTGAGGGAGAGATGGCCTCAGTGGAGACCTGGGCCAGGTCCCCAGCCAGGACAGGTCTCTGGAGAACCACAGCCCAGAGCTCCCAGGAGCCCCAGCAGAGCCCTGCGGGAAGGTAACAGGGCTACAAGCACCTCTTTCTGCCCAGAAAGCCCTGTAGCCTTCCCCATCACTTCTCATCTCTACCCTCAGCTCCTGCACACCAGAGAGCTGCCTCAGAACGCCACAGGTTGCAGTGTCCAACCCTCCTGGGCTCCAGCACTGCCTGCAGCTCTAAGCACTTTTAGCTCCCCAGTGCTGCAGCCCACTCGGTCCCCGGCACGGCCAGCTCTTGGCAGCCCATCGCATGGACCTTCCGAAACCGCACGCACCCTCCCTGCTCTCCCCGCAGGCTGCCTACCCCTGCGTGCGAGGGTCTTCCCACTGGGTGGTCCGTGTGTTGTGGTTCACGTAATACACTCGCCCATTGTCCTGTCTCTTCTCTAAGAGAAAAGAGAAAGGAAGCATTAGCAGGAGCGCCCTGGCCAGCACTGACCCGCAGTCCCGCACAGAGCCCTCCCCTTCCCAGCTCATGAGAAGTTTGCTGGCTACCCATGACCCACCTTTGGAAAATGTAGGATAAAAAAACCCTACGTTTCTTCTATGTACACAGGCTGGTTTTCTCCGGTGCCCCCAAGGCCAGCATGCGGGGAGGTGCCACGGCCAAGTTTGGCCCTGCTAATGCGCTGCGGGGCTGGCACAAGAGCCGTGCTCGGCCATGCACCTTGCTGGGCCGGCAGCACATGCACCCTCCTCGGACACGCAGCGCTCCGCAAGTGCAGCATCCCTCCAGGCAGACCTGTGCGTGCCTTCTCAAACACGTCCAAACTCCCTGCACAGCTCACGTTCCTGGCGTGTGCTGCACACGCATGTACACCCATGCCTCTATCTGTTGCACACAGGCGTAAAACAGGCACGCCACTCACACCAGCACCACAGCTCAACCCTGCTCTGCCCGCAGCCTCACATATTGTTGCACAGGACCCTTCCTGCACGTGCTCCCCGCCTTCCCAACACCCCGTGTGCGCCACGCACTTCCCCAGGCACCCCCTTCCCGACACTATTTGCACACTCGGAACAGCAAGTGCCTCCCAGCCGTGGCTGGGCACCACGTGCCCCGGCCTGGTGGTGATCCTGCACCCACTCCCCCACCGTGCCAGCCCCCGGGTGCCTGCACCCGCCCCGTGCACCCCCTCTTGTCCCGCCTGCAACGCCTCCCCCCCTGCACACGCCCACGCGCGCGAGCTGCCTCCCCACGAACACGTGTGCCCCACACGCAACACACCTCCTCCCTCCACGTGCCTGCGTCACTCCCCGCACGCACGGCCCTGCTCCATGCCGGCAGGGACGCCCCGCACGCACGCTCCCCTGTCACCTCCCGGCCACCGCAGCCCCCCTCGCTGCGTCTCACTGCAGGAAGCAGCCCCCAGGCTGTGACTCCAGCAGCCCCCGTGTACGACGACCAGGATTGCGTCCATCCCAGGGACCCTATCCATGGCAGGGACTCCCGCCCCACCCCAGGGTGCTCGGCCCCACGCAGAGCCGTGCCTCTCCCCCCCCCCGTCTCACCCCGCTGATGCAGGAGGTGGGCCACCGAGCGCAGCCGCAAAGGCTCCAGCACCAACCCCATCAAGACCCTGCCCTTGGAAACCTCTTAGCAGCCTGGGCCCCCTCTGTCCTGCTCCAAGCTCCCTGCAGTTTTAAGCCCTCTCCTGCCCTCCCTGCCTGCCTGGCACAGCACAGCTGTCTGCTGCCTGTCTGCACCCACGGGCAGCCCAGCCGGCCCTCTCCAGGGATGCTCTTGCCATGGGGGGGGGGGTTCTCTCTGCCCTGGAGATGGCACAGGGACTTTTCAAAACATCCTGGCACATGATGCTTTGGCCATAGGGACAGGACAGCCAGCCCCGCTCCTGCCAGCTCCCAGCCTTGCTGCGGAGCAGGGCAGAGCATCCCAGGAGGCACGCGTGGCAGCAGGATGGATCCCTGCTCAGCAGAGGAGGGGTCTGGGGACAAGTGAGGAGTTGGATCCCCAACCTCTCCCCCCGTCCAAAAGAACAACCACAAGCACTTCTGCATTCAGTAGCTGAGAAAAACTGGGAACTCCTCCAGGAAGAGAGAGAAAAAAAAGGAAAAAAAAAGCTGGATTTCAAATGAGAGATCGTGCTAATCACAGGCAGACTCATCCCCACACGCAGCAGAGCACTGGGAACGCTGGCTCCCCAGACACTGCTCCCGTTATCGCCAGGGACGGGAGCAAAGGAGCTGCTGACAGCACCGTCCTCCCCACGGAGCAGGCAGGGTCCCGCTCCGGGTGACGGAGGAGCGTCCCTGGTGGGCTGCCCGGCGAGCGCAGCAGCAGGTAAGTGAGGCGGCTCAGTACTTACCCCAGCCGGGAGGAAGGGGACCAAGAGGATCATTGTCGGACGGGGCGCCGGACGACTAGAGACAACAGAGAGGGCAAAAACACAAAATAAAAACCAGGGCAGGGACGCCTGGGAAGAGCAGAATGTAGAGGTGAGCCGTGCAGCCCCGGCTCCCACTCGCCTCCCCTTGGCCCGCGGCTCCCTGAGAACTGAAAAAAAAGAAAACAAACTTGCAGACTCAAGGGGGGGTTAAAAAAAAAAAATCAAAAAAAAGCACAAACTAAACAGAGGCTAGGGCAGCCAAGGGGGCGGCGGGGCAGGGGCCGTGCCGCACGGAGGGGAGCGGGACGGCACGGCGGGATCCAGATGTGCACGGCTGCTCGGCTCCCGCCGGCTGTCCCCACCAGATACACCTCCAGCCTCCTCCAAGAACCACACACAAGAGGGGAAAAAATATCGCAGGCCTTTCCAATGAAATCATTCCCACAAGCCCTGTCCACGCCCAGCGCTTCCTGGCGGGCCGGCGGCCCCCTCCTCCCCGGGCAGGGTGCGGGGTGCGGGATGCGCTCGCACTGAGGCCGCATTCATCCCGCGCAGACGGGCGGCTCCGCGCCCCGACACCCCCCCAGCAGGTTGGGGGCCTCCGCACAAAGCACCTTTCTTCTTCCCCAGGGCGGGCAGAGCCGGCGGCCGTCACCCAGCCTGAACCGGGGGATGCCCCGGGACGGGGGGAGCAGGCTGGCGTACTGCCCCGCTGCCCCGGCGCGCCTGAGCCCCCCGTCTCCAGCTCCACCGGAGGTCCCTAGGGATGGAGGCGCAGCCCCGACAGTCGGGGGTTTGGGGGAGAAGGAGGCCTGCGAGTGCTTTTAATGGTTAAATAAGAAACGCATTGTTACCAAAAAGGCATTTTCATTGCACCTCCTGAAACCCAGCTGCTGGAGAGAGGCCGGCGTCCCAGCCCTCCACGCTGGGCCGGGGATCACAGTCAGCCTCAGCTCAGGAAATGCCACCCACAGCCAGGCGCGTCCCTCCCGCCTGGGAACAGGAGGCAGCCCCAGGCCCAGGCACGGCCGCTGGTCGGGGTGCCAGGGCCCCCCACTCTGAGAAGGCTCCAGCGCTCGGGGCACCCCATGGCAGCCCAGCACCCCCAGGGATGTCCTGGGGCACGGCAGGGACAGGGCTGGCACAGTCTGTGCCTCTCCAAGCTTCGTCTCTTGTACCCGACCCCATGTGCCAGGGCTGGGCGCAGGAGGCATTGCCCCAGCAGCGGCCAGCCCAGCATGGCACCCCTGGACTTGGGGCACTCCCTGCTCCCTCCCCACCCAGACAGGCTGGCCAGAGATGCAGCCGAGTCACATCCAGAGCTATCACCTCACTGTGACCTAAAAATAACTCATTAAATCTAACAGGACAGAGCCGCAGAGCCTGGGGCAGAGCTCCGGGGAGCCAGCCCTCCTCCAGCTCTCCACAGACCCTGGGAACAACCCGGCCCCTGGTGCCGGCAAGACCCTTCAGTGCAAGGGGTGCTGCGCGTGGGCACAGCTTGGGGAGCCCTGATGTGCCTGCTGGCAGAGCGGTCCCTGGCTGCACCCCGGCCCCCCGAGCTGCGGCTTCCCCCAGGGGCTGCGCGTAGAGGGCTCTGCATCGCCCAGGGCTGCAGCGCCGCTCATCACCTCCCCACCTTCCTCTCCCAGCAAGGAGGGCAGGTGGGTGCTGGAGTCGGGAGGGCAAGGCAAAGCAGAAATCCCCTGCGGGGAAGGACGCAGAGCAGGAGCCATCACCGCTGGCAGCAGAGCGCTTGAAACAAAAAAGTACAATCGCTTCATCAGGCTAAATTTGGAGCACGAGTCCCTCCCTCTGCACTCCGCGGAGCCTGGCCAGGGCGAGTCGCGCAGCGCTGGAGCAGCTCCAAGGCTGGTGCTGGCGGAGACACAAGCGAGCGACAGGCCAGGAGCCCCGTTCGGCCTCCAGTGGAAGCCCCCTCCCGCGCACCCCTCTGCAGCAGTCCTGTGAGCAGCGTGCCGAGGAGCACAGGCGGGCGGAGGGCCGCAGAGCCATGATGTTCCAGCTCCTGCCGCGAGGCTTGGAATGGCTGGCGAGCTGTCCAGGGAGAGACGGGCAGGGGGAGGAAAGGGGCAGAGCAGCTTCCTGCACCCCCGGGGAGCAGTCCTGGTTGTGTCTCATGCAGAGCAGCACCAGAGGGTGGACTCTCCATCCCCTCCCAGAGAGCATCCGAGCTCCTTGGTGGAGCACAGAGCTTTCACCAGCGCTAGCAGCACTGCTGGGACACGTCAGCCTCCTGGCTTTCTCTGAGAGGAGCTAAACGTCAATGGGAGGTTGGTCACCCTGCTCTGCCCACCTTCACTCCACACCTGCCCCACCAGACCTCCCCGCCTTCTGGCAAGAGCCGTGTTTTACATGGTGGCACAGCCTCTACGAGGCACGTGGCTGGCTGACAGCGGAGAGCACTGGGATATCGCTGCTCCGGGAGGTGGACACACTCCAGCCTGGCTCTCTCCCAAGCCCTGCTCACCCTGCAGCATGACAGCTGCCAGCATGGTGCTGGTTATCAGAGGGTGCTTGCCACCGCTGGAAGCCGGGTCCCAGCTCCAGCAGAAAAGGCAAGACCAGGACATGAGAGGTCTGTGCCCAGGAGCTATCGTTCTGCAGGGCTGTTGAGAGATCATTCCCTGAGCAAGGAAATGCAGCTGCTCAGCCCAAACCAGGAACGAGGGGAAGAAGCAGAGAAAGCAGGAGGAAACTCGCCGAGCCCAGAAGTGCTTGTTCCGTGTGCTCTCTGGTCCCCCGGCTCTTGCATCCCTCACCATGCCAGCACTTGTACCCTGGGCCTGCAGCTACTGCTGCTGACTCCTGCTGCCACCCAGGACCCAACTCGCTGTCCTCAGTCCAACAGAGACTTGGGGAGGGACGAGCTCAGCCCCAAGAGCCTCCCCTCCTGCTACAGACCAGGATCCCACAGCTTCCTCAGCATAGCCCCAGCTCTGACAGGACACAGCAAGGCTTGGCTGACAGGAACCATGGAGAAAGCATGTGCCCAGCCACACTGGCACTGGAGGGACACCGGGGACAGGCTGCTGAGGACACCTCCCACCACCCTCAGAGCCATGCAGGCTGTTTTATAAAAAGAAAGTTACTCCCACAGGGTTCTCTGCAGGCAGCAGAGGAGCTTGTGGGTTCTCCTGTCTGAGCACCACTCTGCTGAGCTCGCCGAGCCGACAGACCCCACACAGCCCAGCGAGCACCTCTCCATGCTCAGAGTCTCCCAGGCCAGCCCAGGTGAGACCAGTGGGAGAGCTGGGTGAGATCTCCAGCACCGCAGCCCCTGGCTCTCACCTGGTACAGGAATCTTTGGCTGAACTGCTGCATGGCTCCTTGGAGCTGGTTTCGCTGGGACTGCCACTGCTCATAGTTCCTGACGTACTCGGCTGTGGGGCGCTGCCACGTGGTGGTCCGGGTGTTGTGGTCCACGTAGTAATACCTGCCTCGAGGATCCACACGCTTCTCCCACCTGGAAACAGCAGAGGAAGATGTCACTGTCTGTCCTCAGACAGCTCAGCGGGTCCTGCTGGCAGCTGCCATGCAGCAACTCGGTACTAATGCTGGTGTGAAGGCAGCAGAAAGAAACCCCAGAGAGGTTGGGAGGCACAGCAGAAGGCACACACCATGGTCCTACACCGAGGAACCTCCCATTGCCCTCGCCCGAGGGCTGCCTCCAGTCTGGATGTGCAGCAGCAGCTTCAGAATATCCAGCTGCTGCTCCAGAACATGTTGAAAGGGTGACCGAGAGGAGCACTGGGTTATGAGCCACTTCCCCAGCTGCCACACTCCCCCTGCAAGAGCTCAGGAAAGGGTTTGTGGCTGAGTTCTGCCTCTCAGAAATGCAGGTGAGAAAAGCAGCTCATAGAAGTGAGAAGTAGCCGAGAGCTACCAGGGCCCAAGGGTCCTACTGTGAAGCCCATGATTTTTCATTTCACTCTGACACTACAGGCTGACTTCAGGCACTTGCTCCCTGGCCCCTCTCACAAGACTAAGGTACCCTTTAACATAAGGGCTCCGCTCCCAGCTCCAGCATAACCACCAGTTTCACAGCCGAAGGGGCTCTTTTGGACATAGATCCACCAGAAGGAAATACAGAAGACTTGAAGCGCCTCCCTGCCAGGGCACACGAAGCCTAGACGGGACGCCTGGGCGCTAGCAGAGTTCACACCAGGATGCCATAAGCTTTCCTCCAAGAGAGCTGACCTCCGACAGAGGCAAGGCACCGGGCTGGAGACCTGCGCAGGAGGGAAGGAGCACAGCTGGGGTACTCCAAACCTACCTGTCCAGGTAATAGCCCCCCTCTTTTAACACCAGACAGATTTCACACTGTTGTAGGATCAGAAAGCAGCCACAGAGATCACAGCTTAACTGAAGGTAGCGTGTGCCCACAGGAGCCTGGAGGCTCCCGTGGAGGAAAACAGGATGGGTTTGTATTTCACTTTCACACATTACACTGGCAGTTAAAGCACTCTTTAGTCATTCCAGCCTTGAACAAACTCAGTCTAGAGAACAACAGTTTGGCTATACAGCCTTCTCTGCCTTTAGGAGCACAAAGAGGTGAGAATTCAACAAGCTTCTGGAAGGCACGTGGCCCCAGGGCTGTGTACAGCCTTTATGACCTGAGGACTGTTTTCTCCTGCAAATGAAAACCTGGCCCTCCGGGACATGGGTTTTGCAGAGTGCTTCCTGCAGGTCTCATGGAGCCAAGCAGCATCTTCTCAAGCACAAGCAGACCCCAACACGGCTGAGAACATAAGAGGCTCCTCTGAGAGAGTCCAGGGTCCGGCTCCAGGTTTGGGGCACGCTGAGCGTGCCTGTTTCTGTTCACCAGGAGCTCAGTCCTCACCTAGGAGCATCTGTTTTTCCAGGTGACGAGGCCCACCCCCCCTCCCTTCTCCTGGTCCCTGGGGGTACTTTGCCGGCACCCTGGCCCAAAACCCCCCCATCTGCTCTGCCCACAGGCAGTTGTGCTGCTTCTCAAGTGTTCAGTGATTTCCATGGACTGTTTAAAGAAAAAAACCCTCTAACAGAGGTCAAAACGCAACAGATTGGAAAGCTTGTTCCTTTTTACACATGCTGAAAAGACCTTTCTGAGGATACAGGGTGTGCTTTCAGGCCGCTGAGCGCTTGGTCATCTCATCCCATTTCTTTTTATGAATGAAAAGACCTTCCTGCTACCAATTCACTTCTCCCCTTTTGTGCAGGCTCCTGTGCATCTGATACAAGTTAGTTCAGTATGTGAGGTGCCAGCTGCCCCCAGAGCCCCTTACCCTGGTGGAAGAGGTCTCTCCCACGTGGTGGTCTTGTTGTTATGGTCTACATAGTAGACTCTACCATTAGGCAGCTCTCGCTGTTCCCACCTGCAAGAAAAAAAAAAACAATCATGGGATAGCTGATCCTTGCTAGCAGAGACCGAACCCCGGCTGCAGTGGAGGTACCAAAACAAACTGCCCTCTGCGATGCCAGCCCGAGCGGCGTGCCTTCCGCTGCAGGGCTCCCCAGGTGCCTGCCGCCCCGCACACCGCTCCAGGGCCAGCTGGGGAGAGCGGCAGCCCTCAGGAGAGGACATGGAGGAGCCCCGAGGCAGACAAGACAGCGCCTGTCCTCTCCTCACACACAGAGGTGAGGCGAAGGGGTTCAGCTGGAACAAGCAACATGGACCCGGCAGCCTCAGCCTCTGCACCCAGCGGGCAGCGAGAGCTGGAGCCTTGCTACACGCAGGACCAAGACACTTCGCAGGCACCTTCGTCTACTTTAAATCATGCCTGAACAGCCTCCCTGGGAAAAGTGTTTGCATGTGTGCCCATGGACTTGGACTGTGGCTGTGCAGCCAAGCCTCCCCCACGCATCAGAGAGCTGTGAATAATTAATAATCACCTTATTACCAACAACATCCAGAGCGCTGCATCTGGTGGATTAGCAAGCCTACCTCCTCGCATTGCTTAGCTACAGCGTGCTAACCTTTATTTAAAGTAAAGAATGACAGCAGGTCTACATGGCAATTGCTTGCCTTGCTAGATCAGGACGATCAGAGATGTGCTGCAGCACTCTGCTTTCTGAGAACAGGCATGATTTCGAGCATTAATTCCTAATTTCCTCCAGAAAGTAGGAGGGTCAGCGTAAGATTTCACACAGGGTCAGTTTCATGTCCCGTGAGTTTTTGATGTAGTTTTTGTTTGGTTTCTCTTAATAAGTCTTTAAAGGGAAGCCTTTGAGTTTGGGCTGGGGCTGAACTTTCTCCTTGGCGGCCCTCCTGCTCACTGCTGACAGATACTGCTTAAAAACATCGCGTGGCCACGAGGCACTCGGTTCAGAGGTGGTCCCTAAGGCGAGTCGGTGCGATAGGGAGGCCTGGCTTTACACAGCTACACTGAAAACCACTCTTTGCCTTCATTCATTCATGAAAGTTTATGCCCTGGCAGAGGTAAAAGCCCCGAGGAGCACCGTGCTTTCCTGTCAGCTTTTATTCTGCATCAGAGAGAGGCGAGCCAGCAGCTGCTGACAGATAAAGTGTTCTCCTGCTACGCTTCTGCTCCCACAGGTCTCCCTCCCAATTCAGTCTTCAGTCTTAATCACAAAAAGCCCTAGGAAATTAATATACCAGCTTCTGTTGTGACAGCAAGGGAAGAAATCTGGGCTTGCAGAAAGCAAGAAGCACTTAAGGAGGAGACACACCGAGTGCCAACGCCCCATCGCCTGGGCTTACGCCGCTCCTGCTCATCCTCAGACCTCCCCAGGGGACAACGAAATCACCAAACGGTGACCTCGGCTGCAACCACAGATCTGCTGCAACCACAGGTTGCGTGCATGGCAGCCTCGAGCCTGCTCTCGAACGAGGTGGGAAGGCAGAAACGGGGAGAGCTTCAGCCACGTTGCCAAGCCCTGGCAGCGTGCCGTCAGCTGGGGACCCCAGCGGTCCGGCAGCCACGCGGCAGCCTGAAAAGACCCTGCCCTGCACGGAAGGCAACGTTGCACTCTGAGATAAGAGTCAGTTCCCCAAAAGCAGGAGAGGAACGTGAATGCCAGGCTCAGGATTTAGCACAGAGATTGTCTAACCTAAATCAGAGCTGTTGGCTTCGCTCCTGTGGGCTTCTCAAAAGCACTGCCAACTTTATGCACATGCAGAGAGCAGGCAGCATCTGCAGGTAAAAGCTACCAGTTAGAACTGGATCTTTCTCATCCCTAGAAGAGATGTAGGGACACCAGTGGTTGCCTCTGATCAAAAGAGTCCAAGGCAGGACCTACTGCGCCTGTAACACCTTCGCCAGCGAGGGGCTGCCAAGCATACCACCACCCAAACCAGTGACCACGTGAGAGCAGAGCCAGCGCTGCCCGGTGCCGTTCTGGGGTCAAGAAGTCTTTGTTTCTGCACCCAGCGGTCAGCCCTTTTCCTGGGTTACCCCTGGGCAGCGGTGGGCATTGTCGGAGGGGAAATGCCTGGAGTTTCCAGTTCACTAGTGATGAACTCAGTGCTTCACAGGCATAAAAGCACCAGGGCAGCTAAAAGGTTGAAATCTCTAAAGAGAAAAATCAGCATAGCTGGGATTTCTTAAAGACACAAGCATGTCCACCCCATGAGATGGGCAGCAGAACATCCCTGACCATCTCCAGGGAGAAGGCAGGGCTGTGAAGTGCCACTGGCTGGAGAGCTGCCCGCTGCAGGCACTTCAGATCGCCACCAGCAACCAGATACAGATCCGGCACGAGGCTCAGGTGGAGGAACACTATTTGCAAACAAAACTCCAAGGTGCAATTCCACTCATGAGACTTGGCAGGCATCGGCATCCTGTGAAAACCCTTTAAGCATCATCTTTCTGAGGTCAGCTGTACATAACGGCCTCCTTCGCGCAGATCTAGAGACCGCAGCACCGCACGCTTACCGTGAGAACAACCCCAGCCAGATACCCCACCCGTTCTGTCCACGCTGACATGTGGTGCTTCAGAGGTGAACGGGACCATAGCCTAGTGCACACACAACCAGTGGTGCTGGCAGTAATTACTGGAGGAAACAGGTCCTCCAGACTCATTAACAACAGGTTCTCTGATCAATATTGCTCTGAGGACCTGGAAGTCCTTTACGCAAGAGGCTCCC
Source organism: Phalacrocorax aristotelis (assembly GCF_949628215.1). Taxonomy (NCBI): domain Eukaryota; kingdom Metazoa; phylum Chordata; class Aves; order Suliformes; family Phalacrocoracidae; genus Phalacrocorax; species Phalacrocorax aristotelis. The sequence continues at coordinate 1,278,908 of NC_134283.1, forward strand.
AAGCCGCCAGGTACCATTTCTGTGCCTGCAGGGACCAGAAATCCCACGACAAGGACTCCTCAAGGGCAGGGGGTTTCTGGATCCCTCAGATACTCCTCTGGGTGCCCTCATGATTGCAAAAAAACCACAGAGGACTCGGGAGAGCTGCTGGTGGCATCTGATTTATGCCCCTGTACAAGCAGGTGACAAGTGCACATGCTCCTCAGGTCAGCAGCTCCACTGTGATCTGAAATGTAAGTCTGCTGAGGGCCGCCTCGCCCTGCGAACAGCGAATCACCGCTGTTAAAGAGCAAGCTGTGACGAGCTGTTATTGCTGACACACAGCAGTGACCTCAGAAACAGGGGCACTGGGGGCAACCCCTTCCATGCTCAGACCACCTTGCCCAGCTCTTCACAAGCTTCAGCCTTCTCCAGCTCCCCTGCATCCCGCCTGCCATCCCAAGGGGCGGCTCTGCCTCTGGGGAGCCTACCTCCCGCTGGCATTCCTCCCCCGTGCCCGCGGCCACACGGCCACCTGAAAGGAAGACCAGCGGTGTAGCACGCGCTAGGTGGTGGGAGCAAGCGCCCACCTGCACCGCTGCTGCGGGCGCGAAGCGCGCGACGCGTCGGCCCCTGCTAGCTCCCCTCCGACTGCCCGCAAGGCTTGCGACGGCAGCGGATACAGGGAGCCACGGATGGTGTGAAGTGGCAGCGCTGAGGCAACCCTGCAGTCCAAACAAAACGCCCTCCTTATGTAAGAAACCACAGCCCCATGCCTTCTGCCAGGCAGCATAATGTACCTCTTTGTACGGGCGAGACAGCGCTGTGTACACACACTGCGCTAACGACCGTCTGTCCCCCGCGCAGGATCATCACTGATAGGAACCAGATGCAGGAGCCAGCAGCTCTTGTGCCCTCCCCCTTTTGCTATCAGGCCACTCGGAAACCCCTACATGAGAACCGGGACCCTGCGCCAAAGGCCTCAAGAGCTGTGACCGGCTGCTCCTGTGCCACACACGCTCCCCGGCTTCGCAAGGGAACATGCTCTGCCCAAGCCAGGAGGACGTGAAGGAGGTTGTAGGCACTGCCGGGGCTGGAATTATTCAGAACACCTTCCAGCACCCTCCAGCCCCTAGAACAGACTCCCAGTTATACGAGAGATGCCTTTGTGCCCGCCACATCTGGTGCAGATGTTCAGAGGCTGCTATCTGAGCAGAATAAATAGCTCTGAATCCCCACATGAACCCAGCCGCTCTTGACTCCATCTGCACTCAGCCTGGCGCGAGCAAGGAGGCCGGGGCTCAGCACACCCACCAGCACACCGCTAGGAAAAGCTACCACCCCTCCAGAGGCTGAAGGGAAGCCGAATAAGAGCGCTCTCCGTGCTCCCACGGATGAAAGGAGACGCTGGGAGAATGAGGCAGGGCTCCTGCAGAAAGCAAGAGGAACAAGATGCCTTCCAGCTCTTCAGTGCCAGAACGACCAGCAGCTCTGCAGGGGATGTCAAAGCAAAAACGATCACTCAGGAGCTCTGCAGCACTCTGCACGGCCATCCCTGCAGGAGCCAGGCCAGCCAGGGGCTATCCTGCACCGCTTTCTGCAGAGCACGCTGCTGCCAGAGCTGAAGCGGCCTGGTTTTGTCTGCATCCCTTCTGCCTGAGACATCGCTGCCTCCACCAGCCCAGCCAGCCACATCCCCATCTCCCAAGATGGGCCCCAAACCACTAGCTAAAGCAATACCGTGGTGTGGTGAGCCAGCCAAAAATCAGCTGCCCTAGATCAGGTCTCAAGAGATCCCCAGAAGCTCACTGGTACCACCCCAGGGCCGCAGCGTTTTGTGCAATCCCTGTTTAGCAAATTCCTGTTTGTGCAAGTCCCTGTTAGCCCAGAACCTGGTCTTGCCGCTCTCAGGGCAGGGCTCACACCATGGAGACCTCAACCGACTCAATTCTCCGCTCTCCTTCACCTGGGAAGACCTTCATACTTGGTCTCCACCTGACCAAGCAGGTCAACTGCTACCCAAGCCCGCCCAGCACGAGCGTGTAACTCGGCCAGCACACGCGAGAGGGTTGCTGCCCTCTTCCCCCAGTACAGATCCTACGGTCAGGACAGGGAGGGAGAGATACAAAAGGTCCTAATCAAAGGTGCCTCCAGAGACCCAAATTCTGCAAGCTCAGCGCGGAGGACACCTTGCTACACCTCCACTGCTCTTCTCCAGCCGTCTCCCAAAGCGCAACAGTTTTACCCTCCTCCCTGCTCTGACACGCGTGATTTTCTGGTGTGTGAGCACCGCAGGGAGGCAGGCACCGGGAGGATACAGGCCGCCCTTCCACCCGGCTGGACCGCGTAAATGCAAGGCTGGCGCATCTTATAGAGCAGGGCTCGCAACCTCCCGAGCCTCCGGAAACCCTCATCGTGAGATACCCGCAGGCTCCTCTCCGCCACGGGAAAGAAACAGTGTGTTTCCACCTGGGGCTGTGCAGAGGTGGGGAAAAGGAGACCTTCAGTCTACCTGGTAGGAGCAGAAAGGGGCATAAGCTCTGGCTGGAATAAAGACCTTTTTCAGAGCACTGGACTTTTCCAGCTGCCTGGAAACAGGAAGCGCCCAGGCCAGAGAACAGAAACCCTCACACACCCCACATAAAGGCACACTGAGCCGTTAACCCTAATTACCTGTGACTGACACACGAGCGAGGCCCTGACCTTCCAGGCATCGCCTCAGCCAAAGGAAAATAAACAGCTCCCTTCATACGAAACACAAGCCATTTTCAATCTCCCCCCCTCGCTGCTTTGCGTTTTCAGTCCAGAACTAAAGGTGTCTGAAACACAAGGGGAGAACGACCCAGCTACAGCATGAAATGAAGGGGGGCTGAGCCCAGAGCCTGCCTGCCGCCTCCACCAAGAGCCAGCGAGCCCAGGGCTCAGCTGGCCCCAGCGCTCCTCCCAGCCCCCTCCCCACATCCCACAGGGGAGGATGTGGAGCATCTGCAGCCAGGGAGACAAAGGGGCACAGCTATGTGAGGGTCCTGCCCACCTCCCCCTAGCAGTGGCCAATGCCTCCACAGCATGTCTGCAGTGCATGTTTGTGCCCTCCTGCTCAGAGGGAGCTCCCTGGAAATCCACGCTCACGCTCTCATGCATCTTCCTCTGGCTGATCCCTTCAGTGGCCCCAGGAGAGCAGGGGATTCTGTGGCTCCCCTGGGCACGGACACCGAGAGGCTGCTTGCTGCAGAGATGTCACTCGCTGTTTATTACCCCAGAGAGACACAGATCAGACCCTGGCCCAGTGGAGGAGAGAGAAGCCCACTGCACTCACAGACCAGATGGCTCAGACCAGGGAGGACAGGCTGCACCAGGGGAGCAGGGACACAGCTGGGACACAGAGCTCCTAGACCCCTCTGCTCTCCTGAGCCCCATTTCCACCGACTCCTGGTGCAGCACAGCCCCCTCCCTCAAACATCCTCCTCTTCCAGCACACAGCAGTGCCCCAGTTTGCTCGTGTTCCCCCAGCCGTCCTTTCCAGGGCTGTGCCTCCCTCTCCAAGGGCCACAGGCACTCTGTCGTGCTGGCCCTGTCAGGGGAAGCAAAGCGTCAGACAGAAGGCAGAGCTTACCCGGGGGGCAGAGCATCCAGGGCTGGCACCGCTGCCCGGGCTGGTGGGGCGCTGGAGCTGGAGGCTGCCTCCTCTGCCTCTCCAGAGCTGGGCAGAGCAGGAGCGACAGAGCTGTCAGCCACGCTCGGTACGGTCGCTCCCGCTGCTGGCCTTTCCTCTTCGATGTCCACAGCACCCGCTGCATCTCCATTCACTGAAAAGGCAGAAGGCATAGGCGTTAGCACCCAGAAAGGGCAGTGGGGGGCCCGGCTGATCTACCACACGCACACAGCCCTGGAAGCAGGGCATGTGGTGGGTGGCAGCCGCTACCACCCAAGCACGGGACTCACGGTGCTCCCAGCCTGCAGCAGAGGCAGCCCCTCCTGCACCCAGCAGTCAGATCCCTCTACCAACCGCCGCCACTGCCTTTTGTCCCAAGACAAAAGCAGAGGGCACTTTGCATTTGTGCTCGCTATCTCTTCTGACACTCGCAAACAGGCTGCGTGCCTGATGGGAACTCAGGTGATGAGCAGGAGCTCAGAAACAGCTGGCGCAGCAGGCCGCCCAGGCTCAGCAAGGCAGCTGCTGCACTGGTAACAGCTAAGTGTTGCTGGATTCCGCTGAACTTTTGGAAAAGGGAAGGGGAAGAGACAGAGCAAAGGAAAATTACAAAGAAAATTGATGAAGAGGAAAATGCAGACCAAAAAAAAAAAAGGGAATTTTTTTGACAAATATTTATTAGATGGCCAAAAACCCTGAGACTTGGCAGCCCAGCAGAGGATAACGTTCGCTACAAGACATGCTGGCTTCAGTGGCAAAGCAAAAGCATTAAAAACAAATCAGCAACAAGTAAAAAGAAGTAAGGGATGCACACAGAGCTCCACAGTTAGAGTTAAGAAACACAGAACACTGTAAGGGCAGTTTCTGTGTCTACAAGCCCAAGTATTGTGGGGAAAAAAAACCTCACAACTGTATAAACCCCCACAGATGGGAGACTGCAGCGCAGAGGCAGAGGCAGGCTGCTCGGGACACTTTTGCTCTGCGGCTGGAGGGAAGCAGGACAGCACCCTCCAGCACCGGAGGAATCTAGGTACATGGCATCAGCAATTAAAGGAGCCCTCGGGCAGCACCTATGGGCGGTGAGGATTTCCAGGTCAGCAGGCTCCTGGTGACTTCCACCAGAGCCCTGCAAGACTCGGGTGAGGGGTCTCTGACTGCTACCCATTTCTAAGCAAGGCTTGGAAAGGGCCATTTTAGAAGCTTCAAACACGTTGTGCCAATCTTCAAAGGGAACCTGCAGAATGACCCAGGTAACTACGCTGTGATCGGTTTGATCTCAGTCCTGGACAAGAGAGGGAAAAAGCTGGTCCAAAGTTCACCTGATGAGGAAGGGCTCCAGGGGGAACTAAGCTAGGGCTAAGCAATGTGGCTGAGGAGAAAACATGCCATGAAATGATCTCCTTTTACTGTCGGATGAAATTACAGCTGTGAGTGACAAATGCAATGGGGACGTTCTTGCAACAGTCTGCTCAAAAAACACGATGTCACCAAAATGTACTAAACTGAGGAGGAAGAGGATGGTTTCTAGAGGCATTCCACAGAGCGCAAGACAGGGTATCCAGCCCTAATCCCAGCCATCCGCAACACTCATCTCCCTGTCCTGAAGTGTGAAATCATCACCAACACAACTGGCAGGAGACGTGGAGGCTGGTGAGCAGTAAACAGCGATGAGGACGGCACAGTCATGAGCCACTGGGGATGCTGGGGCCGGGCCAATAAAACCAGTTTTAAAGAAACCAAAGCCAAGGAGTCAAGTTGTACTTGCAAGAACAAAAACTCTGTCCACAGCCCGAGGGAGTGTCCCCTGCACAGCGAGGACACTGGGAGGGGCTGGGTGGGCACAGGGGACACGGCACAGCACTTGCTCCCAGTACAGCGCTGCCCCGAACAGGGCAGAGGCGAGCCGCAGCCCCACGGAGAGGAGCACAGAGCAGGAGTGACAACTGAAAGGCAGCATTTCACATCAGCCTTCCGCTCCCCCATCTCCCTCCCAAAACAGGTTTTGGCAAAATTGAAATTGCATTGCTCCAGGTTTTTCCAATGAAACGGAAAAAGGAAAAAAAGTCTTCCTTTTGGGTTGAACAAAACATTTCCTTCTACCCGAAACAAAGCACTCGGCTTCTCCTTCCAGGTCTCCAATAAAATCAAAAGAAAGGACAGCACTGGCTGCAAAAGCAGTGCAGGGGAGCAGGAGGTGCCACGCTGCTCGGCCAGCTCCATGGAGCCAGAGAACGAAAACAGATAAACCGCTTGCAGCTTCGTAGTCAGGCACTCAGGCACTCCCAGTCCCCGTTCTACAAGGTATTTATGGCTTGGTGGACAAACCCAGGAGAAGACAAGAGAAACCCTTCCAGAAATACCCTCTGATGTAAGAATCGGCCCCCTTTTGAGAGGTGGGTTTGTGCCTTCTCTGGTCCTCGACAAGACAGCTGCTCCTCCCCACTTCGGTGGGCAAAGAGCTCACAACATTTTTGAAGACCAATGGGCAAATTCAGCTGAACACTCCCAACCCTGAAAAAAGTCCACTCGGCTGTGATAACTGCCCTCCTTGCCGTGGCATCAGTGACGCTGCTGTCCCAGGATCCTTGTAAAAACCTGGAGCTGGATGCAGTATTTTTTGTCAGGGATACTCCAGAGAGGAGCCACAGAAATTATTCACGACAGGCAGAATAGATCCTACCAGTGCACTCTGCGGAGCTGCCCAGCTTATCAAAAGTAAAATCAATAAAAATCAATCGATTCACAGGGAAGAAATTCCCAGGCACTACAAGATCTGTTAACTTAGCAGCCCCGAGCTCTGCCCCCTGCACCTCCCATGAGCACCGGTTCACCTGTGCCGTTGGCCATGCTGGTGTGCTGCGTGCTCTTGCCCTGCTGCCGGTGCCGGCTCCTGGCACTGGGACTTTGCTCTCCGCTCCCCGTGTTTTGCCTGGCCGCTCCAGCCGCATGTCGGTGCGTCCTGCAAGAGAAAGGAACACGGGAAGTGAGACACACCACTGGCCTCACAAATAAAACCCTGCTCCTGCCTTTTTGCCTCCATCTTGTGCTCTCCCCCAGCAGAGCCATCAGTCTCCCCAAAGAAGAGGCAGGATGCAGCCACGTGCCTGTGCTCCTCCGGCAGAGCCCTGAACATCATGCTGCTTGCCCCGACCTGTCAGCCTACCCACAGGCCCTGGCACCCACCTGCCAGTTGAGGAGTCCCATGGAGGACTAACCCAGGTGCCAAACACCTTGCTTTAGTTTGCGGGTGCCCACCCCGGCTGCCCCACGTGCTGAGGAATGGCCCTGGGCGCTCACGGCCAGACATCTGCTTGCAGCACCAAGCCGTCACAGCCCCCAGCAGTTTGCTCCTTCCACCCCTGCAATAAGGCTCCCAGGAGCAATCCCGCACCAACGCCAGCTCCTGCGCTGCAGAGCCACGGCAGGCACCGGAGGGAACCCTCCCACCCAGCTACGAGCTTTGCACAAAAGCTGGTGAGGAAGGCACAAGGGTTTGCTGCTGCCGGGACAGCTGGGACAGCCACGGCCTCTGGCTAAGGAGGGAACAAGCAGCCAGGAAAGATGGGACCTTAAATCACAGCACAGGTTGCAACCAGCTCAGACATGGCTGCTCCATCTCTTGGGGGGGGTGTGTCTTCCTTTTGTGCCACGCTGGAGCTCCCTTCCCACTGCATGCCCTTCAGCAAGCTCTGCCCCCCTGACCATCCTGATCCCCTGAGGCAGCTCAAAGGCATTCAAGAATTCAGGGGTTTCTGGCTGATTAAGAAGCCTAGTTGTTACCACAAGCAGGGAGGGGGACGGGGCAGGGCAGGAGGCGGGGGATGCTGCCTTCCCGCATCCGGGGGCCAGGGGAGAGGAGGCAGAGCCCAGCCACCTCCGCCCAGGATCCCAGCCCTGGGCAGCGACCACAGAGGGCGAGGACCGCAGGGATTAGGAAGTCTGTTTGCCCCAGCCAAGTTCTCACCTTAAAAGGGCAAAACCTGCAAACTGTCCCCACATCTCAGGACTGGAGCTGGGAGGGAACAGCAGCTTGGCAGCGACAGGGCACAGCATCAGTCATGCCACCCTCACCAGCTCTAGCAAGCCCTCAGTTCCTCCCACTCGCTCCGAAGCTGCTCTCCTTGGGGAGCGGCTCATGACAGAGGGCAGAGGAAGGGGCTGGGATCGGGAGGAGGAGACATGGGAAAACAGGAGATGGTTGTTGAAAATAGATCAGATAAGAGCAACACGCAGAGCAGCCCGTGAGCAGGAGCTGTTGAGGCCACTTTGACCAGCCATGGACCTTCCCAGGAGGGGAGCCCCACACAGGGGCTCCTCGAGGCACTGCTCAGAGAGCTCACCCCAGAAACCCTGGCTACCCCCAGGACACCACTGCGTGCTGGGGTTTGCTTTGGCCACCAGCACCTGGGGCCTCAGAGCAGCTGCAGGTGCAGAACAGGCTCCTCTTCCCTGAGTCGGGAGGTGAAGGTTGCCCCTCGCTGCCCATCCATGGGGCTCAGCGAGGCACACGGGCACCACGTGCCTCCTAAAAGTTGGCCAAGACCCACCTTCCCACATTCACCCCGTGGTGAGGCCGGCAGGTGGCACAGCCCCTGGAGCCAGAGGGGAGTGGGCAGGTGGCACCGCTGGCAGGAGCCGGTGCTGCCGGGAGAGGCCCTCAAGGCACGGGACGGACCTGGTCCCTGCCCTTCTCAGCACAGATGAGCTAAGCGCTGCCTGGAGAGTTTTTAGAAACCAAAACAGGATGTTTCCAGGCTGCCAGCCGGCCACACAGGGTTACCAGGCCTGAATTAGCCGGCTCGCCGCCCAGCCCAGCCCTCCTACGAGTGCTCCCATCTGGGCATTGTCTTTTAATAGACGCATGGAAACAAACCCAGTGAGACCACGTGAGAGCGGCGGGGCTGGGAACACGCTCTTAAAATAGGAGCGGGGAGAAAACAAGTCACAGCATGGATGGGAACAGCCTCTCACAGCCACGCCAGTGGGACAGAGCGGGGTGTGCGGAGGGCAACCCACCTCTCAGGCAGCTGGCAAGACCCCCTGCTGTCCCCCATCCATCGTGGACCTCGGGCGGCTGCCCCATCGAGTGCTGTGCCCCATCGCCCCTCCTGGGCCAGAGGGAACGGATGATGCCAAAGAGGAAAGTGGCGTCAGCCAGGGTGACATCAACCTTTCAGCTCCCTGCTTCTGCCAAGGCAGAGCCCCCGCGCTGCAGAGGCTGACATGGGCCCCTGGCACGAAACCCAGGAACGGACGCCTCCTCCCTCTGTGGTGGCCAGAAGGTCCTGGCATGAGATGCCAGCAGAGGCGGCAGCACCAGTCTTGGTCTCACTCGGCACACCAGATCACAAGCTGCGGCCGAAGAGGAGGGAGGGCAGAGCACGCGGCCAGGAGCCAGCACCGGCTGCAGGGGGTCAGGGCATGACCACCAAGAAACACAACCAGGATAGCCCCGGCGCCGTGTGGGCAGTGGGGGCTCAGCTCCCGAAACACGGAGCTGAGAAATTCCCCCTGCCCTGGTAAAGCAGGGAGAGGGCAGCCACATCCCGCAGCACCCAGCCCTCACACCCGCAGTGCCGGGAGCAGGGATGGCACCCGTGTACCAGCACCCTGGAGCTGGGGCAGGAGAAACAGCCCCTTGCCCCACAGCAGTGGGATGTGCAGCCAAAGAGGCACCTGGCTCCAAAACTCCAAACCTGGCTCTGGCATCTGGCTCCAAAACCCAGAACCCAGTTTATTCCTGTCACCCACCCACCCTTTGGCTGCTTCTGTGTCACACCAAAAGCCACATGCCTGCAGACATCCCGCAGCCACATGTGGGGCTTTGCAGAGCGGCGGGTCTCAGGAAGGGAAATACTTTATCTGAGTGGCCCAGAGGTGTCTCCCGCCTGCCCTCAGGGATGCTCATGCCTGTCGATAGCTGAGTGGTGATTTTTGGACATCACACAAGCAGAGAAAGTATGCTGCACTGAAATCACTTGAGCTTGCACGAGCTCGTGACAGGTGACAGCAGTTTCTCACGGCCATGCCTAGATCGCGGTACCTGACGTGGCTCCCGAACCAGAGCCTCCCCGTGGGGCGAGCAGCAAACCAGGCTACTTTATCCCCTGCTGTCAGAAGAGGCCTCTTTGGCCACCACAAGACAAACGGGGATTGTGGCAACTCTCTCGGCACCCACGGCACCAGATCTCAGCCAGGGACCTCTGGGCTCTGTTTTCTCTCTGCACAGAGGGCTGTGGAATTTCACACCCCGTCACCAAGATTAGCAGCAAATCCCAAGATGACATTTGTTCAAGAGAAGAAAGAGAAGCCCTGACCAAGCAGTTTTCCTTGAGGGGACAGTGTAGAAATAGCTGAGGAGCAAAGAATGACCCTTTTCTTTCCATCCTGCCTGCGAGCGACTTTGCCAGCATCCATCACCAAGCCCATGAAAATAAACACGGCTCCGCGTATAAACACAGCAAACATCAAACAGCATTCCCATGTGCAAAGGACCCGTACTCCACTCCAAGAAGGTAGCTGCCTCCATGGTGGGTACATACAGCAGTGCTCTGCCCCATGTAGCAGTACTACATCAAACTGTGGAGTTATGTCCAGAACCACCCTAAATTCAGGTGAAAACTAGCTAGGAAGTTCCCTGTACCAGGGCAGCCGTGGGATTTTTAATGATTGCAAGCACACCTGGAAGGTCTCTGAAGTTCCCCTGCAGAAGTACCGGCCAGACCTCACTACACTTATCTTGCACACTCCCAGGTCGAAACGACACCGAAAGCAGAAACTACTTATAGGCAATCGGAAAGCAGTCGGCCATCAGAAGCAAGCGGTCACTCCTAGTGGCCAAGCTGAGCTCTGCCAAAGCAGAGCTTCCTTTGCAGGCTTTCTAGTGCTTCCTGATAGCTGCGAAGTGGCTGCAAAGTCCAGCTCCCGTCGGGACGCTGAGCACTCTCTCGCCCATGAGAAGGCTTTAACACCTGGACAGCAGGAATCAAGAGAAGCAGCCACAACAAAAGGGCACAAACTGTGGTCAGCAACCTGCTCCTGATTTCCCATCCCACTCCCTCCTCGGGTGGGAGACAAACATGCGATATGGAGGGCCAGGGTCACTTTTTAGACCCAAAACTGTTTCTGCCCTTTGCTCATCTCTTGTATGGGCCTGGCAGATGAAGAAGGAGCAGAAGAGCTCAAGGCGTGGGGCTTGTTGCCACGAGCGCTCCTAAGCCTGGGGGCACACAGAACCTCTTATCGGGCAGGCTGCAGGCGCCCTCTCTACAGGCACACTTCTAACCAGAACATCTGTATAGGCTGCTGGGCCACTGCCATGCTCTGGAAATATAAATAGGTGTTAAATTCAAGTCCATGTTGACAGTGTGACACGTCTCTCAATAACCACAGCTCCAAAAGGAGTGGCGCCGAGCCACTCCAGCCCAGCGAGAAGGCAAGGAAGGGCACAGTGCCAGGCACAGGATGGCCTGGTGCCCAAGCATCTCATTTCCTTTGGAAGCAGCTGTTATTTCCCTGCAGCTCCGCTTGCTCTGCTTCTCCTGCTCTCCCTGGACCTTCAGAAGCGTCCCCCTGTGACCACTGCCCGGAGGGGCACTGTGCTTCCCAGCTTGGCCCAGTGCCTGGCCAGGGCTGTGCTCGAGGCAAGAGCTGGGGTTCCAGGAATCCCCATTTGAAGGGACCCCTGCAGGCCAGCCCTTTGCTGGTTTGCCTGGTCACAGCCTGTCCCTGGTAGACCATACCCTCAGCTGCCAGCAGAACAACGGCGGGAAACTGTCTGGCCCATCACAGACCCGATATTCCTTGAGAAACAAATACTTTAAGAGAGGCTCAGGTCAGCCGCACCCGGCTGTGTGGGCACCCCTCAGCACCTCCCAGCTCTGCTGTCCTCCAGGTCAGCCAGCCCACCCCTGCTCCACACCTCCTATAGGCTGCTTTGCTGGGGGCTCACGGGGGGATCTGGAGAGGGGTCCGTGGCACAAGGATGATCCAGACACATCTCAGCTGCCTCACGGCCGCAGCAACCACCCAGTAATGGACTGGCAGGTGCTGCCACCACAGGACCCTTACCTTGGTCTGCTTCCAAAGCAGTTTGTGCTGGGAGGCTGGTGTCTGCCCTCTGTGGCTGCAGCCATGCTGCTGGGGTCCCGTCCAGGCACCTGGGACCCTGAACGGGTGAAGAAAAAGCGGGTGAAGAAAACTACTGAGGCACCCACTAGTTCTACCCTCCCTCCTTCCAGAAAGGAGACCCAAAAGCACAACAGCTCCACATATTACAGGACAGACCCACCAGCACACAAGGACCCCCTGCCCGTACACTTGGGTGCTCTCCACTCCCACCGCTGTGCAATGGCGGAGCCCGTCCCTGCAGCACCCCGTGGCTCTGAGCGCAGCACCAGGGAAGGGAAATGCCGGATTTTGCAGAACTGGCAGCACCAGGAGGGCAGCTGCATTTAAGACTCCCAGATTTCACAGGCTTCCTCTCCCAGCAAGGAAGGGAAGGAGCCGAGGGAAAAGAATGCACCAGTCCCTGCCCAGCACAAACTCTGCTCACTCCCCAGACAGCCCCAGACATCAGTCTGTGTCTCTGTGCCCTCTGACATGGGTAGCCCTTTTCCGAGTGGTTCATTAAATACAGCAGCCATTTCCCCAGCCCACAGGGGACAGAGAAGGAAGGGGTCGAGCCGCACGGGTGCCCGGTGGAGGGCCCAGAGAAGGACTGTTTCCCTCACGCCGGCGGAGAGGCAGGGTGTGAGCCTGCCGACGCTCCTGCTCCTGTCCCACCACGCACGTGCTCCCGCAGGAGCCCGTGCGCAAGCCCGGGGTTGGGGCAGGCAGGGGCCGGAGCCTTAGCTGGGAGAGGAGGCGGCTGCTGGCACTCGGACGTTTGCTCAGAGGTCCCGGGGGCCGTGCTCTCAGCCCCCTCCTCTCCCCGCCGCTGTTCACCGCCTCGTGCTCAGAGCCGCCGCATGCATGCGGAGCCGGGCGGCACTCACCCTCTGTCACGGCACTGCCATTAGGCAGGCTTCCCAGATCAACAGCAGGCCCGTCCAGGAAAATCGTCAGCTCTCCGCCGGAGACAACGCTGCCTTTGTTCTCCGTCTGCAGGTCCAGGGTCAGCTGCCTGTTCTCTACTGTGGGATACGAGGGGACATGGAGAAAGAGACCAAGCAGTCACCACTCAGGATGCCAGCCATGATGGAGGATGGCTCCACCAGCCCAGCTCCCCCACGGGACAGGACATCAGCCTCCTGGTCCCCTCCGGGCCTCCCCACGCCTCCAAAGGACAATGTGCCTGCTCCCTCAGGGCCAGTTGTCCCAGAGAGCACCACCAGCATCGGCCCAATGCCTACACATACCTAGTAGCATCACCAGAGGACACCCAGCCAGCCCCACCACCAGCTCCCGAGGAAGACCTTCCTTCACCAGCCATTGCTCACAAAGCCGGCTCCCTCCACGGGGGTGGAGCAGCCCCAGGGCCCCTGGCTGCAACACAGACGAGACCACCATCGCTCACAGGTCCAGAAGCTGGGGCTATAGGAGAGATCGCGGCAGGAAAGCCAAGGGGTTCGGCTGGTTTGATGTGACACATGGGGCAAGAAGGGTCTTGCATGAAGGTGACCACCAACAGCTGCCTGGGGCACGAAGCAGTCTGATGGCTAATGCCCAACAGTGCCTGAAGCCCTGGCCTGCTGCAGAGGAGAAAGCAGCATCTTTCAGAATTGGGGGTACCCTCATGCCACCTAGAAAACCCAGGTAAGACCAGCAAAGGAAAACGCCAGTCACATGCCTCCACCTTCACTGCCGTGTATCAGTTCCACTGAATGCAATGGGCACAAAGGGCTGCCCCCAAACACGCAGAAACACTCTGCTGTGGCATCAGACCGCGCTCGCAGAAGCTTCTGGAGCGGGTGGCATGGGCTGGGAGGCTCCTGGAGACAGCTGCCAGCTCCACTCCCCTCCCTCGTGAGCCAGTTTGGCTCCAGCAGCTTAAAGAGACTTTGCCAGTCACAGCTCCATGCACGGCTGGACACTGTCGCTTCGCTCAGGGGTAACGGCCCCAGGAACACCGCTCACCATTCTCCCCTCGGGCACGCAGTGAGGGGCCGCAGCAGTGGGGAAGGGGAGCCGATGAGCCGCATGGTGCCACGCACCAGGGCATCCAGCGGCTGCTTCAAGAACCGGTGCCTGCCCGGTTTCACTGACACACATTGGCAGCCACGACTCTCTGCCTCCCCGCGCTCTAGGACAAGGCACCCCCCGCCCTTCCAACTCCTCCTCGGCCTCCCGGCAGCAGCAAGAGGTGTCCCTGGAAGCCACCAGCACCCAGCACGGCTGAAGCAAGGCACAGTGCGAAGGGGCTGCCTGCACGCCTCCCACAGCCTCCTCCAGCCGTGCACGCAAAGCCACCTACTGCAGAGCCACGTCCCCACAGGCGACGAGAGAACACCACGACCCTCAGTGCCCGCGGGCAGGCAGGGCTCTCGCACCGTCGCGGCAATGCCTGCCGGAGCCAGCAGGACTGAAACACCCTGCTCCGCCACAGAAGGCCAGAAAAATTTGGCTGCACCAGCCTGGGACACCAGCCCAGACGCTTCCTGACTCATTTGCTCAAATAATATTTTTATTATACACAGATTGCTTATGACACAACGGCACCATTTTTTAGCAACCTGCTTTGTCCTGGTCCACTGTGGGGATGGGGTGCGGTACCTGCCAGCGGGAGCAGGAGGAGGACGGGAACACGCTCCCCATGGACCCCTGCTTCCACCTCTGGCTCTGGGGTGAGACACACTAACAGGGTCCCAGGGTGTGCCACTGCCACCCAAACAGCACCTACGGCTCCTGACTGCCAGCCCAGTGCTTGCACAGCACCAGGGGTGAAGGTGCCACTGCGCACCAGCCTGAAGCAGCCACGAACCTCTTGTGCCGGCCTGGAGAGTGGCTCCTGCCCTCCTTCCCTGTCTGGAGCTGCTCCTCACCGCAGGGCACCTGCCGGCCTCATGCGACGGAAAAGGGACATGGAGAAGGGGCCCAGCCCAAGGTTGGCCAAGCACTCACCCGTCGTGTGCCAGCCCGCGGCTGGTAGCCATCCTTCCTCCGAGCCGACCAGCGCTGCGAGGAGCAGCGCAGCTGCAGGGCAGGCAGCCCTGCGCCGGCATTCACCACCCACTCCTCCGAGCGGTCTCTGCCCTGCAGGGCACTTGACAGGCACCCAAAGCCCAGCACCATGGGGTCGGCAGGACAGGCTGCACTCGTGGACCTCGTGAAAGCATCTCGGGATTTCAGTGCCAAGGAGGCAGGTGTCCCCTCAGTGCCCCGGGTCTGGGCGTAGCGGGAGCACACGTGCACAGGGGGACAGCACTGAGGTTGGAGCCCAGCCCTGTCGCTCGTTACCTCCCCATCACCAGACAAGGGATTCTGCTAAGGCTGGTGTTACCCATCTGCCTAAAGAAGTTGCTCTCAGTTCACTTCCAAGGGGAACTGATCTCACAGACCGTTTTAAGAGCCTGAGACAGGAGATGCTACTGAGCGCGGCCAAAAACCAGAACAAATCCAGACCCTGTTTCTGCCCGGCTGCTCCAAACCATAGGAATCTGCATTTTCTCCGAGCCGTGCGGAAGTCGTGCCCGCGTGCTCCGGGGGTCCCCTCCATCCCCCTCTCCGAGCACCCGGCAGCCGAGCGCGCCGCTCTCCCCGCCGGAGCTGCACAAGCCCTCATTGTGCAGGCACCCAGCCGAGGGGGCGGCAGCGCAGGAGCAAAGACAAGGTGTCTCCAAGTGGAGGATATGAACATGAACCTCCCAGCCGGCTTCCTTCTCCCCCTCTCCACCCCCTTCAGCTTTTTTAAAGAAAATAAACACTAGCAGAACCTTCCATTCACTGTCCCAGTCCAGCATGCGGGACGCACAAAGGGACATTGCTGTTGCACCAACAGAGGGTCCCCTGAATGGCTGAGCACAAAGGCTGCCTGTGTCCCGCCAGCAGCCAGAATGTCAGAGGGATTATTATTATTTTGGGAGGGGGTCGGGGGGTGATTTGGTCCTGAATAAGGTCTCAGTTCAGCTACTTCCAGTGCCCCGCACACAGCATCAGAGCTCCCATTTAGCAGAGGTGAGCTGGAATTCCCACCCAGCCCATTAAGCGGATTTACGGTTCCACGAAGCAAGGCTGGTAGCAGCCAGCGCGATAACGGCCCGAGGCTGAGCCCGTGCCATCCAGGACCTCCAGGAACCACATGCATCCAACGCCCACGGGCACAAGCACCAGAGAGCTCCTGTGCAGGAGGGGGCAGCCCCTCTGCCTCTTCCCTGGGTTGCGTGGGTCTGTCTTTGCACACACCGCCAGGAAGATTTCCAGACAGACAGCCAGATGGTGCTTCCCACCCTCTCAGCTCCCCAAACCCTCTTTGCACAGTTCCACTGGATGCACAGGCCAGTTTCCACTCAAACAGCTCCACGTGATCAAAGCTGTATCCACCATCGCCCCATGAGAGCAGCCAGGACTGCCACTTCTGCGAAGAGAAGATAAGCTGATCCTCTGGGCTACCCTGAAAATGACACGCTCCAGCCAGCAACCTCCTTGCTCCCCATCGGTCCGCAGAAGAATCAAATCCCGGAGCCAGAACCCTGCCCTGAAAGCACCCCGGCACTAGACAGGAAAAGCAGGGCAGAGAACAACATCAGTGGGGCCACTCTCAGCCCCAGTGGGAACATTGAGCCGTGCCAGCTTCCCCCGGGTCTTGGGGCCCCTGAGCTACCCCAGAGTTCAGGGCTGTCAGGCAGGCAGCACCCACCTCCCTGGTGCTTGGCAAGTTAAGACTAGCTTAACTTTGGCTCATACCTGCAGCCAAAGGAATGACTCCGTGCTGTGGCTACAGTCCCTCCGGGAAGAAGCAGGGGAAAGTTAGACCTTCCTCAGCCATCCCTAAACCAAGGAGGAACCCAGAGTTTAGGGGAAGGAATAATTTTCACTGTCCTGGGTAAAAAGTAAAAGTCTCCCCAGGCAGTGGGAAGCTTTGCCCCTGCTGCTGACTCAGTCTCAGGCACCGCAGCTTAGAGACAACCGTGTGTCCCACTCCATTTATCTGCCAGGTATAACCAGGAGGACCTCAGACTTCTGCTTCTTTCCTCTGAACCATCACAGCCCTGGGAGGGAAGGCAAGAGAGGGGGAGTCAAAGAGCCCGCTATCTCTGACCAGGGGCAGCTGACTGTCTGCAAAATAGACCTGCCAGGGCACGGCAGGACCAGAGCCAGCAGACCCTGCCTACTCGCTGGCTTGGGCACAGAGAGCAGCCTCCGATCCAGAGAGAGCCTAGAGGAGGCCAGGGCATGGGGACAGTGCCAGTGGTCACAGTCCCATCAGCTCTGCAGGACGTGACGCCCAAAAGGTGACGCAAGGTAGGCACAGTCTGACCCCTGCTGTGACTTACTGGCTTGGACAACCAGTTTTACAGGACTGTTGCCCAGCTGCTAGAGAGCCAGCTCACTGAAACGTCACCTCAGCCCATCTGCACATTCCCCTTCACGACTCCCCGCTAAAAGCCTTTGCTGCTGGGCCATGCAACAGAGCTCCTTTGACAGCACATCCACAACGAGGTGGGTTGGGGGAAGCTGCAGCTTCCCTGAGGTTTGGGGCTTTGCTGCCCGCTTCCTGGAGGGTCCCGCGAGGCCACAGCTCCAGCAGCTCCGCCTGGGGTGAAGCAGCAGGGAAAGAAAAGGCTTTGCCTGTAAAGGATCTGTAAAGCCCTGGCATGTGGTGCCACTCAAGAAACAGGAGCCTGTTGATGTAACTTGCAACCCGAGCAGCAAGTAATAAAAGCGAGCGCTTTCATTTGCAAGCTGCAGCCTGGCTCACTCCGGCGCCTGCACAGACATCGATCGCTCGGCACGCAGGGCGACCAGCAAAAACCAGCAAAGCCCAGTATCAGCTTCCAGTGGCAGACCGTGGCACGGGGCCGATGGGGACGTTCCTCAGGCCTCAGGGGAGGAGTGGGCGAGGAGCTCCCGGAGCCTGGGAACAAAGAGGTGCCTCTGCGGCAGGCAGCGGCTCGGGGGCCAGGGCAGGGGGCTGTGCCATTGCAAATCAGCTGTTTTACGGGAGCCCTGGGAGCAGCTCCGTGGAAAGCTTCAGCACATTTTCTGTGATTGAGCCCATTCTTACCCACCTCTCGTCTCCCTGGCCAATCCCCTCCGAAAGAAAGCGGGAGGGTGCTGCCTGCCAGAGGAGAGGCCCCGGAGGCGCCTGCCAAGGCGGTGGGAAGTGCAGCGAGCCCAAAAGCAAGGCTGGACCCGCCCGGAGCAGGAGTTCCTGTCCGACAGCTCAGGCTGTTAGCTCCAGCAGACTCTCCCCATCTTCCCGGGAGCCCAGGCCTCACCGGGCTCGTCACTGAGCTCTTTTTCCAGGCTCCAGGCCTCAGAGCCGAGACTCTTCCCCCTGAAGCAAGGCATGCTTGGCAGGAGGGCCGACAAAGAACTGGGGGAGCTCCAGTGTCTTCCTGGCAGGCAGGAGCCCAGCACGCACTGCCACAGACGTCACCGGCAGCGAGAACGCATCCCCTGCCCAAAAGCAGAGCAACCAGGACAATTCTGCCACACCAAGCAGAACAACTACAGGAACATAAACCAAAGGCCGCAGCTATGCTCACGTATCAGTAACTTACAGAAAACCTCACCAAAACCATGACAAACCCAGCTCAGCTAGAAAGTGGGCCTGCTGCCTGGCGGGAGCAGCCCTTGGGGAAGGCACACTCCTGCTGAGTGCTTCCCGGGATGGGGAGAGGATCGCCAGGCACCCACCAGTGGCAGAGGACACACGTGTTTCGGTGCCTTCCCCAGGCAGAGGGTCGTGGGCTGCATTAGGTCATTACTTCTCTGATGGTTGTTACTTCTCTGATACTCAGGATGGCTTGAAATCCCAAATGGCCTCTGCGTGCCCTTGCGTGACCTGGCCCCTTGCCCAGGCTGGCAGGAAGAGGGAATGAGCTCCCCTCCTCTCGGCAGGCGAGGACCCTCCTTGAGGAAGGGGTCTCCCAGGCGCCCAGGGACGCAGGCTCCCAGGGGACCTCTGGAGGATCAGCAGCAGTCCGTGGCTCATTCAGGGCTCCAGCAAAGCCCAATGGCCAGGCAGCAAGTCTGCAGAGAAGAGGATGGAGCAGATGCCAGGCTAGGCAAGACAGGCAGATGAGAGCACATTGCTCGACCAGGCAGTGCCGGCCGCCCCCAGCCCACAGCAGCACCTTCCCGGCAGGGCAGAGCAGGCTCTGCAGCTTTAAGAGTCCTCCCTCCCGGCCCACGGTGTCAAGGAAAAATCTGACACGTTTTTTCTGGTGGATGTTAACGGACAAGCTAGAACAGCCAGTTGCCTTTTCCATTCATTTTCCACACAGCCCCCTGGGACGCCTGCTAATGAAAGAGCCGATTGTGCCCCTGCAGAGGAGCAGGCAGGTAGGGCGGGAGCAACAGCAGCTCCAGGAGCCCGGCACGGCAGGGTATTCACACGGCTCGGGAAGAAAAAGCTGCAGAGGAGGCTGCTCTGGGGCAGAGACCCCCACTGCAGGCTGCCTGACAGCAACAGCCCAAGCAACAGGCAACCCAGGCCTGGAGCTACCCCCGGGGCAGACATTCAGGTCCTCACAGGCTTTGCGAGATGACGGCGGCAGCAGCAGAGCTCCCTGCATGGCCCTCACTGCCCCAGCACGACGAGGTGCCACGCCGGGGCACGGCAGCCTGCCCGCCGCAGGGAGCGCAGCGGGGACACCGTCGCGGTTTCGTAGCCTGCAGCTGGCAGTGCCAGGGGAAGCAGCTCACCCCAGCCCCTGGCACAGGGGAGAGTCTGAACCAGCCCTGTATCCCCCCCGGGGCACGGGAGGCCCCTCTCCCCACTCAATAACAGGTCTGTCTCTCCTAAGCGGCAGAGCTTTGCTTGGAAAAGACAGAGCAAGCCTTTTCCAGCCCCGCACAGGCGCTTGTGCGGCCCAAGCCCTGAATGGCCGCCTTTATGCGGTAGCTGCTGTCACGAGCCACACTCTGGCGACCGCAAATGGCAGCAAATAGCTGAGGGGTTTGTGTTTCCATGCAGGCTGCGGCAGCCGGGCTAACGGAGGTATGGCTTCCGTCACACCCCAGCCCCCCGGCCCTGACAGGCAGCCCAAGGCGCACAATGGCTCCTTGTTCCCTCCCAGGGTAGGGGACTGCACGGCAGCCGCTGCAGCCACTGCCTCTCCTCCCCACTGCGCACCGAGGGGGCAGGCAGGGTGGCAGGACCATGCAGAGTGCGGGGGCCCCCAGCCTGGGCGGAGGCCGAGGGACCCCAGCGGGGTCCAGCTTGTACGTACGTTTCCCACCACTCTTCAGCAGGTTGCCGAGGCTGACGGAGGCGGTGCCCAGCAGCTCGTTCCTCAGGGTATGGCAGCTCCAAACCTTCAGGTCCAAGTGGCTCTGAGCTGTGACATTCCTGCAGGGACCAGAGAAGGGGGTCACCACCATGGCCTTGCCCCTGCTCCGGGCGTGGGAGCGGGCAGTGCCAGGGAGCAGAGGGAGGTGGGCAAAGCCATGGGGCAATGGGAAACCCCCCTTCCCACCACCCTCCCAGCCTGGCTGTCCCTGGCAGTGTCCTCATCTGGTGTGGGGGGAAATATCTCTGATGTCTGAGCGGCCCCAGGCGATGGCACAGTGGGGTACACCGGGGAACACGGGGCCAGCCCCACACCAGTGTCGAGGAGACTTACAGGATGAGAATCTCGTTCCACAGCAGCTCAAAGCTCCCATTCTGCTTCCCCGTCTTCTTGGTCTCGCTGGGCAGCCCGTCACCCGCCACCTCCACGTAGCAGTTCATCCGTGATGGGCGGCTGTGCACCTTGGGCTTCATGGACACGACTGGGCAGGGGGGAGAGGCAGAGGGTGAGGCAGCTGCAGGGGAGACCCTGTCCCCTGCCCCACACACACAGGCCCCATCCCTGCCAGCACGGGGTGCCACGACTCACCACAGAGTCAAACTGCTTTTGGAGAGGGGGAGCAAGAAGCAATTCTCCTGACGGCAGCAATGCCATACCCAGGTGCTCCCTTCACCAGCCCCTGGTCACTGCCTGTCCCCAGCTTCACCCATGCCTTGACCCCACACCTGAAGGCTGCAGAAGTGTCACAGTCCCCACAGACACCCCAGGGCTTGTGGGCAAGGGGGCTCTGCTAGAGCCGCTGGGTAGAGGCACCCACCAGGCGAGGCTCGGTGCCCTGGCAGGGGCAGAGTCGGGGACACAGCTCCGGGGGACGCAGCTCCAGGCGTCGGGAGCCATCTCGCGGCCACGGGAGCACCAACGCAGCCCCGGCAAGGCCACGGAGCCACGTCCCGACTGCAGCCGGGGACAGGAGGTGGCAGAGCCCAGCCAACGGCAGCTCTGCTTCCCAGGCACACAGGGCACTGCTAGCCTTCCCCAGCCCCTGCTCCTCCCCAGAGGGTCTCCCAGGCCACGGTGCAGGCAGAGCACGCACCCGAAATCCACATTCCCCGCTGTGGGACTCCCAGCCCCACCTCTGGCGAGGCAGCGGGACCCACCTTTCACAGAGAGCTGGGACTTCTCGCAGGGCGGCCCAGCCCTAGCCCTGCTGGAGCTCGCAGCGGCCATGGCATTACCCCTGGCTGGAAGCAGAGAGAGAGGAGACACCTCAGCATCGCACCCAGCTTGCAGAGGAAGCTGGGGATGCACTGGGGTCCCAGGTCAGCCCCTCTGGGCCTGAACGCAGCCCGGCCATTACTGCAGGTGACCCCCCATAGCAGGGACGCTTGGCAACGGACAGGCACGTGCCTGGTACACACAGGTTCCCCCTCACTCCTGATAAACCAGCCCTGCACCACAGGCATGGCAACACTGCGCCCTAGGAAGAGAAACTCCCTTTCAATGGTGCCACCATGCCCTGAAGAGGTCCGAGCCAAGCTGGGCAGCGCTCAGCCCTCTGGACACCCCATTTGGGCAGCTGCACCCCACCCTGATGCAAAGGTCGCTGCTGATCACAGCCAGCACAAGGACAGAGCAGGCTCCAAAGCCTTCAGCAGACACGCTGTCTGATGTCCTGCTGTGCTGCTGAGCAGCCTGCACGGCCACCGCGCAAGGGATCCCTCAGAAAGGACGAGGTGGTGACACCGGCAGAACAGCAGCTCTGGTCACAGTATGGGGAAGCAGCCACATCCCTCAAGGGTCTCTCCCTGGCAGCAAAATTCCGCAGAAAAATAACTCCCATCTACTCTAACACACTGTGGAGGGGTCAGGGACCACAGCTGCTCTGAACGCAGAGAAGGATCACACTGCAGAGCAGGCTACAAGCCCAGACCTCCATTTCCCAAAGCGCTCACCACTTCCTTGCTCTCCGGCGCCACGTCACTGTCACCGCAGGCA
The DNA here is from genome assembly GCF_949628215.1 of Phalacrocorax aristotelis. NCBI lineage: Eukaryota > Metazoa > Chordata > Aves > Suliformes > Phalacrocoracidae > Phalacrocorax > Phalacrocorax aristotelis. The sequence goes on from NC_134283.1 coordinate 1,300,931, forward strand.
CAGCGCTTCCCCCTGCCCCTTCTGCTGCAGCTTTCCCCTGGAGTCACCCACTGGGGACAGGGAGCAGGCAAGGAAGGATGCAAGCTGTAACACCCAGGGGCGCTGGCAGCACACGTGGCTGGGCGCCTCTGCCAAAACGACTGACCACGACGTAGAAGGATGAGGTCACGTATCACGCAGAAGCACGAGGTGCTCAGTCTGGGACAAGAGAGTCAGCTATCGACTCACACCGTCCTCCTGAGCCTGCGGGAAGCAGTCCTCCCTTCCGCACGTCTGAGGCGGAGGAGCTGGAGAGGATGCGACAAATGTGGGTGCCTGCAGTGGGTGTCAAGGTCACAGACCAGAGGGCCCCTGCCTGTGCAAGCTGCAGACACAGCGGGGCAGACGGAGCCCTTTGCTGCCCACCCTCAGGCAGGAGCAAAGAGGAGCCTCAAGCTTGTCTCCCAGGGCAGCAGCAAGGGCTCAGAGTCAAACCTGATCCCGCTCCCAAGCCACTAAAGCCAAGAGCAGCCCCCTTCTCAGCCCTGGACCAGAGTGCCTGTCAGCCTCTCCCTCCCCTGACGAGGAAAACATGGAAAGGGAAAAACAGCATCTCCAGCAGCTCCAGCCTCTGTCACCTCCCCTCTCGTGCAGGAGTCTCTCCCTCTCTCTTTCCTGCCCTCTCCCCACACCCTCATTAGACCTCACCAAGCTCCAGCTCAAAGCCAGGTTCCATTTTAAATCCCCTCTCATGAACCAGGGTCTCCGCTCTCCACTCCGTTCTCCGTGCCAGCTCTGTGCAATCTGCCCCCCAGCACAGCAAACCCTCCTGGGACCCTGGGCTCAGCTGAGACCTGGCCAGTGCCTTGTACAATCCCCACCTCTCCCTGGAAAACCTCGTTTGATACCAGACTTGCTGCTGTCTTGGCTCTATCAGACAGCGGCTGGAGGCTTGCTAACACGTGCCTGTCTGCCCTCCCAGTCATGAGTCGGGGACAGCTGACTTATGGAGGGAAGTCTTTCACAAGACTAACAGCACTTGCTATTACGAGTTACTCCTACTCCAATTATCCTGGTCTACAGATCACACCAGCCTTCCCTTAGGATATTGTTCATCTTCGTATTTGTTATGACTCCATGGCTCTGCATCACCACTTATTTCATTAGCACCATTAAGCAGGCCCACAGAGAGAGCCAGGCACACGTGCCCCTCCCAAGCAGCACCTCCTGCGCCTGCCCGTGACCAGCCCCTGGGCCAGAGCGACCAGCCACCCTGTCCTTCAGGGCCTCTTACACCAACATCAGCGACCTATGCCTCAACGTTACTGTCGTGGGCGGAAGGCTCACTCCCCTGCAGTGGGGAGTCTGGATCCCCAGTCCTCCCTCACAGTCAGGGAGTCACGGGAGCTGCTTTTGCTCCTCTCCAGCCACCCCCCGTGGCAATGCCAGCCTCACCAGCCCTGCCAGCCTCACCAGCCCTGCCTCCCTCTGCCAGCTCTGCCAGAAAAAGCTATCTGAGGTTTGTTAATCGCCAAGCATTACCTGCCACAGAGGGATTTCCACTTCCCAGCCCTTGCTCCGCACACGCATCCCCTCGCCACTCCCCTGTTCCCGCTGTACCCCAGAGCTGGGGCGCAGACTGGAGCCGCCGTGACATGCCTGCCTTGACCTCGCCGACTCGCCCAAGCGCCCCATTGCAGAGGGGGACCCCAGGCCAGACCAGCTGGCAGTTTCCTCACTGCACCCTCCCGTGTAAGGTGACAGCAGAGACCCTTTGTGTTTGGGCTGTGTTTATCCTTTTCTCCCTTTTAAATCTTTACTCTTTTCCACACTTTCTCTCTTCCTAATTCTACAGCATTTCGCTGTCGCTTGCTCCAATTCCCCTGGCCACATCAAACGCCTCCCGGCCCTCAGACCCCGCGTTCAGCGCCGTTCCCCAGCGCAGCCTTCCTCTCCGGCCGGCCTCTTCCCACTCCCGCACGCTCCGTTTACCGCTTAAACCCCCGGCCGAGCCGGCTCGTCCCGACGCAGGCCTGGGGCGGTCTCTCCTCCCAAAGCCGAGGCCTCCCACGGGGCTCCCGCCGCCGACGGCCCGGCCTCGGCTCCTGGGGCAGCCCCACCGCCGTCCCGCTACCGCACGGCTCACCGGCGAGGCCGCAGGGCAGCGGCAGGGCCGGGACAGCCTTCCCGGGAGCCGGAAACCCCCCTCGCCGGCGCCGGGCCGGGTTCTGCCCGGCGGCTGGAGCCGGTTCGCCCCGCACAGCACCGGGCCGGCCGCCGCGGAGTGGGGGGTCGAGGTGGGGCAGAACGACCCCACCGCCGCCAGGCTCCGCGGGCCGCGCCCGCCGCCCCCGGGCACCGCGGAGGGCAGGCGGCGACCGGGACAACCCTCCCCACGGGCCCCGCCGCCGCGGGAGCGGCCTCCGGTGCCGCCCTGGGGCGGGTAGAGCCCGCGGCCGAGCAGCTCCCGGCACCCCACCAGGCCCTGCCCGCCAGACGGGAGCGGCTGTAAGACCGGGCGGGGTGGGCCGGGGGATACCGGCCTCCTCCGTGTCCTCCCCTCCCGTCCCGTCCCGCCACCCAAGTTACCGGCGACCGCTCCGCTCCCGCTTCCGGCTCCAGCACCCGCCGTCATGTGACACCGGCCCGTCACCTGACCGCGCCGCCCGGAAGCCGTCGCGCCGCCGTTCCCGGCTCGCCCCGCGCGGACTACATTTCCCGGCGGGCAGCGCGGCGCGTACGGGTGGCGGCGAGGGCCATGGGGCGGGCGGGCATGGCGCGGGTGGCGCACGTCGTGGCCGACACCGGCGCCTTCCTCAGCGCCGCCCCGCTGCAGGTACCGGGAACGGGGACCGGGAGGGGGGAGAGGGAGAGGGTGCGGTGCGGTCCGGTCTGACGGCGCCGCCGCCCCGCAGGACATCGCGCAGAACCTGTACACCGTGCCCGAGGTGCTGGCCGAGATCCGCGACAGGCCGACGCGGCGCCGCCTGGCCGCGCTGCCCTGCGAGCTGCGCCTCCGCCGCCCGCGGCCCGACCTCCTGCGCCTCGGTGAGTACCGGCGCCCTGCGGCCCGGCCCGGCGCCCTGCGCGCTCCCGGAGCCCCGGGGAGCTCCGGCCCGGCCCGACGGCCCCTTCCCTCCCCGCCCCGCAGTGACCGACTTCTCCAAGAAGACCGGCGACTACCCCAGCCTCTCGGCCGCCGACCTGCAGGTGCTCGCCCTCACCTGCCAGCTGCAGGCCGAGACCGACGGCCTCGGTTGCCTCCGCTGGGAGCCCCAGGACAAGGTAGGGCCCGCCCCCGGGATGGGGCCGCGTCCCCGGGGCGCCCCGCCGACCCCCCGACCTGCCTCCCCAGGTGCGGCTCAGCTCCACCCCGCGGCACCCCGAGGCCCCCCTGCACCTCGCCGGCTTCCATCTGCCCGCCAAGGTAAGGGACGGGGGTGCGGTGCCCCGAGGTGAGGTGCTGGGGACAGGGGCGCAGCCCCCCCGGGCAGCCGCAGGCGAGGGACCCCCAGTCCCGTATCCCCCCACAGCACAAGCGCCCAGGGAAAGGCCAGCGTCAGCCCAGCCCCGAGAGGAGCGCGGTCCCATCTGAGAGCGATGAGTTCAGCTCCTTCCTCTACTGGCGGGCGCCCCTGCCCAGCATCGAGGAGGAGCTGCAGGAGCTGCTGGTGAGACCCAGGGCCTCCCCTCCTCGCTGTCCTGCTGCCCCGCTTTCCGACCAGGAGCGTGACACGTGCCAGAGCTGACTCTCCTCTCCACCCCAGAAAGCTCAGGCCGTCCCCGTTAACCCAGAGGCCACCGAGGAGCACCAGAGCTCTGAGGATGGGGCCAGTGCTGAGGAAGAGGAGGACGAGGAGGAGAGTGATGACGAGGGTTGGATAACACCCAGCAACCTCAAGCAGGTCCAGCAGGACACAGGGCACTGTGACGCTGCTCCCGACGGCGTCCAGGTCGGCTGTGTCACCACTGACTTTGCCATGCAGGTGGGTGCTGGCTGCTGCCCCGCACAGGAGCGCGGGGGGCTGGTGGGGCGGGCCGAGGGCAGGTTCTCAAATTACTCAAACCTCTGGGCTGGTTGTCTCTGTGTGCTGGTTTAGAGGAGCCCGTTGCCGAGTCCCCCAGAGAGCAGCTTTGTGACAGCTCCTTTTATCTTAAAAGTAGCCAGCTCTCTCCATCGCAGAGGTCTCTGCAAAGCCCGCTGGCATCACTTCTGTCAGCCTTTCGCTGCCTGGGCTGGCAAACCCCGGTTAAAGCTCACGGTGTCGCAGTTTCTCCCTCCTCGTTGCAGAACGTGCTGCTGCAGATGGGGTTGCACGTGCTGGCGGTGAACGGCATGCTGATCCGCCAGGCCAGGAGCTACATCCTCCGCTGCCACGGCTGCTTCAAGTGAGTGTGTGCGCGCGCAGAGCGGCGCTGCCCTTGGCACGGGCACGCGGTGCCTGCTGGGGCTGGGTGGATGATCTTGCTCCTTGGCTAAGCCTGTCTTCCGCAGCCCAGGGAGCAGTAAACCCCCTCTGTACCTGTCTTGCAGGACCACTTCGGACATGACCAAGGTTTTCTGTCCCCACTGCGGTAACAAGACCCTAAAGAAGGTTGCGGTGAGCGTCAGCGATGATGGGAGCCTCCACATGCATTTCTCCCGCAACCCCAAGGTGCTGAACCCCCGAGGGCTCAGGGTGAGTAGCTGTATGTGACGTGCTGGGCTGCTGCTGCTGGGATGAGGGCTGGGCTTGCAGCTGGTGGGCTGGAGGGAACCAGTGCTTTGGGACCCAAAACAAAGCTGCGATCATCCTTCAGATGTTCCACTTGACCTTGGGGCTTTCAGGCTTCATTTGCTCAGCTCTCCTCTGGAGGCCTGCAGTCATCTTCACGTCCCTTTGAGCAAGAGCTGCCCCTGAGGCAAGTTTAACGACTGCTTTTCTCTTGGCAGTACCCGCTGCCAGCCCCCAAAGGAGGGAAGCACGCGAACAACCCTCACCTCGTGGAAGACCAGCCCTTCCCGCAGCAGCGGCTGTCCCGCAAGGCCAGGCAGAAGACTAACGTCTTCGACCCCGACTACATCGCCGGAGTCTCGCCCTTTGCGGAAAATGACATCTACAGCCGCGCGGCCAACCTGCAAATCCGGGACGCGGCCCTGGGTGCTGGCAGGAGGCGCCTGAACCCCAACGCCGTGACAAAGAAGTTCGTGAAGAGGAGGTGAAGGGCAGGACTGGGCCCCCTGCAGCCGGTGCCGTGAGGGAAGGACCAGCCGCCTGCGCCTTGCATGTTGCTGCCTGATGGCTCCGGGAGGGCGAGGCCTCTCCCTGCACTCTTCGAAGGCAGGGGCCCGGCCCTTCCTGCCATGCTTCTCTGGTGCCTGAAGAGCAGCCATGCGTGTTCGCTGGGTTTGGGGCGACTCTGACCTGGGCTGGCCTGCCCGAACCAGGCGGAGCTGGGCAAGGTCGTGGCTTCCCTGCTCAGCCCCCACCCAGGACCCTGCAGGAAGCGGCCGTGTTGCTAATAAACCCAAAACCCACTGTGCCGTGGCTCAGTCTTGTTTCTGCAGCTGCCTGTGGCAGGCTCGTGCCTTCCTCTGAGCCTCGAGAGGAAGAGGAGGGTTTCCTCAGGGTGTTTTGCCCTATGGCCCCACCGTGGCACTAATGAGGGAGCCCGATAATTAGTGCCTGCAGCAGGGCTGGCAGCTCGGGGCTGGCAAAAGCCAGCAGCCGGGGGTTGCATTTGCCCCCCTGCAGCATGGCCACATCTGACGCTGGGGCAGCACCAGGGAAAGCCTTTTGGGATTAACCTGCTTAACCCTTTCACAGTAAAGCCCTCGGCCCAGCTCTCGGGGTGAGGACAGTGTTTCTTCTTGCCCCCAGTGCAATTTTTCAAGATTACACAAGCTTACTGATCCCAGCAGCTGGCGCCATGGCCCTGCTGGAGGCGACAGCCCTGGAGGAGCTCAGCAGGAACGGGAACACGCTCCTGAGCCTCAGCCACCCCCAGATCAGTTTTAGCACAAATACACCAACGATGCAGATAAAGTGGGCCTGTGCTAATTCTTCTGGGCAGGCAGTTAATTACAGTCAGCTCTCTTTGGGCCTGGTGCCATCGCCTCCCTCAGGCAGAATAGCCCCCAGACCATCCTGGGGGAGCCCTCTACATCCCCCGCCCCCAGAGGCAGAGCCCTGCTTTAGGCAAACTGTGACAACACTTTGAGCGCTCTGTAGTTTGCAGGCTGGGGGTTGGGTAGTAAAACCGGTAGTAGGGATGGTTACTCTGGACTTAACCACCATAAAATCAGAAAGAAACATTGCAGTATTTTTTCTTTAAAAGCACACACACGACACGGTGCCTTTTATGCAACAACTCCAGCAGATGCAGCGCAGGCACAAATCATCGCGGGCTCCTGCCTTGCCGGTATTTCCTGACCCCGGCGCCATATGGTTCCCAGGCGGGTTTATTCCGTCCTGAAGAACGGCCACATTCTCCCAGGAGAGAGAAAATGCCTTTGAAAAAACCACAACAAGACTTTACACTGCAAAATGAAAACTTTCATTGTTTTATTCTTGACTGCAGCTGTTTACAGAAATATAGTTGCGAGTATACAAATGTCCCAATAGAAGCAAAATATTTTTATTTTTTAATATTCAACAAGTTATCACAGGATAGCTAAAAACATAGATGCAAATGAAATATCCCCTCAGAACAAACTGAAAACACCGGGTATCAGTGCTTTGAAAACCCCAACTACGAAAGCCATATACACAGAAATGCAGAGAGGAATATCTGGTGCTACTTTCACATTGCAGGACAGTGGAAGAGGCAGCTCAGCAGTCGATCAGTGTGCTCCAGGAACACATGGCAGAAAGGCGAGTCAAACACTCAAAGATGCAGCTCGTAACAGAGGTAGAAAGCTCTGCTCTGAAGGGTTTTGGAGCTTACTCGTTAATAATGAGCTTAAATCTAAATAGTTCAAAATTGCCTCATTTCAAATAGTGTCCAGAATAAAAAAAAACAACTTCAGGAATACTGTGGCCGACTAAGCGGAGCAGTGGAACACGCTCCCAGTTCTGCAACACCCAGAGGTGCCGCGCTCTCTCCTTTCAAGAGGGATCTTCCCTCATCCCGACCTCCGGGACAGCCGCGCGCCTGCGTGGGGACCCACCTGCACAAGGACCTTCCCCGACTCGCAGAGGGCCTAAAAGGACCATTTAGGTGATCTGAACGCAGGACCCTTCGCTAATCTGAATCCTGGAGCCCGTGCACAAAACTGCAACGCTTCCCAGTGGGCTGCTGCTGGGCGTCGGGGTTTTGAGTCCGAGCCAAGCACTTGCAAGCATCAGCATCCCACAGCGAGCAGGGAAATCCTCCGATTCCTCACCCCTGTCCCAGTACACTTCAGTGTTATGAGGGAATTTCATGAACTGTAACAGCAAAAATTATAGAAGCTCTCCGGAGGCAGCGGAGATCAGACCTGTGAGCCGATGGCTCAAAGGGGAGACGTAAGGACGTGTCCTTTGGCAGAGGTGCTTTGGTAAAGCCTGTACCAGGACAATGATGTCTATCGACCAACCTAAGGCCGCGCTGCAGTGGGACACACCTGATTTGGCGTGAAGACTCGTGGCGGACAAAACACATGCTACTTATTTTACGATCTGGATTTCTTTGAGTTTAATTTCTCACACAATCTGTAAGAAATCAGGGCAAGTTGGAGCAGGGTTCCTCACGGCTAGAAACCAAGGAGAGCTTTCACCAGCGTTCAAGGAGAGAGTTTTCTAGATGGTGACTGTTGCAGTACAAAGCCAGTAAAAAAAAAATTAAAGGTGCCTGCCTTTGTCAGACCGGAGACAAGAGCAACGACAGATCGAGCGTCACCTTCCCAATCCAAACCAACCCAGCTGAGCAGCAGCCGGGTCCTTTGCTCTGCAAGCACAGTTAACCCCCGCTGGGAGAGCGCTGCTGCTGTCAGCCCACTCCTCCCGAGCACCACGACCACCGCTATTCCCTACCGGCACGAGCTGCTGGGAGACCGAGCGCGGAAAAGGCCCCGAGGTCGGGAGCCGCCTGAGGACAGGTGGCGGGGAGCACGCCAGTGCGGAAAGCCTGTGCCGCCACGGCGCTTCCTGAGCCCGCCCTGCGGGCAGGCTCCCAGCCAAGGCTGTCAGTTCTACCGTTCCGCTAACGCCACGTCTGCAATTATTAATAAAAAGATATAAAAATATAAAAAAAGCATAGAGCTGTTTTAAACCCATGGATATTAGCGATGTTCACAAGCAGAGCGAGATTCTGGAGCAACATTACCAGCAGCGCCACGTGTACAGTACTGAAAGGTGTTCATACAACTGTTAATGAATTACTACAAAAACCTTGGTAAATAACCTCATACTAAGGAAAAGTAATATTATTTCATGTTTATAAAAATGTAAATATAACAGTATTATATGCATGTGTCTACTAGCTATTTATATATATAATAGATATGATTCCTCTATATACAGATATATAACCCTAGAATATACAGGCATTGCATATTTACATACCTATACAGATCGTAAGACAGGAAAAGCCTCTCCTGTGTCACCCCTCAGAGCCCCACACGCAGCCACAGAATTTCACGAGTACACTTTTACAGGAGTTGGCCTGCTCCTGCACTTTTTCCTCCTACCTAAGTAACGTTTATCAGACTTCCAACAGAGATCCTCGGCGCGCGGTTCTCAGCCCGCGGTGGCACAGACGGGCGCCTGTTTGCAGGCTCGGGTGACTGCTGTCGTACACACCTGGCATGATTGGTCTGAATCAACTGGAAGTGCTCACATCCCATCCCAAAAGACTACTCCAAATTAAGACAAAAACCCTGAACAGACAAACAAATCAACTCATTACCAGTTTCCTTTTAGTGTCTAAAATGACAGAGCTGCCACCAGGCCCGCAGGAACACAAGCACCACCTAGTCCTTGAAAATACACTTTACACTAATGAGAAGCCACCAGTGATGAGTATTTTCCTCCTTCTCACCCTCCACCTACCACTCATAGCTCGGAGCATGCAAAGCAATTCATCCTCCTTGTGCCTGCTCTGTCACTCAGATGAATACCCATCAATCCCTCGTACTCCCTCTCCTCTAAGTACCCCGCAACGGGAACGCGACGGCTCGCCACGGAGGCGTGAGATTCCAAACCTGGAAATTCTAACTCTTGACGAGCGTGCACGCCTGCACACACACACACACACTCTCGGGGAAACTACGTGTAGCTTTTTCAGTCCAGTAACAACTGTTTTGATTTTGCTTTTTAATAAGTCACCTTTCCTGCTACTCAAGTAGTGATTTAAACTATGTCTTAACACAAATGCAAGCTTGGCTCGTTTGGTGTTCTGAGGACTCTGGAAAGATAATAAGAGAGTACAAAAGCTATTCAGACAAGTTTTCTTTTTAGAAACTATATCCTAAATCAAAAACACAACAAAAGCTTTTAAAAAAAAAAGTTTGACTTATCTAAATTAGGGGAATGTCCACTGATACAGCTGCCAGACTCGGTATTTCCAGTAAAAAAACCTGCCAAAAGTAACAAACGCTTAACTGTTCATGCTTTATTCTGCCTTAAAACTAAATAGGAAGTAACCACCCCGTCGGTAATTAAAAGTAATTATAATAAAACGGTTGGTGATTAAACATCCCCTTTAAAACAGCAAGGCTGAAATTATTTCTTGAAGTATTTTGACGTGAAAATAATAGCAAAGCATTTGGCTTGAATAACTGCTGAAAGATCAGACAGCAAAGAGGCAATTAATAACAAAACGTGGACTTGCTAATTAAGCACAAAGCACCATTAACTTCCTACCAGAGGAGATGTTTAGCTAATACTGTGCATTGTGTTATTCATATGATTTTTTTAATATGTATATACACACAGAGAGCGCGTATAAGCGGACAAGAGAAGGTATGCTGAGGTCGCGACTGGTGGGCAGCAGGTACGTCTCCCTAGATTTTAAGCTGTGCCGAGAAATCGCCATTCCGTAAAGCACCACGAGCCACGGACGCCGTGCAGAGCGCGGGCCATGGGTGCTGCAGGGGCACGTACAGGAGAGCGCGGCCCACATTTAATACGGAGGATCGGATTTAACGATTCTCTTAAGAGCGAGCTCAAGCAGCAGAAAAAACAAGATACAGAAAACCCACCCCAGCGATGCAGCTCTGCAGTTTTTCATCTTTCACCTAGTAATATCTTCTGTATTTAATTGCTGCTTTGTGGATACGATAGTAACTTTCCCTTTATAATAACGTCAGGAACTTTAAATTAATAGAGACTAATGTCTCAGTATCTTCTAACTTCCTTAACCAAACTGGACCAGACCCGATACCGCCACCTCACCTCACCTCCGCAGGCCAGCGCTCCGTCAGCCCACTGCTAACAGGCCGGCCCGCGTGAGCACGCGGAGGAGTAAACATGGGGATTAAAAAACAAGGCAGAGTAAGCTCCAATTATCAATATCAACTGCTTAAATCACAAAAGTAAATGTTCAGGACTCTGATAAAATACAGATGCGGCTCACGCTGTTCTTGGGCCTTTCTGCCATGAAATCCTGCCGCCTGTCTTTAAGCTCTTCATGGGCTTATCAAACCTCTCTTTATCTCCTGTAACAGCTGTGTGCAAGCAGCAGCTCCAGCACTAATCAACCGCTGAGCAATCTCTTCATTCATAAGACAAATACTTTTTGTAACCAAATCACATGTTCAGTGTTGTACATTTAAACATTGACCTAAAATGAACAGGATAAATTTAACACAAGAAAAGGTGTTATCCAGAAGTGAAAATGTGATAGCACAGCCCTTTTTTTTTAAATTATTATTTTTACTTTTTTTTTTTTCTCTTCTCTTCATAAGCGACCTAAAACACGCACACAATTCAAACATACCCTTCCCCTGGAGCTGTAGCAGTCTTGGTATGAAGTTCTCTTTTGGACACCCATCTTGTTAAACGGAGAATTGGTCCCTGGTGACTCGGCACTGACCAGCGTACGGACACACCCCTTCGGAACAACGGAACAAACCGAAGCAGCACACAGGTGAATTTATCATTCCTATCACTTCTGTGTATGAAGGCCCCACGTGACACCCGACAGCTTGTCCTGGGACTGCGATCCTGCAAAAGCCACCAGTTCATTTCCGAATAACTGGCTACCAACTTCCACGGCCACCTGGAAGTTGTTTCAGTCCATAATTCTCAGTCTTCTACAAAGCCTCATGCCGCATTTAGTCAACGCTGCAAGATTGCTGTTTTCATGTCATGAACCATAACAGGATTTTGTTAATAATTTGTCCTGGGGGGGGGGGGGGGGGGGAGGGATCACAGAAAGAAAAGGTATGGTTCAGGGTTATAAAGCAGCTCTGGACATTATGAAGCAGGGAATTCTCTTTTACCATGATTAAATTTTTAAACGTTTTCGCATAATCATAAATTAAGAGTTAAAACACAGAGGCGCTAATAATAAAATATTAAATAGACAATGATAGTGGATAGAAGCTGAATGGCTCATTCTGAATGAAACCCCATTGGTTTATATACGCCTAAATGCCTACGGGTTTCCTGACTAGATCGTATTGCTGAGTGACAGACACATCAAAACACACAGTGAAGCTCCTCATAGCCAGCTGGAACAATAAATTGCCTGATGGAATGGCGAGAGATGAACAAGTTATTTATGTTGCAAAAAGTACTTAAATACTCAATAAAGACATAACAAACCCCACCCCACCCCACTGTTATCAGACGCCACGTTGTGGTAGAACATCAGACAAACTCACAAATTTACCACAAAAATGTGTGGCAAAAAGAATATTATATATATATGTATATATATAAATTTTTATATTTATGCCAATGTACTCACTCAGTACAAATAGCAAAATAGTATACCATTTCCTAAATACAAAATATAGCTTTCCAAAAAAATGAAACACACATTAGATATAAACCATCCAAAACTTGAACGATTGAAAACTGTATTCAAAATTAAATGACCCAGAGCAGGTCTCTTTCTGAAAAGTTCCCTTCATATCGGCAAGAAGCCTTACTACTGAAAACGTAATTCAATGCCTCTCAATGAGAGAGAGAAAGAGAGAGACAGAAAGAGAAAGTGAACGTTATGACAGACTGACAAACAGGAAAAACCATTAAAACAACAAACAAAAACTCTACACGGCTCAACTAAGCACACAAGTTAAGGGGAAAACACACAGTAAACAGACTAGAGAAACTTAAAAACCATTTACAGACTATTCTTTGTTATTTAAAATAACAAAAATGAAAAATGACGTGATACCAACTACACTCTACCAAGGCATAATAGCCATACATGACAGCTGTTCGGCTCTAACTGCGGCAACAGCTTCCTACGTGCAGAAGGAGAAGAAACAAGTATCTGAATGAGGCTGTAGTGAGATATCACAAAACTGTCCAGATAGTTGGAGCACCCAAAAAATTCACATGCCTCACAATACAACTGCATGGTCTGGAGTGGGTTGTTTTTACATTCTGTAACATCAGTCATTTTTTTATTTTTTTTTTTTTTTAATGGAGACATGACAATCTAGAAACAAGGCTCGGGGACTGTTGGTATTTAAAAAAAAAAATCACTTCAAAACTTCAATGAGCTCAATATGCCACAAAGATGCAACAGCTCAGGATGAAGTGAAATTTTCAAGAATGCTTAAAAATGACATGATTTGTCCCGTACTTGGGAGTTAAGTCAAGCTGAGGATTTACATCAGCAACAGCTGGAAAATGACTGGTGAAGGGGGATTCCTGCATTGAGAAGGTGGTGGAGAAACTGCCTCCTCTTTCCTTAATCCTTGATTATTTGTCAAAGATACACCTGACTAAGCGATTTAATGCCATGGATTTCTAAAAGCTGCTTCTGATCTTTAAAGCCAGTAGCACTTTTATGTCTTTTTTAAAAACACAATATGAAACTGAGGGAGAGAGAAGGAAAATCACAAGAACGAAAGGGAGAAGGCTGGTTTGAGGCTGGATAGCACAGCTTTACCGAGTTCTAACCCATACAATCAGAGTGGGAAACGAGGAGTTCTTTCCTCAGCCAGGCAGAATGTTCCTTTCAAGCTGAAGGTATTTTAAGAGGATAAGATTTTAAGAGCAGAACTTAATTGAAAGCTCCCCTTCATGTCTTCATTTTGTTAGAGCCACCAAACCCTTGCTCTACGTACAGTTACACGTAAGAGACATGGAAAACCATTAATCACATTCTCAGATGGAAAGCACCCACCTTTGGCTATCTACAGTAGCAAGCAATTCCCTCCTTGTTTATTACAGCTATCAATGATATTTCCTCACTGCCAGCTACTGCAATTAACAAATCGCAGGATTAGCTCTCCCACTCAACTGTAAAACACGCGATCCCTTCACTTACTGACAGCTTTGAGTCATGGCTCGTGTCACAGGCATTCGATGTTTCTGCTTCACAAGCTTTGCTAGTCGAAAGAGGGGATGTGAAGAAGGAAGAGGAGGAAAAAAGTAAATGTGGTATCACGTATTACCTTCTAACGACAATAATACCTGACCAGATATGCTTTAAATTGAAAGAGCACCCCACTGTTAATGAGGTTTAGGAGTCTAGTACCAGTACTCTCCCGTGCCCTAGTAAAACAAAGCATAGCTTTTCAGCATTATTGGCACTACAGATCCCAAATACTATGGTCATAGCCTCAGGTGCTAGACGCTGCAATTGGCCACGTGTGTGCTCTGTAGAGAAGAGGGCCGCTTTTTGACAGAAGCAATCAGTTCCACACCACCTAATCCAGAGTCGGAAGGTCTGAGAGGATCTGGGAAATCACTTTTTTCTTCACAGAATTTCTGCAGGAAAAAAAACAAGGAAGCAAAAAAGTTAGGCAGAACTCGCAAGAGTCATCCTCTTACTTCTGTGTAGTTCCTCCACCCTGGAAGTGTCCTTCACATGCAGACACGAAGGTACGAGCGAGTATCAGAATGCAGCACTCTTCCGTAGAGCAGGATTACTCTCCTTTCACTCTTTTTTTTTTTTTTAAAGTTCATAACTTCATATACAAAACAGTTTAGGTTAGAAAATGAAGTGTATCACTTAAGGGAAGGTTATGGGGGATTTAGGATGGCAGAGTTAACTAGAGCCAAGTTACACACTGTGGGCAACACTAGATTCCAGAGCCCTCCTGGTTCTTGGTACTCATTTGTAGTCAAATCCTCGTTCACCTCTCTGAAAAAGGCACCCCTCTAGGAGCAGAATGTTTCCTAGTAACAGCCGATTGTGACAGCTCCCTTTTAACAAAGCCTCAGCATGTGGCACACTCTCAAGGGCTGCCATATTCTAGCCACATTACGTTATTGTAACCCAGGGGGCAACTTCAGAATAGTACAGACTTGAGGTGTTATTTACTCGATAAGCCTTAAGTCTTTACCTACAGTCATCTTGCAGAATGCTTTTATCTGCCAAGCTGTCAGTGGTCTACTCCCCCTCCTAATGAAGTACTAGACCGTAACAGCAGATGACAAAAATACAGCAACTGAATGGCAAGGCCAAGTCTCAACCAACTGTTTCATACAAATTCTGACCACTGACTGTTTTTAATAACTCTTCATTCTAGCCACCGGTATCACATTCTTAATTCAGCATTACTGGTATTTTAGCTGTCTCTCAGACCACGGTGATACACTCCGAAGTGAAGACTTCCTGAACAGCAGAATGCGTGGCAGGAAAGAACCCAGAAACACAAACACATGACTTACTTGACTAATTAAAATGAGCCAGCCATATTGTTCCCTTGGTTTTGCAATGACACAAGCAGATCATCTATTTTCTCAATATTCTGATTGGTTGCCATAGCTGAGGGTAGCGGAGAAGTCTCGGATATCTGCTGGGAGAGCAGCGCTGGCACTGCTGCTTGTCCCTCGCTCTGCGGCTGACCTGGCTGACTTATAGCCATCAACTCATCCGGCAACGTAGCTGGTCCAGAAGTTAGCAGCTGCCCACAGTCTGTTAAGCAGTAAGTGAAGAACAAAGGACCATTTAAATCAGGTTAATACATGCAGTGAATTAGCTAACTTCTTTACATATATCCATACTGACAATAAACCGTGTAGAAAGTCACGCGTGCCTTTGCGACAGCCTTTGCTCACCACTCCCTCAGGGTATAAGCACGAGTTCAAGGTGCACACATTGAATATATGGGGACTCTGTATTACGACCAAACACTACTAACACCCCAAAGACAGGACAATACTTAGCTAGAAGAAAAACAAAATGCATGGCATTAAGCATTGGGTATGCCAATCCTTTGTCTTCATTAATTACAGACGTGTCTTTCAGGTCAGCCAAGGTATCCACTAACTGCTCCTGTAAATCTGCAAACAGTGTCACACCTCCTACCATTTCGAGCTTTATCTTCAGCGTCAGGGAAAGGCTTGGCCTGACTGTCAACGGCAGCAGAGCCCACGTGCAGGTACACCCACAGACCAAGTACACAGCTATGGCTTTCTGCCCGGATCTTTTTAAGATGCTATAATCACCATCTGCATCTGCTACCTCTGGAGCTGCACAGGTACGTACAGCCCTGTACAGACAGGTTAAGGGATCTGTGTCCCGAAGAACTTGTCATGGAGGCTAGATTCAGAGATGAGATACGGAAAAGTGCCAGCTTATGAAGTTAAAGGAGTTTCAAATACACTTCCATAGACACTTCCCTGGGCTACACAGCTTAGGGGGGGAAAAAAAAAAATCCTTCCTTTCAACAGTGTGTGGAGAAAGCCACTGCATCAACTGTGGAAATCAAATGCAGCATGAGCAAGATTAGTGGAGCTGTCTTAAAGAGGGGGTAGGTTTGGGTTTGTTTTTTTTTAAATGTGTGTACATGTATTTTATCTATTATTTTTATATGTATTGATAATGTTATATATCATATTTATACATAAATAAATATACAGACAATTTTCAGATTGTTTTGTCACATTAATCCTAAGATGACCAACAGTCTTTAGGCTAAGAGTTCTCATGCAAAATCAGCAACATAACTGTACATTCAGAGCAACATGATGACTCCGTATATTCTCAATCGTAGTGCTCCATTACTTGTTTCAGGATTTTCTTTTTTTTTTGCTAAGGAGATATGTTAGAATTGAATAATCATTGTCTTTTGGGCTCCAATTAGTAGCTCTTCTAAACTGTAAACTCAAAATCAGGCACGTACACCACTTACTGTTTTGAATGCCAAAGAGGAATATTCCTGATGTTTGCTGAGACGAAGCAGGAGAACTCTGCAGCTGGTTGATAGCACCTCCTGCTGTGTTGTGAAATAAAGCAGCTTGCTGCTGCGGAGGAGAAGCAGTTCCTTGCATTCCTGCCATGCTGTTTTGAGAAGAGTACATGGGAGACTGCTGCAGCTCTTGCTGGCTCATGCTGTTCTGCAAGGCAGACATGGAAGCTGAAGAGATGAAGAGGGTGACTTGTTGCTCTTGAGAACTTGGCGAGCCTTGGACCAGCTGAATCTGGGGCGAGTTATGGAAGATGGCTGGCTGCTGTGCTTCAGCCTGGTTGGATCCAGGATTCTGAAGAGAAGACACTGTAGTCTGACTCTGGAATTGCATGGGCTGCTGCTCCTGGTTCATCGGCGCCATGTTAGTCTGTGGATGAAAAATGGACTGGCCTTGCTGCTCCTGATTGGTAACTGGGTTTTGATTTGGATTGAAAATCATGTTCTGCTTTTGAGAGGCAATTGTACTCATTGCGTTTTGATTACTGAACATCATGTTCTGCTGTTGCTGCTGCTGCTGCTCTTGAGATGGAGGGCTACTCTGAATAGCAACTATCGAATGCTGAGGCTGGAAGATAGCTCCTTGTTGGTTCTGGGGAATTGAGCTGGACTGGATGGAGCCTAATGACACTTGAGACTGAAACAAACCTTGCTGAGCAGGCTGAGTCTGGGGCTGTTCTTGGGGAAGCATAGAACTCTGGATATGAGATATCTGTGTCTGCTGCTGGAAAGAAGTCTGCTGTTCAGTGTTTGTTGCTGTCTGCAGAGGAGAAATGGAATTTGGGCTTGTAAAGAATGACATCTGTTCTTCCTGAGTTGCAGCGTTGCTCATTGAACTCTGGGAAAGGAACATGTTGGCAGACTGCTGGTCTTGAGGAACTGAAGAGCTCTGTAATACCCCCATGGCGTTCTGCGAGTGGAACATTGGAGGCTGCAGTTGGTCTGAGGAATTAGTACTGGTCTGGTTGTGGACAATGGAATTTGGACTGTGAAAAATAGAGCCTTGTGCTTCCTGTGATATATTTTGAGCATCACCAATAGGATTCTGAGAGTGAAAAAGCTGAGCTTGTGAATGTGGAGACTGCTGCATAAAGCTTCCCGACTGAATAGACATGATTTCTCCACCCTGCTGGAACAGACCACCTCCTTGTTGTTGAGTTCCACTTGCCTGAACAGTCATCATGGTTTTGGTAGATGAAAAGAGATTAACTTGAGATTGACCTTCTCCACTGTGCTGCATTTGAACCATTGTCTGAAATACAGTACTTTGCATCTGTTTACTCTGACCTGAAGCTTCTTCTCCATCTGCAGAATTTGATGCCGGAAACATAGTAGGTCCGTTGTTGGAGACCTGCTGCTGAGCAATAGGAGTAGTTTCACTTCCAGAAACACCAGGAGATGAAGAGAATAATTCACACTGCATTTGCATGTCTTCGCTTGTTGACAACCCACTCATTATGTGAGAAGCCTGCTGGTAAACAGGTGACTGTTGGAGGGCGCCGTTCCCTGAAGTTGTTGAAGAGAACAAATCAGACTGCATCTGCGTTGCAGCTTGGCAAATGTTTTGTTGGATTCCTATCACCATTGCTGCAGAAGTCTCCATCGCCTGCTGCTGCTGCTGCTGCTGTTGTTGTTGATTGGACAACGCATTTTCAGGTTGTGAGTGAACGTTTTCAGCTCGACCAGGCAAAAGGTTCTCTGGTCTGGAATGGACAGCTGTGTCTGATGAGGAAAATATCCCAGAATTGACGCTATTTTGTATCTGGCTAACTTGCTGAAAGATATCTGCGTTTAGCTGATCTTGAACATCCTCACTGCTGTCTGAACCAGAAAATAAAACAGAAGATAACTGCTGTTGAGCTTCCAATACCTGCTGCACCAAGTCAACATTTCTATTGCTGCCAGTGGCGGTGTTAGTTGGAAAATTTCCAGCTTGCAGTTGCTGTATAGTGTTCTGTAACTGACTCACGCCGCTGGCTGACGAGAAAATACTTGATGAAATCTGTTGCTGCAATGCCTGTGCGGGTTCTGAAAGCGTAGACTGTTGCTGTTGTGATGCATCAGTTAACTGTGACAAAGTGACTACCGTGCCATCTGATTGCAAGACTTCCCTGGTTTGGGAATCTCTTGTTTGGAACTGTGCAGCTTGCTGCAATAATGCATCACTGTTCTGCAGCTGAGCCGGAGCAGAGACTGCTGAAAAGCTACCAGGCTGGGAAATGTCCTGCGTTTGGATAGTAGTTAGTGTCTCTGGATTATACACCTTCGGCTGTATTTGTTGCTGGTTTTCATTTTCAGAAGGTAGATGGGAAGCAGAAGTTGATATGCCAGACATACTGTTTTCCAATGTTTGTTGAGTTGGTCCAACCACATTTGAAGCCTGAAAATTGCAATATATTAAGCAACTCGTAAACTTATTCAGGTTATGCTTATAAAATTTTTACCAATCCACTATGTTCAGGAAAGACCAGATGGGAGATTTGATGGCTATGCATCTCTCCATATGTAACCTAACAAGTAAGCGAACGACTAGCAGTGGAAATGCTACCTCAAGGAAAGAGTCAAGGTACAATTCAATTAAAGCAATGCTAGGAAGCGATTAAAATAATATTCTTACAGTAATTTACTAGTTCTGTGTCACCGGACAAAAAAAATTCTTCATAGTATCACTAACTGATCGATCTGTTTGAAGGCAGGAAATTGTCTATCATTTTAATCACGCTCTGTGATCGTATGTTTTGCCCAGACCGATATCAGACACGACGTTTTCCCCGCTATTAGAACATGGGCTGATGGGTAGATGTAACTAAGACTATTAAAGCCACTGCCTTCAGATCTCAATCAAACTTACCTTGAAGACCGGGGGAGATCTTTTTTCTGCACTTACTTCCATTGGAGCCACATCTTCCTTCTTAATCATACTGCTTGGCATGAGTGGAGTTATCAAGGCACTAGGAAGCATGTTTACCTTCTCCAGGTTACACCCAGTGGCCTTCACTGCTGCAGCCACAAATAAAAATAAAACAAGGACAATGGAACATTAACATCCAGCATTCAAAGGGTGGGTTTCTAGCGGGGGCCTGCTTCCCATTTCACTTTTCAGCCCTTTCATAAGAGCTCTCCTCCTCACACAAGAAGCTAATAGGCAGAGAGGTCATTGCTAACATTTGAATACGTCAAATAATCCTAGAAAACCTGAAACCTTCACAGGTTATTCTTAAGACTAACAGCAACGCCATAGTTTTGTTTTCTGTCCATTTTGTATCTTTCTAGACCAGGACAGCCATCCACCGACTGCTTAAACTACAAACATAAAAGCTTACGACACCTTTCCAGAAATGATCAGATTTTAAACTTTACTGCACTTGAACTGTACAACTTCCCTATTTCATTTTGAAAAAATGTCTGTTTCCAGATAACCATGTGAAGAGAGTGCTCAAAGCATTCAGCCTGTAGTTTTATTCTGTTAAAGGATTAGTCAAGCAAAAACTTCATAAATCTGCATGTGCCAGTTCTGTAGCAAGAGCAAGTTGTTATTTTGCCTTTGCTGTGCCTTTTTTCTTTTTTTTTTTAGATCAACATAAAGCAACAGATCCCTATGCTCTAAACAAATTTACATCTTACAAGAACATGGCAGTAAAATTTCTGCTGTCCTTATGTGTTTATTCTACATAAAACCAAAGACCCTCTCCTGAAACGTTATTTTCTGTCTTCAGCAATAAATCCTCAGCCATCAGTATGGCAACAGTTGCCGATCTAGTGACAGCTGAGTGAACTCTTTCCCTCCTTCTGTTAACTCACAGGTTTGGGGCGGCGGGCCCCAGAACCACAAGCGCCATGACCTGACGCGTCGGGCTGCGCTGCTGGCAGGGAACACAATTTGAGTGAGACTATTCTAAGCTACGTCTACTCCAGGGCAGCTAGTCACACAGCGTATTTAAAGACAGTGGTCAGTATTTTCCTATACCGTAGTCACAATTTATAAGCTTTTATCTTCTATGTGCTTAATCATGTTGCGTTCATCAGAAACAATAAAAAAATTATGTAAGTAATTTTAAAAATCCCAATGGTATATAGATTAGATTCCAGCAATGGTATGTTCGTTCATAATAACATATTGTGTTGGAAGAATTAAAAAAGTGAGATTAATAAACAAGTTTCAAAAGCAAAGAAACACCGTTGGTTTTGGTCTTTTATTATGCTTTTGTACTATGCCTAGTTTAGAACTTCTGAATATTTACCATCTTAGAGGCATACCCACCCTCTCTCCCTTTCCTCCCAAGGCTGGAAACTGAAACCATCACTAGCCACTTAAAAACAATGCTCCAGCACGACGTCAGTGTTAGAAGGCAAAGACCTGAACGAACTACATGGCTGTCCACATGCCCCCACCTTCCTCGAGTTTTACAGAACAGCCTAGGATTATAAATTTGTTGTCTTGAAACGTAACTTGTCGTTGAAGTCTGTCACATCTGCAGACTCCTAAAATGTTAGAGCTATGAATCCATAATGGTTTTGGGAAGCCACGTTATAGGTTTTTTGGTTGTTTTTTTTGTTGGTTGTTTGTACACAAATGCAGATGTTGTAATAGAAATTATTTTAAGGAATATTCAGAGATACCCGAGACAAAGCTTCAGACCACCTGGGATTGGAAGAGAAAGGCCCTGTAGCTCAACACACAGCTGTACATGTCCCTGGCAGCAACAGTTCATTCTGTTTGGCCAGAGCTGCTGGAAATGATGCCACTTAAGGAATTATAACTGCTGGATTTTGCTCCCACTGAAAGGAAACCAGAAGGAAGTAGCATCCCACTGGAACCCCACCTGGTATTTGCCATTTCAGAACAGTGAGGAGGGGCAGGCTGGGACACATGCAGAGACAAAGTGCATACAGCAGACAAAATTGTCTGACCTCTGGTTCATGATCAACCTAGAGTAGAGTAGGTACAGGAATGAACCCTCAAAAAAGAGCCAGCTCACAGAAAGCCCACACAAGAAAGTAAATTAAGATTTACCGTGTAAATTAAGTGGAGGACTTGAGGCCACAGAAATCACACACTGCGTTCTTATGAACAGCAGATGTTCTCCTGAAGCAGCTGGTATCTTCCCTTGGTTAAGCCTCCTTTCCAAATTAGATGGATGTCAGGCTTACCCTGATAATTCAGTAATTATTTTCCTCATGTTTTTAATCTTGCTACTAGAAGTCTTACCAGTCCTTTTATCAGCTTGTTTCATTGCCCTAAATATTTCTGCATATTTCTCTCCCAAATATTCTCTGCAGGTTTAAACTCATCATATCCTGTATTACCTTCCCTAACAAGTTGTAAAGTCAACTTGTAAATACATCCCCTGCCAAGACCAAGCTATTAACTTCAAACATGAGCTTCGTGATTTTAACCCGAAGCCGTGGATTCCTATCAAACTTGTGATCACATTGTTAATTTGCTTACCTTTCAACCTGCTTTCACCAGAGCAGGCTATGGAAATTTCCATTAACCTTTGTACACTACCAGAGTTTTATCAACTACGAAACATTTCCTTCCTCTACTTTATTTCAATATCGGAAGGATCAATTAACTTCACACTTTAAAAAAAAAAAAAATAGGCAAACCCAGAACTCGCTCCCTTAGAACAAAACGACAAACTTTGCACGGACAGAACGGTCAGGGAACAAAGCCTCGCTAAAGGGAGTACGTTGAAATTGCCAGAATCAGCATTCCTAACTAGACCCACCAAAAGCAGTCGTACAAAGCCGCTGGACAGATTCTGAAAAATACCAACTTAGCCTGTTCGTGTTTTCTAGTACTCGGTTCTGCCCCCACTACAACCTTGATGTGTATTTTTGCTTAAATTAACACTAGGCAGTTTCTAAATCCTTTTTATTAACTGCCATCTTAGGGTTCATTCTTCTTCTTCTTCCCTTTCAAGCATATGAAATGAAGATTAGACTGCATGGCCTGAGGCACGAGAGCAATGGGGGTTTTTCTGGGCAACGTTTTTGTTCTATACTAGCTCATGTTAGATTATACTTAAAGGAACACAGCTATAAAGTAAAATATTCAGAATGAGAATTACCCCACTGTAAGAACATGGCCAGATTTTTATAAGCACGGACTTAACTTCACAGGACATCCGATTCATTCCTCCAATTTGGGTGGGAATTTATAGTTAAATTATTAACAATAGTGGTAAGAATCAATTTAGTACCTTTTATAGCCTCTTCAAAGGAACAATGCTGAGCTGGGCTGGAGATTTCCTTTTTCACATTAACATTCAGAGTACCAGCTGTTGAGACAAAACCCATTGAAAACTTCCTTATGTTAAAACAACAAACAAGCAAAAAAGCCCAAAGCAAACCAAAACAGTTACTTATACCTTAAGGAAATTAAGGTTCTTGAAACCCAGAGCAACATTCCGAGCTGTACATAAACGCTGTTTGTGGTGTGAATGCACCAATGATCACGGTGTGCAAAACATCGTTTTCACTTCCAAAAGTGAAAGAGCCAGTTAACAACTGCACTGTGTATTGTAATACAGGTAAAAATGCATGATACAGTCAAACTTCAACATTCCTTAGGATAAAGCTTGGTCCTATTTCTCGGCTGTATTGGGTGCACTGTATGTGGTATGTCTACTTTTTTCCCCTGCTCAGGTTCATTTTGAACCTTATACTGGAAATGGATGCTACTTTATAAGAACAGCTGTCTCCGTGCAGCTGAAATCTGAGCTGCCTGCCACATAAGTGAGGCAAGCCAGGCCTTTAGATGTTGTTATTTAACAGTTGTAACCTCGCCAGGAGTTTGAAAAATCCACATTACTTAACGTTTCTGTTGCACGCACAAAATACTATGAAAGCAGCAATGAGATGCTTAGCAGGTAAAACTGTCCATTCCTTCCCCCAGATTTCTATTATACATACATGTATCTGGAGTGTACGTAAATGGTTGCACGTCGTGTGATCTTCCAGCATTGGTCACCACATATATTCCCACAGAAACAGCGGAGGTTATTTGCTGGTCACGATATGGCGGCACCTTCACAATAAGGTGATTCTGCATTGCAAAAATAAATTTAAAAAAAAACACATTAGAAACCTTACTTCACTACTCTTTACCTTAATTGTATTTACATCCATCAAAACAAAGAAGCAGACTGATAAAACACCATAAAAAGCGAAGACGCTGGGGGAAATGTGATCGTGTTACACTTTCAGTAACTAACTTGTGCTAGAAGAGAGATTTGAATAGTCTGCCTATATGATGCTCACTGGCAACTTACAGCTTAAGTAGAAGGGGAAGAAAGGAAAGACAAATGAAGTCCAGCCTTTAAACATAAGCTTCTGCCTAACATGCCTTGCTGAACCGCAGTCAGTTTGCCATCAAGTTCCGCTGGACTCGGACACTCCGCTCTTCTGCTGAATCAGGCCTTTGTATCCAGTGTGAACAGATGGAGGATGCAGCTTCATGTTACACTTAAGCGGATTTAACGCTGAGCAGCCACCAAAGAGAGGCGTGCAATCATTCATCGACAGTAACAGCGACGAGTGATCTGTCTGTCGGCTGTCTGCTCCCCAACTAGCCATCCCACTAGAAGTGAGACATCATTTCTACCAGTGCGTGATGGAATACTGCCTTCCGTGGGAGCAAGGTGACATTCATCAGACAACATTTACATCTAAATTTCTCAAATTTCTGTCCAACAGTCCATAAAGACACTTAATTGTGTCAAGAGGAGTCAACAAATATTTTGCAAAACATTCTGAAGTGGAACCGAAATTCAGTCAGGTATAAAGACTACAGTGTACACACACTGTTTCCACTCGGTAGTAATCTAATGTGTCCTTCGGAAAGCTACTGCAAAAACTCTTATCAGGCCTTTTAATTATGTTGTGTGTGAGGGCCAAGACTTAACTCACCAAGTCCATATACCACACTCCTACTGTGGTATCTGAGTTCTCAATTAGAAATTGAAAATTATACTTGTGTAAACCCAAACCAATGATATTCTACCAGACTCTTTATTTCTTTGAAGAAAAGGAATATTATTTCTATATATACATAGGAAGAGAGAAAGGCTTATTCAATTTTTATTTGGAAACAGAGTCAGAGTTGGTTTTTTTAAAAAAAATATTACAGAAGTACCTGATGAAATAATTCCATGTCTATTTCAGCTTCTGCCTTCCAAGAATTCTCATCTAAATGAAAGTTAAAAAGCATAATTTATTGCACATCCATACAAAGCAATTTACTTTAGTGCCTTTGATTCTGCTTCTCGGTTTGCTCTCCACAACTAAACTTCATCAACCAACGCAAACCCACACATGCTCTCTTCAGCACCCCAAGCCATTACTGCTTTCACACTAACCAGAAACATTCTCTTGGAAAATCACTTTTGTTCCCTTTAGAAAGTTCTTGCCGATCAGAAAAACTTCCTCTTCACCCTTCACTGAACAACTGTGCAGACTTTTCTTTAGGATCTCGGGAACTCCTGCTGGTTGAGCTGCAATTGAAAACACACATAGTTTGAAAGCAAGAACATACCAATACCCAAAACAAAAACATTTTAGTTACGGGATTACAAAGGGAAAAACAAAATTCCTGAGCTTCCTCCTTCATTATATCATTCGTGACAAAACTTTTCAGAAGATAAGTCTCTATTACTTCCTCACTAAATGTAATGACCTTATAAAAAAAGTCACTCTTAACCTAAATGATCCACTAATAAGCTTTTCCCTTTTCTCCTGCATTTATTACATCTTCAAAACAGAACTTTCAGTCTTTGACCTAATGCTCAAGAAGCATTCAGGAGAGAAGAAAACTTGGTTTCCTGGCATAGAGAGTGATAAACAAATGCATCGGCCCTTAGACAGAGCTGAAGCACACCTTCCGTCTTATCCTTAAGCTCATAAAAATATGTTTTATGAAGCTTATTTTGCTCTCCTAGGTAGAAGGGAAGACGTAGTAATTCTCATATTACCTGGTGGTTGTTTTTTTACAGATTGTTTTTACATACGTAGCTTTCTGGCTCGTGCAAGAACTAACCCAGAGCTTTGAGCAACCTGGTCTAGTGGAAGGTGCCCCCACCCGTGGCAGGGGGGTGGGAACCAGATGATCTTTAAGGTCCCTTCCACCCCAAACCATTCTGTGATTCTATGACTTTCTAGACCTGTTCACTTCAGCTAATACAAATCCTTGCAAGAGTCGCATCTCTGTAGTTGGGGATTATAGCAATTTATAGCCTACAAACTAGCAAAGAGCACGCGGCTTACAGACGCGCGTCCCTGGAAACCTCTGCCCCTCAGCCAGCGATTCAGATGATTTATGTAACACTTATTGCGATTGTCTTTGCTGCAAACTATTTCTATGCTTCTTAAAGTATAAATCAAATAAGACCACGTGTGTTAAATGAAAATGAGCACCAAGGATGATTTAAATACAGCCATACATTTTAAAATAATGTATTTTTAACTTTGTGACATTGAATACGTTATAAAATAACTCCAGTCTCTAATAAAGGTTTCTCAACCACCTTTTCTGCTCACCATAAAATCCTGGTGGCATAAGCCTGTACTTGTGCTTTGCACTTACCTGGCCCACTTTTGCTGTTTAATAACAGTATTCTCTGGGTTTACCACACAGAAGAACATACATACTGTAACACTCCAAATTATTTAATGACCTTTCAGAAAGGATTTTTCTACAACTGTTGCAGCAGGTTCCTAGGCAACCATTACGCAACTACTAAATATGCTCAAGGCACATGAACTTCTGAGAAGAGTAACTGGATTTCGGTTTGCTAACAAGTTAACAAAGCCTATTTAAAACATAGACCTTAAATAAAGGGCCTGCATCTACTTAATGTCTTCCCTACGCTTTCAGGAATATTATTGCCACTTTAACAGCAATATAAGTCATAAGACACAACACAAACAGGCTCTGATGAGTGAAAATGTAACCCTTATTATGAGATGGTACATTAACAACAAAACTGTATGCCATAGCGATCAGCCAGCGTATGTGTACTAGCTCTGTTTGGGTGGCTACGGTCTGCTGCAAGTCACCATAACTTTGGAGTGAGTTCAGGCAGCAGCAGCACAGAATCCTGGAAAGCAAACCCGGAAAGAGCCTCAAGAATTCCCCACTCAACCTTAACACCATGATCAGTTTTACCCACATCATTCCTCAGAGACACGAGTCTAACCAGAAAATTTCGTTTCTTTGGTTTAGACCTCCAGCAATGGGGATGCTATGGAACTCCTGGGCAAGCTTTTAGCTACTTCCACAGTTAGGAAGATTTTCTTATCAACTGACCAAAACCCAGCTTGCTAAAGACTAAACCAATTTACTCCTTACTGTGTATGTTTTGGAACTTTATTTATGGAAGGATAACTTATTTCCTTCTAATGTCCCTTAGCATGTCATCATTCTCACATATTCTGCTTTTTACTCACTGCCCATATCTCAAAACATAGCTACTAATGTTATGGGTATAAATGGATGCATTCAGCAAACAGAATGAAGACTACAAGGAATCCTCACAGACCAATCCTGGAACAGCCTAACCAACAAGCTAAGCAGGAGGTGCATCAAATACCACTTTTTTAGCTAAACAGCCTATTTTAAAGCATCTCAGATTCTCAGCTTCTACCTACAATAGCAAGTTTTGGATCGTTACGTGTTTAAGAAAACACCAGATTATTTCCATTCCCGTTTCGGCTATGATTTAAATAAACTTACTGGCAAAAGATAAAATAACGATACAAAGAGTATACAGAAATAGCTTTTGCAGATGTTCTAGAAAATGGTTGTTTCTTAAAAATGACTATCAGATACTGCAACGCAATACTGACTGGAACGGAGCTGGAGACAACCATATTTCTAGCAAATGTACTTACGTATTTTCCAACAACATACATACATGAATCTGAGCCCTCCACCAGTTTAAAAAACACTGTAAAAAGAAAGATTTACCAAAAAGCAGCAGGAGGAAGAAAAAAGAGAGGTGGGAACACCTCAAGCTGACCTTTCTGGAAGAGCACCCCAAACATCAAGCTATTGCCTAAAACACAGAACATGGCTGAAGAGAGGAGAGTCCTCCCCTGCATCAGCGGCAACACGTCTTTGGTTATCAGCCTTTTCAGCGTTTCCGCAGCGTTCCTGCTCTCCCTAAGTCTTGCACAGGGATTCTCAGTGAGAGCAGAACACTGGAAGGAGAGGCCGGCGACATGGCACAGCTGCCAAATCGCCTGTTGCCTGCAGCATCGGAATCGCATGGTGGTATCTGGTGTGGAAGCTCACATGTTTCTAATTATCTCCTCTTCCAATCTGTTCTTTCACTGGCAACAAAGCTGCAGTTTCTGACCAGTTGAATAGGAGCCCTGACACAATGGGTACTGACAGTGTTTAGAAAAAAGAAAAAACAAAAACAATAACTTCTTTTTATACAACAGAAAGAGCACAGCACAAGCACTCGGGAGCTTGTGTAACCGCACTCTGTTCCACGCATGGAGGAAAAAGCTTTCCTATCAGCTTGTTCATCAAGAAGTATCAATAATCAACAGCTGTATTAAACACATTTCCCCACCTCTTCTCTTTGGCAGATGAGCAGCGTTCCCTGTAACTGGAAGTCACTGCAGACTGCCTACACGCCAGCAGCCCCCGATGTACTGCAGCCTCCTCTGATCTCGTTTTCCCTCTTGTTCAGTATACCCTGACAGGTCAGTGCAGCCGTCTGCGCTCAGTGCTAAGCAGAGCACTTTAATGAATAGCTATAGGAAGTTCCATTCTTGCACTGAACCAGCACAGATTCAGCCTCTGGCCCAGCGAACTCCCACAACTGTACAGAGCCATGCTGACTAACTTATTAGAATTCCTTTCTATCACTGAAAGCAGACAGATGAATGTGTCAATACAGAAAAGACTAAACCTGTATAAAGTCATACAGTAAGTTCAAAGCAACCATGACAAAAATTCTGACCTTTTAAAGGGCAAAAATTCATTTATTAAAAGTTATAACTACTTATAAATATTGGCCAGTCATTTAACTAACACCCCACACCAAGTAAAAATTAATCCAGGTGGTCTGAGCCATGGCAATTCTGAAATAATCACATTGGGATTCCCCCCTCAAGCATTTTATGGCAATCCCACTAAAATCCAGAGTCTTCTAAACCGACATTTTATTTTGATACTTACTGCACAAAATTGGGGAAGAAGGTGTCTGAAGAGTCAAAGTTGAGCCATCCTTGCGATTGATGTTAACACGAAATACCAGCCTAGCGCGTGTGCTTTTTTTCTTGGAACCAGCAATCCCTATCCTAGCTTCAACATCAGCATTTCTCAGCTTCAGTATTCCCACGCAATCAACCCTAACAACACAAAATAGTTGAGAATTTAATAGGGTTTAAGAAGTTCAGCACCTTTAATAATCTTGCGACTAGTCACACAAGTCAAAGTTGAAACTCTTGAAGTAGTTACTGAAATATTATTAGAATTTTTATTTATTTACATGAAATTTCTATATGACCTTTCTCATTATAAAGCCCAGCTTTCAATGCATGCCTACATAATTTAGATGATGAACCACGGAGGAAGGAATATGGAAGTTGTATGAATAAAACAGAAAACGCAACGTATCAAAGTACTTCTGGTAAGCATTCGATTTGTAATCACAGATCTTCATTCTTCCACCCCTGGGGCTAGATCTGGGTTTGTACGATTACTGCTACAAAATATGCTGCGTTCACTTAAAGCAGTAGTAGAAGAAAACTTACTGTAGTCATTATTTTTTATGCCCAGAGGAACTTGGAAGTGATAGATACGTCATACCATAACTGTGGTCCTACGGGAAATGTACACAGGGCCAGGGTGAGAGAGTCATGCAGCGCTAACTTTCAGAAAGACATGCTAGATGCAAAATTATTTCAAGCAAAAAATATAAAGAAAAAACCACAAACAAACAAACAAAAACCCAAACACAGCCTCACGCATTAAGAAGAATACTGTAAGTTTACCAGGATCTTAGTACAGGGACCATCTGATATCTAATTTGAGTAGAACAGATTTTTGTGCTGCATCAGGGCCAACGAGCAACAGCCAGGGAGCCGAGAGGAGGGCAGAGCGCGATTCAGAAGGTGCCACTGGCATTACCGTAACAGAGAAGTGATACAGCATCACTGAACTACCAGGAAGGTTTCTTTTTGGACATCAAGATAGCTTTTGAGAAAACAGCCTGGGCAAAGCTTTTCTTCCTAGATAATTCCAAATTCATCTTTCTAGTATCTCTATACTTCTATGGTTTTACATTAACACTCAAGGTCAATTATAAAATTACTCTCCAAGAGACAGCTTCCAAAATTATTATGGGAATATACATTATATTTTTTTAAAAATCAAATTGATTCAGTCTATTAGCAAACTGTATTATTCTGCTTAAGAAATGGACACTGTAAATTGAAGAAACGTTTCTCCTCTTGAAACAAGATGAGCTTCTAAGTAAAGAGCGGCAGCTTTCAACCACATACCCATTAAAAGACATTGTACTGAGAAGAATACTTTGGAAGAAGATCACTCCCTTTATACACAGGTGAAAAGCTTATTAGGGAATCGCTTATATCTAAAGTTTCCTGGGAGATCCAAACCACACAGGCAGATGAGGCCACTTGCTCAAAAAACCTACTGCAGTCAACTCCTGCCACCAGACAGAGCGCATCCCTTCTCAGCAGCGGCCACGCACTGCCGACACGCATCTGCGAACGGCATCCGAAACATCACCTCCACTGGGCCAGACGAGCTCGGTCCAGAGAGCAAAGCGGGAGGCATCCGTGGCAAAGGACTATCGGGTGAAAATGACAGAAATGGAACAAGCGAAGCAAGAGAGGAAGAAAGCCAGAGTTTAGCCTCACTAGCCACCACTCCCAGCCTTTGCGCCCAGAGGGATCCGAAGGTGCCACTATTCTCCTCCCCTCTTCTGACTGGCAATTCTGGCCTCGTTAAGATCAGACAACCAGCAGAACCAGTGACCAGTTCACATAATGCTTGAACATGCACACTATTGTTCAAACAGAACATGAAAATACTGTAACAAAGTTAATTGATAAAGTTTTAGGAAAGACCAGATTAAGCATTAAATATAATAAATGCAAACTGAGAATGCGATTTAGAAGTGTTTTCTCACACATATAACTTCACTAAGTGCCTGGAGCGTGCCAAGATGTTCCAGACTTAATTACTAACCCATCCAATTGAAACGGGAAAATCAGTTTCTGAAAAAAAAAAACCTAATAAATGAAAATATTTTTAAAAACGCATGCTACTCACGCAAGTGTCATGTTGTTGCTCGGCTCCAGTCCGACCTCAATAACAGTCGTCCCCTCTATATCCACTTCTTTACAGGGAGTAGTGTTTCTCCCAGTAACTCTGCAGGCCTGGTAGAACCCATGCGGCTTCACTCGACCGGAGTCGTTACCCACGAATACCTGCAGCACCACTGGCTCGTTGTGACCTTCCAGCTGAAACATGGTGACACAGATATTTCAATTGGCCAGCAACGCCTCTTAATTAAAACAGGAAACATTTTATGCAGCTGAATTTGAAGTTATTCTGCTCCCAGTGTTACTAGAAACAATCCCAAGGGAAGAAGGAACAAAAATTTTTCATCTAGTTTATAAACAAAATGCTTTTGTCACTTGTTCTTCCATGAAAAGCCAAGTTATTTAATAAACAAGTGAAATTAATTTTTAAACCAGCTACAATCCTATCTATCTTCACACAGAACTATCCCAACTTTCAGGTCTCTTATGACCCCTTACTCTCATCCCAACCCTGGCTATTTCCCTATCTGTTCCCAGGAGCCTCTTTCCCCACCAGCATCTGCATCCACCAGTCAGCTGAGAAAGAGGACATTTGCTGTGGCTGGTTCCAAAGTTGGTGCGCATTTGCTGGCCAGTACGTGCATGGCTATCAATGCGCACGCTGCGCTCCCAGGATCCCATCTTCACGCCAGCCACGCCTTGCAATCTTTGTGAAACCAGACTAAAGTTGTCTAATGCTTGCAAAACCACCACACGAGTGGGAACAGGATGAGGTGGGAAGCAAAGAGAGGGTTTGTGTCTTTGAACGCTTTTTTTATTAGTGGAAACCCACTGTGGTGCTGCATACTAAAAATACTCTGACGGAGAAGTGAAAGAAGTCTTGAAGTAAACCTGGATGTTGTATTATGAAGTGACCACCCTTATTCTTAGGTAATAGAAGAAAAATACTCCAAGTAAAGAGAGACACTAGATCACTGCCAAAGTCCCAGGTCAGAGATGGAAATTCTTTGCCCCAGCATTCTAGGTGGATATAAATCAAGTATTTTTAATGTTTTCATTAAGCCAGGCTTGTTACTAGAGGATTTCTGGGTGACAATGTTATGTTTCGTCCTAGGCCTGGAAGCCCAGTCAATACTTGCAGAAAGAAGTTTGATCTTTATTACTAAGGAGATGCAAATGAGAGCAGAATCCTCCAGAGGATCTCTTAGGGGATTACTCCCTGACACACTTAGAAAATTCAGTGCTGCAGTTCTTAGCAAGCTTGAAAAAAGAAAAGAAAAACTCAGCAAATACCGACAGAGTCACAGCATGCTCCTCATGCCCAAAAGGAGCAATGAGCTTATAGCAGGGAGCGGGGTCCCGACCGTTACGGATGGGCAAAGCCAAAGGACTTCTGGAGGTGGCCTGGCACAGGCTCCCACATAGGAAGCACAGGCTAACAGGTATAGTCACATCCAAGACCTCGACAGCCAAGAGAGCACAACTAAATAAGAGATCACAACTAAATAAGAGATCACGAAGACAGCTGACTAGAGAACTTAATTCCACCAAGTGGTCAAAAGGAAGCAGGGAGTAAAGGCTACTCTGATATTCTACTGTTGAATCTCTTTTACGTGGAAGGATGAATGACGTCTTTGCATCACACCACCAATATCTCCTTGGCTGGAAGCAGCATCACCACAGCTGCTTTCCTTCCCCAACATTCTTGTTAGAAGGAGGTATGAAAGGTGTGCAAGAGCACCTCTCATCATCTGGATGGTAACCGCTCCAGCTTTGCCATCCTGTTAGCAAGAAAACATGCAAATCCGCTACTGATGGCTGGAATACCTCCGCGGACACTTCGCGTTCAGGGTTATCTTTCCTTTGCCAGACAAGTCACTTGACTAAGGTTTGTTCATACAATTTTAGCATTGCATATTGATTGTAGGCTCTCTAGTTCTAAGTCATCAAGTAATATGGTTTTCTTTAAAGGGCCACAGAACCTGCTTCTCCTCCTCAGTCTGCTTAAGAGTGATGCATCTGAATGGCTGCCCGTCACAGGTGCTGCCAGAGAAGAGCAAGCACCAGATCTCTACTGAACTTGAAACACTTTTACATTATTCTTCCCCATCTTTAAGACACCCCCCAAAAAAAACCAAACAAAGCAAAAAGCCCTCTTGTCCTTTACATTTTTTTTCCCCACTAGCTCAGATTTCCTGAAGATCCACTGACTCATTTTGTCTGTCCAACCCTGGCAGACTTTTATATGCAAAGTACAAACTAGTTTCCATACTGGTAAAGCAAGCTTGAGCTTCCAGGAATTCAGTAACACAAGCTTCTTCCAAACAGAATTTTCACTGATGGGTGTTAAAGGGTAACTGGGAAAGGAATTAGAAGGAAATTCAGATGAACAAAGGCCCATTAAGAAAATTCACATAAATGAGCACTAAATCACCATAGCAACAGGACTATATGAATGGATTCTTTTCTTATGAAACCCTACTGGATTTCTACATTACTCAGGAGGACTGAGTAAAGTGTTGGAGATGTTTCTAACACTGTTGAACAGGACTTTAAAAATAAGTATATGTCTATACTCTGTCACCAGGGAGTCAGCACAAATTTTAAGGGCTGTATCATAAACAAACATTTCTTTGTGAGCCTGGTAAAGGAGTTTGGATTCAGAACAGCTTTGCTGCTTTCTCAAAGGGACAGAACTAGGAAAAAGCATGAGAGAAAATGTCTTTTATCTCTCTTATTTGTACGATAACAAATATAGTTGTCTCCTTGCTCGACCTGCTGCCCACACTCCTCCCAGTATAACCAGGATGCCATTTGCCTTAGTTCCACTGAGTGTAATGCTGGCCTGTTTTCAGTTTGGTGTCCACTCTCACATTCATACCGTGGTTGCTGCAACTTTTGTGATGGTACCTGACACCAGTTCTTCTGTTTGTCTCTGTGTAAGTCAAGTACAGCATTACTGCAGGTAATCCTATCATTGGCTGTTAGGAGACCTTCACAAGCACAGTTCTAAAGTTCTTAGGTTGCTTCCAGCAGGCTATGTAGCCATCCTTTCAGACAGACAGATGGCTGAAACCTTTCACAATGAGAGACGTTTGTGAGCAGGAGGCTCCTCTTGGTTACCTACAGAAAGCATCATCTATTATTATCTTCTCAGTCGGGCAGTCTGTAACAGATACCAGAATGTCATCCCTGATCTTCCTCCTCTGATCTCAACAGGCCAGTCTCCAATTTCATGCCAGAGGTCTGCACAGTCAGGGAGCTTCTTACAATACATGATGTCCTCTCTTCTCTCTGAATAGCTGCTGCATATTCACGACTGCATTCCAGCCACGTATGCTACGCCCCATCTCTGTGATCCCAGTCAAGTCACAGCCCTGAGACTGCACAAGGGAAGAAACAAGCCCTGCAAATTCACACTCCACGTATCAGTATGCAGTCACTGGAGAACAGCCTCTGAATCTTCTCCCTTTTGAGCAGGAATGTGAAAGACCTCTTTGTAGCCCGCCTCCTCATGTTTCTCCTCCATTTGTAGCTCCTCCTTCTCTTCTGGGCTTTGGTCCCCATCCTCTGACGAGCTTACAGCAAAGCCCTCCTCACTAGACTGGCAAGCCCGATCAACAATTTTTCCACTCTTTGAGTAGGGTGAATTACATCAGTCATCCTTTTCCCCCCTCCAAATAAAGGAAGATGAACAAAGACGCTAAATGCTTGCTGGAGAAACCAGCTCTGCAGCCAGGCCTGGATCTCTGACTGCATCGGCTCTGTCCAGATCTTTCCCCTCGATCAGAAGGGCCGAGGGCACCATTCAGACCTGAGTGCCACTCATCCCTGCCTCAGAGCAAGTGCCATCAACACCTAAACTTTAAGGCATCAGAGTCTATACAGGAAACAGGCTGCACTTGTATGCACACTTAACAACTGCTTCCTCTTTTCTTCCCCCTCATTCTCCAGTTCCACTAACCCACATGTACTTCACTACTGCTAACCATACTGAGCAGTACGACCCAGAAAGTACGCCTCAGTTAGATCTTTATGACTCTACTTAGAAGACAGACACTGGATATGTGGATTCAGATACTTCTTATTAAAGAAAACTGACGACTTTTGATATTTTTTTTTTAATGAAACCTAGTTTTATGTCCTTACACATAAGGCATAATGATGACCCACTGTCATCAGCAAACAGTTACAGCATTTCACTGTCCTAGTTTTGTATACTTCAAGCGTCTATTTACACAGTTTGTATAACTGTAGTCTATCAGGACACGCACCACATTACATATCATTGCCTTGACATAAAGCTTCCTTCCTCCTGTAATTTTGTGATATAAATAAACTTCTTGTTACCTGCAAGAAGAGATAAAGTACAGTCTCTACAGCAAAGGGAATGCAAAGTCTGCCCCCTTCCCTCTAGAAATAGAGATTCTAGGCCTATCTGAACTGAAGGATCCCTTGGAAAGGAGTCCCCGTATCACCTAACACTAAACAGCCTACCTTTACAGTTGGAAAACCTTGTTGCGTCCGGTCTTTCACTGAGCCTCGGCTGCCTTCAGTCAGATAACGAGCCCTGTGCTGGGTTTCCGGCTGTACCACTATCTTCAGCTCCTTCCCCTCACTCTTGGTCAGATACTGACCACACAACATTGGGGTCTTCTTCCCTCCAGCTCCCTTCTGGTTCTCTGATGCTCTGGGAAGTCAAAGCAGACCATAAAAAGATGTTATAAGCAGCTCCCCAACAAAAATAAACTAAATCACAGAAAAGCTAAAAAGATAAAAGAGCATATTAACGGATAGAGGAATTATAGTTGAGAGCAAACTTTGGAATTCTCTTTCTGACAGAGAAGGAAACCTGCAGGATGAAGAGGAACGGTGCTTCCCTGCCTCTTCCATCCAGTGCAAATAGGAATCTCTTTTGAGAGAGTGAACATAAAGGAAGGGAAAAGCAATTAGCATTAAACTATGTTAACAAAGAGAGGAAGGCTCATAACCTGCTTTTTCATAGTATATGATACAGCCTGATAGTATCTGAATAAGCTGTTTCGCTTCTGTAACAAATATACATATGTACACACACACACTGAATGGATTTAAGGTTGAATGGTACTTCTTTAAATAGGAAAACAGCCTCATGCCTGTCTCCACCTGAACTTGCATATCCATGCAAACTCAAACATTAATTTCTGCCAAAACAGATTGATAGATTTATGTCACAACCAAATTAGTTATCGTAAAAAACTCTTGACATAATTGCACCAATTTTAAATCTGCAGCATATGCAAAAAGACTCTTTCTTTCCAGGTGCGTACCTTAACATGTACTTATCTTGTGTTCAGTTCCATAATTAAAACCTGAATGAAGAAGCCCTCCAAAGTATAACATCACGTGATCAATTTTGTGTTCGCTTTAAAGCACAATGGAAAATAACTCGATCTCATACAGAGCAGGTTTGTAGAACGATCCTGCACTGACATCTAACAAACCCATTTAACCCTAGCGAATGTAAATGTGCCACAGCAAATGGCACAGGGAGGAAAAGGGCTCAGTGAGGTCATGCAGAACGTAATATTCTTTTTTATTACCAAAAAGTAGTTTCTAACAGCTAATGACTCTAAAGAAAGCAGTTTAAAATAACAGACGTCAATTGCCTAAAAAACAAATCCTGTTCCAATATGCAACATATGGAAGTCATTTATCCCGGATTTTTTCTCAGGGAGACGGATGAAAAAACCACCTTCTCCTCAAAATACTTCACTGCGAGCTTTGCCACGACATGAGTTTTTCACCGACCTGAAGGCTGGGGCAACCCACAGTGCTCTCTTCCCAATTACCAGACGATTTATACTAACAAACATATCAGCAGCGCCTTTGCTAGAACTCCTACCGTGCAATGAACAGCGCGGGCCACCCAGCACGCAAACGCTTCCAGGCTGCTCCCCAGCCCCTGCCCAGCGCTTTCCCTGCGGAAGGGCCTTCTCCCGCGCCAGGGGAGGTCGGGCACTTTGCCCCAATTCCACATCTCACACCCCTGAAAGTCCTACTTGTCACGCTCTTATTTCTACTAAACCTTCCAAAACCTTTTAACGTACAGAACACAGGGTTAAAAAGGACACTGCTGAGCTGTTAGGTCTGTGCTTCGTATTAATTTCATTCATGTTTTTCCGTTTGTGCCCAACTGCTTCACCACGGCACTGCCCAGCGAGTCCCCGGATGCCCATGCACATCCCCGAGCAGCCCTGGCTGCCCTGCACGCTCGTCTTCAACCCGGTGACAGCGGGGGGAGGGATCCAGAGGGTGCAGAAGACTGCAAGAGTACCACTCCTCTGCCAAGGAGTCCCGAGTACTCTGCCACAGCCTAGTCAAACAGGCTGTTTAAAAAACCAAAAACGCTACGTAAAACCACACCTTTTAGGGAAATAAAAGGGACCAAACTCTTCTTCAATGTAGCATATAGAAACCCTGCGATGAATTAAGACTGTAATTCACACCACTATGCTCTTCGCTTCTGCACAAGTTAAGCAAAACCCCTAACCAAATTCAAGCGTGTTAGATAATCACTTTTCTGTTCTTCCTGCCTGGACATTACTCCAAGGGACTTTCAATGAAAGCCTTCTCTTTTACTCTGAATTTTTGAGCAGAGCTACAAACTCATAGCTTCCCACAGCGAAGGCGGGCAGGAACGCCGAGCATCCTCAGCTACTGCGACCACCACCGTGTAACTCAGAAGGCTGTGCCTGGGGCGCCTGCTTTCCGCACCTCCGCTCGGCAGGCTGGGCTCTGTAACGTCACGGGACAATGCTCCACGTAAAGACATCCACGGATTACACAGTCTGGCCTGGTCATGCTTTCCAGCCCCAAAAATTAATAACAGGAGACTGAGATGATGTTGAATTTTGAAGGGAAGTGTCACAGAGGCAGCCATTAAAATGAAATTAACTTTCAACACTCAAAATGCAAAGTTTTAGCTGTGCAACGTTAACACTTTGGCCCCTCCAACACAACTCTATCTTTTCCTGACATTACGTTACTCTTAAAACCCAAGTTACCTTAATTGCCAACATACTAATATTTTATACATTGTCATATTTATGCAAAGAGATGCTGCCTAACAATTAGTTTGAAATTTTTCCCTCAACAAACCTAAAGTAATCACTGAAAGCAATCATAAAGCCTTCACCAGAACTCCTCAGTGGTCTTCCTTTTAAAAATTACAAGGATGCATCATTTACAGATCCTTTTACCTTAGTTTATTTATAATACTAATATCCATGCACATACAAATAGTAAAATATTTCATACACGCACGTTTTTTTATTAGCTTAATTGTTACCAGACAACGACTCCTCAAAGCTAGCACGTCCTTTCTAAAACAAGCAACGTAAGCAGCAAACCCCATGATTCTATTAAAAGAGATTTCATTAGTTCAGGTTTGCCCGGTCCTGCACTGGCACCAGGGCTGCTCCCAGTGAAGACCTGAAAGCAAAAGTGGGACCAAGCATGTTGGAGATGGGAGACTTTGCCCTACATCACCATCAATTCATCCGCTTCAAAAAGGCTTTCACAAATTCCAACAGTTTCCCCGGGAATATATTCCTTTTCTTCCTAGCTTTTAAGGACAACTGACCAGAAGTCTCTTTTGAGGCAAATGCTATTTCCACTTCACACATTAGCAAGGGCGCCTTCCTTGCTCTTTTCCTAAAGCCAAAAGTAAATGAACTCCCCTGGCTGAACTCCATCAGGCTGAAAAGTTAAAAAAGAGTCACTACTGTGACCTAGATTTGGAATGCTAAATCTCCACACTCCAACTGCAAAATTAAGTTTTCTAATATCGTGGCCATTTCTTATCCCTGAGCCTTTATTTAAAAGGCCAATTCTGTTACGCAAGAGCTTTGCTGCGGTTGGATCTAGCCTGTATACGACACATTAGGAAGAAAATTATGCTTATCTGCCCCTGGGTCCAGAGCATTGCTGACAGTACGGATGAATGTTCACTGGTGAGCCCCCGATGTTTTAGGCAACGATAGAGTCTTGTGATGTTTTAGATCAAGAGCATACATATCGTTCCAGAGTTTACTAAATCTCCCCTTTCTGTCCAGAGATCACATTTACAGCCACACAGATCGTGCCTTTCGATAAAGTTTCTTCCCTTTGTAAGGGAGAGCCTGACCTCCTTTGCGCTTGGTGGGGGCAGGTTCCTAGTTCCAAGCAGCTGCTTTACATATGCCAATTTGCTTCTTCTGGTCTACCATGTACTGATGGTTTACTTTATTATCAATTTCTGCTGGTGGAAACGAGAGATGCCGGGGAACTGCAGTCAACCTTAGCGCAGTTGTGGTAAGGGGAGGCCAGAAGACCCGCAGGTCCAAGGAGGCAGGAGCCGGCGCTCCTGGTACCAACCAGCCGGCTCTTCCCGGCGCGGTACGCGGCAGCACACTCTGGAGAGTTTCTCAGAATCACTTTCTCACAGTGAAATTTTAAGTATGGAACTGCACTGACCCTGGGAATACAGACTCCAGGCTCTTTCCCTTTGGAATATGAGAAGTTCATAATCTTTCTCATCAGTCGTATTTTAATATTCACCGTTACTGTGATGAACATTAGAACGTACTGCGAGCACATACAGAAAAGTAAAAACAGAAATGAAAATACACACCCCACCCCCAAAAAACCCACTCAAAATAAAAAAGCCAAATCTATCCACTTGACCATCCACCTTAGAAGTACTAAAGAAGCCACAAGTTAAGAAGTAAAAGAAAATTAAATTTAAAAAGAAAAGGTATCAACACAGTATTGTAAACTGATGGACTTTTTCCTCTTTACGCAACTACTGAAATGCATTTAGTGAACAGTGTGAAGTGGGAGAGATGAGAGACCACCACCCAGGCGTGCCCACGTACAGACACACGCATGCACACAACCCAGAAGCACAGAGAGAAACAGGATTAGAGGTTTATTTCTGAAAAAATCAAATACAGCAGTGAATTCACAAGAAAAAACAAAATTTTGGTCACCATATCATCTTAACATTTTTATAAAAAAAGTAAAGGATGTGTTAAATTAAATGAGAGATCTTAGCAAGGCCTTCACTTCTACTCCCATCACTCTCTCTATTTGATAAATAGAGAAAGAGACAAACAGAAGCAGGTAAAGTGCACGGACTGAAATCCTCACATAAAAGCCTGCAAAAAACCATTAAGATTTAGGGTGCGTCCAGTCCACTTCTGCCTTTCCTTGTAAATACAGTAACATTTTCATTGCCACTGTATAACTGGAATTGTGCAATCTTTTAGCAGTTTCACTTAAAGGAGAATACAGATGAGCTCATCAGTGCTGCGTCCAATTGTTGCAGGGAAGCTCAGCTTTATCTTCTAAATAAACATTAACAAGTCTAACGAGGACTTATGGCCTAGGACGCAAAAGGGAACAGCAGAGGAGGGAAGGGGTTTATGTGAGAACCTGAGTAGAACACTTGATGGGGGTGGGGGAAGTTTTATTAGTTTGGTTTTACATATGGCGATAGAACTTTTTTAAAAAAAAAAAAGCAGATACCAACCCATTTCCTGCTTTTGAGTTGCCTTTGCTGTCCGTGCTGAGCTGAGAAAGGACATAGTGAGGCGCTTTGGCACTGTCGGCATCAAATATATCCATGTTGGACTCTTCACAATCTCGACGTTTGATCCCTGGCCTCTGCTTTGGATTTCGTTTGCGTGATTTACGTGGCACCTCAGTGTTATCATTGTAGGAACTGGTACTCATGTTACTGAAGTTGGAGGGTGAATCCTCCATCCACATACTGCAGCTCTGTTCTGACTCCAATCCACACCCCTCATCCTGGCAGGACATCCGACTGTTGTCCAGCAAGTCCTCAGGTGGTGGCGAGATGTACAGGACTGTGTGTCTCTTCGGCGTTGACTGCTGCTGCTGGGCTGTGTTACTGGTTAACTGCTTTTCACTTACCCCTCTGGTACTTACCCCCACAGCTGAGGAGCAGCTCTCCACTTGCATAGCCTTGCTGTCGGTGACTGAGGTAGAGTAAATGGTAGGACTGGAAGAGGTGGTAAAGGAGCTGCAAGCACCGCCCATGGAGGAAGAGGAAGGAGCTGAAGAAGCATCTGCGGTGTATAATTCAGAAGTAAATACAAGATACATGGTTCGGCGTGTGCTGGCTATAGCAGTCCCATTGAAATAAAGCGATTTATGAACCGATTTCTTTCCCCCAACAAATATTTGGAATTTGGTAAGTTTTAGAATGTAAATGCTTAAAGCAATACAGCCTAGCCAGTATAGTACTTTGGAAATGTCCAAATAAGACTTAGTATGATCCACTGTAATCAACTTTTTTAAAACTTAATGTTAATTCATAAAAATGGCTGCAAGTAAACAGAGCTTTCATTGCCTCAGCTGGACTTGTTATTTGTGTAGAAGCCATTTCATCTAAAATAATAGAAGCCCCAATGCAAAATGCTTATAATCCACATTCAATGCCAATTAAACCATTTATCGTTGGAATTTTTTATTTTTGAAGAAGACGGGACTGTGCTTAGCCACAAAATATTAAAATAAGTTTCTAACCTATGAAGCAGAGAACTACAGGTCATTTTTAATGCAGACACTCCCTGCTTCAGAGGCAAATCCTGGAATAAAAATATGAGAAAATAAATGAGAAAGAGCTGCTGATTATTCCATCATAAATGAGAAATAAAATATAAAA
The DNA here is from genome assembly GCF_949628215.1 of Phalacrocorax aristotelis. Lineage (NCBI taxonomy): Eukaryota > Metazoa > Chordata > Aves > Suliformes > Phalacrocoracidae > Phalacrocorax > Phalacrocorax aristotelis. Next base: position 1,342,210 of record NC_134283.1, read on the forward strand.
TCAACTGAGTTGGTAGGCAAAATGGAACTGGTATCAGTCACTATGACATAGCTGTTTATTTTGAAGGGTCAAAACAGGGGTGAAATATCTGTATTGGTGATATACTGACGCAAGACGACATAAGATTTCTGCAGTTTGACTCTTTCAGTCACCGAGACTGATAGTTCTCAGACTTTATTAGCCGAGTCCCTCAGGTGTACGGAGGCAGTTTGGGACAGACCTCTGAGAAATGCACATTAAGTGGGATTTTTTAAACAATGTGATTGTGACTTCTCCAGAGGTCACACAGATCAATCCGTTTTAGAAACATGAAAGGACAGCTAAATGATTAAAAAAAAAAAAAGCCCTGAAGACTTCTGGAGAACACCATAATCATTTCCACTGAAGACTTGTAAGGGACAAGTCAGCTGAAAACGTAGGCCAAAACGTTTGAGAGGACACAGTACAGACAAACGTAGGTATTTATTTATTTAAATCAGCTGTAGCTCACTGAGGAATAACTTACGGGATTTTATATTCAGATTTAAACTTCCTAGGGAGGGAGATGCTATTTTCTGTATTTCTGCACTGCTGACCACACCTTACACACTAAACCAGAACCGCAGAAATAATCTAATTTTAGAAACAAATTGTACATAGAATATATATACATAATTATACAGTACATTTGTTCAGCCAGTTACTGGTGTCACAGAGGTAACACCTATGCAGGGGAACACAACATCTTCCTTTTTGTCATTGGCGATTTTGTTTAAAATCTGGATTATAGTAATCTCTCAAGGCTACAAGGTTTAGAGATAGTTGAACTATTCTACCCAGTTTAAGCTATTTAAAAGTAACAGAATAAAGTATGTTCAGCCATGATATACATGTATTTAACTAACAGCAAAACTTGGCAAACCTCCCTGTAAATCAGCCTACTTGTGCTTACCAGGGGGTATCAATGACTGACGACACAGAATTATTAAACTGTTATTGTTTCTTACAGCTTTTCTGTGCTAAATGAATTTAAAAGTAAACCTACACTACTTTATTTTGTAAAATTTAGTGGTCATTACAGTTTATCAATAAACTCTTCTGCTTTTATCTTCACGGGAAGTCCCTTCTCCGAACCTCCCAGTGAACCAGGAGCCGATGAATGATACCAGTTCCATTTTCCAGTTTGTTCTTTGGCAAATACAGTGGCTGAAATTGGAGAATTCAGTCACTTTGAACTGCATTCCAATTTAAAGGCAAATTTATCCTTTCTATATCATGCATTAATGCAATGCTTTTTTCAAAAACATTTATAGGATTGGCAAGAACTATTAAATCTAGATATCAATTTCAGTGACAATATTTAGGAGCTGATTTGCAGCCACTTTGAGTTGAGAAAGATCATTGCTATTTGGGATGTTTACTTTGTTTTGTTAAAATAAATTAGTTTCCATTCATCGTTTATACACTCAGACAGGAAAAAAGTATGCTGCATGCAAGTGTTTGCAAATGGAATACATGGAGCCCACAGCGGTAACGCTGCAGAACTGGGTTGCTGAACAGCAATACTTCCCCCATTTAAAATCCATCCTTCTTTTAACAGATGAAGCCGAGTATCACGGACACTACAACACAACGTGCGCACGTCTCGTGTTTGCCTGGCCATGACAGAGACTTTGACAAATAAATAATGCTGTACATTGAACCAGGTAGCAGGGCTCTAGAACTGGAAGACTTTCCCTCCAATAGGTTAATGACAAAGTTTTATCTTTTTGCAGCAGACACTGGGAATGTTTTAGGAAGGTCTTTTAAAAGACCTGTGAGAAAAATGAAGTGACAATCCATACACAGGTCTGCCAAACAGTGACCACCCCCTGCATATCAAAACGGTTCAAGGCATACCCTGTCCAGAAAGGCAACAACCGTGCTTTTCCCTCACTTTCCTGGGGGGGAAAAAATAAATACATCACTAAAAATACTTTTCAGTACAAAGCTAAAAGAGCTGGTAATGCTATCATTATTTGAGGGTGCAGCATTTTGCAGTATTGAAGTTGCTATCATTATTGCTATCCAAAACAACGTCTCCTCCGTGTTTTTTCCTTCTTAGAAGTCAAAAAGCATGTATGTATACGAACGTGTGTATATGGTTTTCCTTTATATGCTTACAAAGGAAAGAAATATTGTCCCTTATAAACTGGTTATACTCTCTGCCATTTATCAGACACACCCCAGTGGGACAATAATATTAGATCATCAAAACAATATCACGCTAAATGGCAATGGCAAGAAACCCTCTTTCTTTAGCCTCCTCTGTTCTGAAATGAATGCCATTACCCTCCATAAACATGCAAGTGTTTTAAGGCATGTACAGGCCAGTGTCTTCTCTACTATAATAATAAAAAATATTTCAGTATGATGAATATTACAGCCAATGAAATAAGCTGGCTATATGAGAACAATCAAATACTAATTTATCCCCCAAGATAGATTTTAAATGTGTGTAATTCCTTTAGTAACATTTTAAGTTACGGAAATACTAAGAAACGTAGTAAAATTTGTTTTCTCACAGAGTCTGCAGGCCATCAGCCAATTCAACTCCCTTTGAATAAATAAATAAATGGGATCAACCAAATATGAATTCACAAAGTTACTATAATGAATAAACCACTACATGTTTTACATGGCTCCCACTTTGTTTTATCAATTTATTCTAAAGTCAGTGACAACACATGTGTATTGATACCTAAAGGAGATCTCTTGGCTGAATATGCTGCATTTGGAGGTGGGGAGCAGGAACCAACCAAAACACATTTACTCTAAAGTTTTCGGTAATTCAAACCTGACCGGCATGGCTTTAAAAGGTGGGAGCATTTTGCACATCCTGGTTTTGAGGAACAAAGTCTTCCCCAACCTGCAGGTCACAACCAAACTGCACCCAGCGGACGCTCCGCGTGAAGGCTGTGCCTGGTCCCCGGTCTGCCAGGTTAGGAGTGGGAACACACACAGGCCTTTCCCAGTTTAAGCCTTTCTTTTATTTGAGTTTATTTTCTTTAGACACATGTTAATGGGAATTGTTACAGGTGGCTTTTTCGTTTAACAGTGCTTGCAATGACAAATACATAGTTTAAATGACTATGTACATTTTGAAGTATAAAACTGAATATATTTTAACAGAGCCTCAAAATAAAAATTGCTTTCAGAGCAACAACACTGGGTAGAAGCCAAGTGCACGTTATGGCAAGTATGCTGCCACAGTATTAGAAATGAAACATGCACCAGCATCACAAGGTGTTTTTTTCCTTTTTCTTAATAAAGAAAAAGAGAGAAGAGAAAACTACTTCCACATTAGAGCAACTTTGATCACAGTTGAAACTAAGCCTCCTGAATCTATTCATTGCCATCACTGTAACATGTAAGGTAGTAGAAATAAGTAATTCAGAATTTGTTGCCTGTCCTACAGCTTTTTTTCCTCTAAGAGAGGCAGAACAATATCAAACAGCTCTGCCTAAGGAAGCCCTGGTTCTGTTTTGGACATCGTAATTTACACATCAATAACAAGCAATTCTGTAATGTGTAAATTGAAGATAGTTTGTTAGTTCTTGGTTATTTTCTAAGGGGCTAGTGCTGGAGTTCAGAATGCAAATCAAGCCAAGCAACCACTCTGCACTGCCCCTAGGAAGGGTAAATTTCAAACAAATTCCAGTTGTTCACGATACCAGTCATTTGTGCATTTGCATCCCAGAATATCTAAAAAGGTGGCTACCGCTCCCAGACATTTACCTCACTTTCAGGCCATGAACAGAATTACATTCACAACCAAGAGACTGGATAATTCAGGGTCTTTCTGAGAAACAGCCAAAAAGCAGGCAGTGGAAGAGGGGGCACAACACGCACAGGGCACAAATGCGTGCTGCTAAAAATCACAGGCTAGTACAGTATCAGAGACTAAGGGAGCACAGAGCAAAGAGCAGCCCCACGAGCAAATCAGTGCAGTCTTTCTTTTCAAAACATAAAGCATTGTACAAGCAAATGTATTACCTCCTGAGTCAGCAACTAAGGCAATGACATATTTCTATATCCTATTATCTTGTGAAGTCAAACAAGGCATTCAGCCTCCAAAAAAAGGTCTGAACGGCAGGAGAAAGGGGGGGGGGGGGGGGGGAAATCACTACTTGTCATTGAGGGAGCCTTGTCTTTAGATAACACTTACGTGGAGCCAGTCCTGAAATCCTTGTTCATTCTTTCCAAAGAGATCCTTAAATACAACAAGGATTACCAAGTTCTCGACAAGAAACAAATAGCATCCTGATGGTTTTTTTTTTAAATTGCAGCTGCAGTGCAAAGCAAGTCATTTCCCAGGCTGGAAAGCTTAAGATTGCGAACACAAATAAAGCGGAGATATTTTGGGGTTTACAAGTTTTTCAGCCACCTGTGCATGAACAGCCAGGACTAGAAAAAAGCCATTCATGAACTCGCCTTTTCCTCAGAACTTAGCCTGTATCCCAGGGGACCCCCTACGCTGTGTTCACAAAACAATTAAGTGTCAAAAGTGAAAACTCACCACACAGGGTGAGGTTTAGGTGGTGAATAAGCTTAATATACGAAGCGTACCCGTTTATTAAATTTCTGAATTTATCTAACACGTCATGTTCTTGGTAAGACTTTTTAATGTTGATTGGTTTATTGGAATCACTGGACACAAAAGAACAATTTCAGAACAAAACAAGAAGGATACTACGTGCAAAATTTCCACCATCAACCCTTGTGTTGCCAAAGGTTTTAAAGGTAAAAACTAGAACTTACAAAGTGGCTGCAAACCTGCTTTCAACACCTCACATGCCAAACTTGGGTTTCTACTTTTCTTCTTCTTGTATTACTGATGTAATGTCAAAAACTTTTCCAAAAAGTTTAGTTTCAAATCAGTATCAATCCACTATTTAGAAATAAAACAAACAAAAAAGAAAGAAAGAAAAGAGACTTATGAAGAAGTCTGAAAACAAGACCGACCTATACCCTGGGTGAGATTGGATGGGTTAAGTGTCTCTGGCACTATTTGTCTTCACTATTGACAGACACTGTCACACAACCCACCACTCGATGCCTGTCTCTGAATGGCGAAGCTAGAATGCAAGTTAAGTGTATTAATAGAGAAAAAAACTAGCATCCCAGCAAATATAATAAAGCAATCCAATTCACCAGTTATTAAAAACACTCAGATTCAAGATAGGTAGGTTAATTTAATTTACATTAAGCCCAACAGTGTAAATTCCCCTTACATTCACATGCTGACCCAAGCAGTGCATTATACTTTGGGTAAATACATCAATCAATCTGGTTTTGTTATAAATGACATCCATTATTAAATTAACACTCAAGTTTAGGTATCTAAGAACTGTTGTTAGTGGCTCACACAGACCAATTCCATGTATCTTAGATCCTTCCCCACTCAGAGCAACAACCGGCCGCACCCAGGCAAGTCAGAACTCTGGGACCCTCAGCTGCTCTCTTCAAGCTCTACCTGTCACCTCCTCAGCTCCCTCCCCTAAAAGAGGGACTGCACGATGACGTCAGGATTGATGGACCTGACAAAGAACTCTTCCGTTTAAGAAACGGACTCTTTTGTTCTTTAGACACGTGGTTGGTTTTTACCTAAGAAATTAAGAACTTCTCTTGTCCTTCAAGAAGTCTTCGATGCTGCTACTGCAAGGAGATGCCCAAATAATAGTACCAGATCATTCTCTTTCTGCCCTTCACAGGCTTGGTTTTTTGCTATTCATTAAGGAACAGAGGATTCTCTTGCCACAAAGTAATTCTGAGGCGGTTTTTATGTAAGAATAGGAGCCACTTAGTGCAAGAATTTGCCATAAAAAACCTCTCAGAATGATAAAACAGCTTGTGTTTGATTGAGCAGTTCTGGAAAATTGGGTTTACTGACTACATGAGACTCAGGAAGACTGAAAATAAACTAAATTTAAAAAAAGACAACAATAACTAGAGTGCATCAATATAACCCTTTATAGGTAGTCGTAAGGAAGCACGGAACGGGTATGTACTCAACGCACATATAAACCCATACAACTCCAATGTTTTAACTGAATTTGCAGAGAAGACGTCGTCTTAGAAATTGCCATAAAATGGAAGCAGTAAGAGAAAACTTCTTTTGCATCCCCCAGCAGGCCGTTCAGAACGATGAAGGAACCTCTCTGCCACCCCCAAGCCGTACCTAATCCCAGCCCAGCCTCTCCCAGACCAATGTAATGAGCTCCACCACAGCTCTTTTGGGCACATGCTATGGCCAGGAGTAATACTTAAATTGTTCACATGCGTTACAGCTAACAAGCCGGAGCGGCCAGGGCACTGTACAACACTGGGAAGGTGCGTTTTTAAAGATCATTAGGATCTGGTTTAAATTAATTCTGTAAGGAAGATGTATTTGATACATGACTGAAGCAAGCATACAGAAATCCCTGGAAGACATCCTCCTAGGAAATTACAGGAAGGCATTTCCAACTGGGAGGGCGGTGGGAAGAGGAAGGGAAAAGGCTACAAAGAAATGAAAGTTTTTACAGGCATTGGAGACCAACTACAAAGAATAATCTTTTTTCTGATAATTTGTTTACAACATGTAATTATAAGCCCAGGATAACAGAATTAGTAGCAGCCCTGATAGCCTCTTTGAAATCTCTGGTAATTATTTCTGTATCAACAGGAAAAACTGACTAATAGACACCAGGAAGGGTGATAAATTGACAAAATATTTTCATTAAAAATAAAAAATTAAGAAGCCTGACTCTAGCTACTCAAAAAACACCAGAAAAACCCCACACCTCCATTTTAAAGCTTCATTAGAATCTTTAGCTTGAGAATGATGAAAAAGCCTTACCTTGGCAGTGGGAAACATGACCCATACCCTTAGCACCTGGCCTCCACCCCACTGATGATGCAAGTATTTTTATCCATTTCTATGCGGTAGCAATTAGGAAACAAAGCCTTATTTTCATAATTAAAATGACCAAAAATGCTTATGGCAAGCATTTCAATAACAACTCTGATCAAAAAAGCCAATTATGCCCGTTTGGGACAAGTAGTTTGTCCTTTTAATTAAAAAGAAGCATAAAAATTGACATGACCACAAAAAGGGAAAGCTTCATCGTTTACCAAATATTTTCCCAGGATACAATCACAGATGTTTGGGAGCCAGAAGAATTCAATACATCACAGATTAATTGTACCCAAGTATGAAGAATGTAAAAAGACATCAGTAAATGCATTTCAGTGGCATAAAATCTGTTCCCCTTTTGTTACAGGAAGAACACCACGCTTTCTGTGAAAAATTCAATTTGAGATAAGAAATGGAAACTCTCCGAATGGAAACAATGCAGGAAATACTGTCCTGGGGAGCTATACAAAAAAATATGGAAAGATACATATTGGCCTCTGCGGAAGAATGGAGAGCAGCTTAAGAAATCATCAAGAAGCTGAAAAAGTTCATGCCAAGATCTGCTACAGAAAGAACAAACAGACAACAAGCAGAGAAGCAAGTGTCTGTAACAGTTTCCTTCATGGTTCAGAAGGTTTGGGCATTTCTGTTACTGGAGATAAGTGTTGCATTTTTATCATTTGTTTAAAGTACATGGTCAAAATGACTCCTGAATCGTCTCCAAAAGACAAGAATAAGGTGTTGACCTACCAACTAGTAAGACATTTTTGAGAAAGGACTTAAATTAGCAGTGTGAATTTTGAGCATTTGAAGGACTTGTTCAATGTGTCTTAATATCAAAAAAATTGTTCAAGCTTTAAGAACCAACTGAAGAGAATCAAGCACTCCTCCTTGCAATTGGAGCTCAAAAATATTGTGTAGAAGGCATTATTAAAGCTTCAGGCACATTTATTTCATACAAGAAGTCTCCAGGCAGAGCTCACAATGACGTTTCTCAGCATGACACCCGCATGCATTTCAAGAGTCTAGAAGATGATTCATATTTAATGTGTTTATGGTACCGCACCGGGCAAAATCCTCCTTTTCCTGTCCCCTGAACAAAGACACTTGTAATTCAAACAGAGAACAGTTTCTAGCGGCAAAACCAGATCCTTTTCCTCCCTTCCGCCTTCCCAAAGAGTAACAGAATTAGAAGCTTGAGACAGCAGCTTAGGTTGTGAACATCACAGCTCAACACCCTAGAGTTCTATTAAATTATACTTGCCTGTTTGATAGTCAGAGAGTGGGTAATACCTCTTATCTGGATTAATGAATGAGATACACATTTATTAACAAATTAATGAAAATCCAATCAGCAACATTCCATTTTAATACTCTTAAAACTGTTCTGTAGATCACAAAACAAATTTCCAAATGGAAGAACTAGAAGTCTGCCCCTGCAAGGTCATCGCTGCTAAAAACAGCCCATCCTGCTCCTCCAAAAAAACCAGAGAAGTTAACTGCAGCCATATGTATTTCCCACCTATAATGGGATTTATATCGAACAGAACCCTGCAGCAAAGCAACTGACAGAAAAGCCTCAAGTAAACTGAGTTTCAGCCAGACACTACCTTACTCTGTTTTGGGAAGCAGGAAACAAACTGTGTTCATTATTGCAGGAGTAGTAAAAAGCTCTCATCACTTCGGATCATTCCTGTGACGTAATCCTCTCATTATCGAGAGTCACCATATCTGCACCCAACTTCTACAGTGTGCTAGCAGCATTTCAAATTAGCCCTTCCTTTTAAAAACAAGACGAAAAGATTACCTGTGATGCTATGGAGACTGAACTATCATTTCCCAAAAAAGTGAAGTTTTAGAGCAAGAGCAGACATAAAAATACGGGGGGGGAAAGTAAGAGAGAGAGACAGACTTACACAAAACAAGGGAAAGATTTCAGGCAGAGGAACACTAGGTTGCCAAAGTTATTTTCCTCCTCACCCTACCGTCTGTGCAGTGTCAGCTCCTCGAAAAATGTGCCTCCAGCTGGCTATTAAGGACTTGATATATGTAAATGAATAGTCAATCATGGTCTTTTAAAATATAAAAGTAGAAATACATATTTATATTTTCCTATATAAGCATATAGACATGCACAAAGCCCAGGCTGATTTTCCTCATATTTTGCTGTTAAGAAATCAGAGCCCAGCCCAGCCAGACTTCTCATTACTACAAGAGGCAGGGTGACAGGGCGTAAAAATGTGGCAGCAACTCGTCAAAGACACTGTAGCGATCCTAAAACTAGTAAAGAAAATAGTAAAATGCGATACACTCTTTCATCTAGAAACACGGTACAGCTATAGCAAGAACGCAGCCAAAACACTTGTGTCCTATGCTCTTGAGAAAGTGGAGAGATTTGGGTGCAGAAGCAGCACACAGCTAACCTCAGTGAAAAGCGAAAGCGCTCCTGGGATTCTGGAAGTCAGCTGAGAACACGGGAGAACATTCCTGCTCCACTGTAGCTGCGTGCTGCGGGTACCAGCACCAGTTCAGAAGTGCCAAGTTCAAGATGGCTTAGAGGAGGAATCCTAATCAGCCGCTACACAGCAGGACTTTGTGGGAGGGGGACTGTAAGACAGTCCACTGAGATCCACTGCAAAGAGTAAATTCACCTCGCCTTGTATTCCCACCTACAACTGTTGTGGGCATTGATGTTCCTTCCTCTGTTCCTAGCAGTTTGTCCCAGCTTTAAAGAGAAAAATGTCTGGCCTCAGGCCTACCAGAAATACCCAACCATCTGTCACCCTTGGGGTATAATATATCTTATATATTATTTTATTTATACATATATTATCTCCCAACACCAGAGGGAGAAGCAGGCACGGTTCTTTTCAGCTTGCTGCTCTGTCTCTATGGTTTTGGAATACAGCCTATGGACCTGTTCTGCAGGTAAACATTTATCTAAGATGCATGTATTTTCTTTCAAGGATGTGGTGGAAGACAGGAGGAAAAACAAAACAAAACAAAAAAAAACACTAACATGTTACACTAACACTATCTGATGATATTCACTGGCCAAAACGCTGTGGCTGAGCCTTCCCCAACACCTATAGAGCTGGGCACCCTCACCTCTCCAACAGGACCAGCTACAGACATTGGTTTGGGCTGGGACTCCTCTCTCCTTATGTGTGTACACAGCACTCAGCTGAATTATCCTGGTCATCACAATTATATGTTTATAAAAGACCAAGATTCAATTGTTCTTGCCCTCCCTGTAGTGGAAAGTGACACAAGCAATGAAAACAGAGCTAGTCTTTGCTCTGTTTGGGTTTTTTTGGTTGGTTCGGTTTTTTGAAGGAAATTTTTAACAACCTGGAGAACTGTAGTTGCCTGTGCTTAAATCGTCTGATCCCGATTTTAATGGCACCCAGAAACTTAACTGTCTCGTCACAAGATGGAAGCTCTCCAAAGCCACAGTCCAGCAAACAGTTTAAACCAGCACAAGCCGACAGCCACTGAGAAGCTAGCCCCACCTTTTCTGACAGCTCCTTCCTCCCCGTCCTACTCCTTTCCTCGCACCACCAAAAACATTCATGCAGGCCCGCAGTGAACCCATCTGGGACAACCCTCACCTGGAGCAGGTCCCTGATGTAACGCACTCTGCAGCGCACACACAAAAAGCTGCTCTTTCGCAGCAGTATCAGGTTAATGGCTTTGTGAAACCATGCTCTCTGACACTGCGTTCTTAACTGGACAAGCAAGTCTCCTTTCAGGGTTAACAAAAAAATCTCAATGCTGTTTTTTGAAGTTTTTCATTCAAGAAAGTTGTGCTGCAGTTTAACCCAAACACAGCTAACACACTCTTAGTTTTTTTGAAAGCAACTGGGCTGGCTGTTAGCAGACACTAAATACCTGGAGGTAACAGACATTTAGTTCCATTCAAGTTTTTAAGTCTTTCTCTGTTAGATACAGAATTAATTAGCAGTTCATGTCTGTCTGTGGATTTAGAGTGTAACAGGGTTTGTGGGATTTTTTTTTTTGTTGGCTTGTTTTTAAGATACATGTTTCTGCAGGACTTGGTTGCTGCTACGTCTTTGAACCAAACCAATGATTAAGTACCTTGATTTTAGAAACACATGCCCAAATTTTTTGAATAAGTGATATAAAATATCAAATCCTTTCAATATAATAAATAAAAACAAATTCTTTCAATGACTGAACTTCCTCTGTGCACAGTTAAATCCACAGGTTCTCAGAAGAGGTCTGGCAAAACATGAATGGTGAGCAGTGCTGTAAAGTTTCTCTGACAAGTCTACAGTCACCCCACTTTCTGATCAGGATTCCTGTACCATGCAAATCTGGGACACATTCTCACACAAACATTTAATGCATATGAGCTCAGAGAGAAAAAAAGAATAATGCAGCTATCTGATCCTCACCTTAAATATATACATTTTTCTGAAGCAACAATTTAAGGCCAATTAGGAAAGCAGAACATGACCTTGTAAGAAATATGGGATCAAATTATGCCAAAAAAACCCATATCCAATGAAGAAAGATGCATCAATCATGAGCATGATCATTCTCCCTTTTTCCTCATTGCATAGATGTTTACTAGTAAATACAAGTTACTGACAAGAATTCCAGATGCAAACCAGCACTAAGGCCAACCTCACCAAGCAGAACTTTGCCCTTAAATCCTCACTTTTTTACGTTTAATGAAGGTCAAAGACAGAGTCTTTAGACTAAAGTCTAAAATGTGACTGGGAGTAAGATAAAGATGAAGATAAAAAGGTCATGCCTCATTTTTTTAAATGCTGTCAATTAGAAAGATAACTAATTTAAACTTATCAGTTTATTAAAGTGCCATCCTGACATATATTATATTCTCATATAGCTGAGAATTTTGTAAAACATTACAATAGAGAGCTATGTGTGAATGGAGTTTAAATACTAAGCTTTCTCAGGCCTTTTAAACACAACCTTTCTTTGTCCTTACAGTTTGGTAAAAGCTTCATGGCCCAAAACGTCATCTCCTATTCCATTCTTCTACCCTAGCTAGAATTCGCTGTTTTACAGTCGGTCAGCATTATGCCTTTGTTCCAAATTGGTTATTACCTCTGAAGGCAGAGTGCATTCTAGGAGTTAACAGGCCTGCGCTGCATAATAACAGCACAGCAAAACAGGTAACTTATTTCTGATGAAGATATATGTATGAAATACAGCAACCATTGGCCCAGAATACCTGGCAATTTAGATCACCCAGTTTAGTTTAATTTATACTGCCTGAATTCTCCTAGAATGAACTCTTGTTACTTCTCCACAAGCTCTTCTTGCAATCAAAACTTTGCCAGCACTGTTCATGTTGGCCAGAACGTCACAAACCTTAACAAAGCAACTGAATAAATGAGAATGCTTACCAGCAGCTACTACAGCTGGAGGCGGCGAACCTGCCTCGCCACCGCTTGTTTGGCTCATGGATGCTACAGAAGTTTCTCTGGAAGGTGGTAACTGCAGCTCCTTTGGGAGAAGGTCATAGACAGATTCTGTTGAACAGAGGGAAGACAAAAAGGATTTAATCAAAAATTTATTCGTTTTCTGTAAGAGAAAAGAAAAAATTGTTTTGCCTAAAAGATATGAACTGTAATCCAACCATTTCAGTGCCTTTTGAAAGAGTTTCATTAAGCCCTTGGAGATCTTAACATCACGACTAAAGTTATTTCGGAAAACAAACAAACCACAAAACCACTAAGATACACATTCTGAAGATTGAAACAAAAAGGACACAAATTTGTTCAAACAAAGAAATAATTCATCAACTTGCACGGAAACTGTACTCGTTTAGAATGAGGGGGCTGACGGCATGTACAACAAATCACGTGAGAATCAAAGACAAACCTGTTCTCAGAATCCAAACTGTGCAACTGCCTTCCAAAGAAAAAGAGTCTAATTTAATACCACCATCCATGGAATATCCTATAAAGTCTTCCCAAAAGTGTCGGTTATTATTACATAAGAGTCCCTTCCATTTATCTGCAACTTTTTTTTTTGCCTCGAACTCTTCTGTAAACTCATGCAGATGCTCCAAAGAAAGCAGTCTCCACTAACAAAACAGCTGGTGCCAATTACATTTTACACAAAAAGCTCTCTGATACCTGTGGCAGGTCTGTGCAACCTCTAAGAGATTTTTTTTGCGACTTCTCTGTTGCGAAGCAGCTATGGCCACGGCACAGCTCACCCGACAGAGCTTCGGCAGCCAAGACGCAAGAAGTGAAGTCAACAGCATCAGGTTCAGCCTGCTCCTCCATGCTTGCTGATGGTTCATAGCAAGGCACTGCCTACAGTCAGATGCTCCTTCAGAGTTCAATAAGCCAGAGCTCTCGCTGCACCCAGCGACGAAGAAATTCTCTCAGAATAACTCAGCAACACAAACACCTCTCAGGCACGAGCACGCAGCTGTAAACGCACCTCTCCCAGGGGATACACCGAAGATGCACCATTTCCAACACCCCATTTGGAGATATAAATAACCTAGATGAACAGCTGTAAACTGAATCAACAACTCTACACCGCAAAACTTCATCAAATTCCTTTTTATGTATTATTTAGGTGCCCGAGAGAGATGGGAAACTCAATGTGCATTTTTTAAGTTTTCTACCCTATGAAGCATCAGTTAGACTCAACTGATTCTAAAACAAAATATCCTTGTGCAGCATTTCTTCTGTAAAAATAATTTAACTGAAAACAGAGCTGATACCTGAAAAGCTCTATCCACAGTTAGGCCCTGTAATAAACGAAGCATACTCAAGACAAAACGCACAGGTATATACACTCCCAGTAACATATACTGTAAATGTAACACATCCCAAATGCTGGTTATGCCACAAATCAGAACAGTTACCACACTGGGTAAGAGTGAAAATACTCCCACCACAAAATGGCACTAAAAGAGCCCAAGAAAACTTTAATGCTCTTTCCAGGATCCTACTTGTCTGTTGTGCACAACATCACAAGCAACTACCAGCAACGGCTGCGAACTGGCGGCGAGGTATAACTGGAGTTCGCTCTGCAGCCCGCCAAACTGCCTCCCATCTGCTGGAAGATTTGGTTTTTTACTTATTTACCTTCTTTTTTTAGTTACAGACACTTTTGAGAGAAATAACTTTTCATTAATGTGACAAAGAAACAGAACAGGACTTTTTTTATTTAAACAGATAACCAAAACATTGGCAACCAGAGGTTGCAATCCAAAACCCGAGCAGAAATCTCTGCTGAGGTTTTCTATAAGAGCTACCTGTAATGGTGAGACAATGTACGAGTCAAATATTGTGAGAAAGTTCAGGTTAACTAACCATGAATTCATAGTTTTATTCTTTGGAACAGTTTGGGGGTGTGTGGAATATTTGCTTGTGCTTACTGAAGATCTTAAAAGGTATGAAAGGCAAAGGGGAGGGACTTCTGTTCCTACTTGAATCCAATTCAAAAATTCAAACCCAAAATAAATTGCATTTAAAACTGTCACTAGCCAAAGACTATCTCCTTATGACTGCTGTGCCAACGAGGGGGGAAAAAGGGGGCTACCAAGGCACAGTTCTATTGTATGATGGGGAGTGCAGAAATTACAAGGGGGAAAAAATCCATTAACTAAACAATCAAAAAGAAGTTATACTGATATTTGAACAAGAATGTCTGAGGAAGGTGAAGGAAGTAAAAATTTTTTTGTATGGTATCAAATATACTTCGCCAATGAACCACAAGTGCTAAATTCATAGGAAAGAGATGCTATGGGCGCTCGCTCTTAGAACAGTAGGGACAACCACAGCTCTAGAAGATCACCTGTGACCTACTCTGCCTTAGGTAGAAAAAAAAATTTAAAAAAAAAATCTACCAGTCAGGTTCTGGCTGGACCATCCACTGAAGAAGAGCGGAGAGGTTGTGCATTATCTGGCTTGCCAAAAGGAGCACATTCAACCTTACATTATTTAAGACTCTCTGCAGTTGTATTCACAGCCTTAACTGGGAGGACAGGGTAAAATCCAGAACTGGGAAGCCAAGAAGCCCGGCTGCTTCTTCAGATAGTCACTGTCAGGCAGTTTCTGCACTGGCACTGTAAGGACAATGCTGCTGATCACCAGGTGTCATTGTCAACTCAAGTCTGCTTTAGTACCTGGAAGCATTACAGCCAGAGCCCTATTAACGTACTTACGCTGACTGGTATTGGGGATTTTCAGGCTCAGTTCTCCTCTTTCCTTCAAGGTATGAAGTCAGTCCTCACGTACAAAGCCCAGGGAAGTTATATGAAAGAAACACGTGTGTTTGAACCTTTCTACAAACAAGCCAGTCTAACTCATGCTCCAGAGCCACCTCATGCTCCACAAGCACAGGAACACAGCCAGCGCTGCATATTTTGTAGACATTTGTTATTTGCCACGCTGCATTCTGAGAAAGCCTCTGTGAACCACAAAATCTCAAGCAGTTTTCAGAGAAAACGTTTACTTTTTTTCCCCACATTGAATGGCTCCTATAAGCTTGGCCACTGGCACAGCTATCAATAAGTCAAAAAATTCTCCAAATAAGATGCGGCGTTTGGAAACCACCAGATGTCTGTGGGTCTATTTTCTGCTGAACTACAAGTTTTCTTCAAGATGAGCATCTCAATTCAAGAGACTGAAGAATGAAAGGTTCAGATTTTACCCCAACAATGAAAAGCACAAATACCAGCCAAAGAAAAATACAGCTATGACGTGAGAGGGTAGTTCCCTACTTGACATCCCTGGGCCTGTAAGTATTCTTGCCCCTGCAGCCAGCAGTTTGTCCAGGAGCTCCGGACAGCAATCCCTTGTAAGCAAGCACTGGCCTTCACTCTGGCTGGCACTGGTACTACTACTACCACCACCTACAGGAGGTGAGTAAAATCCAAGCTCACTTCTGCCAAAAAACAGCCATAGGCAGATGTTTGGCACTAAAGCAGCTGCTGCACTGTAATTACCACTCAAGGCATCTGTCACAACCTCTCGTATGGAAAACCGTGCCCATACGGGGAAAGCTTTGTTGACAAAAAAAGCGGCCTTAGTTCGAAGTGCACTCTGCAACAAATCCTCTCTCCTGAGCCACCCAGGAAGCTCACACAACTTCACCGTGCCGGGGCATGGAAAGGCTGCTGCCGCTGGAGGAGGAGCAGCAACGTTCAGAGCTGCTGCAGTCACTCGACAGGCAGCTCTGCTTACGCTCAATATTCTTTTACACCTAAGACATTGCAAGCAACTCTCCAAGTATTTCTGTTATGCAAAATGTTTAGTGGCAGGCCCCAAAATGAGGGATCATAACACAGTGTGTGCGCGCGCACATAAGTTGAGAGAGGTTTATGTATATGTTGCATATATATACACATACATTTTCATTCCTTTCTGTTGTCTGTCAAGAAACCCTCTTTCAGGAGAGCATCGCTCATCATCATAATTCTGTCACGACTCGTAAGATATTTGATATTGATGACAAAGCCTCATTTCCAAAACATAAGTTATCGGGCAAGAGTGAGCTCTTCTCTTTGGGTTGGTTGTTGGGGTTGGTTTTTTTTGTTTGTATGTTTTGTTTAAAAAAATGTATTTTTAACTCTCAAAAGTGATGAAGGTTCTGTCAAGTTCGCTGCTTTAAAGGGATGCTCGCATCCAAAACTCCCACAGCATAATTTTTCTCAGGGAACACATAATTTTAGCAGTAATCCACAACCAGCCCAATTACCATCTTTGTCAATAATTCTACCAATATGATAGAGATGGAGGGAAGGAAAAGATAACATTAGAATTGAAGCACATTCCCAGAGATCACAAGACCATTAAGAGCAAACCTTTAATTTCATGCTTCATTGATAAAAGACCAAGCTACTTGAAACATGGTCTAAAAACACAGCACCCAGTTTTCAACCTGATACACTTGGACACCACACCTAAAACTGAAGACTGAGCCCTAAGCTGGGAAAAAGCTGGCACTAGCCTTGACAGCTGTAAATATGAGAGGACAGAGCAAGCTCTTAGGAGGGAAGGGAACACTGCTCTACGGAAGTCACTGCAAGGTGCAGCCCAGAGAACACAGCTGTGGACAAAGAGGAGAAGAGCGCCACAAAGGGTCAAAGCAGATAGCAGAGCCCTGGCCACCACCAATGCCTCCCCAGCTCCTCCAGACCCACCTTCCCCTCTGCCCTCATGGCTCCCCACGCCTCCCCTCCACTCCCAGCAGCGTGAGAAATACTGCGTAAGGGAACAGGAGTGAGGGAGAACACAAAAGGAGGAAGAGAGATCAAAACCACAGGATTAAGACATGGCAGAAGTTTAAGGTGCAATCCAAACTTTAAAAAAAAAACCACCCTCCTGGCTTTTCTTCAGAACAGGTGTAGCTCCACAGGCCAACTCACATCTTTAGTGAACTGGATTCCCAGGAGCGATCATTCCCACGCTTCTGAGGCGTCTGAAATTGTTTGGGTACCTTTAAGAAAGCTGGCTGCAAACCTGCTCTTCGCAAATCAGACTTCAAATGAAACTCTGTGTTTTCACCTAAACAGGGGCCGATGTTTACACATGCTGCACTATAAATAGCATTAAAGCAAAACCTGTCAAATTCCAGAAAGACTAAAGTTATTGTGAGGAAACTAATCCCTCCCCAGAGGATATAATTTCCATCCACACATGATATCATATGTAAATACCTAGAGCTCCCTCCCCTATCGATCAACTCACCTCCATCACCATGTTTACCTGCATGTGCACGCACACAGACACTGAGTATATGAGATTTTCTGCTATAATTTTACATTTATTCATGTGGAAAGCACCCACAGAAAACAAAAGGCTGATATGTAAATGCAGTATTACATCTGAAGGCAAAAATAAAAATGCAGCACCGTTACCTATTTCTACCTAATTAGCAAGAAAAAATATGTAGACAGAATTCCTGTTTTCAGCAGCCACTGTGTTGGATCAACAAGTCAAGTTTCAGCCAGCTGACAGCACAAAGTGTCTTATAACTTACTGCTGATTTCAAATCCCCTTGACCAGTATATTAGTTGATCTCCATATAGAAAGAGAGAAGCACGCATTTCAGGAATACTGCTATTACGAAATATAAACAAGATCAACACACAAAGTAACAAAACACTAACCATCAGCCAAGAGTCACACGCTCATTTCCACATACAAACCTACATTCACGTAACTGGTTTTTAGACACTGTATTTGAAATAAACTTCTGAATCTCTTCTCTTCCCTCAAAATACCTCAACTAGGCTAACCAGAGGAACCCAGGCCCCACAAATTCTACTACTCAAATCAAGGACACATGGGACAGGCAGATTTACAAAAAAGTATTTTAAGTGTCAAATTTCTTCAACTGCCCTTTATCCGATTATCCTACCCCAGTAATCTCTCATCCGAGATCAGCTGCTTGTAACTTTGATCTTCCTGCCAGTTGTACTGACAGTTCAGAAAGTTCTATTTCACATGGCTTTCCTGGCCAGGTCAGCACCAAACATCAGGTCAATATCCAACACCACAGAACTTTGTATCTGGAGAGGACAAAATTTTGTTAGTCCTTCAAACTGCACAAAACATTCAGAATTGAGCATATTATTTTTCATTAATATTTATCAGACTTGCTAGTTATTGCAGCACATCAAGAACAGCACACCCGAGCCAAACAACAGGCATTCCAGGACACTCGGCCACCAGCGGGAACCGAGCCAGCATCCAGTCTCAGGTGAAAGGTGTTCACCGGCACTTTTCCCAAAGAACCGCAAGCGCCACAGCAAATCCTGAAGATACACAAAGGGATATACAACACTGCCTGATGGGATGCTCACCTACTATAAACTGCCACACGCAATGGAAACCAGTTCATTTTAACTTAACAGAATGGAACAAAAGCTATTTGTGAAATGGCTGGGTGCATTACGATCAGCCTGCACAAAAATATATCCTTGGGCCAATGTGTATCGGGACCAGTCACAGCAGCTGGTGGCAGCAGCTCAGTCTCTGAGGGCAAGAGGAGAGGTCTAGGAGAGACTTAGGCCAAGTAACCCAGCGGGTAGGAAACGGTGGGTGAAGCTGATCTGATGATGTTGCAGTGGAAGTGCGAGAGGCTGGAGGTTCACAATGGCAAACTGGAATTTGTAAACGTTCCTTCTCCTCCCATTTCTCTCGCTTCACCTTAGTGCGCACACACAGCTGCCCCCTTTATAGGATTGTTTTTAGGTTTCCACACTCAGACTAACCAGGCTAAGTCAGAGGCATCTGGGCTTACAGCAAAACCCAAGCACTCTAGCCTTCCCCCAGCACCACCACCAAAAACCACTAAAACATCTAAACCACTCTCATCATCACGATATCAAAGGACCTTCCAGAAACACCCCATGCCTTGTGACCAGCAACATCAGGTTCCTCCTTACAACTAGGAAACCGATTCTGTTTAGACTTTATTCTTAGGAACATAGCAGTTAAGCTCATGGAAGCAAAGGGAGCACAACACAACTGCTTCCTGTTTGGGAGTGCTAAGACAACTAAGATTCGGAGAGACGTCACTGCAGCTTTGGACATGGCCCAAAGCCAGCCCTGCTTTCTCCAAAGCGTACGTATTCTCACCATAGCGAGTTCTCTGCCTCGGAACAAGAGAGGAGAATTCTTATTTCAGAATTTCTGATAACCTCCTATGGTCAGAACAGAAGCCACTTTCAAGTAATAGGTCTCCTGTTAACACAAGTTTAACACTGAAATGGAGATAAATGCTGTCACTTCAAGGGGATGGAAGGCAGGAAGAGGATAGAGAAGTAGTTTTGCCAAAATACCGAATGAAACTAGTTGTAAATAACCAGTTTAGCTGTAATGCAGCTAATCAAATACAGATGAATCCAGTGTTCTGTCACATGCAGCACTTGCAAGACTTTTCTGCAGCTACTCACATTTAATGAATCTTGAATGACTTTTTGGTTGCACCTACATAGGAATTTCAGCTATACAGATTAAGAACTGCAATTTCCAGCAGATCAGTGCCTCACTAACTCGTGCTGTGCTAGGACAGGTTCACGGTGTGACAAACGAACTTGTCTGTCCCTCTCAAACTTCTGTGAGGCTTTCTTGGCCTACCAGCAAAATCAGTTGAGATCCTTCTGGTTGGCCGATCAAAGAGCTTTCTCTTGTAACTCAGCACCTGGTGACACTGGGAGCACAGAAGATATGGAAAACAGAGAACACCCGTTTCCAATGTTTAAAAGCAACAGCAGGCCCATCCACGATGAATGCAGACATCCTCATTTTGTCAGTACCACCAAATGCCTCAAACGTTACGGAATACCAGTGATTTCCCTCTGCTTGGCTATTCTGTACCAGAAGCAAAGCCACACCACCCAGAATGTCCATGCGTGGAAGCCGAGTTATGAACTTGATGGAGAACTCTGCCCCGACCAACTAGCAAACGAGGCCAGAACTAACGTAGAGGGAAACTGATACTACCTCCTAAAAAGGTCATCTACTCCAGACTGCTACAGGTCCACAGAATCCTGCTATAGAGTTGAGAGCAATATGCAGTAAAATAGCCATTTCTGCTTTCTAGGCATGTAATCACCCCCTTTTTCAGTTTTGTTTTGGGTTTGGTTTTTCCAATGTAAATTCAGTAGAAAAACCAGTTAACCTGCCAACATTTCCCCACTATTTCAAGTTTATTTTTGACAGCAAATAGTTAACTGCACAAAGAAGGAACCCAGGAAAGCAGTACTGCTTCTGCCTTTAGCTGAAGCCATCCTTCCACTCCATGTAACAGCCTCTAAATCAATTTTCGATCACACTGTCGAAAATCCCTGGTTTTGCTACAGTTTTCCTCTTAACAACAAGATGTCAGACATCACTTAAGCTGGATGCAGCTCCAGCTCCTAATTCAATGCCACTTCTCCAGGTTGTTCCCCAGGCCAGCCTAGAGGACATCATTGAAATACAGCCCTGGCTCTCCCCCAGCTCACCCATCTGCTCCCCCATGGTGATCTGCCCCTGGGGCTTCACCCCCTCCAATGCTGGGGGCTTCTTCAGCTGCATCCCTTTATCCCCATCCCTAGGCTAAAAGGTAACAACAGCCGTCCTGCTCAAAAGTCAATCACGCAGGAGAGCACCATCAGTAAATGGGTGATGATGAGAACCAGCCAAACTGTTTGCAGCAGAGGCAGAGATAGGGTATTTTCCACTTGCAGCCGGTATTTTTTGCCTTCAAGGGTGGGTACATCCTGGAAATCCCTTACCACTTCTATGACCTCATGAAGAACAGCAAACTTAATCCTTGTCTTTTAATAAGCTCCCTGCACTGAATGGCTGCCCATTTGATCCCCACTGATACTAGTCTCCTCAACATGTTTTAATACCCGTACAGATTTGGCTGGTTCTTCCAAAGCCATTTCCTTGCTGCAGCACATGACAGTCACACCAGAGATTAGAAGAGTACACCAAGGTTTTGTCTAATCAGCTGGCAGCATCCAAGCAGAAATCTTTTCTAATGATGTACTCTAAGCTGATTAAAAGAAAAAAACACACCAAAAAAACCAAGCAAGCAAATAGGCAAAGAGAGTTGTTTATATAGAACTAAGATTAAAAAACAATTAGAAATGCACGAACCTGCAAGTAGCCTCTGTTACACAGGAGGTAGGTGAGAAAAGTGGAGCACCCATGATCAGCAAATTAAAAAAATGCTATAAAGGAAAAAATTAATGGTGTCCATATTCCACCACGTCCCCAGCTAAGCATACAAATTCAGGTTCAGAGTCCCCATATGCACACATATAAAGATTCTGTGACACTAACCAGTTCACGTTATGGCTCAGTTTTGGGCTAAGCCTGTATTATCAAGGTTCCAAGTGTCAGCTATGAGCCTGACTGTCACTCTTCGCTCCAAAGGTAGCTGCATTTTAATAAAACTATGTATGCAACTGAGTATCTTTCAAAAACCTTTGAGGGTAAGAGATGCTAAAATCAAAATCTATTCTACACCTGAAAAATTTAGGCCTCTGAATCTGCCGGAAGACCTCATGGCTTGTCCATTTAACTTGAAGTTCTGTTCTGCTCAGAAGTCCAGGATGAACAATCTATGGACTAGAAGCCTACGATAAATAATATAGTTTAGTGGCTGAGTTGATCATACAACACCAATTCCACCACAATAGCTTAATTCACTAAGAGTTTTTAAAGAATGGTGAGCAGGTGGACAGGGGGAGTGTTGCACCAGCTCTAAATATTCAGCACCTAATCAAAGCTTCGCTTTGTTGCAAAATGTTACTGTCATGGGACTTTTCTGTATATAAAAAGCTTGGGTGTGGGAATACTTTGAAGCAAATATTCCGCCTGTCAGGAAGAACCTGTATGGGCCAGCCCACGAGCCCTCCAGTTCTGAGCCCTCCCCGCAGCTCCCCCCATACATCTACCAAAGACAAACAGGTTCTCCTGCAGATCCCAGGAAAAGAATTTACAGGATAAGTTTGGTTCTTACAGCACCAAGAACAGAGAATCTGCTTCAGAAACTTTAGGCCACCCTCAAGTATAACAGGCATTAAGAACCAAGACAGAAACCCCACGTTACACAGCGCAGTGGCTGCTCTCGCTGCATCTAGGCTGAACTGGGAGAAGAAACATGAGGACCCACTTGAGTAGATTCTGCAGTGAAAATACAGACAGTCTACTCCTTTTGTGTCACCAAGTCAGGAAGATGAAACATTACTACAGCTGCATTGAGAATACACACCTATACCTTTCTGCAAATGAAAGGCAGCCTAGCGCATTAAAACAGACCAGAAACAGACTGAGACAGGCACAGGCCAGACGACTCTGTGACCACTGAAGTTACTTTCTATTCCAGTGTGGTGGTTTTGTTGTTGTTGGGGTTGGGTTTATTTTTCCTTTCTTTTTTGGTTGGTTGGTTGACTGGCTTTCCTGAGTACTCCACAGGAGATCCAAACTCTCACTCGCAGAAGTGAGAATCACCCACAACTGCAGGCAACGGCACCTCTGCTTAAGGTAGAGCACACTTTGTACGGTAAAGTTACAAAAACGATTTGGAAGAAGGAAAGAATAGACAGAGTGAATCAGCTTTTGTTCTGTACCTGTCAAAGAGGATTTATGAATCCGGAGCAGTCTGTAATGTTTCTGTATTTCCTAACATCTTTGCAACTGCAGTAGAATTAACACAGGCTTGCTCAGCAGTAGTTAAAATGAGGCAAACAGCCCTGAAGACAGGTTTAACTTTCAAACAAGCAAGAAGAGAAGACCCTGCCTGAGCATACATAAGAGTAGATAAAATGCAGCAACTGCGCAAAGAATGAAAGATCCATGTTGCACGACTGCACGGCAAAAGCCAACAAGCAAGAAAAAGCCTATACTTAGTGAAGCTGAGCAAAAGAACACCATACAAACCTTAATAGTCTTGATGCAGACTCCTTAAACATTTTATAAAGTTGTCAGTCTGTTAACTCCTGGGTTTGCAGCTGCAGAAACCAAGTTGCGGGAAGAAAAAAAGACCTGTAGGCATGGCACTTGAGGGCATGGTTTAGGATACATGGTAGTGTTGGGTTGACAGTGGGACTTGATGATCCTAGGTGTCTTTTCCAACCTTAATGATTCTATGACTCTAAGAAGGTAATACAAGGCTCCCCAGCCAGCAGCAGGATACCACCAAGTTTCTCTTACCCAGGCTGCAGTCCAGCGCTCAATCCACTAGGTAACACTTACTAACACAAAGCTTTTATTTCACATCTTCGAGTACGTCTAAGAATAACGTGACCAAACACAGGACTTTGTTCAAACTGACAGTGTAACCTAGAACATGTAAAGACTATTTCCTTCTCTTCCTGTACACATTAGCATATTCTGAGTAAGTTCCCCACCGCTATCTGGACTAGTATTTTTCACACAGCTCTCAAATGAAGGTACGTCAGCGAGACACTTGGTATGCTTCCTGACATTGTCCCGGTGTCTAAAGAGACATAGCACCTCTAAAGAGGGGGCAGTGGAAACAAATTACAGAGCACTATTCCCACTCTCTTCATCTGCCATGCTATATTCAGAGCATCTGTAGATGGTAAAGCAGTAAAAGACTGGAAGCAAGTCTTCCCGCCAGTGCTCCTGTTATTGTCAATACTGGCAGAACTATACTGCTGCTACAGCAACAGTGGCAGGTTTTCAAAGAAACTGCAGTGTATACAAGGATGTTTTACACAGCCAAACAGAAAATCTTCCTTCCAGTTCCCTCTGGCTTCAGACAAAAGAAGTAAACCCTAAATCAACATGATTTGGGAGCACACAGGGGAAGGCAGATGCCAGGGTTCTGCCTGGACTAGAAAACATGATTAAAAAGTTTATGTCAGTGCAGCTCCGCTCCAAAGAATGAGCAGAAAACTGGAGCACTGTGTTGATAAGGTAGCACCAGACACCACAAAATCCAAATCTTGCCTGTAAACGCTGCTATTCCAACACTGAAATGCACATTACAGTATGTTAGTGTAGAAGGGAGAAGAGTTTGCTGAAAGACAGCCACTTCTATTTTAAAGAAAGATGATCAGTAATATATTATTATCCAAAGTAATTAACATTTTATCACAACTGTAATATTATTTCTTGTACTTGAAAATAAAAATCAAAACTAGAAGTTGTTTCTTGCATTTTTAAGGCACGAGTATCAGTACCAAAGACGCTAGTATTAAAAAGGCAATTCTGCAAGCAGTTCATAACTGAACAAAAACCAGTTACTTCATTATTCCACTAACCTTCAGAAAAGCTGTTAATCTCAATATTCAGGATTCTGCACAGCAGGGTAGGGTTGAGAAATTAATCCTTTTAAAGTTGAATTTCAACAACTGACAAAGGCATGTGTTAGCTGAATTCTATTTATGGCACTCATCCAAATATCAAATAAAGCTTTCCTGGCTGTGTTTCAGTCATCCCCATTCACAGCTCAAAGACTACTTTTATAAATGTAGACAGACAGTATAAATCCTGTGTCTTGTTTGCATCCAATTTTACACATCTCAGAAAGAGAGAACAACATTATTTAGTAATCGTCACTTCAAGAAAAAGACCTTTAATGACTTACTGAAAAGTCTAGCCTACTCAGTCGTAAACTCCAGACAAAAACCCAAGAACTCAGAAGACAGGACTAAAAAACCACAGGGGACAAGGCAGAGCAACTAAGGACTGACAGAGCTGCACGTACAGGAACGTAACAGGGTGCCGCTAAACAGTTAAACCCTTCAGCAATGTGTTTGAAAGGTTTTAGTAGTTAAAGATGCACATTTCTCTCCAACAACCCAAAACGGGAGAAATTTAACCAAAATCCATTCACAATACCTTAAGAATTAAAACACAAATAAATCCAATGTTGCCATGTTTTAATCTTCCAGCATGGGGAAACTGAGCTAAGTTTATGTTTCGAAAGAATACAACTATGATAGGTATGAAAATTCAGTTAAGGAATTCAAACAACCTGATTTTGCCTTATAACACTGTTATATGGCCTTTATTCGTTATTTTATACAAAACCAAACATTGAGGATAGCTGGTTTTCTACACATTGTCACATTCTGTCACTACAAAGACTTCATTTCTCAAATGCTCAAAGAAACCCAAATACAATACGACCAAAGAATATTAAGAGTAGTTATTTATCAACCGCTTTAAAACATTGCTATTGTTTCAAAATCAAAGCTCACCAGAATCACAGAGGTAATCAGGTGCTCCAGCCAGTTATGCTTGTTCTGTAGGTGCAGTGCACCATCCAAATTCAGAGACACACAGAAGTCCACCTGACCCTCCGTTTACTATTGTCTCAGAACAATGTTTCTCAGCCTTTTCAGGTTTCCACAACTTTTTTCCAATGCGGTTATTTTTGCCATCTCTTACATTTGCTGTAGAACAAGAAATGCCCACACCAACAATGAAAAAATATATGCACTTTCTTCTTTGGAGGCTATACCACAATACTTGACCTTGAAGAATAAAGCATACAGGTATTCAGACAGACTTGCAATACATTGCAGCCATCTCTCAGACACAGTATTTTATTATAAACCTGGCTGTAGAGGCTATGTTCAGGAGACTTGACGTGTCCTAGTAACTCCTAGCATGATGTCTAGCACCTTGAGCCCACAAATCATCTTCACACCTCCCTCCCATTACTCATTTTAGTAAGATGCTGACATTAAAAGCCATTTCCTTCTGTCATGCCCCAAACTGAAAAATATTTATGCTTCCTACCATCATTTTGGTTTCTTGTTGTAATTCAAGTACTATGTTTGATGATAAACATAGTTTTTAAAAAACAAACATGAAGTAATCTTTAACAAACAATACTCCTTGGCACAGTTCAAAGAAAGCTCTGCTGCAAGTCTGACATCTGTAACATGTAACAACTAATAAACTGATCAGGTACGTGAAAGACGTGTGGTGTGAAAGCAGCAGAGCCCCAGACTGTTGCATCTCACCAGCTTCTCTCTCTGGTATTGCAAGATCCCAGGTTAGGAGGTAAAACTGCATCAGTTTTAAAAAACACGGAAAGTAATAAGGCAGCCTGAATGCTTCACACACATTTCATACGGTCAACAAGGCACCTCAGGCGCCCCAGACTGCCCGCTCAGCTTTCTGTCACGTTTAGCACTAACAGCAGCTACTCTGACCACGCTCGTGCTGGAAACTGGAAACAAGAGGAAAGGGAAAAAGAAGGTTATAAATAAAATCCTTTTTAGTGAGCCTGACCAATACAGCAGAAGCATGTGTTATGGACAGCATTTGTTCAAAGGAAGCTCTCATCAAGCGCAAGGTGCTACGGGTTCCAGCTCAGGCTTGACATCCACAAGCCCTTTGTTCTCCTACCAAGCAGTGCTGCTGATCCACACACACCAAGCCTCCCTTAGACTGCAGATAAAGACAGATGCTACCAGTGAGGTGCAGACCTAACCACAGGCAAACCTGTGTGATAAACACGCCATCTGGAAGGAATTCCTCAAGGAAATAAAGATGCAAGTTGTTTGTAAAAACGGGTTTTGAAACTATTAAGCAAGCTCTTCTCCAGATATGTTCACACATGACTCTCGGGAGACAAGCAGAGACCTAAGCCAACCACTTAACAGCAAAACATGGATCAAAGATTCCTTTCTGTAGTACAGAGCTAAACCCCAACGGAATCAGAGGGAGAGCAGCAATGAAAGAATCAGTGGTGTAACTGCTCTGGAACTGCCACATTATGTAAAACTTAAGGATGGTCATAACCAATCAAACTAAATATTGAGTAGCCTGCACCTCTTCTTTGATAGCAGCAAACTATAGGGAAAGGTTTACAAGAACCAGTAGGTTTAGAAGAGTGTTTCTATTCTAATACCTTCCAAATTCTGACAATCAGCTACAGACTAACTCCCTAGTTTATGGGCTTGCCTAAATAGATATATCCTCTACAAATCTAACAGCTTCTTGAACCATTTATCCTTTTACCACCCAAAACAACTGCCAGTTGCTTCCACAACTAAATGCTATACCGTAAAAAAGAAAAAAGAAAAAATATGTCTTTTATTTTATTTTGCTGCCTGGTCATTGCATTGGGTGTCTCTCAAGTCAGAAAATAACAAACACACACAGCCTATTTCATAATTTCCTACTCCTCTCCCCTTCATTCAAATCTTCTTCACTTTTGCATCTATAGTTAAACTGTGCAACACCCTGTATATGTTAAAGCTTGACATAGATTCAAGGAAAGCCAATATAATGGGACATGAGTCCACTGAGGGTTAGAGTTCATGGGGATAATTGGCAAGCGTGCAGATAAAGATCATATCTGGACAGATACCACATACCTGTCAAAAGCTTTTGGGGATTCCAACATACCTTGTCAAAGACTATCCCACCCCACTGCCCAGCGGCTGAGCTGTTACCGGCTGCTATGACCAGCTTCTCAGAAGTCATATGCTATTACACTTAAATAACTCCTCAGCGCAATTAAATTGTCTTTCCATACTGGACTTCTAAGGGGGGAAAAAAAAAACTTGTACTCCAAGTCTCTTCAATGGGTAACTAGTATCCCACTAAATAAAGTGTTTCAAACACCCAGAGTATTTCAGCTGTCTTTCCCTCTGTGTCTAAATGCTGAATTCAGTTAAAATAAAGCCTTTAGATTCCTTGGCTCAGGTACAGAAAGGTAGTAATCTTCCTAAATTAATTCTTTTGCTATTGTATTAATGTATTGAAATACCTGAATGGCAAGGAGCACTTAAATTTACTCTAAACAATATAATCCCTTCCTTGCTACCACACCTCCAAAAGCACCTTTTTTCCTTAAGTGGCAGCAAATAACTGAATTACTGAAGCTTAAACTGAATCCTTTCAGGCCACAAAATAAGAAACCAAATTATTTCCCTATCTGATTAAAGAGCAACTCCATTCCAGGTGCGGTTCAAGTTTCAAGCCGAGGCAGATGGCCCGCCCTGTCGAGAACTGAGATGCCCTAAAAGAAAAACAAAATAAGATTTATTCCCAAATGAAATCTGCACACAGGCTAAGTGCAGGCACTGATCACACTCACACAAATACACTTACAGACAAGAGATGATGGAAGTTCTTTCTCTCTCAGTAACAAACGCAGAGAAGAGTTTAAAACTGCTGAACGAGCTGAGTGTGCCCAGAGCACAAAGCTCCAGCAATGCCCAGAAATGGGCAAAAGAAATTACAAATGCCCAGTTTCAAAGGAACACGCTATTGGTAAGCGTTTCTTAAGGGAGCAATGTGGCAGTCATATCTCCCAATAGGTTCTGAACCTGGTAGATATCCTTCAGCAAAACTGATAACAGGATACAAAAGTCTCACTGCACGTTTCCTGAAGATTTCAGGAAAATTAACAGCTATATTCAAAAGGAAAAACCCGACTTAGTGCCCCAGCAAGAAAATGACTGCAATGTAACAC
Organism: Phalacrocorax aristotelis; assembly: GCF_949628215.1. NCBI lineage: Eukaryota > Metazoa > Chordata > Aves > Suliformes > Phalacrocoracidae > Phalacrocorax > Phalacrocorax aristotelis. The sequence continues at coordinate 1,371,062 of NC_134283.1, forward strand.
TAGACATGAGAATTTCTGATGTGGGAGCTCAAACGTCCCAACAAAAGTAAGAGCTGTTCAGAACTCAGTGACATGCATTTAGGGCTACGAAGATGAAGGGCCTGGAACATCTTTCACACAAGGAGAGGCTGAGCGAGCTGGGACTGTTCAGCCTGGAGACGAGAAGGCTCACAGGGATCTTATCCATGTTTAGAAATACCAGATGGGAGGGAATGAACGGCTCTTCTCAGCAGTGCCTACTGACAGGACTAGAGGAATTGGCACCAATTAAAACACATTAAATTCCATCTTCATTATCTTTGCCATGAGGGCAGCCAAAGACTGGCACAGGTTTGCCAGAAAGGTTGTGGAGTGTCCATCCACAAAGCTTGTCAAAACCCAACTGGACACAGTCCCAGGCAGACGGCTCCAGCTGCCACAGCTTGAGCAGGGAGTTTGGTTCAGATGATCTCAACAGCACCCAGCCAACCTCACCGACTGGGTGATTGAAAGCTGGCACTGCCTCCAGAAGTACTCACCCGGCTCCTCTCCCACCCCCTGCATAATGGGGACAAACGATTGTTTTCAGAAGTTTAACCTAACTCAGATTCCTGGTGTCTGTAGCATTTACTTACGAGATATAGCCAAGACTATTAGGAACCATAAGTTCCTCTGTAAATGTGCTTTAATAGGAATACATATTCCAAGCTAGGCCACTTTTTTCTCCCCCGCCAAGAAACAAAAACATACTCAAATATTTTAAACCAGGAGACGTCCTCGTTACTAATATTAAACTGAAGAGAAAGCAAGCTTGCAATAGAAGACAAGAAAGATTTCTTCATGAAATAGACGATTAGACTGTGGAATTTCTTGCTGAATCCAAAAACTTACCGAGAGTCAAAAAAGAAGTGAATAAGATTCCAGATACTCCTGTTATACCCCAAAGAGTTAAGCACACACTCGCATACCTGCAAAGGAACCTCACCGCAAAGGCAGATGCACCCGAGTTGTGAAACGCGCGTTGTTAGCGGGACTCGTGTTACTCAAACGTGTTATAGACATGCGGGGCTGCTTGGCACGACTTGTGCTACGGCCTGCAGCGCAGAAGGAGCCACCGCTGCCACCAAACGCTCTCTGGGGACAGGCACTGAGGGAAGTGGAATGTAATTTTAACGGAGGCAGACTGTCACTTACACCTCGCATCTTCCTGCCCCACTTCACAAAGCCGCTTGCACGACCACTGTCAGTTGATGGCCGTATTAGTAGGTCACGTTCCCCTACGCACGAGAAAACAGAAACTGTCAGAGTTAATAGAAGCTACTGAACTCTGCAGCTTATTATTTCCCAATCACTCTGCAGCGCTACTATCAAAACTTACAGATTCTCCTGCTGAGTGAATCCGTACCAAAACAAACAAAAAAAACCCCATCAGGCCTCTAAACAATGAGAGACTGAAACTGGCTTGTAACAGCAGCTTTTCTGAACGGGAGTCGAACTCCAACACTTGAAAGCCTTTTATTACTGTCTTTAAATCTCTTTCCTATACGCTTCATCTTGTCTGGGCATTAGTAGGAACTGCTATCCATCTTCCTTTTGTTTGCCAAACAGCCTGAACTTCACCCCAGCTCAAATCTGCTTTTAGTATCAAAACATTGCATTACTTTGGCATATTGCGTTCGTTTTATAAACTCTGTAAGGTGACCCAAAATCTAATTATTTACAAAGCAAGAGTAAAACCTTTCCAACTGCTGGAGGGACAAGGAATCAAGGGGAATTGGAAATGATTCTTCACAACGTATTTATGCAAATAGCAAAAACATTCCTCTTAGTCTGGTGCAGTGATATTCACCCTACAGATCACCCAGAACTACATGAGTTAATAACACGACCTAACTGATGTTGAGTATTTACATTTCAAACGCTGCTAAAACGCTGCATGCTTTGGAAACAAGAGTTATTTAAGATTTTTCTATGTGCCCATTAGAACCCCTACTACAACACAGTTCCAAGTTAGATCTGAGAGTTCATTTCAGTCAGTTCCGAAAATAATTGCTGCACTTGCTGATGAGAAAGCCAAAACTTGTCTGAATATTCAGCCTCATCAATTTACTCTTTACATAAACACAGAGAAGATACCAGTGGCGATAAACAGTACTGACATGACCACATACCTTACTTCACCTGCACTTTGGCCACTCATCAATTTCTGCTAGGGCTTACCAGCATATCTGAGCTTCAAAAGGAGTTCAGGCCACACCTTTTTGCACAAATAAAAGCATTGCTTCTCTTTCATTTTCCCCAACTCAAAAGAAGTACATTTCCACATGAAACCAGGCAATTTGCATACCGGTACAAAAATCAGATCAAGGCTCTGCCTGACGACCATCTTTAGTCAACAGACCCCAACAAAAGGTGACTACACTGTTGGAATAAAGATAAGATGCTTCATAAAAATTTAAAAATCTTAGCCTACAATCTGGGAAACAGATGATAAAAAATTTACTTCTTGACTATACTAAACAGCACTATCCTATGGATCTGCCTTATGAGGTGCTATAATGGATTTCAAACGTGCAGGTCCTGAACTAATTGAAGCCCAAGTACTCTTGACTCCCAATATTTTCCTACCCTAAAAATTCTCCGATCTCTACTATAGCAAGTGTCAACACTGCACAAGGAACTTTCCAGAAGAAAAAAAAATATAAGGAACACTGAATGGCATAACCTCACATCAAAGAAGAATGTGATGAGCCAGACAGACTCAGGTGGGAAGAAAGAAAGAAAGTATTGGGAAAGAGTGTCTTCCTCTAAAGCATATAAACATTCAGAAATATTCACACAATAACTTAAGACAGTTCCCCAACCTCTGGGCCCCTGAGAACTCCCCAACACTGCTGGATTAAAAGACAACATAATAAAGTGTACCCATTTGACTTTGCGAGGGGAAGAAGTCTGAACCCACCACGTCTGATCACCGGGAAGCACACGCTCACAGCCCGCAGGCTTCACCAGCAGCCCTCCTCCGGGAGCAGCCCTGGCTGACGAAGCACCAGAGCCCATTTCCGTGTGAAAAGGATCGTTGCAGCACTTGCCGTGCTCATGCCGAGAACTCACTAAGTCAAGTCAAATTCAAGCTCCTCACTGCAATATTCAAATCCTTCCATGGGACTGAAATATATTCTCTCCAATTAGGGTTTCTCTGAATCTCTAACTTTAAACAGGCCAAGAGGATTGGGCAATGTATGGAGATTCTCCGATAGGAAAAACATACCTACAACTTTATGTAGTTCTATGAAAGTATCCAAAATGAGCAAAATCAACAATGGAAAAAACCCAACTAGTCTTAGAACTAAAGAAAAAGCTTAACTCCTCCTGATTTCCCCTGCTCCTTCATCCACACCGCACGTTTCCACCCAGATTCAAACAGGCAAGCAGCGGAGAACCTCAGGCAGGAGCAGGGTCTCACACTCTTCCACCCACACCTGCAGCAGGAGAGGCGCAGCAGCGTCCTGCCCCCCTTCCCAAGCTCCAGAAATGGATTCCCTCGCCGATCCCCATGAAGGCAGCCCAGGCGGAAAGCCTGGCTTTCCTGGTCTCGGCACAAGGGCACAGGCATGGCAAGTGCAACAGAAGGTACAAGGTGAGGAGCATTTCTTTCCTGTGGCAAAGCCAGTTTAGCAGTTCTACCTCGTTGCTACCTCCTCCACCATTTAATCCCAGCCCACGATACCCCCTTTCTTGCCCTGACGCCACTACTCATGCAGCTGCACAGTAAACCAGACAGAGGAGCCGAACGACATTAGAAAATCCTATCAAAAGTACAATACACGCGTTCTAGATTGGTTTCCTAATCCCATTCATCTTGCAGCCACAAAAACCAATTGTGCTGGCTCAATTCAGAGAACAGTACATGGGTGAGAACAGACGGCGGGGAAAAGGGTCTGTTTAAACAGCACCTCCACTGGAATATTCAAATTACAGTGTGAAAAGTTGTGAATTCAAGATCCTCCCTCCGCCCCCAGCACCACACATAATCATCTTGCAGTAACGTATTCCATAGATCTGTTTTTAAAGCCAATAAGCTAGTAAGATCCAAAGTAAAAATGGACATTTACAAGGCCTGACGCAGAGTTTAAGGATCCTTAGTACAACCCATTTCAGTTGACTTAAGTCAGAATGTCCCGAGGGCAGCTGGAACAGCTGCAACAGGCGGATGTACGCAGTCCGTCCCCGACGTAACGCCCAGCACAGCACCTTCTGTGAGCTACAGAAAGCGGCTAAGTATCATTATAAAAAGGAGCTAAAGATTATTTCTGTTCCTAAAAACTGCTAGGACTAGTTCTGAAGTTCAAAACTGGAAGCAGGCTCTTACTATTTTTATAATGATCGGTTCCATCCCTCTTTGATAACTCAGTCACTGTCCTATTAGAGTTATCCCTTGGAAAGAAAAAAGTTCTGGTAGGAAAAAAAAAACAGTATCACAAAAAACCATGTGTTGTATCAACAGTTCTCAGTGAACACAAGCCGATTACCATCATTTAACATTTAAGCACAGAGGAAAACTGAGTTTTGACTATATGACATTTTTAGGGCAAAACAGCTATGTAGGAGACTATGAACATTTTTCTTGTTGCTTCCAAGTTCCCAAAAGTCTCAGTTTTACAGTGGCTCAGCTGTGGAAGGCAATCGGGAGGGGGGGATATGAATACGAAGGTCTGACTGTACTCTGTGCAGTGCAAAAATGCAACTTTATTAGTACATGCACATTACTTAGTAATTGTTCAAAATGAATGTATTACCTAAATTACACATCTCATCGGGTCAGATTTAGCACCTGACATTTGATGAACTGCTTTAATCACGGTTTTTCACCTCTGCCTGTCTGCAACAAAGAGCTAACTTTGCCATATTTGAACATTGCATATGATATTCAGCCACAGAACAGCTAGCCTCAAGGTTTTAGGTTTTATGCTCCAGTGATTTTTCTACTACATGACTAATTTGTATGCACATTTGGGTTGTTTTATTTCAAAAAGGACAGTATGTTATGTAAAGATGGGAATTAAACATATTACATTCTACGCATTTTCAGCATTCAAAAATGGGTACATTTTTGTGTACCTCTATTACCTCTGCATTAGGAGATAGCATCCTTCTGCAACGGTTACAAAGCATATACCTTTTTTAACATTGATTAAACATAAAAAGATGGGTTTTAGTCCTTAGCACAAGTCAGTTCCTCAGGAGCTGTGGAGATGAGCTTCAGTAACAGGCCTCGGAATCAACAATTCGCATTTCTTTTATTTTTAACAGCTATAACCAGCCATATTCCAGAGGCCTGCAACTTAACTACAGATCCACTACCATTTTAAGCCAATATAAGCTGGCATTGCTGCTGAAAGAAATAGTCCCACCCTTCCCCACTGCTAGTTTTCACATGTCTTTCCTTGACTCAGCACAAGCCATTCACAAAGACCCACAGCAAACACAACCAGGACACTCACCTAGTCAAAAATCAACATTTCTCTTCCCCTTTTCATTTTGGTCTTGGCGGGGGGCAGGGTGAGAAGGAATAAGGGAAAAGCTGGGTTAGTTTTAACACAATCAGTTCCCCAGTCCAGTTCACTGCATGGCCACGTAGGTGCTGGCATGAGCCGAGCAGCAAGGCAAAGAGGGGACAAGACTGCTTTAACTCAGTGAGTGGGAATTCATACTGGCTGGAGCTGCTCATGAAACCACACCTACAAGAGGAAAAACTAGAAGGTAAAGTATTTAGATACCCAAAGAAAAATATTCTCTTTCCCAAGCTACACATAAATGAAAAGAAATAACGAATTATCAGATCCCATTTTAAATGAATGACTCTCCCTTTTTATCGCCATTTCACCTTAGGTCTGTGTTTTTACAAGTTTTGCTTAACATTTTTAAAGGACTATGAGAACAAAAATCTTAAGAGAAATGGCCATGCAAGTCAAAACTTTAACGCATAGCACAGGGACAGAGGGATGACGTAACTTGGTCTGTCCAGAGAATGGGACACACTACACCATAAAAAATCGCACTAGCACAAGCTACATCTTGATTCACTGGGCTTTCAAATATAACTTCACTTTTAAGAGCAGGCATGTACGTTTTAATCAGTACACTACAACTCTTCCACTTTAATTTCAGTAAACTAAAGTATGCACATTAGAAAACCTCAGTTACTCCCAAGACCACCCCAGCCTTACAGCTTCCCTCACTTTCATAAGCCCCGTGTTTCCAAAACACCACGGTGATCCCCACTGACAAACTCACAAGGCAGGTATCACTAAACCACAACCATCCCGACACGCAGCCGGGAATGCAATTCAGAGGAAAAGTTACTGGCCCCGATTCAACCGGCGTGCTGGATTCCACACTGCGGGATAGCTGTATTTCTAAAAGGAGAGCAGTTATGAGAAACTACGCGCTCCTAACACACCCTCATCACAAATGCATACTTGTGGCTTTCTCACTGTGTTCAGACCTTTCCCTTTATCTCATCAGTTGTATTCATACTCTGATCCAGAGCATTTGTCCACAGGATAAGTTTATCCGTGTCTATCTAGGAAAAAAAAAAAGGCGCACTGAAGTGTGTTCGGATTAATCAGATAACCACGTTACCTTTTCCTGAATCCAGCTAAAACTCATACCAACACACCTCACAGCAAAGAGGATCACTGAATTACTCATTCTGTATAAGTAAATTCATTTGTTCTAAGTTTTAGTTCAAATTAAACTGCACTTAAGCTGAACATCCCCTTAATCTTTTATTATGACAAAATACAAAAAGCGAGCCTTGCTTTACCCTCTTTGTAACCATTCACTGCGTTATGGGCCTCTATCACATGCCATTTTGTTTGGGTCAACAAGCTCGTTATGGCCACTGCTAAGCATCAAAGACCCTCCTCCAGACCTCTTCTAGCTCTGAGCCCACAGCAATGCCACCGGCGGAACAAATACACGCTTGATCCATCAGTTTGAGATCCGTTTCCTACCTGAAACGGACACTCAGCCATTCCACTAAACATAAATTTTGAGCATTCACAGTAAGACTGATGAATTCACAAGTTCTGCTTCAGAAAGCACGGGTCCTTGGAGCCATCTCACAACTTACATGGAACCTTTTCATTTAAAACATATTACAAATACTTTACCGGTGCATGCTTTTCCAATTTCCAGTTCAACAAATGACAATTTTGATGGGGTTTTTATCACCTGTATTTTTTGATCACGACTGCCGTGTTTCAAAATACTCTTCCCCTTCTGCTGCCCTCGCTAGGACTGAACCCAACTGGAACACCTACCTGTTGGAGGAGAGCCTTAAACCCCTGTCTTTAAAACAATTTACAAACTATCATACGCTAGTCATAACTTTAAGATCTCTAAGCAATGAGACAATGACTTAGGGCAGCCCAAGAGCTTTAAAGATGTGCTTTGACTCATTAAAGCCTTTTTATTCCTTTTAGCTTCGGCACTAAGGACACGCAACTGGGAGTTAACGAGCGCATTACAACCAGTTGCAAAAATTCTAAAGGATTTTAATCTTCCCCGTAAGAACGTTAAACTCCGATGAGCAACCTTCACTTCAGGGTAATAAAAGACTTTCCGTTTCTTTTGTCATACACCCCCAGAACTGCTCCCCCTCCGCTGTAACACGCAGGTGTGTGCCACAAACTGCGAGCAGCGACTTGCAAGTCCTTTAAATACGAGCAGGCGAGTTAAGAGCGGTGCGGGAGCTCGGTCTGCGCTAAGGCACGCATCCCCGCGCTTCCCAAAGCGGAGCTGGCGGGTCTGGAAAACAGGCCGCCTCCCCTCGGCAACCCCCTTTTCCCCGGGGTCCCGCCGGCCCCCGCAGCCGGGGGATGGTCTGAACCCCCCAGTACCCCCAGCTCTCCGCTTCCCGGGCTCTTTGCCCCTTTCTAACCCAAATCGAAGTGTCCGCCTCGCCGCCGAGGCCGCCTGTTCCACCACGACCCTCCTCCGAGAAACTCGGCGAGCAGCTCTCGGGGAACCCCGAGCCGCCCATGCCCCCCCACCCCACCCCGTTACTTCGCCCTCCGGCTCCCGGCCGAAGCGCCCGACCCGGGCTGCGGCGGGGCTGGGCCGGCATCCCCGAACGGCGAGGTCAGTGGGGCGGCGAGGGGGGCCGCGTCCTCGGCACCGGGGCGGGCGGGGGAGGGGAGGAGGGCTCCCGCGGGGGCCGCCGGCGGGCCCCGGGCGCAGGAACCTGTCGGGACACATTCTTGAGGCGGCGGCGGCCGGGCCAGGAATGCGGCCGGGGGAGCCGGGCTCGGCCCCGGCGGGGCCCCTCGCGGCGGGGCGAGCATCCCGACGGCGTCAGGGTGGGGGGTGCCCTGGGGCGGACGAGGCTCCCTGCCGGCCCCGGGAGTAGGAGGAAGAGAAGGAAGGGGGGGGGCCGGCGCGCGGGCCCGGCCGTTAGCGGCGGTTAACGGGGCGGGCACGGCACCCCCCCCCCCCGCGGCCCCGCCTCCCCGGCCCGGTGCCACACTCACCCTTGGAGTAGAGGGACTTGGGGGACTCGAGGTCGAGGTCAGCGCTGAGCAGAGAGATGAAGTCCGAGGGCATCGCAGCTCCGCGGCCCGGCAGGGGCGAGGGGGGCGGCGGGAGGAGGGGGGGGGGCGGGCCGGGAGGGGGGCGCTGCTGCCTCCGCCGCCCCGGGGTGCGGAGGGGAGACACCGGCAGGCGAGAGCGCGGCGCTCCACACGTCAGGGCCGCCAACGGGGCCGGGTTGGGCCAGGCTGGGGGCTTCGCTCGCCGTCGGGACCGGGCGCCACCGCCACCCGCCGCTGACAGGAACCGGCTGCTGCCAACGGAACGCGCCCGACCGCCCCCTCCGGTACTGCTCTGCGCCTGCGCGAGCAGCGGGGCGGGGGGCGCAGACAAGGAACCCCGGCGCCGCCACCCCGCGCATGCGCCACGGCGGGCGGGGAGCCGCGGCGGTGGAACAGCCTATCGGCCGGACCTGGAACGCATGCGCAGCGCGACTCGCGGCCGCCCTCCCCCGGCCGCCGCCGCAGCAGCCGTACTGCGCATGCGAGACAGGGAGGGGCGGGGCGGGAGCGGAGGGCGGGGGGCCGTCGGGCGGAAGAGCCGCCGCGGTGGCGGGGGGCGCGGAACCGTCTAGAACGGGGCGGGGGGGTTGGAACTTCGGCCCCTCTTGGGGGGCCGCGGGCGTGGGCGCGGCCTCGGGAGCCCGGCCGGCGGCTGCTAGCGGAAGGGAGCCGCCCTCCATCCCCGGAGCCCGGGCGGGATGCGGTGGTGCCCCCCCGGGAGGGCGGTGCCTCCCGCCCGGTGGTGGATGAGATGGGGGGCGAGCGGCGGGTGGGGCGGCTGCGGCCCCTCGGGGCCATTCGGCCGCGGGGCGCAGGGGGCCGGCGGTGCGGCCAAAGCCCGATTCCCATCGGCCCACATAAAGAGTTGGGGGGTTCTGAGCGAACAGGACGGGAATGTGGGGAGGGCGTCACCGGGCCGTTTGCGTGGGGAGAGACAAAGGCGGCGTGTGCTCTGTGAAAACACACAGAACCGTAGAATGCCCTGAGCGGGAAGGGGACCCATAAGGGCCATCGAGTCCAGCCCCTGTCCCTGCACAGGGCACCCCAAATTCACACCGTGTCTCTGAGGGCCTTGTCCAAGTGCTTCTGGAACATCGCCAGGCTGGTGCCGTGATGCCTCCCTGGGGAGCCTGTGCCAGGGCCCCACCACCCTCTGGGGGAAGGACCTTCTCCTAATGCCCAGCCTAACCCTCCCCTGGCACATCTCCCGGCCATTCCCTCGGGCCCTGGCGTTGGTCACCAGAGAGCAGAGACCAGCCCTGCCCCTCCTCCTGCCCTCGGGAGGGAGCTGCAGAGCGCCATGAGGGCTGCCCTCGGCCCCCTCTGCTCCAGCTGAACAAACCCAGGGACTCCAGCCGCTCCCCGTACGGTTTCCCCTCTAAACCCTTCCCCAGCCCCGTGGCCTCCTCGGGACACTCTCTGGTACCTTTATACCCTCAATGTCCTGCGGCGCCCAACGCTGCCCACAGCACTCGGGGTGAGGCCACCCCAGCGCGGAGCAGAGCGGGACAATCCCCTCCCTCGCCTGGCTGTGATGTGGGGCTCGGTGCCCCCCAGGGCATGGTGGCCCTCTGGGCTGCCAGGGCACACTGGTGGCTCGTGTTCACCTTGCTGTCAGCCAGAGCTCCCAGGTCCCTGCAGAGCTGCTCCCCAGCCTCTCATTCCCCAGGCTGCCTGTGCAGCCAGGGCTGCCCTGCCCCAGGGGCAAAACCCGGCACTTGCCCTTGTTAAACTTCATACAGCTCATGATTGCCCAGCTGGTGATTGCTCCAGTACCCCGGGTCTCAGTAATCTGGAGAAAGTAGTTCTCAAAAGTTGAGGAGGAGAGGGGGTTTGGGACCCCTTTCCCTCGCTAAGAAGGGGGAGGAGATAAGGGAAGGTCACCCACACAGATTTAAAATAACTTTTCCAACATAATAAAAATCTGCTTTGGAAATAGGGAAGGGATCAGAAGGCAAGAGGGATTTCTGTGCGAGTGAATGAAGGTGCCAGGCAAATGCTTAAGCTGTGAAAAATGGAGGAGGAAGGAGCTGTGAACAGCTGGCGCATACCTCCGGCTCGGCAGAGGGTCCGATTTCACCACGGGGACTGGGTCGCCAAAAGGTTGGCTCCCGTCCCTCCTGCAGCTGGCTCCTGTGTCAGTCTGCTCTCAGATCCTGGCAAAATTGCTCTCCAAAAACACTCAGCATCTTGCAGACACTGGCCATACCCTGCCAGGTGGGACAGCGGTGCTCGGGAGGGTTTCTGGAGATGCCTTGAGGATGCCCCACCACCGGCTGCCCGCTGGTCGGTCGGTCACCGTGGGGCAGCCTCCTGCCTGGCGTCCTCACCAGACGTCCGAGCACACTCTCATGTTTGCGGCGCTGCTGCTTCGGTGCTTCAAGCGCCGGGTTTTGTTCCACCATGTTGCCCCCACAAGCAGGGCACCGAGACGGCGCCTGCGGAGTCGGTGTGGCGTGGCACGCACACGGCGTCCCGGTTCACAGCCCCGCGGAAGAATGATGGCAACCACGCGGTACACGTTCGGTTTTATTTGAAGTTGGGTATCTCTTTCATCCCAGATGTGCTGCTTTAATCCCCCGGAGCTGTGCTGGCTTTTCCTCTCCTCTGCCTGGCTTCAGCGTCATTCATGGCATTTCAAGAGGGCACGGTGCTCAAGCTGTGGAGTACGTCGACAGATTTCAGCACTGTCCAAGGGCTCATTTGTGTCTAGACTCTAACATACTTTTCTGTCACTGTCTACCCTACCCTATCTGCCCTTCGTGCCCCTCTCGCGTACTCACCCGTTCCAGTTTTGCACCAACTCGTGCCCGGGTGTGTGAGCATTTGCCCAGCAAGGCTCTCCACCTCTTCCTTAAGGAGTTGCCTTGTTGCCTGCTAAGGCAGCCGGCCTGCGCCCTGGGGAGCGGGCCAGCACGTCCCGCCGTGCGGAGACCATCACACCGGGGCCCTGTCTGGTGACCAGCCCCTCCCCGCCGTGTGTGTGCCTCCCTCGAGCGCGGAGGTCCGCAGGACCCTTCCCTGGGCGGATACAGCCTGGACACGGCCATCCCGTTCCCTGGGGAGTGCTAGTTACAGCACACAGTAATTCTGGTGCTGTTTCAGGGTGCTTAGCAGTGTTCACCAACACAATTGTTATTAAATGTGTTTTTTTTACCATGCCTCTGCACAGAGCGTTTCTGAGGCTGAACCACAGATAAAGCAAGGTGGTTTTCCCTCCTTCACAGTAAGTACAATCATCCCTGGGAACAGTTCTGGCCACTTGCGTGCTGCCATGTGAAACAAGAGCGGCACTGATGCGTTTTGCTCAGAATAGGCTGTCAATGCCTCCTGGACACGTCCCCGGCTGCTTGCGGCTGCCAGCAGAGCTGCGCCTCTGCCTTTCAGAAGTGCCAAGCGAGTTTCTCCGCTGCCTGTGCCCGGAGCTTGCACAGGCTTTTTCCTCTGCTCTCGCAGCTCCCGTGCCAAGTGGAGCGGGCAGACGGCATCATGTGAGGACGTTGCTCATTTGCTTCAAGCCAGACACAAGTGTCCTCCTGAGTTAAAAATCTTCCAGAGGGTTTTGCTGTAATCACTGCTCTATCATTCAGCTGGCAGGTAGCATTTCCTTGTGGCAATCCGGCTGCCTGCTTGGCAGTTTCTTAAGGTAGGCAAGGGCCAGGAGGGGTTACCAGCTTCCAGAGGGCAGAGTCCCACTGCTGAGTTCTGCATGGCTGACTTTGGCAAAAATATCCCTCACTGAAAGGAGCGGAGGAGCAGCCAGATAGCAGTCCTTCGGAGAGCTGATTTCTGCAAATGTTACCCGAGCAAAAGAAATCCTTGTGTTAATGGAGCAATGGGAAGCGAAGGGAAGCAGACCTGGAATTACAGCTGAAGGCATTTCATGGACGCTTGCATGGTCTGCTAGCTGCTGGGGAGCTGTATGTCATTTGAGCTGTCCACAGGGGTGAAGAGATGGTACGGGTACCCTCTGAAAGCGGCTGACACCCTGAGAACAAGCGCAGCTCCCGACTGGTGGTGGTGGGTAGCCAGGGTGGGAAGGGGAGGGATGGTTCATGTGGGTAAGTTGGGGGTCCTTTGCGGGTCCTTAATGGAAGATCACAGGCGCAGTAAGCTTTGTGCATCACCCAGGGCACTCACCCACTGCATTTAACTGCTACCAGTTGTTGCCATTTGTTTGTTGTCCTGGAAAGACATCGGCTCGTTCCCATGCGCAGGGAATAGGAAATAGCTGCGAACTGCAGGCAGCAGAGCTGCAAGGATCACCGCTGCCTGTTGAAACAGCAGCGTGTGAACAAGCTCTGCTAGGAGACACCAGCACTCCTTTCCTGCACGGTTTGAAGTCGTCACTCTGTCCCTCCTGTGCTGAATCTTGCGCTTTTCTTCATCTGACCAATTAAAGTTAATATTGAAACCCCGATCGCTGTCCCTGGGTATCCTCCCGTGGCAAGGAGGCACGGTTCGTATCGCAGAGGTGGAGGCTATGCTGCAAGGCGCTTTGGTGTGTTTTCCAGCACATCTCTGTGTGTGACCTGACAAATTTAGCTCCTGGCAGCTGAACAGCTGTATGACCACCACCTCTCATGAGCCACAGACCAGCACTGACCGAGTTCACCGTGCCAGGTGCTGCAGCTGAGCCGATTTCATGGTTACTACAGCCGTAAGGGAGGAGGGCTGCTGCTCCCACCACTGGCTGCTGCAGCACAAAGTGCTTCTGCCAGACCCCGGCGCCCTGCCCTGCCCTGGCCACGTCCTCGTGGCATTTGCGCTGGCTCCACTGGTTTTCCAAGCGCATGCAAGGAAGCCCCTCAGCAAACGTCCAGGTGGACGCCGAAGCTGATGCAGCAGGCGTAGAGGCTGGCCGTGGGGCAGAGGCAGCCCTGTGACAGCCACAGCTGCGTCACCGCATCGCTGCAGCAGTGCCTGGGAGACCGTCGCTGTAACTCGATGTTACCGGCAGCTGCTGTAGAAAGAGGTAGTTGTTCCCTAAACCACGTAGTTCACCCCCTCCCCATGCCTGGCACTAGAGCTCCTTCAGTCCCGTGGTGAGTGGGGGTAACAGTCTGCCTGAAGGTAATACTTCTTTTTTGTCAGGTTATTTTGCAACGGGATCAGTTTCCCGGCTGGACTTGGTCCTGCTCAGCACTAGTGCCAGCACAGAGCAGGTTATGCAGTGGAGAGGTGAGGCTTGCTCGGGGCAGCCCGCGCACAGCTCAGCTCAGCTCAGCTCAGCTCAGCTCAACGTGACTGCAGGACCGCAGCCCACCTGAACTGTTACACTACCCAGTACAAAAATCAGCGAAGCAATTTACCAACCATAGCAATGTTAAGGGATTGAAATAAGCTATAAATTCAAGAAAGAATGAATTTCAAAGCATGAGTCTAAAGGTATTATTTAGCTGAACTGCACAAGGGCCTTGTATAGCTGTCAGAGCATACAGGAGAAAACAGGAGAGCTGAATATATGCAGCACGGTGCCGCAGCAAGCTCAGATTATATGGCCGTGGAATTAAAAGGATTAGCTGATAAATTTACTCAACAACTGGCAATTATTTTTATGATGGGAGGTTTAGAGGGGAAAAAAGAGCTGTGAGGCTGTCATATCCAGAAGAGCTGAAGGGCCAGATCCCCCCTTCGGCAATCGCGTACCTGGCAGCCCTGGGAGGGAAGGTGAATTCATCTGTGCCAGGGAGAGTTGCCCTGCCCTGCCCAGCGAGGGAGGAACGCCTTTCCCCTGAGAAGAGAGGGAGCTACTCCTACACTGGCACTACAAAATCAAGCCATTTGGGAAGCGTCCAGGGAAAAAAAATGTAAGACTCTGCTAAAATCACCTCCTGTCTAAGTAACGAGGGAAACAAAGACTTTCTGAGAAGGTGCTACTAACAGATGGTCTTTGGCAGGGAAGAAAAACAGATCTTACTCCTGAAAGGGGAGTGATGAGAGATGGAGCAATCGGGGATGGAGCAGGTAGCTCCACTGCTTCTGGCAGCCAAAGGAGTTCATCGCTGGCCAGCAAGACCCAACAGCGCCGAAATCCCAGACATTATCAGCACAGCAGCAGCGGCTACGTGACTGTGAAGGAGTCACGCCGCAGCAGGGATGGGTCACCCCGCGGCCGACGGCTCTTTTAATTGCGAATACAGACGCAGGTGGCACAAGAACATTCTCCCTGTGGCCAAGACCCAAGCTAAGTGCCTCTGCCCGACCGAGGCAAGCTGTGTTCATGCCACCTTCTGCTGCCCAGTGGTCCTGCAGCCACCGAGGCGTTACCCTGGGCATCCTGAGGCAGGTGTGCCCAGGCAGGACACGGAGTGGTGGGAATGCCACTGGCAGGCAGAGCTCTCAAATGACGCTGTGTCCCCAGGGCTGGCTTCACACCCGGAACTGGGGCAAATGTCTCTGGAATCGGCTATAGTCACAAGAGCAAACAGCAAGCCACAACCGCCTCTTGCAGCCGTTCCCCACGAGAGCTCGCAGTCCCATACGGCCGTGTCCGAAGCCAGTTGGCTTAGGGAGGGCTTTTGGCTGTGAAGAGCCTTGCAGAGTCCCAGGAAGGGCAGAGCTGGTAGAGCACCAATGATAACACAGAATGAGGGTAAAGGTGGAGAAAAAAGGAATCCCGATCCTCTGTGGAGCGAGGCAGTAACAGCACAGCTGTTCAGTCCCCACCTATGGCTTACCCAGCCTGGAGTTAACTTCTAAAGCAAGTTCATGATAACAGATGGGAGGGAGGGAGGCAGGGGATGACATGCTCGGAGACAGGCTCTGGGGCGCTCCGAGAGCCGCGCGCTATCGTCAGAGAGGTGGGAGCGATGAGCAAAGGCCAAATTTGAAGAAAGGATAGATAATCTGCTCTTTGGGAGGAGAGGGCAGTCCCGTACAGTTAGCCTTTTTAATGACTGAATACGATTAGGCCCGGGCGCAGCGTGGAGCAGTGGGACTCGGGGAAGTAACCGCACCGAGACAGGTCAACAACACAAGTACAGAGTTTACTGGAGTTCAGTTGGAGCCGTAAACTCCTCCTGCGGACCCTAGCATGTGAAAAGCCATGTGGAGCACGCAGCAGAGGCGCTGCCAGGGAAGGTGGGACTGTACCTCCTTATCTTAGTTTTGAAATCCAGCTTGCATTACAAGGTATGTCAAAAGGAGCAGCAAAGCAAAAAGAAGAGGTGCGGGTGGATGCGCGAAAAGACTTCACAGGCCAGAGGATGGGAGGGTGTTCGGGCCGTTGCACGTGTCCGACTGATGGCGCTGGCCAGGGGATGCCATGAAGCAGCACATTAATCGTGCCGTGTCTCAGATTGCCGGTGGATAGCAGTGCAGAGAGCTTACTTACAGGACTTTTTTAACTTATGTTTTCACTTCTGGTGGCCATGCCTCTTCACTGAATTGCCGGGGAATTCTTGAGGCTGTCTGGAGAAGACCAGCACCAAACAGTTGCTGGTGACATATCACCCAGGGAAAGGAAAGCTGCTACCGCTTCCCAAGACAGAGAAAAATTTCACATGAACAGGACGAACCTGATGAAGCAAGGCCAGAGAGAGGTTTACATTTACCAATGAGTCTCAGCCGGGCCCTCAGCCTCCGACCTCCGCTGACTTGCCCAAGATCTGGGTGAGGTTTAAGCCACAAGAGCAACTACAATGTTTGATCAAACCTTTCTCCTGGGTGTTCTCAGCAGCCCCAGGCCACCCACTTGGCATCACGCTGTGTTGCTGTGCTGTGTGGACAGCAAATGAAACCCAGGCTTGTGCTCCCTGCCCAGGAGAATTAGGGGACAGTGCAGGAGGGATTCATACCAGCTGCTCTGAAGATCAGCCGGCGTCTGGCACAGCCCAAAAGCCAGCCTGGGACTGAGTCCTCTGACCCCAGGGTTGGTGCTGGGCTCCAGGTCTTGATCACAAATGAAACTGGAAGCTGGAGAAGCTTATATGCTAAAGGAGGTTGTGGGTGAATGACCGCTGAGCTCGGTGTGCATTTTTCCTTACTTTTATGATTTTTGAACATTTCGTGCCTTTCGTTTTGGATAAACATCCAGTTTCAATGCCAGCCTAGGTAGATTGGCTGGGGAATTCTTCATACGAGCTCTGCAGGTCATTTTCAAATGTCAGTTTGGATGATGGGCAAACCCCTTAATGTCCTGGAAGGGCAAACTCCAACCGGTGCCTGTGGTGGAAACAGTGAGCAGGATCCGAACTGTGGAAGTGACACAAACAGCGAAAGTTGAAATAACACAGTAAAGGAAATCTGTGTCCCTTCTGGGAGCAGGAGGGACCGCAGCTGGGGCGCCTCGTGGCTGTCAGGGGGGTTCCAGTCACTGCAGCAGAGATTTAGGAGATGGGCTCCGCTTGGGATTCTGCCTTTGGAGTCCTGGGTCGGGGAACTGCTGATCCCCAAGGCCTGGGACACGCTCCCGGGGCGGGATCCCCGTCCGCGTCTGCTCTTTTTCATGTGTTTTTCCTGGAGCGTGAGCTGGCGGCTGCTGCTCGGCAGGCGGAGGGGGAACCTCGTCCAGCTCCGGTCAGGGATCCGAATGAACTGAGGAGCAGCATCGCGTGGCCGGGGATGCGGCCGAGGCGGCACCTCCAGCAGTCAGTTCTTGCTCACACGTCTGTGTAATGCGGCAACGCGTTCTGCATGTGCCTTGATTTTGCAATGATAATATATGGAATAAATGTAACTAAAATACACAAAAATCCTAAACAATTACCTGTCAGGCACTGAAACAGGAGACTTCTCATTAGAAGTTATGTCTTCTGTGTAATTAAGGTGTTTTTTCTTATTTATAATGAAGTTCTTCTCCCTGCATAAGCAGTTGGATACCAGCAGGTGTGAGGGGGAAGGAGCCTAAACCAGGATCATGGGGATAAATTAGCAGGTGCATGCGTAATATTGCTAACCCCATTTGCAATTTTGAAGCCTATGTAGGTGTTTTATTTTCTAACTGTGTTAGAAAGACTGTCAGAAAATAATTAGGCTCTGTCAACAGTTCCCCTATTCCCAGCTTACTGCTTCCTGACTCATTAGAGCTGCTGAGGTTGGCAGGAAACTTGTTTTATAGTAGTTTCTGTTAGCGGTGTCCCTGGAGAAGAGACAACACTGAGCGTGTGACACTGGCGGTAACTTCATCCTCGTGATGGAGGCACGGGGCGGCTGGGAGCCCTCGGGATTGCCGCCCGGCACTCCTGCTGGCACGAGACACCAGCAGCTCCGCACCCCCACGCGGGAGCCGGGGACAGGACGGCGGACCCCAGGCTGCGTGGCTGACGGCTGGGCAAGGTTTGATTTTAAGGACTGGGAGCTGGTGTGTGTGATTCGCTGGTTTCCTGAATATTTGGCTGGTTCATAAGGGTTTTAAAAGGAGAAAAGCGAGGGGCCACTTAAAACCCGTAAAAGAAATGGTTCTTCCCGCTCAATCCCAGGAATAAAGCCAGAGCAGCACCCCCATCCTTGCCTCCGAGAGCAGCAGCCGTGATGTGTAAACACGAGCTGGTTGCCTCAGGAGGCACCTAGGCTTCCGTGGCCCATTGGTGGCAGGGCAAGCGTCCGACCCGGGCTCCGCTCGGGCTTCGCTGCTGTCTGAGCGTCTCCCAGGGCAGGAGTTTGTTCCCTACAGCTCTCTGTCCCTTATCTTCCCCGTCCCATAACTCCCATAAGTACTGAGATCGTTAGGCAAAACCTGCTATTCAAGTTGTAAGAGTACTGAGGCAGCTGTGTCATTGATGCTATTAGAAGCTATTTTTAAAGCTGCAGTGTTTACCCTTTTGTGTTTATATTTAATTGTAGGAAAGATCTGTGTCAATTTCCATAGCATAAGTCAATATTTTTTCTCCTTTTTAAAAATGTAACTATTTTCTGTTTAGGCTGGCCTAACACCGCATAAGGGGTGCTTCTACCAGTAGAAGAATAGTCATTATCTTGGGCTTTTTCCTCGTGTTTCATTAAATATTTCAGCAAGGATTTTTCAGAGGCTGCCGTCAGTAGGTTCACGTCCTGCGCCGTGCAGAATAAGGAATAACACTCTCCTAAAGCACAGCACGGTAGAAGAGGATAACACAAAAGGCAGGCGGGTGCTAATGAACAGCAACACAAAACGTTGCCTGTACGGGACGGGATCGGAACGGCACTCCCGGGCAGCGGTACGATCCCAAAGAGCGGTGCGTTGGGGGTGACATGCAACTCCACAGCAGAAGGTCACAAGCTTAAAAACTGAGATTTTCTATGACAAATTATTGCCCTATTAGTTGGAAACAGCAAAGGACAGAACACAACTGGCACTCACGAGGTGGCTTTAGCTGTCGGTGCGGGGATTTTGTCATGAAGCTTGGGTGGAATGTGGCGGGCAATGTGATTCCCACGCCGATGGAGAATTAGGTATTTCAGGGTCTAAGGCTCCGGGAAACCTTCCTCTGGGACACTTTATGTGTGGCTATGGATTAATTCCAGCTAGAGCAGCTGCCTGGAAGGGAGATCATAGCCTCGTTCATAAGGGAGGAAAAATACTCTTTTTTTCTGTAATTTAGCACAGTGAATGCTGAGGTTACTCTCCATGAACGCCTGGGAGGAAGAGAATGGGTATGAATGAAAGGACGACAACAACACAAGACCTGTACGTACGAACTGGTCCCTGGAACACTGGGGCTGGGGATTAGGGGAGTTTCTGATCATCCTAGGACAGATGGCGGGACCCTGTCTGGTGGGAGCACGGCACAGCGAACCGGAAGGCATGGTGATGTATTTAATACCGGAGTTAACGATGGCTTATTTGTAAAAGGAGGATTGACCCTAGCGAACTGAAAGGCATCCTGCAGCTCTGCGCTCCCACGCCCCACCGCCGCCCCTCTGCAGTCAGGGAAGGCAGAGCTCGGGCGCAGACCTGGGCCAGGCCTGGCACCGGCCGCCGGGCTCTGAGCTCCCGCACCGGGAGCGCAGCGAGCCCCGGGGCTGCGGGACGGACGGGGCCTGCGAAGCACCGGACGGCACAGATTTGCCGTGCCTTTTGAAAATCTTAGCACAATGCTTCAGGTCATCTTAATTAACCAAGCAAAAGTGTTGCTTTGTCTAAATATCAGCAGGATACGTCCTCTGTCTGTAACAGGCAGCACTTGTTGCCGGGTGCTACGGAGGCAAGAGCGATTTGAGTTGGTGCAGTAAAAACAAGTTTATTTTGTTTCAGTTGAAAGCTTTAATAATTGACTCCATTAAGGACATTTCCCAATTTCTGAGGGGCTTATGATGTTTACCAAAAAGATTTGTTTCTAACTCCTCCTCTCCTGCAGGCTGTAAGGGATAAGCTCTCAGTTTGCACAGTGCTATCACCTGTAACAGAGCAGCACAGAAACATCGCCCGGGTTATTCGGGCTCCCCATCCTCCAGCTGTAAGTACACAGAGCTCGTCATGGAAGGAACAGAGCTGGGACAAGCATGCCTGACTTCTAGCCACCAATTTACTAATTAACACCATCCCAACATAAGTTTCTAACGATTTTCCACTTACTGCAGCGTCACGCGCTGACATTCGGCTTCCCCAGGCTGCGCTGGCAGGGACACAGAGGTTAGCGAGGGACTTACCGCCTGAAACGACGGCAGATGCGTGGGTCCTGCTTGCAATTAAGGCAGTTGTGCTCTGGGACAAGGAGGACCGTGGTGTCGCTCCAAGAACCTTTTCGGCGCTCTGGAAGGAGCACCCCGGTTCCCCCCGCGCCGCCCGGTCCTGCCGCGGGGAGCCAAGGCAGCCGGGTCCTCGCCTGCCCGCGCTGCGGTTCGTCTGGAGCACGTCACGCAGAGACATTTCTCTGGGGTTTTGGAGACCCCCGGCTTGTCCCCTGGCAAAGCGGTGGGTCCTTGCCACCACCCTCCTCTGTGAACCCCGGGGGTGTCTGTGACCCCGCTGGGTCGCAGCCCCCACGGAAGATGCGGGAGATTTCTGTTGTGCTTGGCTGCACGAACCGGATTGACGACTCCTCGGCACAGCTTGTCCAAGTTAAACATTTTGGCCCTTCTGTCTGTTGTCCTCACTAAAAATTAACTCCCCACAGAACGGTACCACTGCCAAGAAAACCTTCATGTCACCAGCCAGCGGCTGCAGAAGAGCGCAGCAGCACCGCGAAAGCGGCAGCGCTGAAATCCTGCCTCTCCTGGGCAAGCGGGGCCGGGTACAGAGGCTGGCTGTGCTCAAAGGTGAGCGACAGCACCGTCCTTCCCGGGGACAGGGGCTGCAGGTTCTCCTTCCCCAGAGGCAGCAGCCCTGTTTCAGCCCTTGCCGTGGCCTCCCCGGCGCGGGGGGAACCATCAGAAACTGCAGGGCTTTCCTCGGGTCTTGCGGGCTCTGCAGTGTCTGAGCATCCCCGCAAACCTGGACGTCAGCCCGGGCGCTGCGGATCCCGGCTGGGGCACATCCTGGCAGCTCCTGCGCTGCTGCACCCACATGGGGAATTTGGCCCCCAGATAACAGTCCTGTTCCCATAAGAAGCCGCGCAGGTGCTGCGGAGCCGGCGGCCAGGACCCATCCGGAGGCACGGAGAGCAGGAGCCTCCGCCCCGTGCCAATGTCTTCTGCACCCAGAGCTGTTTCACCTCCGCAGCAGCAGCGCTCGGCCGGTGATGCCGTGCGGGGTGGTGCATCCCGGCAGGCACGCTCCCGAGTTGGGCATGTTTCCCAAACTGCTTTACCAGGAGTACCTCGGCTCAGCAGGTCCGCCCGCGGGAGGGCTGCGCGCATTCCCAAGCGCCCATCTCCCTGCAGCCAGCGTGAAACGTTCCTGGAAAAGGAGCAGTGTTTTGGGCAGCGTTTCATGCAACGGTGGTTCCCCCTCCAAGAACACGAACTGCACTTGTGTTTTCTCTCCTCTTTCTCCCTTTCCCAATGCCCTGTTTCGGCTGGAAACAAAGCCAGCACCTGCAGACTGGTTTCCTCTCTGGAGCTCTGGGTACAGCTTGGAAACCAGTACAGGATGCTATTTATGCTAAGCATGTTTCAAATCAATAGAGAAAGGAAATAAGATGCTGCCCATGAGTATGAGGAGATACGGGTGAATGGCACGTGAAGATGGCACGGTGTGATGGCAGCGGTGGCTCTGGCCCAGGCGCTCGGTGCTGCAGCGGCTGCTGGGGACGGGGTTGGGAGGACAGAGATGGACCAAACATGGTGTTTGGGGTGTTTTAAAGCACTTCCTTCTCCAGCTGGTGATTCTTTCAAGGAAGTATTAAAAAATACTCTTTAATGTAAAAATAGTCTTTGGAGGGGAAAAAAACAGTCGTTGGAGATTTACCGATTGGGAGAGATTAGAATGTAAGCAATAGCTAGCTTCATTAGGATGAAGTCAAGACGGGACAGTACAGACAGACCAACGTGCCGATCATTGTGTCACCTCCTTCTCTGTCACAGGCGCTGGGTGACTTCTCTTCCTCTCCCCGAACTATCTCAGCGTTCCCTGCACCAGCAAAGGGCAGTGTACCACTGCACACACAGCCAAGGCTGAGACGTGGGACTAACGAGAGGTGCCGGAGCATTTGGACTCCCCTAATTTTTTATTATCTCTGTCTTGGATACCCTGCAAGTTCTCCTCGATGCTTGGAAGAGCGAGACTGTGCTTTTGTAAGTATACGTGTAAAATGAGAGATGTATTTCGTGGTCTCCATCTCTCCATTGAACACAACCCTCCCACACGCTCTTCGTGCAGTGAGGAGTCTGTGCTCCCCTGCGCTGCTGTAGCTGAGCTTCTGCCGGCACAAGGCGATGCTCTGCTGCCAACACTCACACGGAAGGCAAGAGACAGCATTGCTGTCACACACTTTACGGCTCCTTATCTGACAAAACTTGCTTCCATACCTTCTTTGCTGCCTCATCGCACTTCCTAAGAGGTGACGAGTGTGTCAGGATTATGTAGGGACCCCTCACAGCTCCCCTGCTGCGATTATTAAAAATCCCATTATAATTACAGTGTGAAAGATTGTACAGAATCAGCAGCTGCTGAAGCGAGAGCAGACATTCTCAAAACTGGAAAAGCAAGACAGCACCTGGCAATGTAAATACATCAGCCGGTCACAGAGATCTTCATTACAATTAAGCAATTGTAGAACAGAGGAGAAGGATTGCATAACGCTTAATACCCGCAAACTTAATAACGATCCACATTTAGATCACTAAGGGCTGAATTCTGTAGAAAACCCCATCCACCCCCAAAAAGTGAGTTGCATTGCTTGCGCAGCGCCTATCCCCAGCCTGTTGCAAGGGCAATTGTACTGCTTGGTTACAAGGCTCTGCAGATTGTCTTTGGCACAGGCTCAGCTTTAACTGATGCCATCTAGATTTTTTTCCTCTACTGAGAGGAAGGCAAATCCTGCGTCTGCCATAGTTCACCTTAGCTTTAACTACTAATCAGCTTTAAGCAAAACAGTTGCCACAACCAACATTTTCCCGCTCCGACTGCACTACCTCTACACATCAGTGTTTTCAAGAACTCAGGCTACTGCTTCAGTCACCTTACACCAGCGCAGCACTCTTTAATACCCATTTTTCCCCCCTAGACGTCGGCAGAGGGGGAGGATTGTCCTGGGAACCAGCAAGCGGCTGCCGACTTCTCCTCCCACCCCAAATCCTCTTGTCTGACTGTAATTCCCACTGAGGTGCAGTAGAGACCCTGTGCCTCAAGTACAGGTGACAGGAGCTTGTCAGGGTTGTAAAATATAGCAGATGCTGGCTATTCAAGCCGCACAGGACAGGCGGCCACCCAGGCTGGCAGTCGAGCAGCGCCTTCACACAGGGACAGATTAACTAAGCATTTTGCTCCTGTTGTAAGACAGAACCATGCGCTTGCTTGCTGTACACCTTTATTGAACACAGAAAATACACAACCCAGCATGTCCCACGGGGCAGACGGTCTCTGGGTACAAGAAACAGCATTTCATGGGTACTCCTGCCTCAGAGCAGAGCACTGCCCAACCACCCCCAGCCCGCGTCCCCCCCGCAGCAGCGGCCAAGGCTCCCAGGTCCGACCTCGGTGGCGCAGAGAGCTCCGCATCTCCTTCCCTCGCGATTCCTCCCCTTTATCAGCTCATTCCAGCAAAACCAGGAACACACTCAGACCTCCTACCCATCCTCCACAAACCATCAACCCAATTAAGTTACATTCTGCTTTGTCAGGGAATTTGGGTTCGTGGAGAGGCAGAAGAGACCAGCACAGTCCCGTCAGCGCTCCCGAGGCAGCTAAAATAGGGTTGCATTAACTGTCGAAGCTGCCTCCATGCTTGTGTTTACAGTTCTTCACTCAACTCCTCTTCCAAAGCACCTGAAGGAAGCAAAGCACACACACCCAGCTCTGATTTCACCAAGAGAGCTTTCTCGAAGGGTGAAAGCCGAGACAGCACCTGGACCTGGCAGCAAACATTTGCTGTGCGAGAAGTTCAGCATAAGGACAAAGGTTTGGAATTGTCTTTATTTAATCCTCAAATGAAACAGGCAAACAAGCCTGGTTAATGCCTCCTTTGTTGACTGAGCAGTCTCACACCTGTGGGACCCATCATTCAGCGAGCCAGAAGAAGAAAAGACAAAAGGAATGAGAAGAGGTGGGCTGGCCCCCACCGCCTCGCCGGAGGAAGCCGCGGGCAGGGGAGCTCAGCGCCGGGAGGGCACCAGGCTCACGCCAGCCTGGGCCCGCCACATCCATGTCGTCCTTCAGACCAGCCCCAGCTCCAGTCGGCAGAGCTCTGGGAAGGATCTGCAGGACGACAGACCAGTAAAACTGATACCTGTGCTGGGCAGACTGGCAGACGCTGTCCTAGGCTTGTAAGTAATGGAGAGTGCAAAGACTTCGATGTGGCTTCTGTAAATGCATCTCGAGCACCTCGATCGTTGAGGGGGGCTGGCACGTGCGCAGAAAAGGGGCAGCTGTTTGGCAGAGCCTGCTTGGGTTTCCACACAGCCTCGGACAAGGCTCTGAACAGCTCTCGGAAGCCCTGGCACAAGACTGAAGGTCTCCCCCAGGTAGTTAATCAGTTAAAAGGAAAGAGCAGCAACATCAGAAAGGCTCCGTAACAAATGGGAATTAACGGGCAGTTTTCCCAACGGTAAATAGCGAGAGGACAAGATCTGATGGCAAAAAGGTATCCAGGGCTTCCGAAAGGCAACTGAACACAGAGAGCGCCAGGAAAACCGTATTTAAAAGAAACTGCCATATGCCAAAATCCAGGTAAAAGCCATGCCTGTGGAGAACACGGACGCGCTCCCGCCATCGCACCGGGCGCTGCCCCCAGCCCCGTTCCTCGGGCTAACCTGAGGCTCCGGGAATCAAACCGGGTGACTTCTGTAGCGGGCCCCGCACTTCCCCGGGCTAACCTGACTCAGCAAGACGGTGCTTTGGCCAGCACGTGCCTCCCAGCTTTAAAACGTTCTGTCGATAGAGAATCCACTCTAAACCTCGCTGAACTGTTTTCCTGGTTAACGACTTTGTGATAAATGGGGAAAAAGTACCTCGTTCCGGTTTGAGCTGCTCTAGTGTTGATTAGCGGCCTTTTTTAGGCTGTCCTCTAGATCAAAAAGCCCTTTGATAAAGTTTTTATTCCACATGCGAGCACGTCTCTGATACAATTTTGTAACCTTCCCTTGGATAAGCTAGATTGGGCTCGTCTCTCAGCATAGGTGTTTTTAAAGCTTTTAATCATTTACATGGCATTTCTCTGGCTTTATAAAAGCCAAAGGCATAGGCACAGCATTCATCCACCGGAGCGCCAGCACCAAAGGCAGCCGAGCCTTCCCACTAACGCCGAGAGGAACGCGCCGGACCTTCCCCCCGCGGCGCCGCATTGCGGCACTTCCCAGGTGCGATGCTGCCGCCCGGCCTCCAGCGCTCCGGCCCGTCCCTTCTCCCATGCAGAGCCTTGCGCCGACCTTACCAGCGGCCCAGGCCGCTCCGCGGCAGCGGCTCACCCTCCGCGCGAGGCAGCCGTCACCAAGCTCGCTGCTTCGGGGCACGTCTCCCTCCAGGTTGCTGCCAAGCCTTAAACAAGGATGGATTGACTTTGGGGTGGGTTTGAAACACGTTCTCCGACCGGCTACTGCCCTTCCATTGTTAACTCAAATCTTTCAGTTTTCAATTTGCCCTTGTGGATTTTTGTATCGGTTTTGTTAAATCAGGCACTAGACCTTGCCGTACCAACTCAAATGCCCTGCAGAAGCCAAGCAGCGCATCAGTGCATTTTCAACTCATCTGGAATATAAAAATACCACATTGGACCGATACGATCTGTTTTCCATAAACTTACATTGACTGACCCATTGCTGACTTTAAGGCCTATGTCAGTGCATGACTCTATGGCCTGTCACCTTTATCCTTTAGGGTGCAGCTAAACAGAATTTCCCAGGTCGTTCCCACTGGATTTTCCTCGGCTCAGATTTATACTCTGCTGCTGGACTCCCGTGAGGACAGGATAAACAGAAACTAGACCAGCAAAGCAGCCGGGGCAGAACGAGGGACAAAACGTAGCTTGCACTAGGACATCCAAGAGCCGCTTCAGCCCGCAAGGGGAGCGGAGGGAGCAACGCAGCCCCAGCACTGCTCGCCGTTCCCCAGGACTATGCAGTTCCTTGGCCTTTGTTTTTAAAAGGTAGAGCGTAACTCTACATCCAAGAATTTCTTCCACACGAGCTCCTGGGGAACATAACGGGTTCATTGAAAAGAGATAAACGCCGACCTACAGGAGGTTTTCACAAGCGGGACCCCAGCATATCGCTTCCCTTTCTGCTGCAATTCACAGAGATGATCAGCTTTGCTCTAACATTTGAGCTAGGAACCAGTGTCAGGGCAGCGTTGTACAGCACTGCTGGAGGATGTCGGACACCAGCACACCCATTCCCTTTATTTAGCAGATCCCAAAGCCACAGAACAACGTGCTGGAAGAGCTGGAAAGATTCACGCCTCGGTGCATGAGGCGTACCTTAAATTGTCTCTGCACTGGTGGAGGCCGACTACACAAAAACAAGAGAGAAATATCCTCTCGTGTTCCACGACAAAACCAGCATTATGCACAAAGCCCAAGTGGATCTCTTTTCCCTTTTCATTTAGGGAGAAGAGACTGGATTTACTGGGTTCCCCCCCCATCTGGTGCACATTCACAGTAAAGAAGGATGAGTTTGTTTCCAATACACGTGTCAGATCAAGGCCTCAGGGAGAAAGAAAAATCTGCGTTTTGAGAAGCCACATGTCAGTTCCCGTTTCAGGCATTGCCGCCCGCAGCACGAAAGAACCCAGACAAACCAGGATTCACGGTATAAATCGTTTCACAGAATATACATTTTAAAGGGACAAGTACAAATATTACAAAATTAACAGAACTGCTTTTAAAATACTTATATTTGTTTAACCGTTAAAAACAGACACGTACAGAAAGAGGTAGCAAAGCTAACAATTTCTGGCTGCTCCAATTAGTGTTGCCTGCATGCACTGGGAAAGTTACTGTGGAACCGTATCTCCGGACATCTTTTCTGGAGAGGACTGTAGACAACTTGCAGTTGATTTCTGACAACGCTATGTAAAGGACTGAGGCAAACCCACAGGCTCACTAGCAGCTGTTTCACGTTGTCTGGCTTAACGAAAAGGCATTGAAAGAAAAAAAGGTTGTCTGTGGTTTTACTTCAGAGAGCAAGAGAGAGCGAGAGAGCGAGCGCACGGCACGCACACGAGGGAGACCACACACAAACCTAAGAGAATACCGGGAAGCTGCACTTGCCCTGCCCACCGCAAGAGGAAAGTACAACAGGTCCGTGGGTCCCAGAGGCAGGATAGACAGTTCGGTATTAGCTTGGTCCCATGGAGGTCAACATCACTTGACAGACTCAAAGCTAAAAGCAAGGCGGAAGAAGTTAAGGGAAGCAGAACTCCACGTGTTGCATGCATGCGCTCTCTCACGCCCTCTCCTTCAGGCTTTCTGAGGTCCCAGCAAGGTCAGTTCAAGAGGTTCTCCCATCCAACATGTAATAGCGATACATTAAACCTATGACCAGTGCTCCGAAGATGGGGATTAGCCATGTTGACCAGAAACTGTGGGGAGAAAAAAAAAAAACAAAAAACAAAAAACAAAACACACACAACATACACCAGAAGAAAGTATCAAGTTAAAAATTTGTTCAAGGTGCTCATCACTAATTACATGTCCGTTTTCATCTGGGGAACCCTCAGGACCTGCCTCCCGTCAGCTCCCAGACCAGCTACACAGGCCTTGGCTCGCAAGGCTGGGCAGCTCCGGCAGCCCCCGGGCTCAGTGCTCTGCCCAGCCCCTGCGAGAGGCCCCGACGCCTGCAAGCGCGGCTTGGTGGCTTATAAAATAGCAGCTGAATTGCTGAAGTTTCCAGCCTGGCACATACAGAAACTAATTTGGGTTTCTTTGTTGTTGTGTTGGTTAGGTGTTTTTTTTTTTTTTCCTTAAATAAGTCAGGCTGTAATTTGTGCTATACAAACAGCTGAGTTCACTCAGGGATGGAAATTGCTACAGCTATCCCACAATAAATCTTCCTCTCTCATAAACCAGAGGCCACAGGCTCACCTTCAGCAGCCTCCTTAGCAAAAATGTTCTGCATCAGCCACAAAAAACTAGGGCCCTGTTCTGGCTGGACGCACGCCTGGATTTTCAACTTAAACAGGGCTGGTCATGGTAAAGATCCTCCAAAATAAAAAAAATGCACATCACTGTGTTGCATCACCCCGTGGCCTGCAGCGACCACCCACATAACCACCGCAGTGCGAAGGGACTGCGGCCGTAGCTGCGTAACGGGCACAGCGGGCCAGAGAATTCAGGCTGCAGGACGCCTGTTCCGCCCGGCGCGGAGCAGGGGACGCCGCACCGCCGGCTGCGTCTCCACATCCAGCGAGGGAGGCACACACCCCGGCAACTAACTTGGTGCGCGGCCGTCTGGCAGCTCATTTTGGACTGCCTGCTTGCTGGGGATGTTACTGCACTGTCCTTCCAGGGGTTTCTTCCTGCCCATTAGAGTTAATATGCAGGTCTACAGAGAGTCCTAACCCCTCAATTTCTTGCTCTTATTTTAAGGGGATACTATACCTTGCTTGGCCTGAGGATGTCATACTTGGATCCTGAAGGAGGAAAAGGCAAGTTAGCAGGGAAAAAAAGAAACATTAAACGTGTGCTAATAAGAGTACACGACTGAACATGCAATTACAAATACAGAGGGAAAATAACCCTCCCCTCCCGAATACCCTCTATCACAAGTGCGGATGTTTCTGGGGATGTTTGCCCTCGTCCTCACCTCCACATTCTTTCCATCAGCGTAATCCCTCCCACCCAGTCCTCAACTCCACACTGGAACTCGCACCCCTCTCTCAGAAAGGTCTTGCTCATTACCTCACAAACCAGTCTGTCCGTCTCATACGCTGCGGACAATAACTGGCACTCCGATACGGCTGGCTCTTTCGCTACGACCCCCCCTCCGAACCCCTGCCCATGGCCCCGCAGCTGTCCTGCCGCCTGACCACCGAGGCAAACCACCACAACGGTCTCTTCAACTCTTCCCTCGCCTGCAACCTGTTTCCAAACTTTTATACTTCTCCTTTCATAAAACTCCGAGCATTTAAATACTTTTTCCAGTCAGCCAAAATTCTTATTTAGGCTTCCATCAGCTCTACAGCCTCTTCCTCGACGGCTGTTGCTGCTCTCCAGTTTCAGCAATACCTACCAGCCAGAAGTCACCTCTCCTGCCCATCCTAAACCGAATTATCTCTGTTCCTTGAGAGCCTTAGTGCTTGCTTTTCTGCCATAACACGTTCAGTGGATGCTAAACATTGACACTTGCCTTCGGGGAGCAACCTCTGAGCTGCCTCGCAGAAGTACATATGTATGATTGGGGTTTTTTTTCTTTTCGTGGTCTCCCCCTACTTATTTTTACATTGCTGACTTCTACCTCTCGCTGCTATTTTCACATTATACTTGGGCCTGCTTTTAAAACAGATGTCATACACGGGAGAGACTTTAGCTGTACAGAACTCGCTGGAATTTCTCCTCAGAAGAAAAAAAAAAATATTTGAAAAAATATTACTATATATTTCCATGCACACTTGAGGCATGTGAATCCTGTTTATGAAACAGAGTTGAGCCAAACAATAAATTTTAAGGTGAATATATGCATAATCATGCAGTCCCATGTTATAACTAAGCGCAGGCTTTACCCAGCCTGAGTTGTTCTTTCTACGGCTGACTAGAGCAAACACTCCCAAGGCTTCATCGCTGCTCTCTCTGTTGACAGTTTCCTTCTTGATTCCTGCCACTCTGCAAGTGGCCCTGCTTTGAACAGCATCTAATGAAAGCGTTGTTGAAGGCAGAGCTGCGCCTGGCCCAAGCCTTCACGCCAAGTGAGAAGAGCAGCCAGCTGCAAGGCATGTTTACCTCTCAGATGGGATTCTATTTATTACCATTTCCCTCTCCCCATCCATTCCAAAGGCATTTTTGCAACACTGCGCCCTGTTCTAATCCAGGAGTACCTGAGTTTTAAACAACACCAATGATTACTAGGGCAGTTAACAGAGAATTCTTGTTTTACAGCCAACCCCACAGTGGCTGTGCCTGTCTCCTGGCTTGAATGGAACAACACTAACAGTTCGGTGGTCAGGACATAGCGAGTAATGCAAAAAAAGGGCCTGTGGCTCAAGGTGTGGAAATAACATTGCTGATGTCAGGGGAGAGAAGGCACAAAAAACCACTTCCAATTTCACACTGAGCTGACTGCTGAGCTTCAGAACAAAAACAAAGATGCAATTTGCTTGGAAGATTTATTCATTACTGTAGTTTGTGTAAATATAAAGCCAAAAGCTCCACAGTGAAAAAAAAAAGGGGGGGGGGGGGGCCCAAAAAAAAAAACAAAACATGTGACAACTACTTTGGTAATTTTGTAAACAAAATATTGTTTCCAAAGCCTTAAATTAAAATGGAGAAGTAAAACACTAACAGCTTACCTTAGAACCTTCATTTTTACGATCATGCTGTCAAGGGGGGAAAAAGAAGAAGAAAAAAAGATAAGCAGTGATTTCAAAAGAACCCTGCAGTCTTTATGAGGGAATTGTTCTGTACTGTTCTCATCATCAGGGTACTGGCCTGGACTTAGTTTTCAAAGGAGTTGTTCCTTCAACACCCAAAGGCACCGTCTCTGTAGCAGGCAGGAAGCGGGTGTTTGTGCCATGCCCCGTGATCTCTCACCCTCCTGCGCTCTAACTTACAAGGCAAGGGGAAGTTATAGCACCCCAGTTAAAGAAGCTAATCCAATTGGTTCCCTCCTTAAGTGCCACTGATTTAACTGTAGCGAGAAATCTGTTCTGAATGGTGGAAAGAGAAGTCTAATCTAGTTTTGTTTCCTCAGCAGAGATCCTCTTTCCTCAACAGAAGTCCAGGACAACACAGAGACTGCCTAAAACCCTTAACTACTTGTTCACAAGACACATCTCAGTGTACGTGTTCAGTGGGTTACACAAAGGAACGTCACACTTTTACACAGTCCCATCCTGTGTTTGAAAGAGGCCAGCTGGTCCTTACCGGGTGGATCTCGCCTATGTAGTACTCCTTGAGCATTTCCCTGGCATCTGTGGAATGCCCGACGTCTTCGAAGCTCTCTGTGGCATCTCTACCAGCTTGTTCAAGCAAAACCTCTTCTCCACCCGGGTGCTGAAAGGGAAGACTTCACGTGAGCAAAGGGCTAGAGGCAAAAAAGGCACCCAGAGGGTCAGCAGCTTTCCTTCCAACCTCTTCAATTCATCACAGATGCCTCAAACCAACATCATCAGTAAAACCTTCCAAAGGCTCAACTGTCCAGCTCTCCTTCAGGAATTCACACAGAACGATGTGTGCTGCACAGCCTGGAGAACACCTTACATAATAAAAAACCTTCCAAAGAGGCAAATCCCCAATGTAACAGGGAAGCACAGCTTTGTCCCCCACAGCCAAGCTATCCCTCCTGTGATTCTGTAACGGATTTGGGCAAGAAAATAACACAAAAGAAAGTATATCCCCTGGTAGCTTTTCATGAGCTTCACTGCATCAGGCTCCCTTGCTTGCAGAGGAACCTCTCCTGCATGATTTTCTCAAGAACTTTCCTGAGGAAACTCAACTGCTAGTAAAGCACAAGACACTTAACAGGCACCAGTGGAGCAAAGGGTATTCTACTTCTTCAGATACTACAAAAAAAATAATAGCATTGGGCTGACAGCCTCCCTCCACACATAACTGTGCAATGAGGAATGGAGAAAACAGAGGAGAAATGCATCATGTTTTCTAGTGGCATAAGCAGCTACAACTCTAGTGTAGCCCCAACAATACTGAACCTGATCCAGCGTACAACCACTCGACAACCAGGGGAGCAGTAAAAAAGAAGGCATCATGAAAAATTATAGTTTGACATCACATACTGATTCCAGAAAGTCAGAAGTTACAACAAAAGTACCGAATCCATAGGACACTCCACGATGACACTGGCATTTCTGCTGGTGGCAGACGGTCACGGACAGCTGTCAGATGAACTGACAAAAAACCCTGGTGCAATTCTGTTTTCCTTGGTGGGTTGGGCTCTTCTCCAGCACTGTCAATACCATAATTGCAGGCACAGACCAGCAATGGAAAGCACTAACCACAAAGCCAGCAAAGTACAATCTCTTTACAGTGTGAGTGTGAACAAATAGTTCAGTTTAAACTATCAGCTAATCCAGTGAAACCAATAAAGCGGTCAGGCTTCTGAGCGCACCCACAGGGACTAACCCAGTTTTCTAGAGCATCAGGCAACAAGCGCTAAATGCACTACTTGAGAAGATGAGACTTGTTCGCTGCTGCCTGAAATGCCTCTAACAGCTACAAAGCCTGGAAATAGAGATGTTAGGCTGAATTTCAGATCACAGGACTAACACACCTGTTTCTCTGAAATATCCTTTTCCTTCCCACAGACACAGAACAGTTGTCATGGCCCCTCTTCCTTCAGCTTCTCTGTTTTTTTTGCTGCCAAAAGTCTAAATAGTCCCACTTGGCGCTCACACCTTATACCAAACATACTCAGTATGGACACAAAAACAGTTTGGTTGTTTACTCCGGTGAGTTGCTGTGGCCAATTCTGCAATCCTCATATCGGAGCTCTTTATTCTGAATAAATCCCTTGATTGTCCGGGTATGTAACCAAATCAACATGGAGCTTTCTCAGCAGCCATGAAGGGCAAAGTCTGCAGTCCTAGGACACAGTTTGGTTGGCAGTCAGTTACCAGATTGCCTTAGCTGTAAAACCAAGTGAGGCTCCTCTCTGCTCATCCCCTCCGTGCTTAGCTATGGGTCTTGCTGCCATTTCTCCCACGCTAACCCTTGTGCTCACTTGATCTCACAGGGAGTCACATCAGGGACTACCCTAGCAGAAAACCCACCCTACAAAAAAGGAAGCAGTTATCTGCTGGGGTAGCTGTGAATGAGCTCCCTACAGAGTTGGATGCATGTCTCTGTTCACGCAAGGGAGCTAACGGGAATGCAAGCTGCAGCAAGACCAGCCTTAGATCACTTCTGCGCCCCTTAGATCTCACTCTGGGACTTGGCTGCAGTTGCAGGATGCTGTGTATTGTATATGCACGTTGCCCAGAACAACTGTCCAATTTTCAGCTATTTTATAAACATGCTTGCAGAGATCCACAGAAGTTAGGGGATGAAAAGCTGGCCATTTACTTTAAGCCTCCTAGAAGAGCTCCTTAAGGATGTGTCACCAGGAATCTCATTTCAGATGGAAAAATATCAGAACTGAATTTTAAGAAGACAACCTTGCTTTCCTAATCATCCACCCTAAAAGGGCAGACAAAAACCTGCACTAACAGGGAATGGGCACTGGATATTGGCTCTCAGTGGCATCCACTCTTTAAATACATAAGAGACAAGAAGAATGCTGAAGTATAACCCTCTTAACATCTTTGGGTCTGAAGCCTCTCTACGCACTTGCTGAATCCACAAATAAGAAAAAGAATTATTTATTCATACACATCTTCCCTTCACTGTAATCACCAAGCCAAAAGAAAAAACGCCACAACATTTTGGCATATCGTATTTCTGAAAGGACTCCCTTGTCTAGACAGCCACAACTGCAGCCAGACAATTCCTACCTTGTCATACCCAAGCAAACGTGAAACCAGACTATTTATACAGGAAGTCATTTACCCTGCTACAAAACTTCTCAAAGCTACAGCTCCTGCAGGAAAATATGAAGACTGAAAGTGTTGCAAACTGGAAAAAAAAAAAGTACTTCCAGAGGAAAGGATGGCTGAAAATGTCTGTTTCTGAAAAGAAACAGACAAAAGCAAACAAGAACGAGAGAGGTGGGCCCAAGTGCCAGTCCTCAGAAGGCTTCCTCAACAACAGTGATAGAACTCAAACTTCTTTGTCACTGGAGCCTTCAGCACACACAGTAAATAAAGTACACGTCAACAGCAATGTTAATAGTCTTGAAGCACCAGTTCTGGAAGGATACGACTGACGCCACTGAAGAGAGAAAACAGTTTTACAGGGAGAACCCTATCATTTGGAAGTGAAACCACACCAGCCATCAGCAGTATGAGGCACCTCCAGAGCGCCTGGCCCAGGCGGGGCAGAAGGGAGGCCAGCCTGCTCTCGCCGGTCAGATTTAGCAGGGCAGGAAACGCAAGACTTCCTCATGCTCTGCAATACTCACACCTACAGCAGGTGCGCTCAAAAGCATCATTTCAATGTGATCTTTGAAACAAGCTCTCCAAATTCCAAACTGGGTCCAGAGAAGGACAGCAGAAGCAGGGAGTTTACAACCCCAGATTCACTCCAGGCTGACTTTAAATGTCACTGATGCTCCAAGGTGGCGAGCAAGGAAAGCATGCCCTTGATGTCTGTCCTGGTTTCAGCTGGGATAGAGTTAAATTTCTTCCTGGTAGCTAGTACGGGGCTGTGTTTTGGATTTTTGCTGGAAACAGCGGTGATAATGTGGAGATGTTTTAGTTGTTGCTAAGTAGCGCTTACACGGGT